>NC_133324.1:88600133-89800133 GCF_042186555.1 Aquarana catesbeiana | reverse complement strand
AAAAAAAACATGTTATGCCAAGTGCCCCCATAGCAAGCAGCTTGCTATGGGGGCACCTGAGCAGAACTGCTGCTCTGGGTGTCCATTCAGACATGGAGCCATGGCTCAGCCCTGCTCCCATAGAATGCATTAGGATAAAAAAACCCTCTGCCTTCAGAACCACTTTAATCATTGTAGTTGGAGGGCCACGTTGTTCTCCCAGTAGGTGCCCTCAATCATAGTAGTTGGTGGCCCCTATTGTGCTCCCTGTAGGTTGCTCTTAATCAACCTCCATGACCTAGTTTAATTCCGTCACCCACATTGGTATCTTCATTTGAGGTTTGAAGGATTGGGAAACCTGCAGGGCACTGACTCTTGGTGAGCAGCTAACAGTCACTCAGTATAGCATCACACACTACAAATCAGAGTTTTTTAAATGCTTCAGTTGTGCGTCAGACCGCCAAACCTGTACACCTTCTAATTATCAGCTGCTTCTATGGAAATCCTCACTTTTTTATCCAGCGATTCAGTCACTGGAAAATAAAAATTCTTCAAAAGAAAACTCTGTATATCTTCCCAGAGAACCGCACTCTCTTTTAAAAGACTCCCTGCTGAATCTTCAGCACCCAGTGTGTCTGATGCTGGATGCCAGTGTCCCCCACTGTGTGACGTAGTTCCACTTGCCAGGCTCCATCCCACTACAAGACACTTAAAGTGATGCAATCTATACACATTCATTACTTGCGTTGTGTCATTATTATAATGTAAACGAGTTGCAAGAAAATTGCAAATGCTCCACAAATACTCCTATGGCGTTTACAGTGCATTTGAGATGCGATAGAAAACATTACTATCCGAGATTATGATACAAAAATCCAAACAATATAAATCCAACACAGAGGTGTGGGTTAGGTGCAGCATTGTGCGGTGGGCAGAAAACACACACAGTCCGAATTAGGTAGTAACAATATATTGTAGAAAAGTTCAGCAAGTACAGCAGGTCCAGCGGGGAAGCACAGCCAACCAGAGCCACTTAGAACTGAGACAGCGGTGGACCCACCAAATGAAGAATGAAAGATGCCGACATCATCTGCCAGGAGGAGCGGAATGTGGCCTTGGCCAGGCCACACCCAAAAACAGGAGGCTTCCTGGAAAGTAGACCTAGTCCCCGCACTGTCTGTACTCCCCTGGAACCTTCCCCTATCTCTAGCACTGACCCTGACACACAGGGATCCTTTCCCTGCTCTAGCCACTTGCAAGAAATGCACCGAGCTCAGGAGCCGGAGTCTTAAAGTGGTTGTTAAGCCATTATGGGTCCTTAGTAGAATCCCCTCTGTTATAACCTGTTATATTGCTCACTGCCTTTGTTTTAGAAAAATGATGCGCCACAATACCTTATTTTGAAGGGCCACTGTGCAGTCAGCTGATGTCATGACTCTCTCCTGCCCCGCTCCGAGGACTGCAGAGGGAGTCGCCGAGGTTCCCTCTGATGTCAGGCGAGAGAAGAGGCGGTGAACCTTGGGAGGTCACGTGACTGCTCAGAGGCGGTCTTCAATAAGGTATTGCGCATCTTCATTTTTATAAAGCAAAGGCAGAGAGCAATATAACAGGTTATAACAGAGGGGATTCTACAAAGGACAGACTGCTATTTTACATTGTATAGCAGCAGCAGGGGAGGGATGGGAGAACACAGCTCACACACAGAGCTGACAGGCAGGGAGTGGGGGGAGGAGGACACAGGAGAACAGAGAGCAGAGCTGCGGATGACGGAGGCACATAAACTAACCATGGTGTCAGGGCTCAGCAGCCATGATAAACCTTGGTCAGTTTACAGGGGGAGGGCAGAATCAGGCAGGATAAGATAGGTTTTTTAGGTGATAGAGAGGGCCAAATTACAGCACCAACACTGTGCTGCATAACATGCTTTATAGGAACAGGATCATATATTTTTTTAGGGTTACAAACACTTTAAAAGAGAAGTATGGGAATTTTTTTCCCCATAAACATACTAACCTACTTGGATGCTGCATGTGTCCCCTGCCACCTCTGCACTGAGAACTGAGCCATCGAACATCGCTGATAGCTCGATTATCCCAGCTCCCTGAGCAGAGAACCGATGCCTGTCAGTCAGCAGCTCTCCTGTGCGGCTCACTGAGAGACTGAGATGGCCATCAGTCCAGGCACCTGGCTGATCCAGACTCCTAGAGTCAGGATGATGTGGTGCCTGAACTGATCTGTGTGACGTCAGCAGAGAGCGGACTTCAGACTGATCTTTGCTGAAAACAGGTCACAGGAGTGCAAAACGAATTGTACTCCTGTGACCTTTAGAATAAGCTCAGGCTGGACTTCTCTTTTAAATAGGCTCTGCCTGAACCAAGATGGCTGCCAAAATTCACATTATCCAGAATCCAATTGGATAGCCACCTCCATGTGACTGAGGAAATCATAGAGGAACCAAGTTCTTCTCGACTTCCACCCCTACCTGCATTGTCTTTGCGGTCAAGCGCCACCTGCAGTTGAGAATACGGACTGCGCCTGCTTACAGAGGGGGCGTCTGGCAAGTGTTTAATGAGATACAAATGCGTTGAAAACAAGTGTCTTAACACATTAGGTGTGCTAATGGGAGCTCAAATGACTTTGCACATCTAAATGAGCCCTAAATTGATGGGTTTATATCCACTTCAAGTATTCTCTGCACCCATGTTTTACGATTTTGCCACCTTCCTATTTCAGTGGCTGTATAACATGGCAGAAAAAATCTCTCAAAGGCAACAACAATGGTAAAAACAGCCCAACAGGCGGCAACCCCTTCCCTTCCCTGTCCAAAACTAAAAACTTTGGTTGGAAGATCTTGTAGGATTTCATGGTTATCACTTCTGTTCTCTGTCTTCTCTCACATTTCAGAAGTCCGCACATGATCTGACCCTTCGCTTGGTGTGATGGGTATGATGGAGGTGGAGGGAAGGAAATTTTGTAGCAGGTCCTGCACAGCTCAGGATCTCCATCGCTGCATTGCAGGATGGTATAGGACGGACTATGCCCTAACAGCAAACACTGTATAGTTTGATTGATGGAAACATATTTTAATGCAGTCTTTTTTTTCAACCTAGAATATAATAAGCAACATTAAAATCTTTGTTGCAGAAAATGTGGACCACGTAGTTCCATATTTATTAGTGTTGTCTGCTATTTACAGCTCACATCAGTCAGTCATGCAAGCAAAGCAAGAGTCATTGATAAAGGTCATGTGAAGGTCTCCCGTAGTGTATATTGCACATGGTGTAACCGGCTGCTTTATTTATTGATGAGCGTTCAGAGAAAATGATGTTTTCAATAAGCAGAGCTGATATGACAGGCAAGACGGATGGAATAACCTCCACTGTAACAGATTCCTCATCCCAGCATAGCTTTATTCTACACGTCATTCACAGCTTTAATGTCATATGAAAAAAAAAAATTAGTTTCATTTATATTCATGATCGGGAGCCATGTTTTATTAAAGTCCTAAAGGTCTTCTGTTGTGTTTTGATAGCTACATGCATTTAATACATGTAATGATAGTATTCATTGTATTAATTCCTGGTGGTATTTCAAGTAACATTTATTTCTTATTTTTCTTCACATTTATATGCAGGCCAAGCAAAAGTGACAGTAACAGGGGCTGGGACAAACTTAAATACTGTCAGCGGTGCTTGATCAGTTGCTGCGACAACTTAAAAGACAATTTAAACCATGGAAATGAAAGGTGCATTCCTGGCAGTGATGTAGTTTCCCTTTGAATAAAGTCTTTATAGAGTTTGGGGGTCAAGCAATGAAAAACACAAGTTTTCTTTAAAAGAAAAGAGTACAAAAGAGTAAAACCCAATAGGGTCCGGGAAATATAACCTAAGTGGCACGCCTCTTAATGAAGAGGCGATCCGGGTGCTTGATAGAGGTTTGAAATATGCTCCAACTCGCAATTTGAATACGTTTCAGACTTATGTTAATTTACAAAAATATATCCGAAGTCTAAACATTAAAAAGTACTTTTTGTCCAATCCAGCTACTAGAACAGTTGCCATCCCAGAAAAAGCTCCCCCTAGTTACCTCTCTAACCTTCGAAACAAGTCTGTTTTTAATCCTCCCAATACAGACACCAAACATTTGGATGTCTTCAAAAACATGGTTGCGAAGGATTTGGAACTACTTAAAATACGAAGGGTTAACGATCCATTGTACATTAAGAACAGTATAGAATCATTAATGAATAGGAAGGATCTGGTGATATGTCCAGCGGACAAAGGAGGGGGCCTGGTTGTGTTAAGTAAGGTGTACTATAAGAACGAAATGGAGAATTTACTTAGCCATTACACTATATGTATTGGTATCACTAAGGACCCCATGCTAGATTATATAGGAGAGTTACACTTTCTGATTGAGAGAGGGAAACACATAGGAGTCCTAAACAATAAGGAAGCACTATATTTAGATCCTCTATTTTTCCAAACACCTATAATCTATTTCTTACCTAAAGTTCACAAGCACAGCATCAATCCACCAGGGAGACCAATAGTGAATGGTATTGACTCAGTCTCTTTGAGGCTGGGTTAATACATAGACACCTTTCTCCAACCCTTGGTCAGTAAAACGAATGCGTTTCTTAAGGGCAAGAAGCATATCATTCAAATCCTCGAATCTCTAGCACTCTCTTCCAGTTTTCTGATTAAGGCCGATATTAGCTCTCTACACTTTTAATAGCCATGAGGATGCTCTATCCACAGTGCAGTGGGCTTTTAATACATCTGGCCTATCTAGAAGACATAAGAGTTTCCTGATTGAAAGCCTGAATTACTTTTGGTACGGCAAACAATTTTATTTACAAACTAAGGGAGTAGCGATGGGGGCTCGGTTTGCTCCCAGTGTAGCCAATCTCTTTATGGCACACTGGGAGGAAGAAACCGTATTTAAGAACAGACCCCCTGAGTTAGTCTGCTACCAGAGATACATTGATGATCTCATCATGGTGTGGGATGGAGAGAAGTCTGGTCTTGATACATTTATGCATAAACTCAATGCTAATAATAAAAATATTATCTTGACCTGGAATGTTAGTAGGGACCGAACGTTTTTTCTTGATCTAGATATAACAAAGGATGGGGATCAGGTCAAGACGATTAACTATTTTAAAGTAACGGACCGTAATGCTTTTATTCCAGTGGAGAGTTGTCACCACAGCAAGTGGTATTTGTAATATCCCCATGGGAGAATTTATACGCCTAAGGTGAAATTGTTCGCATGAGGGAGATTATGTGTCTCAATCCCAAGTTTGATAAGTCTTCTATAGATAGAGAGATCGAAACAGTTCGTAGTCTGAACAGGAGCACTTTGGTGTCCAATGTCCCAAAGTCTAATCAAAGTTCATCTGCAAATATGAGAATGATCTTAGCTTTTAATGTTCAATACAGGAAATACGAAAAGAATTGTCCTTAAGCACTGGCCAATCTCAAAGCAAGATAGGGTCCTTGGTCCAGTACTACCAGAACGCCCGCAATTTATATACGGGAAAGGCCCCTCATTAAGAGATAAACTAGCCCCAAGGGTCATTGACTGCCCAGTCCATATTGAAAATAGGATTTTTAATTTCCTTACAGGTTTTCACGCATGTGGCCATTGCCCTGCGTGTAAGCAGGCCAGGTGTAACATCAAAAAACGCAAAGATTTTTTTGCTTCTGCCACCAATAAAAAATATCAAATTAAACAGCTAACATGTAATCCCGTGCGTCGCTGTCATTGCGGCTGTGTACGCTATGGAGGGAGGGCTCCGGAAGTTAACCATGCCCCCCGGGCGTCTTTGTCGTCACGACAATGTACGCCGTGGGAGCCGGTTTCTAGTTACCAGTTGTACAAGGTGGAATATATATAAGGGTGCTGACGCACGAGCCCCTGTAATTCGCTGAAGAAGTCCTGCCCACAGGGACGATATGCGTGCGGGAGGGCTCTGCGACATCATTACATCCACCTTCCTGGTTTCTCCACGGGATGTTGTGACATGCTGTGTTGTATGCTCTAATTCCTATCACTGGGGATTCAGTGCTATGTTTGTAAGTAACATTCCTCATTTTAAAAAAAGACATATTTTAGTTAAAGTGGGTATAAAACCGAAATGTTCTTTTTTTTTCTTTTTTTTTTATATATCATACTGTAGAGTATAAGATTTCCTATCATTTGAGCCCAGTCTTGCCACACAGAGTTAATCCATCTCTGAGCAATCCTCTTTTATAGTTCAGTGAGATAAATCTTGACAAACTGAGAAAAACTTTGTCAAATCCTCCCCCTTGCTGTGAGTGACAGCCTAAGACACAGGCATTATTTTTTAATTCCCACCCCCACTCCTTTCTTCAGCAGCTCTGCAAGGATTGGCTGTTCCACACCTCAGCATGATTTGTCATGCTGAAGTCATGTGGTTACTTTCCTGTCTTTTCACTGGATGTTAGAGATCATAGCAGAAGTTCAGTGTAAGAAATACACAGGAGAAAATGCATATTGACAAGGGGAGTGTAGAGGTGGGCGGGGAGTCTACTGACATCACGACTCCACCCACCGAGCTCCAGACAACAGACCCGCCCACAGAATCTGCAGTTTTTCGGGTCTAATAACAGACAGAGGGGAGACATTTGACAGGTAAAGATACATGCAGGAGGCATGTCTATCCTTATAGAGAACCCCTATGGCAGTAGTTTAGAAAGGATGACATTGGGTTTACATCCACTTTAACAGAGAGCACTCTATTTGTTTGTTAATTTTTGCATGAACTATGTCTCCATCAACTGCACACATAGTTACATAGTTACATAGTAGGTGAGGTTGAAAAAAGACACAAGTCCATCAAGTCCAACCTATGTGTGTGATTATATGTCAGTATTACATTGTATATCCCTGTATGTTGCGGTCATTCAGGTGCTTATCTAATAGTTTCTTGAAGCTATCGATGCTCCCCGCTGAGACCACCGCCTGTGGAAGGGAATTCCACATCCTTGCCGCTCTTACAGTAAAGAAGCCTCTACGTAGTTTAAGGTTAAACCTCTTTTCTTCTAATTTTAATGAGTGGCCACGAGTCTTGTTAAACTCTCTTCTGCGAAAAAGTTTTATCCCTATTGTGGGGTCACCAGTACAGTATTTGCATATTGAAATCATATCCCCTCTCAAGCGTCTCTTCTCCAGAGAGAATAAGTTCAGTGCTCGCAACCTTTCCTCATAACTAAGATCCTCCAGACTCTTTATTAGCTTTGTTGCCCTTCTTTGTACTCGCTCCATTTCCAGTACATCCTTCCTGAGGACTGGTGCCCAGAACTGGACAGCATACTCCAGGTGCGGCCGGACCAGAGTCTTGTAGAGTGGGAGAATTATCGTTTTATCTCTGGAGTTGATCCCCTTTTTAATGCATGTCAATATTCTGTTTGCTTTGTTAGCAGCAGAGTGTTATACTGCTGATGCACCACTGAGGCTGAATTTCGATCGCTGGGTCGGTTAAAAGGCAGAATTTCATCTTATGATTGCCCCTGTGGAGAATGCTTGAATGACCTTTCTTTTAAATCAGAGGTCTACGAAGTGAGGTGAGCAGCCTGTATTTACGGTGGTGGAAGCACAGATACGGATGCACAACCATTGAAATTTTTCCGAGCACCCTGATCACTACTGAGGAATCTATCCTTGTTTGTTGGTGCCTTCCTTTGGGTCATCTGTGGCTCTCATATTATGTGAATTGGGACAGCCTTGTTTAAGGCTGTCGGACTTTATTCCAATATATCTTTTAAATTATGTTTTTTTTTTATTTTTCAGCGCTGCACTGTTTTGTTTTTTTTAAATATATGTGGACAAATTGGTAAAGGGGACTTGGTTCTTTTAAAGCTTTAAGGATTATTAAAGTACAATATGCACAGGATTGTAAAGTCTTTCCAGCCGTCTTTTTTTTGGAGCGAGCATATGTTTAAATATGTAATGGTGTAGATAGGAAACAAACGATTATTAACTGGAGCAATGAGTTCCGGCCCCATTAGCATAAAGTAACGAGGGGTAAAGAGGTAATTACCATACCTAGGAAAAAGGGCATAGAGTGCAAGTAATTAAAATGGTGGAAGCCACACTTCGGCACGAGCATAATATACTAGTTAACAAGGCAACGTACTTCCGGTTTTTCCTGGCACATTGATTGGCGACCATAACTTCCTGATGACACATGATTGGATACAAAATGCGTTGAGGCTTCTGGGTAAGCGCCGACGTCACTTCCTGCCCCAACCCGTACCAGATTGGATAGTGGCTGCACAGTGGCTGCATTTGATGGGCACAGTGGCTGAATTTGATGGGCACAGTGGCTGCATTTGATGGGCACAGTGGCTGCTATTGATGGGCACAGTGGCCGCATTTGATGGGCACAGTGAGGCTGCCATTCATGTTTTTTTTTCAGTATTTTTCTGAATTTTTCAGTTTGTTTGCGCACCCCAAAAAAGTTTGCGCACCAGCTGCCACTGACTTTGAAATGTCAAGGTGGACTTAAGCTCAAGGCAATTACCACATAACCTGTATGGGTGTATCCTATATGCAACAACAGCAATGTGAATTTCAATCAGCACTGGTATGAGGGAGGTTTGACTTAAACTATGCTACGTGGAATGATGTTTCAGTTTAAATTCTTTTTATTCATTTTTTTAAAAGATTTACAAATACAATACATCACAATAAAAACCAAGACAACATTCATAAAATAAGTAAGCAAGAGTAGAAAAAACTTTTAAACCTCATACACAACACTACATACATTCTATTACAAACATATAAAAAAGGTGTATATCCTATGACCTTATCGTATCGACCAACTATAAAATATTTCCCATATATCATATTTCATATATCATATTTACATCTCCCAAAGAGGAGGAAGAAGACGTCATGAGAGCTGGAGGCTCCCCCATCTAAATACAAAAAAATCCAGCTAATCTTTCTCCAAAATAGGTCTAATGCCCCATACACATGATCAGAAATTCTGCCAGCAAAAGTCTTATGTGAGCTTTTGGTCAGAAATTCCGACCGTGTGTAAGCTCCATCTGACTTTTGCTGGCAGAATTCCAGCCAGCAAAAGATTGAGGGCAGGTTCTCTATTTTTTGGTCGGAAAAAGTTCCTATTCGAAAATGCGTTAGTCTGTATGCAATTGGGACGCGCAAAAAACCACACATGCTCAGAAACAATTTGACGCATGCTCGGAAGTATTAAACTTAATTTTCTCAGCTCGTCGTAGTGTTGTACGTCACCGCGTTCTTGACGGTCGAAAGTTCAGAGAACTTTTGTGTGACCGTGTGTATGCAAGGCAAGCTTGAGCGGAATTCCATTGGAAATTTCTGACGGAGAGTCCGCTCGTGTGTACGCGGCATTAGGGATGCCAGGCCTCTCTACCTAATCTTTACCGAACCACCTCTTACTACATCTGTTTGTGACGTGACCAAAAAATCAAACCAAAAACAATCCATTTGTGATATTAAGGGGAAAAGTAGGGTAAAATGCTCTCAATTTCCTTCATAATTCTTCCCTTTCCTTCCCACAGCATACTCCCTTACCCTTCCCCTTTACCCCTCCCTCCCTCATTTTTACCCATTTAGGCCCCTTATGGGCATTCTATATCAGTAAGTATAACCACTGTCCCAAATTACTGAGAGTGTAGATCTTGGAATGATGTTTCAAGCTGTTTGAGTCCAAGATGAAATTCATTTGTTCTTGGTACAATGCAGTAATAGAAATATTCATCCTCCTTGGAACTTCTGTTGCATGGTACCAGTTTTGCTGATATGTGGGTCCTTTAAGCCTTGGAGACAAATAAGTTGAGCCATATGTGGAGTAAGCTTCCTATATAATTGCCTCAGTTTTGACATCTTCACTCGGTGAATTGGAACACATGCAGAACATTTGTTTGTCTGAAAAATACACTAATTTGACCACTTGGCTTTTTCGGAGCTAAATGGTCAGCTCAGGTTTTATGCTGAGGTCCATGCATGCAATATACAATATTCAGTACCCCTGGATTATAAATATTTTTGGACATATGTGTACACATATATGATAGGCCACTAAATTACAGGAATTGGGAGTAAGTAGGAGAGGGAGCAGATTATGTTTATGCAGGCCTTTTTTTCAGCAGGAACGCGGGGGAGCGCAGTTCCGGCACCTCCAGCACTGAATGTATGTAATAGCATGGAGTGTGGGGTGTGCTGGAGGGTCTATTGATATTGGCTGCTGGGGAATCTATTGTCACTGGCGGGGATCTGTTTTTGTGTGAGGGTCTATTGTTGCTGATGGTGAATCTATTGTTGCTGGGGAGGTCTTAAGTTGCTGGAAGGGATCTACTGTTGAGGGTGAGGTCTATTTTTACTGGCTGCTGGAGGATCTATTGATGCTGGCTGCTGGGAGATCTGTTGCTGCTGGGGGGGTCTAATGTTGCTTGGGTGGATATTTTGTTACTGGGTGTGATATTTTGTTGTGGGTGGTTCACTGTTGTTGCAGGGGATCTATTGTTGTTGGGGTGGAGTCTATTGTCGTGTGGGGATCTATTGCTGGGATTCTATTGTTGCTGGCTGCAGTGGATCTTTTTTACTGCTTTTCTTTTTATCATTAACATGTTCTATACAAATGATTTAGCACCACAAAATAATACTTGGTTCTGTATTCTCTAAAAGGGGCAGTACTGGTAGGTGGGTAGGGGGTGGAATCAAGGGACGGTGGTCAGAGGTGGGTAGGGGGCAGAGACAAGGGGTGACTCAGACGGGGGGAGTCCCTGCACCTACTCTCTGAGAAAAAAAGCCCTGTGTTTATGTTTGTTTGTCTATTTTCTTGTGTTTTGGCCAAAAGATCTTTGGTGTAGACATCGAAGTCTTATGTATTTTTCAGTACTATGTGGGACTGTGAATACTGTAACCTTCCTTTTCTTGCATTGCCCCCGCGGTGCTGGCAAATATTTTTGTTCAAAATATTCTAAAAATGTTTTGTATCATTGCCATATTTTTGGAAATGTGAATTTTTTTTTATGATGCTACTGGGACAGTAGGCCTGTACTTATGGAGAGTAGAAGATGTTTTGCAGCATCGGGATAGAGTAGTGGAATGGTACCAGGAGGCTTCCTGTTGACAGTTTTGGGTGCAGCATTCCACTGGCCCATGGTTTTGTCAGCCCTGGTGCAGAGCCTAAAAATATGGTGTGGATAGAGACCTCTAGAATAATTTGTGTCCCCATTGTTCTGTATGATGCAAAAGGATCCTGCCTCATGGAACATGGTTTCCAACCATAAATAAATGATGTTCCACTCCAGGCACACCTCCTCCTAAGTCCTCCGACTCAGAGTGCTGGCTGCTATAATGAATGTATTGAAAGTGCCAACAATTTACGCAGCACTTTGCATATACAATCACCGCCACTTTATTAAATACACCTGTTCAATTGCTTGGTAACACACATTGCTAATCAGCCAATCACATGGCAGCAACTCAATGCATTTAGGCATCTAGACGTGGTGAAGATGACTTGCTGAAGTTCAATTCGACCATCAGAATGGGGAAGAAATAGGATTTAAGTGACTTTGAACGTGGCATGGTTGTTGGTGCCAGATGGGCTGGTCTGAGTATTTCATAAACTGCTGATCTACTGGGATTTTCACGCACAACCATCTCTAGAGTTTACAGAGAATGGTCAGAGAAAGAGAAAATATCCAGTGAGCTGCAGTTGTGTGGAGGAAAATGCATTGTTGATGTCAGAGGTCAGAGGAGAATGGACAGACTGGTTTGAGATGATAGAAAGGCAACAGTAACTCAAATAACCTCTCTACAACCAAAGAAACGGAGGCTACAATTCACACAGGCTCACCAAAATTGGACAACAGAAGATTGGAAAAATGTTGCCTGGTCTCGATTTCTGTGACACAATAGCTGTATAGGAGGGATTCCCCCATCAACCCGTGATTGTAGGAAAGAAAATCACATCATGTAGGGCCTGCCTTAGACAAACCTGCTGAAGGGGGGTGTTCTCGGTTCCTGCCACCTCCATCAGTAACCTTGTCTACAAGCAGCAAAAAAAAAAACATTAAAAAAAGCCATCAATGGCTTCTGTAGCTGCAAGTAGTGGGAAGTAATTCATCCTCCAAAATCACAAAAGAGACAATAAAGTTACGTTTCATTCAGTTTCTAAAAGCTTAAAGTACTGGCTTACCATTAGAAGGCTGGTAGGCTGCCAAGTCACTGCTGCTATGGGAAATAAGAGGGGAGGATCTGTGATTTCAGTACCTCTGTGAATGTGGAAGATACATTTGTCAACAATACTTCTAGCTTCAGGTAAGGACTAGTTTTAAAATGTATTTAGTGCTTGTTCATAATATGTAGCCTGAGCACAGGTATTGTTCATTGACTAATAAAGGGCCGTTGTTTGAAACAGACCCTTCTGGGTTGTAACGCTGCTCTGTATTGGGTGGATAAGCCAAATTGTTCATTATGGCCTGGAACATTCTCATTGTAGGATTTTAGTACGGCTTTATGTTTTGACTTGTGCCATTCACCTACCAGGTTGTAAAATTTGCAAGAAAAATAATTAGCCGTGTTTGTTTAAAATCCCATTGTAGGTAATCGAGCATGAACACCCAGTTAACAAGATTTCCTTCATTGCCCGAGATGTGACAGACAATCGAGCTTTTGGATATGTTTGTGGTGCTGAAGGACAACATCAGTTTTTTGCCATCAAAACATCACAGCAGGTATGATTGCATGGAGTTTGATGACAATGGGAAGATGATGGAATTTAGCTGAGCTGTAAAACAATACTGATGCTGTGCTAGGCTAAATGCAATAAAGTGTATTCATGTGTATGAACTGGTTAGCATCTTTTTCAGATTATATCACACTTCAAAATGGCAACACTACTACATAAATAGGCCTTTGCATTTATTTCCTATGGTATAGTAGATATATTTCCTTTTGCTGCTTATTCTAACAATGTTGTTTGATGCAAGTTTAAATTACAGTTGAAGTCACACTTTTTTTGTCTCCTTAAAGTGATACTAAACACACACTGTTTTATTTACAGTGTCCCTTTTATTCCTGTATGTGGATGATGGCATTTTAAATATTCTATTTAAAAAAAAAACATCTAAATACATAGTTACATAGTAGGTGAGGTTGAAAAAAGACACAAAAGTCCATCAAGTCCAACTTATGTGTTTGATTATATGTCAGTATTACATTGTATATCCCTGTATGTCGTGGTTGTTCAGGTGCTTATCTGAAAGTTTTTTGAAACTATCTATGCTCCCCGCTGAGACCACTGCCTGTGGAAGGGAATTCCACATCCTTACCACTCTTACAGTAAAGAACCCTCTACGTAGTTTAAGGTTAAACCTCTTTTCTTCTAATTTTAATGAGTGGCCACGAGTCTTATTAAACTCTCTTCCGCAAAAAAGTTTTGTCCCTATTGTGGAGTCACAAGTACTGTATTTGTAAATTGAAATCATATCCCCTCTCAAACGTCTCTTCTCCAGAGAGAATAAGTTCAGTGCTCGCAACCTTTCTTCATAACTAATATCCTCCAGACCCTTTATTAGCTTTGTTGCCCTTCTTTGTACTCGCTCCATTTCCAGTACATCCTTCCTGAGGACTGGTGCCCAGAACTGGACTGCATACTCCAGGTGCGGCCGGACCAGAGTCTTCTAGAGTGGGAGAATTATCGTTTTGTCCCTGGAGTTAATCCCCTTTTTAATGTATGCCAATATTCTGTTTGCTTTGTAAGCAGCTTGGCATTGCATGCCATTGCTGAGCCTATCATATACTAGGACCCCCAGGTCCTTTTCCATCCTAGATTCCCCCAGAGGTTCTCCCCCAGTGTATAGATTGCATTCATATTTTTGCCAACCAAATGCATTATTTTACATTTTTCTACATTAAACCTCATTTGCCATGTAGTTGCCACCCCATTAATTTGTTCAGATCTTTTTGCAAGAATTCCACATCCTGCGGAGAAGTTATTGCCCTGCTTAGCTTAGTATCGTCCGCAAATACAGAGATTGAACTGTTTATCCCATCCTCCAGGTCGTTTATGAACAAAATAAATAGGATTGGTCCCACCACAGAACCCTGGGGGACCCCACTACCCACTGCTGACCATTTATCCCCATTTATCACCACCCTCTGAAGTCGCCCTTGTAGCCAGTTTTCAATCCATGTACTCACCCTATGGTCCATGCCAACGGACCTTATTTTGTACAGTAAACGTTTATGGGAAACTGTGTCAAATGCTTTTGCAAAATCCAGATGCACCACGTCTACGGGCCTTTCTTTATCTAGATGGCAACTCACCTCCTCATAGAGGGTTAATAGATTGGTTTGGCAAGAAAGATTCTTCATGAATCCATGCTGATTACTGCTAATGATATCGTTCTTTTTACTAAAATCATGTACATAGTCCCTTATCATCTCCTCCAAGAGCTTGCATACTATTGATGTTTGGCTAACTGATCTGTAATTCCCAGGGATGTATTTTGGACTCTTTTTAAATATTGGTGCTACATTGACTTTTCTCCAATCAGCTGGTACCATTCCAGTCAGTAGACTGTCAGTAAAAATTAGGAACAATGGTCTGGCAATTACTTAACTGAGTTCCCTAAGTACCCTTGGGTACAAGCCATCTGGTCCCTGTTATTTATTAATGTTAAGTTTCCCAAGTCTAATTTTAATTCTGTCCTCTGTTAACCATGGAGGTGCTTCCTGTGATGTGTCATGAGGATAAACACTGCAGTTTTGGTTACTGAAGCCCCCCGATTCACTCGTGAAGACTGAGGAGAAGAATAAATACAGTACCTTCACCATCTCCCCATTCTTTGTAACCAGATGTCCTTCCTCATTCTTTATGGGGCCAGTATTGTCTGTCCCCCCTTTTTTACTGTTTACATACTTTTTTTTTTGCTTTTCTCTGCTATGTGTCTTTCGTGTTCTATCTTAGCCACCCTAATTGCACCCTTACATTTCTTGTTGCATTCTTTATAAAGTCTGAATGCTGATGATGCTCCCTCAACCTTATATTTTTTTAAGGCCTTCTCCTTTGCTTTTATATGCATTTTTGCATTTTTAAATACCTTTTTACATTTTTAAATACCTTTTTCCTAATTGATATACAGCTGTCACATGACCCAGATCTTTTCCAGCCTGTCTGCAGGTAAACATAAGCAGGAGGAGCTTCTAGTCCTCTGCTGCTGGTCACATATTCAAAAAAAAAAATAGCCTTTGTAATACAGAGTAAAAAAAAAAAAAATAATATCAATAAACTTTTTCAAATTGTCATACAAATATACACTATATTGTTGAAAGAATTGGGACGCCTGCCTTTACACGCACATGAACTTTAATGGCATCCCAGTCTTAGTCTGTAGGGTTCAATATTGAGTTGGCTCACCCTTTGCAGCTATAACAGTTTCAACTCTTCCGAGAAGGCTGTCCATAAGGTTTAGGAGTGTGTCTATGGCAGGGATAAGCAATTAGCGGACCTCCATCTATTGCAGAACTACAAATCCCATGAGGCATAGCAAGACTCAAGCATGACACCCAGAGGCAGAGGCATGATGGGACTTGTAGTTTTGCAACAGCTGGAGGTCCACTAATTGCAGATCCCTGGTCTATGGGAATATTTGACCATTCTTCTAGAAGCGCATTTGTGAGGCCAGGCACTGATGTGGACAAGAAGGCCTGGTTCACAGTCTCCTTTCTAATCCCTTCCAAAGGTGTTCTATTGGGTTGAGGTCAGGACTCTCTCATCCATGTCTTTATGGACCTTGCTTTGTGAAATGGTCCAAATCATTTGGTTATGGGGTGGGGTTGTTTTACAGGGGTTGGGCTTGACCCCTTAGTTCTGGTGAAGGGAACTCTTAACGCATCAGCATACCAAGATATTTTGGACATTGGACACTGGAAATTGGACATTTCATGCTCCCAACTTTGTGGGAACAGTTTGGGGAGGGCTCCCTCCTGTTCCAACATGACTGGGCACCAGTGCACAAAGCAAGGTCCATAAAGATATGGATGAACGAGATGAATTAGAGCGGAAACTGCGAGCCAGGCCTTCTCGTCCAACATCAGTGCCTGACCTCACAAATGCGCTTCTGGAAGAATGGTCAAACCTTCCCATAGACACACTCCTAAACCTTGTGGACAGCCTTCCCAGAAGAGTTGAAACTGTTCTAGCTGCAAAGGGTGGGCCAACTCAATATTGAACCCTGCAGACTAAGACTGGGATGCCATCAAAGTTCATGTGTGTGTAAAGGCAGGCGCCCCAATACTTTTGACAATATAGTGTATATTTGAAATCAAATCTTTATTATTTTTTGCCAATAACATGGTATAGGCAAATTTCTGCCAGTCACAGGCTGTGTCACGCCCCTTCCAGCCTGTGTCTTATAATAAGAGAACGTGAAGCCTCCATCAATCAAGATGTAATATCCCACCCTCATTTTGTTTTGCTGGTTATTGGGCATGGAGGAAGAGGGAAGGATTGACTGGAATGGAATGGAAAAATACACTTTTACCCATTTTGACCAGTTATTGTTTTAAAATAGCAAAGGATACTATTGATGTAAAGTCCTAATTCTGCAGTTTGTCATCTCTATTTTGACATATAATGAACAATGTTCCTAGTACAACACATGAAAAGTTTATTTCCAAAAAAACATGAAATACTTTTTTTTACATTTTGTTAACAAAAACTACTATAAAAAGTAAAGGAAAACACAAAAAGTTGCAATGAAACTACATAACCTTCCAAAAATTCTAAATGCCAACGGTGTGTGTGTGTGTGTGTGTGTGTGTGTGTGTGTGTATGTATACATACAGTTGTGCTCATAAGTTTACATACTCTGGCAGAATTTATGATTTCTTGGCCATTTTTCAGAGAATATGAATGATAACGCAAAAACGTTTCTTTCACTCATGGTTAGTGTATTTCCCCCTTTAACATCAATGACAGCTTGAAGTATTTTGTGGTATTTGTGGATGAGTCTCTTTATCTTCTCAGATGGCAGAGCTGCCCATTCCTTTTGGCAAAAAGCCTCCAGTTCCTGTAAATTCTTGGGCTGTCTTACATGAACTGCACGTTTGAGATCTCCCCAGAGTGGCTCAATGATATTGTGGTCAGGAGACTGAGATGGCCACTCCAGAACCTTCACTTTATTCTGCTGTAGCCAATGACAGGTCGACTTGGCCTTGTGTTTTAGATCATTGTCATGTTGGAATGTCCAAGTACATCCCATGCACAGCTTTCTGACTGATGAATGCAAATGTTCTTCCAGTATTTTTGATAACATACTGCATTCATCTTGCCATCAATTTTGACCAAATTTCCTGTGCCTTTGTAGCTCACACATCCTTAAAACATCAGCGATCCACCTCCGTGTTTCACAGTAGGAATGGTGTACCTTTCATCATAGGCCTTGTTGACTCCTCTCCAAATGTAGCGTTTATGGTTGTGGCCAAAAAGCTAAATTTTGGTCTCATCACTCCAAATGACTTTGTGCCAGAAGGTTTGAGGCTTGTCTCTGCTGTTTGTCGCATTGTAAGCGGGATACTTTGTGGCATTTGCATAGTTATGGCTTTCTTCTGGCGAGTCGACCATGCAGCCCATCTTTCTTCAAGTGCCTCCTTATTGTGCATCTTGAAACAGCCACACCACATGTTTTCAGAGAGTCCTGTATTTCACCTGAAGTTATTTGTGGGTTTTTCTTTGCATCCCGAACAATTTTCCTGGCAGTTGTGGCTGAAATTTTAGTTGGTCTACCTGACCATGGTTTGGTTTAAACAGAACCCCTCATTTTCCACTTCTTGATTAGAGTTTGAACACTGCTGATTGGCATTCTCAATTCCTTGGATATCTTTTTATATCCCTTTTCTGTTTTATACAGTTCAACTACCTTTTCCCGCAGATCCTTTGACAATTCTTTTGCTTTCCCCATGACTCAGAATCCAGAAACGTACTGCAGCACTGGATGAAAGATGCAAGGGTCTGTCAGTCCAGAAACTCATTGACCTTTTTATACACACATACTAATTACAAATAAACAGATCACAGGTGAGGATGGTTACCTTTAATAGCAATTCAAACCCCTTTGTGCCAACTTGTGTGCATGTTATCAGGCCAAAATCACTAGGGCATGTAATCTTTTGATCAGGGTCATTTGGATAGTTTCTGTTGTCATGATTTAAAAAGAGTAAACACAGTTGATTGATAATAAATGGCTTCAGCCAAACACTAACCATGATAGAAAGAAATGTTTTTGTGTTATCATTCATATTCTCTAAAAAATGGCCAAAAAATCATAAATTCTGCCAGGGTATGGCAGAATTTATGGCATATCATTTGTCATTTTATATTCTAATTAGAACTTGTCTATGTTTTGCTTTAGGCTGAACCTCTAGTGGTGGATCTCAAAGATCTCTTCCAGGTCATCTATAACATAAAGAAAAGGGAAGATGAAGACAAGAAGAAGGTACGTGTCTCACCAGTAATAGATTTGATCAATAAAGGGAAGAATCAATGACAAATACATATCTACTAACAAAGAGCGCTTTGTAGTGTATTTAACCTTAGCTCACACCTGTTCAGACACCCACTACTTTGTCTTACATGACAACACAGCTGATGCCACATGATATTCTTATATTTGCATCACGTGCTATTTGGGGAGTTTTAATAATGCAACTATTTTAAACCAGGTTCCCACTGACTATAATTATATTCATGTTTACATTGGGAAGAATCTCTCCTTGTGCAGTTATGACATTTGTGTGGCTATTGCTTCATGACGGGGCCCTTTCTCTACTGTATCAGATGGATTCAGTTCCTACAACACAGAAAGATTCTCACCTATAGTAGTTCTAAAGCTTGAAGGTTTTTACCTTCATGCATTCTATGCATGAAGGTAAAAAAATCTTCTGTGTGCAGCATCCCCCCCCCAGCCCCCCCAGTACTTACCAGATTTTTCCTCTCGATCCAGCAATGTGCACAAGAGCTCTCAGGGACTCTCCCTCCTCATTGGCTGAGACAGCAGTGGAAGCCATTGTCAATCACAGCCAGACATCCAATGAGGAGAGAGGGGGGGTGGGGTGAAGTCGCAGCTCTGTGTCTGAGTGGACACGCAGAGCAGCAGCTCTGGAGCGTGCCTGCTTGGATGCCCCCATTGCAAGTTGCTTGTTCTGGGGGGCACTCAGCAGGAGGGAGAGGCCAGGAGCGCCAGCGGGGGGACCCAAGAAGAGGAGGATCGGGGTTGCTCTGTCTAAAACCACTGCACAGAGCAGGCACGTACGACATGGTTTTTATTTTTTTTTTAAATACATTTTGCCGTTAATATTACTTTAAGGAGCGCTGGGGAATGGATGAATATGGTGCTTCACTAGAGCAAAGGATTGTAGACAAGTCTCTATGAAAGAGCCAAGAACACAGCGGTGACTGGATTGTCAGTCTTAAGCCGGCCAGAGATGGAGCGATTTTCTTTCCTGCAACCACAGGTTGCAGGAAAGAAAAGAAAATAGCTCAGTTCCCCCATCAACACAGTCCAGTCCCTCCGGTGGAGCCATTGTGTTATCCCGGCGGAGGGAATGGGGAAATAGTCCCTGAAGGGAGAACACAGTGATTACTGCCAATGGCTATAATAGGCGCTAGCAATAACTACATGTAAAATCCAACAGGCTGGTTGTACCCAAGTTAATCGATCAATCAGCCTAACCATACATAGTTCAAATTGAGTAACAAAATTCAACCGTCTATGGCAGATTTCAGTTCATTTCACAACTTTTGCGGTTTGATCAGTGTCACTGTTAAACCCTCCTGCGTCACTTATACCTATAGGTAAGCCTAGAATAAGGATTACCTATAGGTAGTGGAAATATCTCCTAAACGTGCGCCAGTTGGGAGGTATTTAGCTTGTAGTGCGTCGATGATGTCATCAGTGCATGCGCTGTGAAGAAACGGACCTTAGAGCCGTTTCTTCACTCATATGTGCTGTGAATGACGGCTCCTGCACGCATGCGCGGGAGTGACGTCACACGGTTCTGGCCAGTCACAGAGCTGGAGTCCGCGGCCCCGGAAGGAAGAGGGCAGAAGATGGATGCAGCCACCAGCGGGGACAGTGCGGGCTTCGATTGCATGTAGGTGCCACATAATGGGCTAGTATGTGATGCATACTAGCCCATTATGCTTTTACTTTGCAGGGAACGACAGAGGAAGTAAAACCCCTCAGGGTTTATATCCTCTTTAAGAGCAAGCTCTTCTAACACAGAATTGAAGCGTATTATGCCACTTGAAGGAAAAGTTTGTGGTGTTTACAAAAAAATAAAAATCCATGCTCACCTATGCTGCAGCATCACTGTCTGTCGCAACAGCTGCTCCACGTCGGCTCTAAGCCCAAGAACTGAGCAATCCCATGATTACTGATCTCTCAGTCTACTCACAGAAGAGAGCAGTGACTGTCTGTCACCACTCTCCGCTCTGCTCCCTCCTGCACTCACTGAAGTGTCGGACAGGAGAGGGGACGGGGCAGCTGACTCTGGCTCTCTGCTGCATTAGTTTTATTTTTTCTATCTTCATTTTTCTTTATTTTCACCTGGTAGTCATACAAATAACACAATTCTTGTCCTAGAACAGCTACCCTCATTCACACTGTATCTATGGAGGGAGCCATGTTTGCCACCCAGGCTGGACTTCATACGTGTCTGTTTTTCTTTTTCAATAAGTTTTATTGAAAAAAAAGTTTTAACAATAAAGTACAAAATTGTATAAATGAATATCAAGCAATGATGTTACATTGGGAAATGACAAAACCATCATATTCCGATCGTACCAGGACTAAGCAATATTAAAGTGGCAATCCACAACCACCCGGAAGGGTAGAATGGAGATATACAGAAAGCACAAAGGGCGGTGGTTGGGGTTGTCCATTTATTATAGGTATTGTATGTGCGGTAATGTAGAACTATTATGAGAATATTGTTTTTGAAGGAACAAAAATACCATAAAAAGGATTCTGTATCACTAAACAAAATTTTCAGTGCCTAATGCCGCATACACACGATCGGGATTTTGGTCGGAAAAAGATATGAAGGCTTTTCCGACGGAATTCCGCTCCAGCTTGTCTTGCATACACACGGTCACACAAAAGTTTGCTGAATGTTCGACCATCAAGAACGCGGTGACGTACAACACTACGACGAGCCGAGAAAATGAAGTTCAATGCTTCCAAGCATGCGTCAAATTGTTTCCGAGCATGCGTAGGAATTTTGAACGAATTGCTACAGACGATCACATTTTCGGATAGGAACTTTTTGCGACCGAAAAATTGAGAACATGCTCTCAATCTTTTGCTGGGTGGAATTCGGCCAGCAAAAGTCTGATGGAGCATAGACACGGTCTCATTTTCCGACCAAAAGCTCTCATCTGTCTTTTGCTGGCTGAATTTCCAATCGTGTGTACGCGGCAAAAGAGAGGAACACCATGCTTCCATACTTAGGCTAGGCTAGAAGAGGCCCTGTAGCCTACATCAAAGCATTCAAACATGTCTGTTTTTGTTCATTGCCATCTCCAGGGAATATCTGATTGACTTTTGGGGGATCTGGAAGGAATTTACTTTTCCCCTGCTGCTCCATACCCCATGCTTTATGTTGGGTATTTTGTTTGCTTCCTCTTGTCAACTGTGGGTATAGGATTCTGTATATGAAGGTTTTCTCCTTATTTATTCTGTTTATACATTATATTACCAAAAGTATTGGGACGCCTGCCTTTACACGCACTTGGCATCCCAGTCTTGGTCCGTAGGGTTCAATATTGAGTTGGCCCACCCTTTGCAGCTATAACAGCTTCAACTCTTCTGGGAAGGCTGTCCACAAGGTTTAGGAGTGTGTCTATGGGAATGTTTGACCATTCTTCCATTTGTGAGGTCAGGCGTTGATGTTGGACGAGAAGGCTTGGCTCGCAGTCTCCTCTCTAATTCATCCCAAAGGTGTTCTATCGGGTTGAGGTCAGGACTCTGTGCAGGCCAGTCAAGTCCCTCCACCCCAAACTCGCTCATCCATGTTTTTATAGACCTTGTTTGTGCACTGGTGCGCAGTCATGTTGGAACAGGAAGGGTTCATTCCCAAACTGTTCCCACAAAGTTGGGAGCATGAAATTGTCCAAAATGTCTTGGTATGCTGACGCCTTAAGAGTTCCCTTCACTGGAACTAAGGGGCCAAGCCCAACCCCTGAAGAACAACCCCACACCGTAATCCCCCCTCCACCAAATGATTTGGACCAGTGCACAAAACAAGGTCCATAAAGGATGAGCGAGTTTGGGGTGAAGGAACTTGATTGGCCTGCACAGAATCCTGACCTCAACCCGATAGAATGCCTTTTGGATTAATTAGAGCGGAGACTGGGAGCCAGGCCTTCTCGTCCACATCAGTGTCTGACCTCACAAATGCGCTTCTGGAATAATGGTCAAACATTCCCATAGACACACTCCTAAACCTTGTGGACAGCCTTCCCAGAAGAGTTAACCGCTTGCCGACCAGCGCACGCCGATGTACGTCGGCAGAATGGCGCTGGTAGGCAAAAGGACGTACAGGTACGTCCCCTTTAAGGAGCGGTGTCGCGGGCGTGTGACCGCGGGTCCCGCAGACTCGATGTCCGCCGGGTGCCCGCGATCGTGTCACGGAGAGGAAGAACCAGGGAGATGCTTTTGTAAACAAAGCATTTCCCTGTTCTGCCTAGTGACAGGACAGAGATCACTACTCTCTCTAATCGAGAGCAGTGATCACTGTCCTGTGTGTTGAAGTCCAGCCCCCTAAAAGTTAGAAACACTCCCTAGGACACACTTAACCCCTTCACTGCCCCCTAGTGGTTAACCCTTTCACTGCCAGTGTCATTTACACAGTAATCAATGCATTTTTATAGCATCGATCGCTGTATAAATGACAATGCTCCCAAAATAGTGTTAACAATGTCCGATGTGTCCGCCATAATGTCGCAGTCCGGAAAAAAAAAAACGCAGATCGCCGCCATTACTAATTAAAAAAAAATTAAAAATAAAAATGCCATAAAACTATCCCCTATTTTGTAGACGCTACAAATTTTGCGCAAACCAATCAATATACGCTTATTGCGATTTTTTTTTTTTTTTTTTTTTTTTACCAAAAATATGTAGAAGAATACATATCGGCCTAAACTGAGGAGAAAAATAGTTTTTTTATATATTTTTTGGGGGATATTTATTATAACAAAAAGTAAAAAATATTTCGTTTTTTTTCAAAATTGTCGCTCTTTTTTTGTTTATAGCGCAAAAAATAAAAACCGCAGAGGTGATCAAATACCACCAAACGAAAGCTCTATTTGTGGGGAAAAAAGGACGTCAATTTTGTTTGGGTACAGCGTCGCACGACCGCGCAACTGTCAGTTAAAGCGACGCAGTGCCGAATCGCAAAAAGTGCTCTGGTCAGGAAGGGGGTAAAATCTTCCGGGGCTTTAGTGGTTAAAGCTGTTATAGCTGCAAAGGGTGGGCCAACTCAATATTGAACCCTACAGGCTAAAGTCCCATACACACTTTTAGATTTTCTGCAGATTTTTGTCTTCAGATTTACCAAAACCATGTAGTGTAAGGGCCTGTCCGATTGCATACACATTGAAACTCTTAAGGTTTGACCTCATATTATATGTTTTTGGTAAATCTGAAGACAAAAATCTGCAGAAAATATAATAGTGTGTATGGGGCTTAAGACTGGGATGCAATTAAAGTTCATGTAAAGGCAGGCGTCCCAAAACTCAAAAGTAAAAAAAACGAAAGTAATATATTGTGTATTTATTTTTTACTGGTTGAATTAGATGGACATGTGGTTTTTTGTCAAAAAAGAGCAGCGGAACAATGATGAGCCAGTCGCTCTGCTGTCCTGTTCACACTATAAGCTGTATACTGTATACTGTAGCTGTATGCTGATCCTCTCTGAATGATACTTTATAGGCTATTTCAGGAGGCTCATTCCAAGAAGGTACTTTTGCACATACAAGTATGCAAACTTCTATACAAAATATTTTTAATGATTTTTTAATGAATACATGACTGGATTAAATTGCGTTTTTTTTTTTTTTTTTTTTTTATTTTATTTCTGTCCAAAGTTCGACTTGAAGAGCTTATAATTCAAAGTTTCCAGAGTACTGAGAATTTGCCAATGTGGATGTCACATCTTTTAAAGAGGGAACAAGCTTATCAATAATTCAGCTAGAAAAGTTAACAGCTTTGAATAATTCAAAGTAGAAAACGCATGAGATAATCATCAGAGGATTTATTTTGCTGTTATTTTTTTAGTGCAAAATTCTGTTGTTAAAGGAGCAGAAAACCCAAAAAAGAGCTACCAGGGGGAGAAGCATTGGGAATAGCCAGTAACTATATTAAAGTGGTAGTAAAATAGTAAACTCAACAATTTTATTTTTACCCACAGGTGAGCTTATAATAAAGCTCATTGGTGTGCGCAGACTATTGCATTAGGGTGTGCACCCCAAAGCTCAAACACACACACACACACACACATATATATATATACACACAGACAGACAGACAGACACTTATAAAAAATGACCTGGAGTCCTAATTAAAAAAAAAAACATTTTAAAATGTATTACAATGTGGACAGTGTCAGGTGGGCAGTGACAGTGTCGGTGTTTTTTTTTTTTTTTTTTTTTTACAGTATTTATTATTTACAATTATTTTAGAAGCCCTACTGGGGACTTTGGTGAAATATCTGGGGTCTAAACAGACCCCTGATGTCTCACTTTTGCAACACAAAAAGGGGCTGAGGACAGAGATTCCCCAGCCCCTTTCTCTGTAGCGTCAGCTGCACTGGATAGTGCATGAATGGGAAATCCTCTGTACTGAGCGGCTTCCTGTTTAACCACTGTAAACACAGTTTACTAGGCTTCAGTTATGAATGAACACAGTGAGTGATCTGTACCAATCACTCTCAGTCAGTGCTCATTCAGAAAAGGAAGCGGGCCCAGGCGGCAGGAGGAATCTACGCCACACGGGGGGGGGGGTTATTAGGATGTGCCCACACCTGGTACACCCCCTGCGCACGCCTATGGTAAAGCTTACCTGTAAGCAGGGCTTTTTTTCTCAGAGAATAGGTGCGGGAGCTCCCCCCTTCTGAGTTACCGCTCGTTTCTGCTCCCTACCCACCAATGAGCATTGTCCTTTGGTTCCACCTCCTACCCACCTCCCAGTACCAACCCTTTTAGAGAATACAGAAGCAAGTATCATCGTGTGCTACTAAGTGATTTGCATGGAATTTGTTAATAACAAGAAAAACAGTAAAATAGCGTGCAGTAAGCAACAATAGACCCCACCCCAACAACAGCAGACCCCCCAGCAACGATAGACCTCACCCCAGCAACAGCAGACCCCCACACAACAATAGACTTCCCCCCCCAGCAACAAAATACCACCCCAGCAACAATAAACCTTCAGCAGCCGGCATCAATAGACCCTCCAAGAGCCAGCAACAATAGACCTCTCCCTCAACAGTAGATCCCTCCCAGCAACAATTGACCCCCCCAGCAACATAAAACCCCTATTGGCAACAATAAACCTACCCAGCAACAATAGACCTCCATACAAAAACAGATTCCCCAGCAGCCAGCATCAATTGACTCTCCAGCGCACCTCAGCACTCCTTGCTATTACATTAATTGCTGGAGGTGCCGGAACTGCGTTCCCCCTGAAAAAAAGCCCTGCCTGTAAGTAAAATGAATATCTCCCAAACGTGCGCAATTTAGGAGATATTCTAGCCAGCAGCAGCCTTTAAGGTCCCCGGCGCATACCTGTGCCGTTCCTTCAGAGCTCTGTGCGCGGGAGTGACGCCATTGCGCCTCAGCCATTTAAGCGCACCCCGCAAACCTGGATGGAAGACTGGGTGAAGATGGAATCCTCCACTGGAGGGAGTCCTTTTAAGCTAAGTCTTTCATAATGTGCTAGTATGCAATGCATACTAGCACATTATGCCTTTACCTTGCAGAGAGAGTTTTATTTTTTTAAATTTTTTTTACCCAGCATTTACTACCTGCAAAAAACACACATAAGGGCACAAACACCTTGTTCATTACCATAAATACATTTATTGAATCCACAAAGACAAATGGATACTCGCATGCCAGTAAGAACATCAAGCAAAACTGATCTACACCAGCTGGATGCAGTATAACTCGTAATAGGACCAAATGGTCGGAAGGCTGATGCGTTTTGGGGGACATGCACCTTTCCTCAGAGCTGACTTTCCGGTTTGTGGAGGGCGGCACCATTGAGTGGCACTGTGGATAGAAGCATGATTGAAGAATACCTGGTCTTAGCCCTGGAGTGTTTTTTGGAGAATACAGCGTTTACTACCTCTTTATTATATCCACTGAAGTTTGCAGTTAAAGTAGAACTGAACTGCCACAGTTTCTCAGGAGGAGTTGCCATATTCTCCGAGTATGGACATACATGAATTCTCTTCTCTACTTACCTGATCCTTCATTCCTGCAAGCTCCTTTGCGCTGCTAGATCAGTACCTGCAGCTTTTTCTCTCCCCTGCCCATTTAAGGTTCTCTGATGTCATCAAAACAGATACAGGGTCCATAACCCTGCATCTGGACATAAGGATGCCAAGGAACAGTCCACTGCTAGAGCATGGAGGAGGGGAGAATCAGGTAAGTAAAATGCTTTTACAGTCCCCCTAGACTAAAAGAGCAGTTAATCTTTGCAGCACAGGTGCAGCTCCACTGCAAAGGAGAATGTATAGTTTTTTTTGAGTTACATAGTTACGTAGTAGGTGAGGTCGAAAAAAGACACAAGTCCATCAAGTCCAACCTATGTGTGTGATTATATGTCAGTATTACATTGTATATCCCTGTATGTTGCGGTCGTTCAGGTGCTTATCTAATAGTTTTTTGAAACTATCGATGCTCCCCGCTGAGACCACCGCCTGTGGAAGGGAATTCCACATCCTTGCCGCTCTTACAGTAAAGAACCCTCTATGTAGTTTAAGGTTAAACCTCTTTTCTTCTAATTTTAATGAGTGGCCACGAGTCTTGTTAATCTCCCTTCCACTAAAAAGTTTTATCCCTATTGTGGGGTCACCAGTACGGTATTTGTAAATTGAAATCATATCCCCTCTCAAGCATCTCTTCTCCAGAGAGAATAAGTTCAGTGCTCACAACCTTTCCTCATAACTAAGATCCTCCAGACCCTTTATTAGCTTTGTTGCCCTTCTTTGTACTCGCTCCATGTCTAGTACATCCTTCCTGAGGACCGGTTGGGCTTTAAGATGATGTCCAGTTGCAGAAGTTGGGTGAATTGTTATCAGTGCTTGGCTCCCAGGTTTAGTTCTTACCAGGGATTCTACCCTCATCACAATTTCATAGATTTAGGACTATCATCCAAACAGTCCCGGATTACCAAATAGACAGAGTAGGCACTACCCTATGGGCCCCAATGAGATTTAAGGGCCTCGCCACAACGGGTCAAAATAGTATTGATTTGATCTTGAAAGAAAATTTACAATGAAGCTTTCTTAAATTGTCTACAAAAGATGAAAACGTGAATCAACTTAAAGAAATTAAAACTTTGCATTAAAGACTCTATAAAGAAAATATTGTATTAATGTAATGTACGCAATAACAACTTAAAGTCCATAGACATCAGGTTCACAATACAGTTTGTCTCTAAAAAACTAATCTTCTTTCAGTTGTCAGTTTGTAAAAAATGTTGATGCAACCAAAGTAGGTGTAATGTACAGTAGTGATGGTCATCTCCAGAGGTCGACATGCACACTACTTAGTTCATTGTTGTCCTACTAGAGCACACACAAGAAACCATTAGAAACCTGTGAGATGGGCCCCAAGGTTTCGACTGCTAGGGGCCTCCACAGAGTTCAATCCAGCACTGCATCCAAAATAAGATATACTATAGATTAGAAGAAATATGTGGACCTCCCTCCCAAATGTTGACTGCAGGTGTTTCCAGTGAAGGTTACTATAAATGCTACAGCATACACAGACATTTTGACAGTTGTGCACTTCTAACCTTGTGGCAACAGTTTGGGGAAGGTCATTTTCTGTTCAGGCATGACTGTGCCCCTGTGTAAGAGGTAAGTTCCATAAAGACATGGTTTAACAAGTTGTGGAGGAACTCAATTGGCCTGCACAAAGCCCTGACCTCAACCCTACTGAACGCCTTTGGGATGAATTTTAATGCAAATTGTGAGCTAGGTCTTCTCATCCATCATTCTCATCTCGCAAACACTCTTTTTGGCTGAATGGGCACAAATTCCCACAGACACACTCCAAAATATTGTGAAAAGCCTTCCCAGAAGATCAACGGCTGGTGATTCCCATATTATTAATTTTGGGGGCAGCACAGTGCCTAAGTGGTTAGTGCTTCCACTTGGCAGCACTAGGGTCATTGGTTCGAATCCCAACCATTTGCATTCTCTCTGTGTGGGTTTCCTCCGGTTACTCCAGTTTCCTTCCACACACCAAAGACATGCTGGTAGGTTAATTGGCTCCTGTCAGGGATTGATGTGACTGCATAATAAATATGTAAAGTGCTGTGTAAATTGACAGCGCTATATAAGTGTACCTGTAATAAATAAATAAGCTCATATAGGTGTGATTGATGGGTGTCCATAGACATTTGGCAAAAGTTCTTTTAAGTGATCTACCCTCTATTGAAATTGGCTATAGGGTGTGTGACTGTGGTAGGTCCATTTTGCTGTAAATGTCTTAAGACACAGGAACTGTGGTTAAACTTTGAGAAGTTTAACCACTTCAGCCCCGGAAGATTTTACCCCCTTCCTGCCAGAGCATTTTTTGCGATTTGGCACTGTGTCGCTTTAGCTGACAATCGTGCGGTCGTGTGACGTTGTGCCCAAACAAAATTGACGTCCTTTTTTCCCCACAAACAGAGCTTTCTTTTGGTGGTATTTGATCACCTCTGCGGTTTTTATTTTTTGCACTATCAACAAAAAAAGAGTGACAATTTTGAAAAAAAACGCAATATTTTTTACCTTTTGCTATATTTATTCCAAAAAAATATATAAAAAAACTAATTTCTTTCTCAGTTTAGGCCGATATGTATTCTTCTACATATTTTTGATAAAGAAAAAATTGCAAAAATCATATATTGATTGGTTTGCGCAAAAGTTATAGCGTCTACAAAATAGGGGATAGATTTATGGCATTTTTATTATTTTTTTTTTTCATTAGTAATGGCGGCGATCTGCGATTTTTTATCGCGAATGCCAAATTATGGCAGACACATTGGACACTTTTGACACTATTTTGGGCCCATTGTCATTTATACAGCGATCAGTGCCATAAAAATGCACTGATTACTGTGTAAATGACACTGGCAGGGAAGGGGTTAAACACTAGGGGGCGATCAAGGCGTTAAGTGTGTCCTAGGGAGGTGTTTTAACTGTGGGGGGGATGGGCTACCTAGGACATGACAGCGATCACTGCTCCCGATGACAGGGAGCAGTGGATCTCTGTCATGTTGCTAGGCAGGATAGGGAAATGCTTTTTTTTACAAAGGCATCTCCCCGGTTTGCTCCTCCTCACCGCAATTGCAAGCTGCCGGCGAAAATTGAGTACCCGGGACCCGCGGGCACGCTCCTGCGGCGTGCGGCACGTGCGCGCCCGATAGGCGGCAAATTCAAAGGGACGTACAGATACGCCCATTTGCCTGCTTGTGCCATTCTGCCGACGTACATTTGTGTGCGGTGGTCGGCAAGCGGTTAAATATGCTTTAATGCATAAATGAGCCATAGAGAAGTGTAAAATGATCACAGTTCCCTTTTATATCATTTTTTTACAACCATATCCTGCTCCATACTTTACCACCAAATAAATGCACATATTCGCCAGCACACCAAGGATCCTCAAATATCGTCCGAAGGTTTTTATTGCAGAGAGATCACAAGACAAGAGCAAGTGCAACGTTTCGGAGCCACGCAGGATCTCTTTGTCAGGCTTCGTCATCACATGCCTGAGGAAGGGGTCCTGCGTGGCTCCGAAATATTGCACTTGCTCTTGTCATGTGATCTTTCTGCAATAAAAACCTTTGGACGATATTTGAGGATCCTTGGTGTGCTGGCGAATATGTGCATTTATCTTTGAAGTTTCCAGTAACCAGCTGGTAGTCGCTACGGGACCCACTATCGATAAACCTCGTTTCCGGGAACGTGTGCGAGGGGAATATAGACAACACTTTACAACCAGCCGCCTCTCAGTAGAGCACAACTCTGCCCGCTGTGAGCTGCAAAGCTAAGAAGCAAAAGAATGTCTAATTTGAGATCTATGTTGTATACTTTAGACGAGGAGGGTAAGGAGGGCCAATTGGTCCTTAGTTATTGGAAAATGGACTTATCCTTAAAGCAAACCGAAATTTATGTTGATCTGCCCTTTCTCCTCAGCTTATTAGCAGGCTGATTTGTTATGCTTGGAGAAAAAAGGCCGGGACACTTCCCAAGTGCTAATTAACACATTGAGAGAAGAAAACCAGTGGAGCTTGATGTGTTTTTTTGTTAACTTGCGTTATATATGTAGGAAACATCTCCATTCATTTTAATTACAGCTGTATCTTATTGACAGTCTTTTTTTACAGTGACCGTAAAACTGCTCACTGTAATTAAGCACAGGGAAATTCAGTAACACATGTAGATAGCTAAGGTAGAGCTCACTGACTTTTACAGTCATGTAAATCAATAGCAGTTAAAACAAGTTATACAGCACGCTCTACACTGTGCCTGACCTTATGCTGGGCCAGAGCTCTCAACAGCCTTTTCCTGGTGTAAAGATTGTAATGAAGAATAATGAATTGCTAAGATCCCTATAAACTAAGGTGACTAGCTTGTGAAAGCCCACTGATACACCGCTTAGACCATGTGGAAGCCATCGGTGTAATCTGGTCTCAGAGGCTCACCCAAAATGGCGACTGGAGCCCAAGTTCGCTGGCTTTTTGCTGACTTCTGTTCAAAGTGCAAAAGCATGTACTATGCACTCCAAACTATAGATGGCGCTGCAGTGATATACTAGCGCCTGTGTGTTTATACAGTATGTGCTTTGTATACTCACAGTATATGCACAGGAAGGACATTTTTTTCTCTCTCTGCTCTCTCCTGTAATGCTGTTCTCACGCATTTGTATGCTATTCTCCCAACCTATATCCATGTCCTAGGTCAGTAACATGCTAAGTAATCGAAAAATGGTGCAGATGATGACCCCACAGATTGTACTTTTGAAAAACGTTTACATTTGGGTGTTTTTATAGCTTGCCACGATCTGTTTGAAATTAAAATCAATAAAATGTATGTTAATTTGTGTAAAATATACAAACTAATTCAGTTCTGCATTCACTAAAATGATTGCAAGGGATAAATTTGTATTTTTTTTTTAAATAACCAACACGTTATACTTTCCTGCTCTGTGAAATGGTTTTGCACAGAGCAGGCCCGATTCTCCTCTTCTCAGGTCCCCTACCAGAGCTTCTGGCTACTCCCCCCCCCCCCCCCCCCCCCCGCGAAGTGCCCCACTTGCTATGGGGGCACTTGTGCAGGCTCGCTCCTGTTCTGTGTTCATAGACACACAGAGGGGCTCGGCTCCACCCCTTTGCTCCCTTGTTACTGGCTGTGACTGACAGCAGCGAGAGCCAATGGCTCCAACGGCTTTCTCTGAGCTAATAAGGAAGGGAAAGAACAGAGAGAGCTACTGCTCTTGTGCACAGGGCTGCATCCAGATCAGGCTTAGGTAAGTATAGGGGGGGGGACAGCTGCATGAAGAAGGTTAAACAAACCTTCTACCTTTAGAACCACTTTAATAAATCATTATATGTTTTAAATGCAATGGACTGCATTTAGGACAGTAATAAATAATAATAATAAAGTTTAAAAGAAAATGCCTGGATGCCAAAAACATGGCATTTTTAGGTCTCCGTCTGCAATAGCACAATCTGTGTGTTTAGCTGTTGCCTAGAGTTCTTCGGTAATATAGTTTGATGCTAGATTCCCATGTTGAAGCCAATACTTGCAGAATGGATTGTCTCCCTCTACTGGTCACACATAGAACTGTTATAGGTTATTCAAGAAAACAGCATAGAGAGCAATTACTGTACATAGAGGGCAAAGCTTGCCTTGAGGGAAACTATGCTCTAACTTTTTGATGGTGTTTTATTGGGGACAAAGACAAAATTTTGTTCCTGCGTCCTAGTATGAGCACTGAGGACCCACACAGGAATACTGAATTTGTTCATGATAATATTACTGTAATGTCCTTAGTATATACTCCTAAGTAGCACAGTGCTAAGCCCTTGTATTGTTTGTTATACTTGTGGGTAGTGTGTTTGCTGACTCCAACTAACCTATCATTTCAGTGTTGTCTATACGCAACCATGTCTCCATCCCTTGGTAATATGGTGAATGCTATGTCATTTCCCAATCACAGTTTGCTTATAACTCGGTTTACAAGTACTTATTATGTTCTTGTCTATATGTAATTTAGTTTTGGACAGTGTTCTATGTAATCCACAAAACTTCTTATCCAAGAAAGTCAATAAAGTCTTCCCATTCTTCGGATTGGAAAAAAAAAACAGCACAAAAAATACAATACTGAGGACCAATGCTGTGCCACCATAGGACTTTTACCATGCCATATATACATCATGAATTCATTAATACAGTATATATAGTACATAAAATATATAGATTCCCATGGGACTTTGTAGGCTATCATATACCATAATCCACAGAAGTATGTGGATGATTGTATATAATTGTCTGCAAAGTCCCATAGGAATCAATATATTTGCATGCATATTAAATTGAGGGATGGTGGCAATGTAAAAACCAAACCACTTTCATTGATTTTTGGAATTATTTAAAAAAATATAGATCATACTTAATTTTTTTTATAATTGCTTACATATAATTATGCCAATGTTAAATACTAATAAATTGAATTTGAATGTATTTTGTTTTTCAGCATGATGAAAGCAGTCAGCCAGTTGAGGTAAGGATACAGCATTTTTTTGCTTTAGCTTTTAAGTACAAACATAAAGTCCAAATATATTATGTCGCAATGTTGATGATGTTGGTATTATTATTATTTTATTTAGAATGGAAATGATGCCCTACTCAGTATTAGTGAGGAAGTCCAGAACATCAAACTAGTAAGTAAAGATGTAGTCTTTTTTTTTTACTTACATCCTACTATATATACGTTGACACGCACTTCTTTTTTGAAATATCTGTATTAAAAGAAAGATACATAATGATGGTCTGAATTTTGATTTGGATGATATGGAGTAGTGTTCACTTGCAATTTATTCAACTGGATCCTCAAAGTCAAGTGCAACATGTGTTGCCTAGTGCATGGCAACGTGAACAAGCCTGAAAGGAGGAGCTAGCCATCACAAAGGCCATCGCCAAATACTTTTGGATGTAGGCTTTTGAACATCTACTTGTTTGTGATGTATGAACAGGAGGTTATAGATAATGTTGGCCTACGAGCAAAACAGTTAGGCCTGTTGGACACGGGCTTCAGCTTGTATAAGAGCAGTGCAAACAAAAAGCTTTGGTAAAGCATTTGCAGAGCTTTCAGCAAGCTTTATTGAAGCTTTTAAAGCTCCATTCAGCTCCAGTTTGTAAATGTTGAACATAGATCCTAATAGGAATGCTGATTGCCACTTTAAAGGAGAAGTACAGCCAAAGCCGCTAGCACAGCCTTTCTCAACCTTTTCAACACAGAGGAACCCTTAAAATAACTTTCTGGTCTCAGAGAACCCCTGCTAAAAATGTCTACATCTACAACTCATGATACATTAGTGTGATGGACAATGGGAAGAATGTTCCTCACTGGGAGGAATTACCTCCTTATAGATAGCTAAAAAGATCAATGGTATAGGTGGGGAACATATCTGAGAGGCAGAAATTGCTCTTTGCTCAAGGAACCTCCTAGCAACCTCTTGAGGAACCCCAGGGTTCCATGGAACCCAGGTTGAGAAACCCTGCGCTAGCAGCTTGTTTAAAGTGGCAATCAAGACTCCTATTAGGATCTGTGCTCAACATTTACAAACTGGAGCTGAATGGTACTTTAAAAGCTTGCCGAAAGCTCTCCAAATATTCAAAGCTTGCTGTTCACGCTGCTCTTATACAAGATGAAGCCTGTGTGAAACAGGACTTTATCAAACATGCCTGAAAATATGGGCTTTTCACAAATAAACTAAGCTAAATGGGGAAGTTTTACAACCATTAGTGGTATGATCGAGTGGCATTGGTGCTTTAAGGAAAAAAAAAACTTTTTTAAAGGGTTGCCGCCTCATCCCTTTAAAACCGAACACATATTAATTACACAAGTTCTGAGGCTAATTGAATGCAGATAAGGCACTAAGCGAGTTTAATTAACACCTTAATCAGCCAAAGAACCTGTGTAATTAATGTGTTTGGTTTTAAAGGGATGAGGTGGCAAGGCTAACGTTTTACCATTCAGACCATGATCCATTCTAATGTCATTTCTATGTTGGTTGATATACCTGGCCTTTCTCTCAAAGACATTTATGAAGAGCTGCAAATATTTTTTTGTTTAATGATAATCAAATCAAATATTATACTGTCTTCTCAAGTTGGTTTAAAAGGGAACCTACACTAAAGTGGACCTTGAATTAAAATTCACTTATGTGGCTGCCCCTCACCATCTGCTGTCAAAACTCTGCATCATAGAAAGAAAATACTTTAGGAAAAAAAAATGACCTTACTCTCAAGCCTCTGGTGGACTCACCTAGACAAAGTACCATCAGTGGGTCTTCTAGAGGGATCCTGGAAAAGGATTCCAAATCAAATGAGAACACACTTCTATGCAGTGCTGTAGCATCCGTTCTCAAGAATTGGGACCCAGCAGTAAGGTGAGTATGTTTTGCTTTGCATAATGCAGCATTTTCACATCAGGGGGTGGTGGCACCCACATACAGTATATGCAGGCCTTGCATAATAAGAATAAAACGGGTAAACTACCATGAAGACTGAAAAGCAGACAGCTTGTAGTGCAGCTTGTAGTTCACTCCAGAAGTTCCAAAACCTAGGGTTCTCGATTATGCAAATACACTGTATTGCTAACAGGCTGTGGACACCTGACCATCACACCTATATTTGCTTCTTGGACATCCCATTCCAAAACCACGGACATTAATATGGAGTTGCCCCTCTCCCCATCACAGCTATGACAGCCTCCACATTTCTGGGAAGGTTTTCCACAGGATTTTGAAGCATGTCTGTGTGGATTGTCCCCATTCAGCTAGAAGAAAATGTGTCAGGTACTGATGTTGGATGAGAGGACCTGACTCACAATTCACATTCCAATTCATACCAAAGGCATTCAGCAGGGTTGAGGCAACGGGTCTGTGCAGGCTATTTGATTTCTTCTACACCAAACTCTTTAAACCATTTCTTTATGTACCTGGCTTGGTGCTAAGGTATACTGTCACGGTGGAAGATTAATGGGCCTTTCCCATTTCCCAAGCTTGCCTCAAGGCTGAATGTAGACCGTTGTCACATTATTAAAGATTAATAATTGTTGCTTTACTTATTGAATAATAATATTGATAAAACCACTACTATATAATAATAATAATAATAATAATAATCAATAAAATATATGCAAATCAATATATATAATTTGAAACACATTGGCTAATATGAGATTCTACAACAGTATGCTGTAGCATTAAGAGTAGTCTTCCCTGAAAACACCAGAATTATGTAAATTGGTGGAAAGGGCATGTTTAGCAAGTATTATGGTCAGAAGTTCACAGAGGTTTGACCATATAGTGTCACTTATGAAGTCATATTTTGGCCCATGCCTTCCCACGTTCCAGACTTGTCTATTGGTCAGCAAGGTCACCTATAAAAGCTATGGACTAGTAGTGAGTAATTTCAGGATCTGAAGTCACTGTATATATCAGCAAACACCTTGAATTTTCAGAGCCCCTGGAGTGGCATTGTAAGCTCAGTACACGTGCGGACACCCCTAGACCTTTATTTTCAGTCTTACTGGTAGTTTGTTAGCTGTTAACTGCATGCAGATTGACATTATTAAGTGCAATCTGTGAAATGTAATAAACCACTCCAACCTATCCATAATTACATTTCTGATTGCTTTGAATTAATGAAAATTGGAATTGCAATCTTATTTGCATATCATTGTTGCTCTTTGCACTGTCACACTATTAAATATTCCAGAATTTGGATGAATTATAAATAATAGAGAAAATAGAACTAGTGCAAATTGTCTACGGCAACCAATTAGATTTCTCGGTTCATTTTGCAGATAGAGAAAAATGAAATCTAACTGGTTGATGAAGGTAGCAGCTGCACTTTTTCTGCAGTTGTCATAGTTGATCGATCAGATTGTTTGATGTCAGGTAAACCATATTATAGTAACCAGTATGTGAAAGGGGCCCATCATATGACTTATATGAGCTTTAGTTAGAATTACTTTGCTCATTCATACAATACAATGTTTTACACATCTGTAATACAATCCTAGAAGCTCAATAAGAATCTAGGTATGTACTATTTTGAGAGGAATTCCATTGACATGATTGAATTCAGAAACGCATTTATTTTAGGAATTTGCAAGGATACAAAGATGAAATGCTGGTTACCCATGAACATTCTAGGAAAGCAAAATTCACAAAAGGCACAGATAAACTTGTCATGCTCTATTACTGCTATAGCACCTATCCTGTCCTGCTACTGAATGTAACATCTCATTGCAAGCTTACTAAGTGTATTTGAATAGGACTGGTGGTTAGAATACATGTATGATGTCTGAACTATAGATAACAGATCCCAAACCATAATCGGAGTCATTCCTGATAAAAATCTTTGGTACTGATTCTTGTCTCTTATGTTTTTCTCTCTGTACTAACAGCCTTCCTTTTCCTCTTTTGAACCTGTGCCATTAAAGGGGATTCCTTTTTAAGGATATATATATATATATATATATATATATATATATATATATATATATATATATATATATAAATATATATATATACTGTATCTATAATGTATATACTGTATGTGTGTGTTCAGTAGTAAAAAAAATAATGTATTTCCTTTTAATTGGCCAAATATGGACTATTATATGCATATTTATTTTAATGAATTACCATTTGCAGCAAGCAGATGAGCACCATGCTGCAGCATCATTGTTCTCCACTCTTTTGTCAGTTATGCTGTATGATAGAGCAGGAGAGAGCAATTTTACACATATTGCTGAATAAGTGACAGGAGGGACAGACCTTGTCCCCCTCTCCCAGCAGAGCAGTGTGTGTATGGTTTAAAGTATTACTAAACCCAGGACCCTGCATTCACTTTATCTGGTCTCCCACAGTACACAGAACATGGAAATGCAATTATTTTAGTAACTATAAACTGCTAAATACCTTTTCTCATCAGCAGTATATAGCAGTCTTATGACCTCTATCAGTGTCTGGTTAAAGCTTGTAGGAGGAGTTTGCATTCTCGTCTGACTGTCCTATGAGGCTGCGTGACCCCTGGCCCTCTGTCTGGACATAGCTGATTGGCCCTGTGCTAAACGCATGCACTCTCCCAAGGAAAAAAACAAAAAAAACAAACTCTGGCAATACACACCAAACTTAGCATGTGCAGAGTGCCTCCAAGGCTCTGTACAGATGGATTGGGGACTGTGGAAGAAGGGTAGGATCAGAGAAGCCAGGATCAAACAGCCTTTTTACACAAAAATAGAAAGAAATCCTGCGAGCCACCACTGTCTAGATCAGGGGTCTTCAAACTATGGCACTCCAGTTGTTCAGAAACTACAATTCCCATCATGCCTAGTCATGTCTGTGAATGTCAGAGTTTTACAATGCCTCATGGGACACGTAGTTCCACAACAGCTGGAGGGTCGTAGTTGGAGGATCCCTGGTCTAGATGTTTAAAGTGGTTTAAATAACCCAGACTAATGGTATTAAGCCTGTCACATGTACCGTGAAAGATCAATAAATTATCTAAAAGCTGCTAGCGTTGAACATGTCACATATATCGTGCAAAGATAAATACATTAATTGAATACGCTGCGCTAAAAATTATATAGATTGTAGTGTATACTAAAACTATGTAAAATGAATCAAATTAATATATCACGTTACTGGAGACGCAGTTGGATGCGATTTGATTGCGATTTATATGCACATGAGCTTATGATTTGAATCACATATCCCCTGCAGTGTTGTTTATATTAAGCATGGTCATTCACGACCTATTTGGACACTATATATTGCACAGGAGCACTTTTTTTTCTATATGTTATTTGTTTATGTTTATGGTTTTAAACACAGTTATGCACGAGGCACTTTAAATTGGTTTTGTGTGTATATCATATCCATTTATTAGTTATATTAATTTGATTAATTTTACATAGTTTTAGTATACAGTACAATCTATATCATTTTTAGCGAAGGGTATTCAATTATTGTATTAGCCTTTTTATACAATGCAGAGAATTAACCCCTTAGGTTCCACACTGAGTATAACAAGCATGCTTTACTGCATATACAGACTAGGGTTGCCATCTCATCCCTTTAAACCCGAACACATATGAATTACACAGGTTCTGAGGCTAATTTAATGCAGATAAGGCAGCAAGTGAGTTTATTTACCACCTTAACAACCTCAATACAGGGCACTTTCACCCCCCTCCTGCCCAAGTAATTTTTCAGCTTTCAGCGCTGTCGCACTTTGAATGACAATTGCGCGGTCATGCAATACTGCACACTAATGAAATTTTTATCATTTTCTCCCCACAAATAGAGCTTTCTTTTGGTGGTATTTGATCACCTCTGCGGTTTTTATTTATTGCGCTATAAACAAAAGAGGGACAAGTTTGAAAAAACACAATATTTTGTACTTTTTGCTATAATATCCAATTTTTTTTTTATTCAAAAATGTTTTCCTCAGTTTAGGCCGATAAGTATTCTTCTACATATTTTTGGTAAAAAAAAATCGCAATAAGCGTATATTGATTGGTTTGGGCAAAAGTTATAGCGTCTACAAAATAGGGGATAGATTTATAGCATTTTTATTATTATTTTTTTTTTACTAGTAATGGCGGCGATTTGCGATTTTTATTGTGACTGCAATATTGCGGCGGACATATCGGACACTTTTGACACATTTTTGGGACCGTTCACATTTATACAGCGATCCGTGCTATAAAAATGCATTGATTACTGTGTAAATGTGACTGGCAGGGAAGGGGTTAACACTAGGGGGTGATGGAGGGGTTAATGTGTGTCCTAGGGAGGTGATTCTAACTGTGGGGAAGGGGACTGACTAGGGGAGGTGACCGATCGGTGGCCCTATGTACAAGGGACACACCATCGGTCTCCTATCCTCTGACAGGACATGGATCTGTGTGTTTACACACACAGATCCACGGTCCTGCTCTGTTACCCGGCAATCGTGGGTGCCCGGCGGACATCGCGGACACCAGGCACGCGCATTGGGTCCCGAGCTGCGCGGCGCGCGCGCGCCCCCTAGTGGTTCGGGAGGGCGATCACGTCATATGACGTCCGCCCAGAACAACAGCTGCCTCGTCCCGCCGTCATATGACAGTGGGCGGGCAGCTAGTGGTTAATCAGCCACAGAACCTGCGTAATTCATATGTGTTCGGGTTTAAAGGGATGAGGTGGCAACCCTAATACAGACTGATTTTACTGTTGTACGTTTAGTAACACTTTAAGGCTGCTATAAACGTATAATCTGCAGTGCTTCACTTAACACAAACAGTTACATTGTGTGATTATAGGAAGGCTAAGGTAGGGGTAATACTACAGACAGTAGCTATATAAGCAGGAAACATAAGCAGCCATCCTGCATTCCCCACAATAGGCCCCTAAGGCTGCAATGTCTGCTATTATCTGTCACTGCAACTTAGATGGTTTCCTGTTACGTAATGTTTCTGAAGGCTTTTACTCAGTTATACAATGGCAGCAAAAAAGCACATAGTTAATGTTGTGCTTTTTTGTTAGAAAGCCCAGCAAGCTATGAAACTGAAATGTTTGTTTGTAGAATAAAGATTTTATAAAATCTATTAACATGTAACCTTAAAGTGTTACTAAACCCACAACAGTAAAATCAGTCTGTATATGCAGTAAAGCATGCTGGTTATACTCACTGTGAAACCTAAGGGGTTAATCATCCTCATTCTGTAAAAAGGCTGTTTGATCCTGTCTTCTCTGGTCCTCCCCTTCTTTTACTGTCCCTAATCCAGCTGCTGATAGAACAGAGCATTGGAGGCACTCTGCACATGCTAAGTTTGGTGTGTATTGCTAGAGAGTTTTTTTTTTTTTTTTTCTTGAGGGAGGGTGCATGTGATCAGCACAGGGCCAATCAGCACTGTCCAGGCAGAAAGTCAGGGGTCATGCAGCATCATATGATAGTCAGAGGAGAATGAAAACTCCTTCTACAAGCTTTAACCAGTGCTTGGCCGGATACTGATAATCACAAGACTGCTATATACTGCTGATGAGAAAAGGTATTTAGCAGTTTATATTTACTAAAATAGGTTCTGTGCACTGTGGGAGACCAGATATAGTGAATGCAGGGTCCTGGATTTCGTAACACTTTAAAGCCCCGTTGAAGTCTTACATATTTTTTATGTACTCCTGTACCTCTGCAGCTTATAATTAGTAATTTCTTTCCTTGCCCCTAAGAAAAAGTGCTCATTAATAAAAAAAAATAAAAATAAAAAGCAAAAAAAATTTCTTAACCCAACATATTTTGCTTCATAGTGAGGCTTCATCAGGGATGCAACATGTATAATTGTGTTAAGAAAGTGCATGGCATTAATGAGCACTTTTTCTATTAGGACAATGTGGACCATGTTGCAGGAGGATTAAGGGAGATCTTTATGAACTGGTGGAGATAGTGTATAATTAAGAGAGCATTTCCACCATGCTGGAACAGGCACTGTGGTGTGTTTGGCTTTGGGAAGGCAGTCAAGCCTTTCAGTAGCCACAGTGACCCTTAGCACTAGTCCATACTTGTAGGTAGTGGGATGTGGTCAGCATACTGACTCTACCCTAAAAGCATCTCCATGCAGATAGTAGGATAGTACACATTATAGAAGGATATGCTTTGTTTATTTTTTATTTTAGAGATTTGCAACCACTTTATGCTTTTTTAACCAGGTTGGGGGGGGGGGGTATTTTAGTGCAATATGTGAATAGATTTTGGAGAAAAATAGGCCTATATATCTTGCCTGCGTGGCCTAAATCAGTACATTTATTTAAAAAAAAAAAAAAAATCATAAAATGGATATCCTCTTTAAAGGCTATCTCCTCCAGAAACCCATTTTAAAATCTAGTTTTAGATGGAGTAAGAAGGGTTGCAAGTCCTATATAATTTTTTATTTCTTTAAGGACTAGTTACAAGTAACTAACTCTTCATTCTCCATCCAAAATGATGTGGGTCGTTTGCGAGGACTACAATATAGGTGCTGTCACAGCTGACTTTTTTTTTTTAAAGGTGCGTGTTCCTGTGTTGGCATCTTGTTTATGACCTAACAAGTGAGTCACTGATATGGAACAAGAATGCAGGATGGGATTCCTGACTTTTCAGACATTACTGGCTGTATGCTTGTTTCATGACAGTGACTCGGAGTCCTTGTGCACACAGGTTTCAGTTTGTATTAGAGCAGTGGGTATAGCAAGCATTTGCAAATCTTTCAAGAAGCTTTGAGCAGGCTTGTCGAATCTTGTAAAGCAACCTTCAGTTTCAGTTTACAGGGTGTCAAACACAGATCTTAGGCTGCATTCAGCCTATTGCAGCCTACAGCTGTTTTGCCGTGATTTTAAAATGCCCAGGTGTGAATGACAAATCGCAGAACGGCCATTTGAGATGCCATTTATTTGAATGGAACCTAAAATGTCGGTGCGGTCCTGCCGCAATTATCATGCGATTCATTGCGTTACAATTGCAGCAAACCGCATCGCATGAAGCATTTTCGCCCAAAAGACGCTCCTGTTCTTTTTTTGGGCAACAAGCTTAGCGCGATGAGGTTTGCCGTGATTGCAGCGTGATTTATTGTGCAAACAGCGTGGCAGAACCACACCACAATTTTAGGTGCCATTCAAATTAATGGTATCTCGAATGTGCATTCTGCGATTTGTCATTCACACCTGGACGTTTTGAAAACGCAGGCAGAATCGTGACAAATCTGCCTGCAGTTCAAAACGCTGAAGTGTGAATGAAGCCTAAGCCCTCGTTCACACTGAGGGCGATTTCAAACCAGCATATTAGTGCGAGTTTGGGGGTGATCTGACAGACATCTGTGTGGGTTCATGCACAGATGTCTATAGAAATTGCCCCGAAGTTGCCAAAAGTAATGCAGGAACTACTTTTGGGAATCGGTGTGGCGCCGCAAAGTCGGCAATGCACCGATTCAGACTGTGCCATTGCCGGAAATAGGCTCCCATTTGGCATGCAATTTGGCATGTCAAATCGCATGCCAAGTCGGCCCAATGTGAACGTGGGCTCAGGGAGTGCTGGCTGTTGCTTTAAACAAGTTGCTGGCAGTCTTTTGTAGGCTTTAATTAAAGCGCCGGATATGGCATAGATATCCGCAGAAATGTGACACCGGAAGGGAATTCCGCTTTAAGAGTTTCAATTTGTTTTCAATCAGGCAGGCCCTTGTACTACATGGTTTTAGTAAATGTGTAAGGCCCCTTTCACACGTGCGGACCGTATGTCCGTATTTCATCCATCCGTTTTTGGATGAAATACGGACATACATGCATCCCTATGGGATAGCGGGTGTCAGCGGATGTACATCCGCTGACACCCGATGTTGTCCGCCTCCGCTCTCGTCCGATTCTGCGGACGGAAGAAAATCCTATTTTTCTATCCGTCTGCAGAGCGGATCGGAGGAACACGGACAGACGGTCCGTGTTCCTCCGATCCCCCATAGGGGAGAGCGGAGATCTGACAGGGCGGTCCCTGCACAGTGTGCGGGTCCCGCCCTGTCATCTGCCTGCTCAGCTGGGGAAAGCGGAGCGATCCCCGCTGAGCAGCGGATAAACACGGGGCGGATCAACACGGATCCGTCCCGTGTGAAAGGGGCCTAAGGGGTCTTAGTTTCAAGTAGTGTGATGCTTATTAAAGTTTCATTAAAGTGACAGCATGTGTTCCCATTAAGGTCTGTGTATACAACATCTCCAAACTGGAGCTAAAATTTGCTTTACTAATAGGCTGTTCGCTTTGCAAAGGGAACTTGCATTTTGCAGGGGAATTTGCCCTTGAGTTTAGTAAATGAGGCTATTCACTGTGCAAGGGAAGATGCATTTTGCAGGGGAATTTGCCTCTTAGCTTTGTAAGCAAGCCTATTTCCTTTGCAAGGGAAGCTGCATTTTGTACGAGAATTTGCCCTCAAGCTTAGTTAATGTGGTGAAGCTCTGTTGACTTCCGTTATCCAAATATGTACAAGCAAAAATGCTGTTTTCTTTTTTCATTGCACGTGATTGGGCACATTTTGCAAAATGAAATTTCACAACATTCACTAAGCTCTGGAGCAAGTTCCCTTGCAAAGTAAACAGCCTTTTTGCCTTTAGTAAATCAACCCCAAATCATTAAAGAGGAAGTAAAGGCCTGCAAATTAAAAACATAATGGGCTAGTATGCATTGCATACTAGCCCATTATACGACACTTACCTGCAAACGAAGCCCATGCTGTCCCCTGACCATGTCAATTTTTGCCCCTCTTCCTTCTGGGGCCATGGACTCTGGCTCTGTGACTGGCCGGAGTCGCGTGACAATGTGCGTGGGAGCCATCAGTCAGGACACACGCTGAGGGAAGAAACGGCATGGTGGTCATGACATCGGTGCACTTCAAGTGAAATATCTCCTAAAAGACGCACGGAGATATTTCCTTATTCTAGGCTTACCTATAGGTAAATATCACACAAAAGGGTTTACAACCACTTTAAAGCTGGCTGAAGGCTCTGAAAATGCGTTGAGGGCTTGCTGTACACACTTCTGCTATATAAGATGCAGATCCTGTGTAGAAGTAGTGGAACTGGGATTTGGATCCTAGGATGACACATAAGGAACCTGCACCTTTAAAAACTCATTGACAATGTCAGCACCTGTATTAAACTTAACAGGTTCACTTCAATGTTTCTTTGGCACTATTGTCCTCCTCTTTTTACTAAATTCTCATCTCTCCTTCCCTTGTCAGACCAAAAACAAAGCTTGTTAAGGCTGCAGCTATGTGTCGGTAAGTGTAATTGTGTGCAGTGCAATAGTGACATAACTGTAAATTCAAATTTATTCCCGAAGGCAATCTTCCCTGACAAGCTAGAGAACCTCAAGAGCAGGACTTACCTTAGTAACACAAGAGTGAGCTGTAAGTGAAAATCTCCCCAAAAGAGGAAAATTAAACTTCTGACGGCTCTTATTTGACATAATCCTGCTCTACTGACAACCGTATAATTTTGGATTCACTTTTACTATCTCTTTTTAATGACAGTGGTCCCCAAAACAAGTAGTAAGGACAGATCTTCCCAACGGGGACACAGGTAGTAATAAAGACCTGACCTAACCACTCTAGAATTAAGGTTGGAAGCATGTCAATCCACAGGTTGTAGTACTTTGTGCAACCTTAATAAAGAGAAAGTTCTCAAAGGAGAAGCTTTTGTGGACTTCATTATATGGGTAAATGTACAAGCTTTTTTTAAAGAGCATGTGCTACCTAAAATATGTGTTTCATGTTAGGTGGCGTAGGCTAGGGTTTGGTCAACTGTGTTGCAGTGCAGGACATGCATGAGGAGATCCTGGCTCATCCTGACCTGGTCTTATCATGTTGGCATTTCAGTCAATCTAATTGTGTCTACAAGTTTTACCTGTATACCTATGGAGAATTCACTGGAGATGGATGGTTTAGAAAGGGGGGACATCCCATTTGAAGGCCTGAAAAGCATTGTAGAAACAGCAAATGTATCAGACCAAGACACTTACCAACTCTTGTTTTTATATTAAATGAGGACAATATCTAGACATAGGTAATGAAACATACATCATAGACTAGCCACACTGGACTAGGGGCCATGTCACGTTAGCAATCCTGTCACTGGCAACGGTCTCAAGATCATCTCAGAGCACTTATGTTTTTATGTATAGACGCATATCTAAGCCACTTCTTCAATTTCAATGAGCGTCAAGAAAAAACTCCAGCAAATATGGAGTGCTAACACCTTTATCCAGTCTCCTTGTTTTGTGCTACCTGGATCAAGGTGTCGGTGCTACCTGTGTGGAATAAATTCTGGAGTATTTTCCTGAACATTCATTAGAACTGAAGAAGTGGTTTGGATAAATGTCTATAACATTATACAAGTCCAGTTAAATGTGACTTACTACTACAAGATACATTATATTGTCAAAAGTATTGGGACACCTGCCTTTACATGCACATGAACTTTAATGGCATCCCAGTCTTAATCCGTAGGGTTCAATATTGAGTTGGCCCACCCTTTGCAGCTATAACAGTTTCAACTCTTCTGGGAAGGCTGTCCACAAGGTTTAGGAGTGTGTCTATGGGAATGTTTGACCATTCTTCCAAAAGCGCATTTGTGAGGTCAGGCACTGATGTTGGAGAGAAGGCCTGGCTCGCAGTCTCTCTTCTAATTTATCCCAAAGGTTCTCTATCGGGTTGAGGCCAGTCAAGTTTCTCCACCCCAAACTCGCTCACCCATGTCTTTATGGACCTTGCTTTGTGCACTGGTGCGCAGTCATGTTGGAACAGGACGAAGCCATCTCCAAACTGTTCCCACAAATTTGGGAGCATAAAATTGTCCAAAATGTCTTGGTATGCTGATGCCTTGAGAGTTCCCTTCACTGGAACTAAGGGGCCGAGCCCAACCCCTGAAAAACAATCACACACAATAATCCCCCCTCTACCAAATTATTTGGACAAGTGCACAAAGCAAGGGCCATAAAGACATGGAGTTTGGGGTGGAGCAACTTGACTGGCCTGCACAGAGTCCTGACCTTTGGGATGAATTAGAGTGGAGATTGTGAGCCAGGCTTTCTCGTCCACATCAGTGCCTGACCTCACAAATGCACTTCTGGAAGAATGATCATACATTCCCATAGACACACTCCTAAACCTTGTGGACAGCCTTCCCAGAAGAGTTGAAGCTGTTATAGCGGCAAAGGGTGGGCCAACTCAATACTGAACCCTACGGACTAAGACTAGGATGCGATTAAAGTTCATGTGTGTGTAAAGGCAGATGTCCCAATACTTTTGACAATATCGTGTATATTATGACCTGGATAAATGAGAACCTTTACAAAAATTGGTGTAGATGCCAATTTTTTTTTTTTTTTCGTGAATGGAAGCAGTTTTGTCTGGTCTGAGAAGACTTGCCTCATTCCTTCATTTTAGGATTCCCAAAAGACCGGACAGAGCTGTATGCAAATGTTCAGGCCAATCAGACATTTGTGAAATGTTATTATTTAAAGCAAATTTTCCAAAGGGCCAGTTTACTGTCATTCAGACTTTTGGGGGGCCAGACTCTTGCCAGTGGGAGTAGAAAATACCCCAGCCTCAGTAGGAGTAAACAATGCCTCGGGCTTGGTGGTCAGTGGGAGTAAAAAGAAAAAATACATAGTGCTTGTGGTCAGAATAGTGCCCCATCATTTGTATTAGTGTGAGGAGTAGTGGCCCATCGTTGGTGTCAGTGGAAGGAATAGTGCCCCACCCATCATTGGAGCACAGGTGTGTCAGGAGGAGGCTGTCTCTCTGGAGCTGCTGCAGATCCGTGTGAGAGGGGACTGGTGAGGAAATCTATCCCAGCTCTCCTGGCCCCTTTCTGGGGAAGCCATGGAGGCCAGCAGGGCCTCTCCTGCTGGAAGCTCACAGCCATCTCCTGGGCCGTCGGGTGACATGCCTGCCCCTGTACAAGCTGATCTCTCTACCCCTGGTGGGGATGAAGGTTCCGAAGCCATTCGGGAGCGAGTGGTGGCCGGGATTAAGGTCCTAAATAGGGAGAGGGATAAGCTTTACAAGCTACGAGCGGAGCTGAAGCGTCTGCGAAGGCAGCGGGAGGGCTTACACAGCCAGAAGCGTGGATCCATGGATCCGGAGATCCAGTTGGCCAAAGTCCGTGTGGACCATCAGGAGACCATTGTGGCCATGATGGAAGGCAGAGATGGGCCATTTAAGGAGAAGTTTGGAAATGACAGGAGGTTTGGAAGGATGACAAAGATGGAGGTGGAGGAGGAGACCCCCAGTTCTGACCCCCTGCCCCCTCAGGGAGAGGTAAGCAGCCCCATGCCTTCCCAGGACTCAGGAGGCATGCTCAGGGCCATCCAGGTAATGGAGTCTCCTATGCGGAGGAATCAGTTAATGTTTAATGAGGAGGACATTACGGATGATGTACCTGATAAGGTAAAGACTGCCAAGTCCCATGTTGTGGATAAGACTGTTTTTGTGCCTTTCAACACCGACAATGTGCCTAATGACAATCAGGCTGCTGATCCTGTGTGCAGCAATGTTGTGCCTGCTGATGCTGCAATGCAGCAAGAGTTACTTTTAAAAAATGTCATTTCTGTAGAAGAACCACAGGTGTCAGCAGAGCCCATTAACCCCCCTTTAGCTGAGTCCAAAGCTGTTTGCCCCACAGCTGCTGAGGACTCTATAGCACAGCTTCAGGAGACAGCTGGTATTGCAGCAGAAACTGTGATTATTCCTGATGGGAATGTGAATGTTTGTGTGACTGATAACAATCACCCCAGTATCAGTGTGATGGACAATCGTCCTGCTATGGATTCTTTCAGTTCAGTTCAGAGAGTTGATAATGATGTACAGACTAATGTGACTTCAGTGTGGGGCCTTGGCCCTGATAAACCTACCTTTGCTCAGGTGGTACGCTCTGCTCCTGGTAGCTCTGCTCCCAAGCGGGGTTTTCCCCTACAGGCTACCACTTTGAGCACCCCAGGATCTGGTCTTGGGTCTCTGGCTTCTGCTGGGGGTCCCAGACGTAATGTTGTTATTCTGAAATGGGAAGGTGGTGCGATCCCTCCAGCACGGCGTGCAGTGGTGGATTTGATTTTGGAGATGGGTTTTGGGGCAAATGATCTGTATGCCTTTATACATGTAGCTGGGAGCCGGGATTATACAGTTAGCTTCACCAGGCCAGAGGGTCTTGACCTGTTCTGGGAGAGATATGAGGCTCGGTGCAGGTCAAGACCTGAATGGGAAGGTCTGGCCCCAGTTGCAGTTTCTCAGAGGTCTACAGTAAAAAAAATCACAATTATCCTCACTAATGAGAGTGTCCCTGCCCGGGATCTAGAGGTTTGGTTAAGGAACTATGGGGAGGTTTTGACCAAGCCCAATAAAATCCTTGATGAGCGTAACATCTGGACTGGGGGTTGGTCAGTTACAGTCAGGTTGGCCAGGGATGGGAATGTTGTCCGTCACCTGCCCTCCTCAGCTTTTATAGGGAGGGATAGGATGACTGTTTTTTACCCTGGTCAGCCGAAGCTGTGTCACCGCTGTGGAGAAAAGGGGCATTTGAGTTCCTCCTGTTCAGCCTTGATATGTTCAGTGTGTCGGGGTCAGGGTCATATGGCTAAGGACTGCACCGAAATGATCAGGTGCAACCTGTGCCTGCGCCTTGGCCACCCCTACAGCAGATGTCCTGAAGCCTGGCACAATATGGAGAAGGAGGTAATTGATGACATGTCAAGGTTGGACAGGATGGAGGGTGAGGCCCCTGGTGTACCATCCTCCTCTGCGGTGACCGACTCCCCTGGTCCTGCTCAGGATCCCTCTCCAGTTCCTGTGGCCACCCCTCATGTGTCTGTAAGTATTCCTTCTGTATCTGTCTCCCCCCAGCCTACTGTACCCTCTCCTCATGTGTCAGAACCTTCCAAGTCTGTGCCCCCCGAGTCAGTTCCCCCCCAGGAGTCTACCCCTCCTAAGTCTGACTCAAGGGGAGCACCCCCCCCACCAGGAGTGGTAACATGTACTAAAAAGGTTGCTTCTTCCTCTGTAAAGAAGTCTTCTGTAAAGACTTCACAGAAAAAAGTAAGAGATGAGGGCATCTCTGAAGCTGACCTGCAGTACCTGGAGGAGAGAAGGAAGGTTGGGAAGCGGAAGAAGCAGGTGGTGAGGACAGAACAGGCTCCAGTGCCTGTCTCCAACCGGTATAGGTCCTCTAATTGGGATATCTCTTCATCTGGAGCTTCTTCGGAGCGAAGTTCTGATTCCGAAATGGAGTTTGAGGCGGCCTCAAGAAAGAGAGAGGCTTCTGGTGATGAGCAGCAGAGGGGAGCTAAGAAGCAATCCACCCAATAACCCAAATGGCGGTTCCCCCTCCGTTAAAAGTGGTGACAATAAATGTCGCTAGCATTAAGTCAGTAAGAGCTCGTTCTATGGCCTTCTTTTTGTTCAGCCAATTAGATGCTGAAATTTTATTTTTGCAAGAGACTAGGCTCACCTCCTTGGCAGATATTCATATGGCCAAGAGAGAGTGGAGGTATGGTCCATCTTACTGGTCTCTTGCGGCCGAGCCTTACGGCGGTGTGGCGGTGTTGTTTAAAACCGGCATGGTAACTGTCCGGCGGGTTATTGAGGTGGAGATTGGGAGATGTATGGTCTTAGACGTCCTTGTGGGAGGGCAGGACCTGCGCCTAATTAATGTTTATGGACCGCACACAAAGTGGGACAGGAAATGCCTTTTTACAAGGATCAAGCCATTTCTTTTTACATCCCGGCAAGTGGTCTTTGGAGGTGACTTTAATACAGTAACTAGGCCCAAGGACAGGAAGGACTTCAAGGACAGGCTGGGATATGATAGCGTTTTTTTAAATAGTATGGTTAGGGATGCTGGTCTTGTGGATGTGCACATTAAGCACCTCCCGGATGACACTGGGTTCACCTTTCATCGAGGTAATAGTCAGAGTAGAATAGATAGGTTTTTTTTGAAGGAGACCTCTGCTTTCTCACCCCCAGTGGTGCAGGCAGTAGAGTTCTCTGATCACTGTATGCTACCTGTGGTCCTGAATGCTTCAGACGCCCCTCAGAGGGGCAAGGGCATCTGGAGATTGAATTCGACTCTACTCAAGGAAGAACATGTTAGACAATCCTTTGAGGAATTCTTTCAGGCACAGGTGACCATCCTGGACTTTTGTAGCAGCAAGGCTGAGTGGTGGGAGCTGACCAAAAAGAGGATTGCTGGATTCTTCAGGGGCCTAGCCAATAGAAAGCAGTTTAATAAATACATGACCTACCAACGTTTACGGAGGAAGCTGGATATTCTTGTCTCGAGAGGAGGAGATCCTGGGGCAATCTCCGAAGTGAAACTCCTTCTCAGGAAGTGTCAATATGACCGACATGCCTCTTTGGTTCTGGAGAGGGACTATGGGAAGTACCACTCGCCTGACCCTTACCAGAACTGCAAACAAGGTGTAGCTGTTAAAACGGTCGTTGGCCTTAAGGACAGTACAGGTTCCTTGACAAAGTCCAGGTCAGGGATTCTGGAGGTCGTGAGGTCCTTTTATGCTGACCTTCTTGGGAGGAAAGAGCTTGACCGTGACAAGATGGAAAGCTTTTTGGACTCTACTCCAGGTCTAAATGATGAAGATGTCCCATTGATGAATTTGACAGAGGAGATCACAGTTGAAGAGGTGATAAGGGCAATTGAACAGCTTGCCATCAAAAAGTCACCTGGACCGGATGGCTTGACGGCTGAGTTTTACAAAGCTTTTAAGTCTATTCTGGCCCCACATTTGGTAGAGGTTTTTAACAGTTGCCTTGCTGAGGGGGTACTTCCCTCTTCCATGAGGCACTCAGCTGTGATTCTTCTTTCAAAGGGTAAAGATCCTTCGATGATTGAGAATTGGCGCCCCATCAGCCTTCTTAATGTCGATAGAAAGATACTGGCAAAGATCATTTTCTGGCGCCTATCGTCAGTAGCAGAGTCTTTGCTTTCTCGCCATCAGCACTGTTCGGTCCAGGGTAGGTGCACCTTCACAGCAGTTTTAGCTGTCCGGGAGGCCTTGGAGCGGTGCAGGGCTGCAGGCTGGGGAAAGTATTTGCTGACATTGGATCAGGCAAAGGCTTTTGATCGTGTTAACCATGAGTACCTGTGGTTGCTCCTTAGTAAGTACGGTCTGCCGGGTGGTTTTGTCGATTGGTTAAAAGTCTTGTATGAGGGGGCAGAGAGCTTTCCTCTTGTTAATGGTTGGGTTGGGCAGTCCTTTGAGGTTGGCTCCGGGGTGCGCCAGGGTTGTCCCCTGAGTCCCCTGCTCTATGTGTTTGCAATCGACCCCTTCATCAGGAGGCTAGAGAGCGGCATGTTGTGTGGGGTGCCAGTGGGGCTTCCGGGTGAGCCGCCTTTGAGGGTTGTTGCCTATGCGGACGATGTGTCGGTGATTGTCACTGGGGCGGATGAAGCAGAGGAGGTGGTCTCTCTGACATCACGGTATTCTGAAGCATCAGGCTCCAAGATCAATCAGGAAAAGAGTGAAGTTTTCTGGATGGGAAAGGAAGGTGAGGGGTTTGATCTCCCGGACACCTTTCCAGTGCCCCAGGAAAGAATTAAGATTTTAGGCATTGAATTTGGACCTGGCGATTATGGCCTCAAAAACTGGGAAGGCAGACTGGAAATTGCCAATACTAAGGTGGTCAGCTGGAAGAGATGGAAGTTATCTATGAGGGAAAGGGTTGATCTGATTAAGACTTACCTGATTCCGATCTTCTTGTATGTCAGCTTTGTCTGCATCTTGCCAGTGTCTCTCTATGCTAGGGTCAGTAGTGTGTTCTTCCAGATGTTGTGGGGGAACAGACTGAACCCCATCAAGAGGAATGTCACCTATCTATCCAGGAGGGAGGGTGGCTTAGGTATGGTCAACCCAGTTCTTTTCTTTTCACTGCTTTTTCTCAAGTTTAATATTGGTAATATGCTTGCAGTGGAACCTCCTGGATGGGCAGGCATATTTAGATCTTGGTTTAGGCCTTTTCTACGACTTTGGGAAGAAGGTGGCCAAGTGAAGAATCTCAGGGGTCATCGTGGTCAGCTACCAGCCTATGTCGCTCCGTGCCTGAAGTTACTACGGCAGTGGCGATTGTCGGCTGAAGATCTCAGATCGGTTCCGAGGAAAGTCCTTATGAGTCGAGTCTTGAGCGAAGTCTTTCATGACCCACTGGCCTTAAGGGATTGCCCAGGCCCAGTTTTGAGGGCAGGGTTGAGACTTATTAATTTGGACAGAGTACCCCCTAAATTCAGGGATCTGGCCTGGTTGTGCTTCCATGGGAGACTCTATGTTAGGGGCAATTTGAAATTCCGCAGTGGGGTGGATCGTAGCTGTCCTCGGGAGGAGTGTGCAGGTGAGGAGGAGACTATGGACCATTTCCTGCTTCATTGCCCTTTTAACATAGAGGTGTACAAACAGGTGGGGCGGGCCCTCGGTGTCCCTTTCCTCTCCAGGCTGGGTTATGCTGAGTGGGTGTACGGAGCATTCAATACTGGTGGGGTTTTTTGTTTAGATACACTTTTTCTAGTTAGCCTAGTAGTCCGTTATTTCACTTGGAACGCACGGTGTCAGGTCTGCATTCGGCGTAAAATCCTTCCTGTTCAGGTGGTGGTGTATGACATTCTGCATGAGGTGGAGAAGATTCGGGTACTTGAGAGAGACAAGCGGAGTCAGGGGGCTTGGTTGAAGGCGTGGAGGGGTTTCAAGCCTCCCTGACTGCCAGGAGTCTCTTTCCCGGGTGTGGCTGTCTGTCTCTTATCACCCTAGATTATTATTTTTTTGGATTAATTTTTGATAAATGGCTGCGTACATAGGTGATGGGTTGTGCCTCTTAGGCCCTCTCTGCTGCTTTATGTAAATAATTTTGGTAGTGGATTATGTATATATTGTATATATTCTGAACATGAATGTGTATTCCTTGGATTTCTGTTGAAGTTTTGTACTATGGTTTTGTTTTTTACTTTTGTATAAAATTGGTTGCTTGATTCTTTTAATAAAAGATCAATAGTGTTCCATCATATATATCAGTGGGAGGAATTATGTCACATTGTTGGGTCAGCGGAAGGAAGAGTTGTCCGTCATTGCTGTCAGTGGGAGAAATAGTGCCCATTTGTTGATATCAGCGGGAGGAATAGTGTTCCATTGTTTGTATCAGTGCAAGGAATGATGCCCCATTGTTGGCGTCAGTGGAAGGAGTAGTGCACCATTGCTGGCGTCAGTGGAAGTAATAGTGCCCCATCGTTAGTATTAGTGGGAGGAATAGTGCTCCATAGTTAGTATTAGTGGGAGGAATAGTGCCCCATTGTTGGTATTAGTGGAAGGAATAGTGCCCCATCGTTAGTATTAGTGGGAGGAATAGTGCCCCATCGTTGGTATTAGTGGAAGGAATAGTGCCCCATCGTTGGTATTAGTGGAAGGAATAGTGCCCCATCGTTAGTATTAGTGGGAGGAATAGTGCCCCATCGTTGGTATTAGTGGGAGGAATAGTGCCCCATCGTTGGTATTAGTGGAAGGAATAGTGCCCCATTGTTAGTATTAGTGGGAGGAATAGTGCCCCATCGTTGGTATTAGTGGAAGGAATAGTGCCCCATTGTTAGTATTAGTGGGAGGAATAGTGCCCCATCGTTGGTATTAGTGGAAGGAATAGTGCCCCATCGTTAGTATTAGTGGGAGGAATAGTGTCCCATCGTTGGCATCAGTCGGGGGATAGTGTTCAATTGTTTTTATTAGTGGGAGGAATTATTCCCCATTGTTGGCATCAGTGGAAGGAATAGTGCCCCATTGTTGGCATCAGTGGAAGGAATAGTGCCCCATTGGTGGTGTCAGTGCAAGGAATAGTGCCCCATTATTGGTGTCAGTGGGAAGAATTATACCTCATCACCAGTGCCAGGAGGAGGAATAGTGCCCCAAGGGCAGGATAAATTCAAGCAAAGGGCTGCAGGCCGCACTTTGAAGACCACTGATTTAAACAATAATAATATGCAGTGACCCTTATTAGCCAATCACAATTTAGCTTTCCTCAGATTACAGCAATAACAACAATAATATATGACCCCTCATTAGTTGTTTGAGGTACTTTAATTTTTGTTGTTTGTAAAAAAAAAAAACCTGCACTGCATTATCATAGCAACATAAAAAATAATCTGCAAATTGACAAAACCCATATGTCTACAATATCAGATACAGATTAAATATAGTATATATTGAAATATACTATCCTCCTTTTATGTCACTGTTCCACTAAACACTCTTGTGTATCTCAGGTCTCACCTTCACCTGTTTTATTTTTCATTTTGGCCACTATTCATCTTCCTTTAGAAGGTTGCTTACAAAGACACTTGTTTGTGTTAATTCTGTGTGTTCACATTCCTAGTCAACAGCATGTTAAGATCATTAGGTCCAACTGCATTTGTACTTAACGGGGAACATTCGTAAGTCTCGCGGACTAAAACATAGCAAATGTATAGTACGTGCTTTACAAAGAATATGCAACTTTTTCTCTCCAATTATAATTTGAATCAAATAAATGACATACAGAAACTGCAAATTTGTCTTTTTGTGTGTTTCCTATATGTCCCCCGTTTTTTGTACACAGCAGGGGGCAGCTATTTTGTGGCTTTGTAGGTCAGGCTGAATAACAATTAAAGTATATGGACATTTTTTCTATTATGTGTTATTGCATAATATTGTAAGGATCTTCCCTGTGTCGGCAGCACACTGGATGGTCGGACCGCTGCTCTCACACAGAGCACAGTGTGGATGATCTCCAGTGGTTCCACACACCCGCCCTGCACAATATGCCGCTCAGAGAGTTTATTGGAGCATTGTGCTTGGGGCATGTTAGACCTATCAGTAATCACTGTATATTTCAAGGCCTGCTTTAACTGCAAAATGGCTGCCCACTTGGGTGTAAGCAATGTGTACAGTTGAAAAGTCTCAAACTGCAGTAACCAATGGTTAAAAACATAGTGGCATGCAAACAGGGTGCTGGAGAGTAACTTGTTCTAATTTGCAATTGTTATTTTTTTTTAATAAAGTGAACAGCAATAACCCATTATCCAACAATCATTATATATAGATTTAAAGGGTAAGAGTACTTATACAAAATTGTTGCTGAAATAGGCAAGTGTTGCGCTGTAGGTATAGCCATGCTTGTTTCTTTTACTAGGAAGTGTGCCTTGAATTGGCCAGGTCTAGTGTTGCATTAGGTGTACTCACACTAGGCATGGTTACCTTGTACCGTGTCCAAGCATGGTTGCCTCCTCTTCCCACCCCCTCACTGGCCTACGCTCACACTGCCAGGTCTGAGCATTCTTACATTATCACCTCTGCCTTACAAAAAGTTGCACTGTGGCAGGCCCGACTGAACTGTACCTGGGCCCACTTCTCCAAGTAGGCCAGGGGATGGTACGGTGAACCATGCCCAAGCATGGTAGGCAGTAATCACCTTAGTCAAACGAGCTGGGCTTTGGGAGACTGACAAGCTCAGGCACGATATAGATAATGTATGATGATTACACCCTAGATTCTCAGCAGTCCGCTGTCACTCAAAGTGGACAGGTACTTCATTAAAGCCAAGGTAGGCATGGTCTTTGCCAGGCTGAACACTGACAATCAGCCTGACACTAATGCTAGCCATTTTCAACTAGCTTTTAATCGCTAATATGATCAAATGTGATTGAATAAACTAAAGCAACCTACCATTAAGGAACCATCCAGATATATATGTTTAAAGGAGACACATCCGCTTTTTTTATAAGTTTCAATTTTACATTTATATATATATATATTTTCACGTACTGGTCACGTGATATCTCGCAAAAGTGAGTACACCCCTCACATTTTTGTAAATATTTTATTATATCTTTTCATGTGACAACACTGAAGAAATGACACTTTGCTACAATGTAAAGTAGTGAGTGTACAGCTTGTATAACAGTGTAAATTTGCTGTCCCCTCAAAATAACTCAACACACAGCCATTCATGTCTAAACCGCTGGCAACAAAAGTGAGTACACCCCTAAGTGAAAATGTCCAAATTGGGCCCAAAGAGTCAATATTTTGTGTGGCCACCATTATTTTCCAGCACTGCCTTAACCCTCTTAGGCTTGGAGTTCACCAGAACTTCACAGGTTATCACTGGAGTCCTCTTCTACTCCTCCATGATGACATCACAGAGCTGGTGGATGTTAGAGACCTTGCGCTCCTCCACCTTCCGTATGAGGATGCCCCACAGATGCTCAATAGGGTTTAGGTCTGGAGACATGCTTGGCCAGTCCATCACCTTTACCCTCAGCTTCTATAGCAAGGGAATGGTCGTCTTGGAGGTGTGTTTGGGGTCGTTATCATGTTGGAATACTGCCCTGCGGCCCAGTCTCCGAAGGGAGGGGATCATGCTCTGCTTCAGTATGTCACAGTACATGTTGGCATTCATGGTTCCCTCAATCAACTGTAGCTCCGCAGTGCCAGCTACTCTCATATTTTTGTCTTAGAATAGGTGCCCATGCTTGCTATCAATATATGGAAAAAAATTAACCTATAGAAGACAAACAGAATTAGAATTTGGCAGCACATTGCCTATTTTACTACCTTCAAATAAGTTCTCTTATCCTTTAATGCACAAGCTCAGCTTTTATTATGTAGCTTTTGATTGAATAGGGACTGGTTAGAACATCTGCATGTTTTTCTCTTAAGATTTCACTTCCCCGGGAAACGGCAACTGTATCCCCAACAGAGTTACATGAAGCAAGAAAAACATCACAGTGGTTCTAACCCTTCTAACTCTTCTACTGCAAAAAAAAAAAGAAAAAAACATTGAGCTGGGGTTTGGCTTGACTGTCACGCAAAAAAAAAAAAAACTATTCAGGCATAGCAGAGGGCAATGAAAGCTTCTGCAAACATACAGATACAGCTAGGTGACCATACTTTGTACCTGCTAGCAGCTTTCTCTTTTATTATAGCAAACTGTGATATGATTGGCTACTGTGGGTTGCGACATTTTTCTCTTACTCATTGCACTTATTAAACAATAGATTGCAAAAATAAATGGGTTCTTTATGGTTGTAGTTTGGGAAGTCCTTTAAAGATGTTTATATACCCTGGTCTTTGTTATTTGGTGACATATCACAGTCCTGTTTTTCCCATTTGTTTGAAGTATGCCCAGCTTCTGCCTGCCGACTATTGTTTGCCTAAAAATGATTGTGCCATAAAGTAGCTGACAAGCCATAAAAACAATAGATATTCATATACATTATGTATTATAATTTGTTCATAAATAAACTTCTCTGAATGGAGAAATGTATGCTGGTTATATTAATGCATCATGCAGCATTTGTTTGCCTAGACCAGTGTTTCTCTGCTTTATGAATGTTTATATCTATTTCAAACAACCACAGTTATCTAAGGATTCTCCATTGTGGGTGTACTACTTAATATGCATATATTTATCTGCTACCTGTGTTTAAATGTTTTCCAAGGTATGAGCGCAGTAACAAAAGTAATGCAAATGTGGCCACATGTGGTGTTCAAATTTCACAATGATGGTAGAGTAACTCTTCCTCCAAAGTAACTCTTCTTCTTTTTCATTGCAATTAAATAGTGGTTTCCAAGGAGAAACAATGGGGTTGATTTACTAAAGGCAAATAGACTGTGCACTTTGCAAATTGCAGTTGCATTCTGCAAGAGCAGTTGCTCCAGAGCTTAGTAAATGAGCAGAAGCTCTGCTGACTTCCATCATCCAATCATGTACAAGCAAATATGCTGTTTTTTTTTAAATTTCCTTGCACGTAATTGGGTATTCTTTGCAAAGTGAAGCCGTACCTCATTTACTAAGCATTGGAGCAACTGCCCTTGCAGAGGGCAACTGCACTTTGCTAAGTGCACAGTCTATTAGCCTTTAGTAAATCAACCCCAATGTGTTGTCTTTAAGATCTTGATGAAGGAGGGGTGCAAGCTGTCCAACACCCCCAAAAGGCTACAGAATGTTTATGGAGATGACACTACTGACAGGACCAATGTCTTGTCATTGGTGACTCTTGTCAATGGTGTCAATTGTGGATGTCGTACACCCTGCACCCCTCCTTCATCAAGAATTCAAAGATATCATGTTGCTTCTGCTTGGAATCCATTATTTACCTGTAATGAAGAAGAAGAGGAGTTACTAGTATAGAGGAATAGTTACTCTACCAAAATATGAAATTTAAAACGAACAATGTTACTTCAAAGTTATGCCAACTTTCTATTCTGTTTGGCACAGCCCTCGTATATATCCAGGTGTATATGTAAAAGATGTTTAGTATATATAAAACTATTAAAAGGGTAGTAGGAAGGAAAAGAGTGATTTCACCTAAATATACTTTACTGCAGAATTTCACCAAAATGGAAACTCTCAAGTGTTGCTAGTTAAGATGCGTAGGTAAAATTTGTTTGAAAAAAATATATATATTTGTATCTTGGGTAGTATATTTAGTGTTCTTTGTATTTGTGTTTTCTGCTTTTTTATATACCGGTATTTATATATTTGATGTTTATTTGTGTGCTGTTGCTTTAATGTTTTTAGTTGACTGTTTCCCCCTTTCTTTTATTTGCTTTTGTGAAATCCAAAAAATAGTAAAATAATGCGGCTAATGAAAGGCTATTTTTGAAAACTCTCAAGTTGGCTCATCTGTAAAAGAGACCAGTGACGCAGTGTACACACGAGCGGACTTCTCGTCGGACTGAATTCCGAAGGACTTTTCGTCGAAGTTCCAACGGAGTTCCGACGAAACGGACTTGCCTACACACGATCCCACCAAAGTCCGATCGATTTGAACGTGATGACGTACGACCGGACTAGAAAAGGAAGTTCAATAGCCAGTAGCCACTAGCTGCCCTTGCATCGTTTTCAGTCCGTCGGACTAGCATACAGACGAACGTTTTTTTCTATAGGTATCGAGTCCGTCGGAGAGATTTGAAACATGTTCTATTTCTAAGGTCCGTCAAATTTTTCGACAGAAAAGGTCAGATGAAGCCCACACACGATCAGAATGTCCAACAGATTCGTTCCGTCTGACCTTTTCTGCCAGAAAGTCCGCTCGTGTGTACGCGGCATTAGAGAAGCAGTTAGGTACTTTGGTCTCACAAGGTACTTTTAACATCACTAATGGGAACAGGAATTCATGCCCCATAGTTGCACTTTATGGGCCCATTCACACCAGGTGCGGTGGGGCTGCATTTGGCAGCTATTCCCACTGCTAAACAATGCAAAATAATGCAAGGAGACAATGCAAAAAAGTTTGTCTCTTATGTGCTTGTTTCACACTACTGCATTGTGGTAGTGTGCTGAAAAAAGTATGGCAGGCTGTACTTTTTTTCAACACAGCGCAGCAAGAGGCAGTCCACATGGGGTGGCGGCCAATACAATTCAATGAAATGTCACTGTGTGACATTTCAATAAAGTTGCTTAGAAAAAAAAGTGAATAGACTTGAAATATTACTTTACATTATTTTTAAAATGCTCTTTGGATTCCACTTTGTAAGGGGTCGATCACATGGGTGGCTGGGGTTCTGTAAAAACAGGTGGATGAGCTATGGTTTTACCGCTCCACCTGAATGCCAACACTACAGCCTGATAGGGCTGTATGTATGCCGCAATGTCACTTTTAACAGAGCTTAACAGTTGGCACCACAATGTAAAATTGCTGTTTGACAGTTTAAAAAAAGTTTTAAAAAAAAGAACCCCCCCCCCCCCCCAAAAAAAACCCAAAAAAACACCAAGCATCCATCACAAGGTGACAGTAGCACCTCCTGAGTGCCTGTGAGCCTCTCCCTGATCCACCACAGATCACTATTCAGAGGGCAGTAAGCAGTGCTGCCTGTCTGAAAGAGTCCTTACTGAGCTTCAAGGTCTATCAGAGGTGAAGAGCTAAGGCTCCATGAAGGCACCAACATGTAAACTAATAAGGGACCCAAAAGGGATCCAATATGATCACCATTAGTACTGAATGACTTACAATATGTCATTTACACAGTACAAGTGGATCCCAGACAACGTTTCTTGGGAAATATAGGCAAATAAACTTCCCAAATGGCCTTTGCTGTCTCACAACACCCAACCACAGTTAGAACTGCATCAGTCTTCTGTTTTTTACCATTTTTTTTTTTTTGGGCTCTGTTTAAAAAATAAAAGCGCTAGGTCAGTGACTTTACTGGAATACCAAGTACCAGTAGGAAGACTTAAGTTATGCAAAATAAATGCAAATGAGCGCCTCTACCAGAGAAATTGCTGCTGGGTAAATTCTATCTTTACATGGCAGACGTATTTGTGAGTGGAGATTTCAAGCCTGCCTCGTAAGAACAGCATCTGCCTAGAAGTAATTTCTCCTTGTCAGAAATACTTATTAATCTCCAAATCCTGAGAGGAGAGTTTTTCTACATCGTATCCCAGTGATAAAAGCTGCCTGCAGAATATAGTTTGCCTTTGGCCCGAGTCAGGGTTATTTTTTATCGTGTAACAAAATTGTACAAATTCCCCTTCCATGTTAGTAGAGGTTTAGGATGAATGAAAAAATAGCTTAAAGGGTTAGTTCACCTTTTCACAAACATGAACTAACTTAAAACACCCTCCCCACACCTCCGGTTCCTGCTGGAATTGCCTCTTTAAATTATTATCTTTCGTTGTCCATGCTAGCTAATGGTGCAGTTCAGGCATTTGAGAGCCACGCTCTTCTGCAAAGAGGACTCAGAGAGATTCTGATTGGTCAGCACAGTCATGTGACAGCATTGACCAATGCCCATTCACCATTGCAAGCATTATGATTTTACAGTCTCTGGGCTGTGTACTTTTTTTTCTAAATGCTTGGACCACTATACTGACTGGAACAGACAGCAGAAGATACTGTAAATCAGGGGTCTCAAACTATTGGCCCTCCAGCTGTTGCAAAACTACAATTCCCATGAGGCATTGCAAAACTGACAGTTATAAGCATGACTCCCACAGGCAGAGGCATGATGGGACTTGTAGTTTTGCAACAGCTGGAGGGCCACCAGTTTGACACCCCTGCTGTAAATCATCAGAGGAAGCAGGCTGGTCAAATGTTTTCAATTGATTTAAAACAGAAAATGCCCCATTTGGCCACTAGATGGCACTAAATGTCAAAGGAAATCCCTAAGATACATAAGGCCATCTAGTGGCCAAATGCAATTTTTCCATTTTAAATCAATGGAAAATATTTAAACAGCACAGGAAAGAGCCTAATGCCCCGTACACACGATAGGATTTTCCAACAGAAAATGTTCGATGGGAGCTTGTTGTCGGAAATTCCAACTGTGTGTAGGCTGGACACACAATTTCCAACACACAAAATTTGAGATCTGGATCGCAAATTTTCCGACAACAAAATCCGTTGTCATAAATTACGATCGTGTGTACACAATTCCGACGCACAAAGTTCCACGCATGCTCGGAATTAAGCAGGAGAGCCGCACTGGCTATTGAACTTCCTTTTTCTCGGCTCGTCGTACGTGTTGTACGTCACCGCGCTCTTGACGTTCGGAATTTCCGACAAGATTTGTGTGACCGTGTGTATGTTCCGTCGGAGAAAAACATGTATTTTGTTGTCAGAAAATCCTATCGTGTGTACAGGGCATTACATTTTTTTTTTTTTTATAAATACACAGCTTTGTTTCTCCAGTTAATATATACCAAGTTAAAATCTGATTTTCGCTGTTGGATATAGCTCCAGTTTTCAGCAGTGTCTAATAAAGAGGAGTTCTGCCCCCCCCCCAAAAAAATGAAAACTTTACTAATATAGCACTTACCTGTTCAGGTAATCCAGTGGTGTCCTCATTAAAGCTGAATCTTGAATCGGCTCTTGGGGGCTGTCGCCACCATCTTGGCTAAGGGAAACCGGCAGTGAAGCTTTGTGGCTTCAAAGCTGGTTTCCTACTGCGCATACATGGATCGCGCCGCGCTATGTGAATGGGTCGGGTGCGGGGGAAGGAGGGATAGTTTAACTTCTGGCTCAGTTCGCCGTGGGGAACCGAGCCAGAAGTGGGAGCGGATACCTGTCAGAACCAGGTACCCCCCCCCCAAAAAAAAGGTGCCAATTGTGGCAGCGGAGGGGTGAAGGAGACAGACAAGCGGAGCTTCCCCTTTTACATCATTGAATCCAGACATTACAACAAATGGAGATATTCTGAAATTTACTGCATATACTGTACATATATAATTTTTGATGAGATATATATATATATATATATATATATATATATATATATATATATATATATATAATATAATATAATTTTTCTTCTTTTTCATTGTAGGTAAATAATGGATATTAACTTACATAGGTCATTCAAATTTCACATGTTGGTAAAGTAACTTTTCCTCTATAGTAACCATTCTTTCTTATTGCAGCTAAGTAATGGATTCCAAGCAGAAGCAATGTGCCATCATTGAGTTCTTGATGAAGTAGGGGTGCAGGCTGTCTGACATCTACACAAGGATACAGAATGTTTACAGAGATGACTACATTGCCAAAAGTCACCAATGACAAGACAATGCTCTTGTCAATGGTGTCATCTCAGAAAACATTGTGTAGCTTTCTGTGTATGATGGACAGACTGCATCCCTCCTTCATCAGGAACTCAATGATGGCATGTTTCTTCTGTTTGGAAAACGTTACTTACCTGCAATAAGAAAGAAGAAGAAGAGTTACTATAGAGTAACTTTACCAACATGTGACTTTTGAATGATCTATGTAAGTTAATAAAAAAACGTTATGTCTATTTTTCAATACAGCCCTGCATACAGTATATATACATCTATTATATCGTTTATAAATATAGAACTCTATATAATTATTAAAACTATTATATATTCAATATACATTATTATTTATTTTATTTTATTTTTTTCATTAAACCATATATTAAACAGTTACTGCAAAAATACTTTGGCTGTGTTTGCTTACCATTTCATATACAATTGCTTTCCTGCATTATTTATGTTCTCCAGTATATGTTTTAAAGCATAAATAACTTTTTTTTTTTTTTAGCTTTTAAGCAATGCGATAATGCAAGGCAAGAATTTTTAATACAGTTTGTGTATTCATCGCTTTTTTTGCTATGACTTTTATCAACTTTTAAAGTATTGTTTGTGCCTAAAGGGAAAATATTTCAATTTTTGTCGCTGTCATGGCACATTTCCCTTATCAAATCCAGCAGCATCTGAACATTTTTCACGATAGACACAATAAATGCTTTAAGAGTCTGCACAGAATGAAGGGAACAAGATGAGTAATCAGTATTGTTTACAATGTTGATTACTTGTCTACGTTGTCCAAAAATATCGCTTTTGTTTGAGAAGGTATAGTTATTATGTTCTAGAGTGGCAATCAGCTTGTTAACACGCTTGTTCTTTTTGAAGGGTGTTGATCAGATGAATTTATTTGGTGATATGTCCACACCTCCAGATCTCAACAGTCCAACAGTAAGTATGAAATGGCAATGTCTGCTGCCAGAACCCCCTAATGAGGATCTGAGCGAGATGGTACAAATCAGGCTTGAAATGGCAGAGTCAAATAAATAAATATAACATGAATTTATGTGAAATCATTAAAATGCAGGTGCAAAGTAACATATAACAGAAGGATCTTGACAAAATGGCACATTGGGCAGTTAAATAGTAGATGAAATTTAAAGTGTATCTAAACCCACTATATTGTAACTTACCAGTCCTTAGATGTGATGGCTGCTTTAGTTTTCCTTTTTTTTGTTTTTTTCCATGTTTTTAACCTGGTGATTCAGACCGTAACACACTTTGGGGTTGATTTACTAAAACTGGAAAGTGAAATATCTGGTTCAGCTCTGCAGAGAAACCAATCAGCTTCCAGGTTTTTTTTTCATTTTTATTTGCCAAAGCTTAATTGAACAAGCTGATTGGCTACCATGCACAGCTGCACCAGATTCTCCAGTTTTAGTAAAACAAGCCATTTATGTTTTTGGGTAGCCTATCTCAAACAGGGTTACGTTGAACCCTATGGTTCCTCCAGAGGTTGCTTGGGGTTCCTTGAGCAATGAAAATGTTCTGCCTCTTAGATAGTTAACCACGGACAACAATGCTTGTTTAAGCTATCTGTAAATTGGGGATTCTAGTCATTGACCACAGCTGTAAGAAACATTGTTCTCAGTGACCATCACACTAATGTATTGTGAGCTGTACATGTAGTAATTATTAGCAGGGGATTCCTGAGAATGGAAAGTTATTTTGAGGGCTTCTCCATGTTAAAAGGTTGAAAAGGGCTGTTCTAGGGTGACAACACTCCTTCTATGTACTGTAGCTATGGAGGAACAGCATTGTCACCCTACACTGCTCACTAGTGATTGAGGTATAGAAAACATTCCTATTTCCTCACCTTCATAACTTAGGGAGGAGTGTTCTGTAGTCCAGAGAGAAGAGAAGGGGCAATCTTGATGAAACTGCTTGGGATCACAGGGCAGCAGATATAGAGAAATGGTTTCCACAGTAAGTTAAGCAGACCAACAGAGAGCAAATAAGACAAGCTCATTGTTAGGGTTTACATAGACAGTAATTTTATTGTTGATAAATGTATGATTGTTTATTTATTACAGGTATTTATATAGCGCTGACAACTTACTCAGTACTTTATTTATTTCAGGTATTTATATAGCGCTGTCAATTTACGCAGAGCTTTACATATACATTGTACATTCACATCGGTCCCTACCCTCAAGAAGCTTACAATCTAAGGTCCCTAACTCACATTCATACATACTAGGGACAATTTAGACAGGATCCAATTAACCTACCAGCATGTCTTTGGAGTGTGGGAGGAAACCGGAGTACCCGGAGGAAACCCACGCAGGCACAGGGAGAGCATGCAAACTCCAGGCAGGTAGTGTCGTGGTTGGGATTCAAACCAGCGACCCTTCTTACTGCTAGGCGAGAGTGCTGCCCACTACACCACTGTGCCGCCCCTACATTCACTTTATATTCACATCAGTCACTGCCCTCAAGGAGCTTACAATCTAAGGTCCCTATCTCGCATGGATATACTGTATATATACTGGAGCAAATTTAGAAAAGAGTCAATTAACTTACCAGCATCTCTTTGGAGTGTGGGCAGAAACCAGAGTACCTGGAGGAAACGCATGTAAGCACAGAGAGAACGTGCAAACTTCATGTAGGCAACGCTGTATCCTGGCCTAGGCCCGCAAAGCCCAGGCCTAGGGCAGCACTTTGCAGGGGGGCAGCACAGAAAGATTCACAGCCGGCTTGCGCTGTTATGCCCCGTACACACGGTCGGATTTTCAGACGGAAAATGTGTGATAGGACCTTGTTGTCGGAAATTCCGATCGTGTGTAGGCTCCATCACACATTTTCCATCGGATTTTCCGACACACAAAGTTTGAGAGCAGGATATAAAATTTTCCGACAACAAAATCCGTTGTTGGAAATTCCGATCGTGTGTACACAAATCCGACGCACAAAGTGCCACGCATGCTCAGAATAAATAAAGAGATGAAAGCTATTGGCCACTGCCCCGTTTATAGTCCCGACGTACGTGTTTTACGTCACCGCGTTCGGAATGATCGGATTTTCCGACAACTTTGTGTGACCGTGTGTATGCAAGACAAGTTTGAGTCAACATCCGTCGGAAAAAATCCTAGGATTTTGTTGTCGGAATGTCCGAACAAAGTCCGATCGTGTGTACGGGGCATTAGTGTAGCACCAGTCTTATGGGGCGGACTGGGCTGAGAGGCAAATTAGTCTAGCGCCCCCATAAATAAAGCGGCCGCACTGCTTCCGGTATGCGGTCGGCCAGCATTCCGCAACTGGTGGGGGGAGAGGGGGGGCGCCGCATCTAATTTTGACTGTCCTATCATTCTGGACCACAAACCTTCCTCACTGTGTTTTATGTATATGTTTTATGCTGCACCATTGGCATGGTTATATCTTCTTAATCCTCTCCATAAAATTATCAGAAATTTGTGCTTAAAGTAGAACTATAGGCAACACTTTTTTTTTCATTTTGAAAGAGTAAGGAAGGGTTATAGCCCCTGTCAGTTTATTTTTTACCATCCCTGTCCCATTGCAGAGATTTCCCTTCACTTTCTGCCCCATAGCCAAACAGGAAGTGAGAGGAAATCTATGCAAATTAAGGGAATCCGTTGCCCCCACCCCCCTGGCCCTCAGAACTAGTGTCCCCACTCAAAAATGTCAGGGTGGGTCTTAAACAGCAAGGGGTGTGGCTTTGACAGGAAGGGGTGGGTCATATTTAAATTAGGGGGTGCATGAGTTTAGTCAGGCCTAGGGCAGCTCAAAACCTAAATACACTACTGCATGTAGGTGTCTCGTAGTTGGGATTCAAACCAATGACCCTAGAACAGAACCTTGGGGGACCCTGACGGAGAAGGGAAGAGGAGTGGAGGAAGTAAAATTGTAAGTGACACTGAAGGTGCATTGGGATAGGTAGGATGAGAGCCACTGAAGAGCACAATCACGGAGACCAAGGGAGTAAAGTTTTTTCAGGAGGAGGGGGTGGTCAACCGTATCAAAGGCAGCTGAAAGGTCCAGAAGTAGGAGTACAGAATAATGTCCATTGGTTTTTGCAGTTAGTAGGTCATTTGTGAGTTTTAACAGATGGGGATCTCAAGTTTAATGAAAGGCCAAGAACTGGGCTTGTTTAATTTGGGGAAAAAAATCATAATATAATAATATAAATAATAGTCAGTCAAACAATTGATTCCAAAGACAGAACATAAGACAAGACAAGTGAGCATTTGATTTATATGGAGGAAACAGATAATACCATCAGAACTGGAAGAAGTTCTTTGTGATAAAAGTAAGCTGTGTAATACCCTGCCACAGAAAATAACAGCATGGGCAGTATCTCAGAAAAAAAAAGGTTTTTCTTATAATTGTGTCTAGAATTATAATTACTAAGGATAGAATGTCTGGCTTTTCCTTTGATCCAAGAAACTAATCTGACTTTCTTTAGGGTCAGGGAAGGATTTTTATCTCCCCGAAAGGCAAAATTTGTTCATAGTGGTCCAGGGGGGTTTGTTTAGCCTTTCTCTGATCCGAAATCATTTTAGAGAGTTTATGCTTAGTAGACCTTGTTTTTTTTTTTCAAACTAAATTATATATTTAAGTAAATTGGTCAGCTAAAGCAGAGTTGATATGGCCATATTCCTCTCTCTCTCTTCCCTATATTAATAATGTATAAGTCCTTTCATGATTTGTGAGCCAAACATATATATGAGGCTGGCATAAAATTCCCTCTCACAGGCTCGAGAAGAAAGAGAATAGAATATAATGTTTTTTTCCCCTCTCCTTCTCTTCAGTTTGATTCACATAATGTCCACAAGGACAACTCCGTCACAAGTACATAGAGAAGTGTATTTTTTTTATCCCATGTACCATCCTAACGGCTTATGTACATTAAAATACCTATATTGTCAAAAGTATTGGGACGCCTGCCTTTACCCACACATGAACTTTAATGGCAGTCCATTCTTAGTCCCTAGGGTTCAATATTGAGTTGGTCCACCCTTTGCATCTATAACAGCTTCTGGAAGGCTGTCCACAAGGTTTAGGAGTGTGTCTATGGGAATGTTCGACCATTCTTCCATAAGCACATTTGTGAGGTCAGGAACTGATGTTGCATAAGAAGGCCTGGTTCACAGTCTTCGCTCTAATATATCCCAAAGTTATATCTAACTTTTAAAAGGCATTTACTCTGAATTTCCCTAAGTGGAAATAGAAGCAATATAAAATGTTAACACCATATTCCATCTCTTTCGGAAAGGTTTTATCCAAGCTGGACAGCTGCAAAGCACAAATGCATTTGTATACATGACCTAGTTTGAAACACTTTTTCTCTACATTAGACTTTCCACTAATGCTGAATGCTTCAAGAGGTCTTTTAGAACACTGCTCTTCAGAAGCATCAATTACCTTGCCTTTAGTAAGTTTTTACCTTGGCCACTTCATATAGTGCACACCTCCCCATCATCTCCATTCTATATATTTCCCCAACTAATGTACTGTTGACATCACTTCATACTCAGTCCTCCTGCTTACCTAGCAGACCCAAGTTTTTAATTCACTTAGTTATTATATTTTGAGCATTAAAAGATTGTCAAGGGAAAAATACAGGGAGATGTCGTTGCTGATCGCAATCTGATAAGGCTGGTTGCCCAAACTGATTTCCTTGGCTTAAAGCAAACCTGGTATATGCCTGGTCCCCCCTGCTGCCCGCTGTTTTTCCTTCCATGGCTCCTACATCGCTGACGCATACAGTATTGAATATAGGCCAGTGGGAGGATCCAGACCACACACAAGGGTACCAGCATAGTAGCGGCTGGTGCTGAATTTTCGTGGGGGGGTGGGAGGGCTACCCGCGGCCCCCCCCCCATCCAGCCAACCAACCACATAAACCCACCCCCCAGGCGCTTGATCAATCGCTGCTTCCCCACACCCCGTCACTCGATTGATCGCCCGTTGCCCGACAGCCCTGCACTTACCTCATCCAGGTGGCGGTTTCCCCCCCCCTGCATCTCCTCATGAGTCCCGGCAGTCGCTTCTCCCAGCCAATCAGGAATTAGCACTCCCGGCCAATCTGGCCTTAGGACTCCCAGCCAATTGGGTCTCAGGACCCACTTCCTGATTGCCCGGAAGGGGGAAACAGGAAGACATTAGCAAATATTAATACGCTGATGTCACACAACTGTCACACAAGCCCATCCTTTTTGAAGCCAATTAGTTCCTCCGGCTCTAACCATGTGCTTCTTAAAAAAAAAAAATTAAAAAAAACCCATTGGAATCCATGCGTCGCCCCTAATGGGCTGCCACTGGACCAGCATCTGATATATCTAAAAGTGTGTTGGATGCAAAAGTCACTTATACTTCACTTATATAAAAGTAGCTTATTTAGACATGATTTAGATCTTATTTGATCAAACTGAGCTGATCAGCCACGACAGAAAATCATTGATTGTTTTGCATCGATCGGCAGCGCCAAGATACTTTTTCATGAATGCAATTGTATTTGATTGATCAGATACAGTAATGAGATGATATAACTAATATGATAATCAACGATCACAAGTTATGATCTTATCTTAACTATCGATCCAAATCCACTTGTTTTACGTATTGATCAAATGGGTTGTCAATTATAGATTAATCAAAATAGATTGGTCAGAAAAAGAAATCAATCATTTATCGAAGCGTGCATGGCCACCAAGTCATTGACCTTAATCAGGAGTTCTGACTTGTGAATGTCTCAGAAATATAAAAGCAGGAGATCAGCATGATAGCCAGCCAAGTAGTCTTTTCCAAAATAATGTACACAATTATTAAGTTCAGAGCAGCATAAGGTAGGAATGTGCTGCAAAGTTTGTTAAAATACCTTCAAAATCCCCTGTACATTGATCAGCCATTTTTTTTTCAGTTACATCTTAAATTAGATATTTTTCTTAACAACAATAACCAGAACACTTTCAATGTAATTCCTCCTTAACTCGTAATATTCATTTAGATTAAGAATTCGATTAATAATTAAATTAATTTCCTTTTTGAACCTAAATATATTTACTGATTCAATACAGTTTTAACCAAAACATATAGGAAAGCTGGGGATATACATCATTTTATTCTTTCCGATTTCTTAATTATGAGGCCTCATGCACACTGGATGTTTTTTAACGTTTTTACAGCAGCTGTTTTTGGTTGTAGATGTTTTTTTCTACAGTCATTAAACTCTCCATCATGTTATCCTAGGTGTCTGTTAGCAGTTTTGGGCAGTGGCGTTTTTGAGCAGTAAAAAAACCCCAAAACTAGTGGGTTCTGAGAGATGTTTTTCAGCTGTAAAAACGATCTAACGCTGATAAACGTTGATAAACGCTCAAAAACGTCACTCACCAGCGTTTTTTAACGTTTTTTATCCGTTGAAAAAAAAATTTTAAAAATTTAAAAAATTTCTTCAAAAGAAAAAAGTATTTATTCATCTTTCAAGGAAATGTAGTGATGGTTTGTCAGACTTCCAAGAGGCAATTAATATGATGACAGCACATTTTCCAGAGAAAGGATGTAAAGCTATATATATTGGTCGTTTTTTGTGCTGTTTCTTATGTATGACAACCTCTGCAATAGGAATTGCATTTTTTGGTGAGATATGCCCTACACACATGCCATACACTCCCATTTTGGAATCATCCTCCCAAGGACATCGTTGAACAAACAACGTTTTCCTTAACGTGATTGTAAAGGCAGGACAGTTTTTTCCTTAATGCACACTCCCCACTGCATTTACCTCCTTGGATGATTATCCTTCACTGCCTAAACCAGCTTACGTAGTGGTCCGGGCATCTGAGATCTGCGTTCTAGTGTTGCACGCATCTTTCTTCCGGGACGCCCCCTGGAACAAATAGGATTCAGTGATTCTCATTAGTCAGCATAGCAACATGCTGCCTCTGACCAAAGCCTACTCACCATTGCAAGCATTATGATGCTACACAACCTTCAGGATGTGTACTTCTGTGCACAACTGTACCAGCTGGTGTGGACAGCAGAAGACATTCATCGAAGAAGCTAAGTGCAGCAGGGTGTGGGGAGGGTGTTGTGAGTTAATTCACCATTTCGTTTTTTATGAAAGTAAACTAACCCTTTAAAGCGGTGTTCCACCCCAAAAAAAAAAAAAAAAAAAAAAATTAAAAGCCAGCAGCTACACATACAGTATAGGCCAGGAGCTCAGGATAAGCATAGGGCGGGATAATATTAGTATTACCCCATTGGAGGATATTAGGGTGGGGCAGGGTGTGGACAGGGTGGTCCTAGGGGGTCACTAGGTGGGAGGCGATCTTCTAGTATCACTTGGACTTTAGGACAGCAACGGACAAGATTCTCTATGTCCTGCAGTGATTAGAATCTGGGATGGAAGATCTCCAGGGTATGCTGGCCAACATTCGCGCGGCTGCGGTTGCCAATGGGCCACAATGGCTGCGTGCACAGCTTTCAGGATTATTGCCAGGGTCGGGGCAAGTGACTGCTGCACCTGCCCCTGAACTTCCATGCTCTAGGAGGTCACGGCCTCCTGTGCGCCTGAGCCCTGAATTGACCCAGAGGGGTTGTCGCCGCGTTGGGAGCCCAGTTCTGGACCCTTCAGCTTCCGCGGCCAAGAGAACGCCTTCTCGATCGCCCCCCCGAAAGGTGCCAATTGTGGCATCGGAGGGGGAGAGGAGACAAATGAGCGGAAGTTCCACTTTTGGATGGAACTCCGCTTTAAAGTATGTGTCGATCCTAAATGTTTTCTTAGTTTTGAATGGATTAGGGAATGGTTAGAACCTCAGTCAGGTTTTTAATGCTATCCAGTGCACTTCCTGCCCTGCTGACACATTTTATTAGACAAGAAGGGAGGGAAGCTCTCCAATAGCAGCCAAGATAGACACATTTTTCAGTAGAGAAAGGGGAAAGGGAATTTGTATTTCTATCTGTGTCCCTGTTGCCAATTTTCCCTCATTTCCTTTCTTCCAAAAACATTGCCAGCAGGACATGAAGTCAGGGTAAATGTCTTTAATGGAGCCTGTATAGAAGAGAAAACTTGACAATAGTTCTATTGCCACAGCGTCTGACCTGGGATCCTGTAGCCACCCTGGCAGTATTATTATGTCAGATTTTTGCGACTCAAAGCGATACAATTGTTTTGCATAGAAATTTGGCATTTTATATTGTAGGCCTGTAATTCTTAGTAATAACACACTTAAATTTGTCCAAACAAGTTTAGTAGATATCCCGAGTATGCTAAAGTTTGAAACACGAAATCATAAATTATAATACAATAAATAACTATAAATAATTATAAAAAAAAAATAATATAATAATAAAATTAATTTTCCCACAAATCACTATTGCTCAATTCTGTGAGTGATTCTAATTTATTATCACTGTTTTCTAGCTGGTCTAAAACCACTTTTGACATAAAGGGACACTTTTTGGTTGCTATGGACAATCTCCAGTTTCCAGGCAGAAAGAACAGTATATATAATATAAAACTGCATGCAGGGCACTGGACAAAGCACTAGGGACAAAAGGGATGTGAAATGATTTCATACAGTAATGTAATCTGTAAGATTACAGTGTACTGTATGTGTTATGAATTTTGTACTTTTTGAATATGCCGTCGAGCTCCGCCCCCATGCGTTGTGACATTCGCAGGAAACGGAGCCCGGCCCGCAGAGGCATCGGGCGGAGGACACAGCCAGCAGATACAGCGGGGGGACATTGCAGAATCCTGGAGACAAGGTAAGTTACATGTACCGGGATCCTGCAATGGAATCCCGAGTGTGGCTCGGGGTTACTGCTAATGGTACTGAAATTTAACCCCGAGCCACACTCGGGAAAACCACCAGGGAGGTTAAGGGGCAATCAAAAGGAATTGGGAGCCTCCTCTGTGAATCATAGTGCTCAAATATCTTGGGCAGATCTTAGGGAGATGGCATAGTGTGTAGGAAGTACTTGTAAAGGGCATAAAGCCTGGTGATGTATTATGTGTGTAGACGGGGCAGCCGTGACAGTCACCCACATGTCTTACACCAGATCACACCTAAAACAGAGCAGATTAAGGCCCAGCTCATAATTTACAGCCCTCTAAGTACTCTTCTCCACCTTTACACTTGCACATAACTATGTACCTAAGATAAGGTGTGCCCTATGCACACACTTTCCATACCCCTGGTCACTCTTGTGCCACTCCTCTGGCTGGGACATGCACTGCATTGGGCCCAATGTCTTGCACATGATTCCAGGACAGGCTCTCACTTCCCCATCTACTACCATGCCCTAGCCTGACTAGTTTTTGCATACAGTTGGGTAAGTTGGGTACAGCTGTATCCTTTTTCTCCATGTGGGTACTTCATAAAATGTACAGTCTAGGATAAGCTTAAGAGACTGCTATCCCACTTCACAACAACACGGTTACCAAGGTTTCACTTCAGATACAAGAAGCAGCCATAGGCTCAGTCCGACTTCATTTTATTAGAACGTCCATTAAATCAACATCTCTCAATGAATCATTCAGCAGTTCTGTTCAAACGGTGGTGTACCTTGATGGGCCCAATAGTAGGAGGTGCCCTTCCCTGATGTACTAAAGAATAAAGGTCATCAACCAGCCTCTCCTTGGGTTAAGCTCTACAACAGTCTTTAATCGCATCCGTCCAAGAAGGAAATTAACTCATTCTTCTTACTGGAAGGATTTTAAAGGAGCAACATAGTGACCCCTGTTTCTTAGAGCTGAGTCTCAGTTAGGCAATAAAAGGTCTCCTCACTGGTTCTTAATATGATATATTTTATTAATTTACAGCTGGTTCGGTGTCACTGGCCACCCAATGTGGGGGAACCACAAACTCCACTGGCCTCCAAGTTCTCCAGACTTCCTTTCTATAGCTCCCCAGACCCAGAACATTTAAAACCACTTGTATATTAGATGTTCTGGTTCAGTAAGTGCTACACAAAAGATGGGTTAGTTGTACGATTGAAACATAAGCAGCAATTTTCACATATCCAAAAGCTGACAAATGATTCTTTAAATCTGGTTGACCTGGTAACTTTGTAATAAGAAATGCTGTTGATTAACCCTCTGCCATGTGATTTACAGTAAGTCAGGAGTTTGTTTAATAGAGATCAGCTACCAAAGTTCACCTGATGCACATTGCTCAAGATGTATGCGTAATGTGTAATCATACAGTGCCTTGCAAAAGTATTCACCCCCCTTGGCATTTTTTGTGTTTTGCTGCCTCACAACCTGGAATTAACATGGATTGTTTGAGGATTTGCATCATTTAATTTACAGAACATGCCCACAACTTTGAAGATGTTTTATTTTTTTTTTTTATTGTGAAGCAAATAACAGATAGGACAAAATAACAGAAAAAGTCAATGTGCATAACTATTCACCCCCCTAAAGTCAATACTTTGTAGAGCCACCTTTTGCGGCTATCACAGCTCCAAGTCGCTTTAGATAAGTCTCTATGAGCTTGCACATCTTACCACTGGGATTTTTGCCCATTCCTCCTTGCAAAACTGCTCCAGCTCCTTCGAGTTGGATGGTTTGCGCTTGTGAACAGCAATCTGTAAGTCTGACCACAGATTTTCTATTGGATTGAGGTCTGGGCTTTGACTAGTCCATTCCAACACATTAAATGTTTCCCCTAAAACCACTCAAATGTTGCTTTAGCAGTGTGTTTGGGGTCATTGTCCTGCTGGTAGGTGAACCTCCATCCTAGCCTCAAATCACACACAGAGTGGTACAGTTTTGCTCAAGAATATCCCTTTATTTAGCACCAACCATCTTTCCCTCAACTCTGACCAGTTTCCCAGTCCCGACTGCTGAAAAACATCCCCACAGCATGATGCTGCCACCACCATGTTTCACTGTGGGGATGGTGTTCTTTGGGAGATGTGATATGTTGGGTTTGCGCCAGACATAGCGTTTTCTTTGATGGCCAAAAAATTCAATTTTAGTCTCATCAGACCAGAGCACCTTCCTCCATACATTTTAGGAGTCTCCCACATGCCTTTTCGCAAATTCAAAACATGCCATTTTGTTTTGCTGCAAGTAATGGTTTTCTTCTGGCCACTCTGCCATAAAGCCCAACTCTATGGAGCGTACGGCTTATTGTCATCCTATGTACAGATACTCCAGTCTCTGCTGTGGAACCCTGCAGCTCATCCAGCTCTGATTAATGCCTTCCTTGCCCGGTCCATGAGTTTTGGTGTGCGGCCGTCTCTTGGAAGGTTTGCTGTTGTGCCATGTTCTTTCCATTTGGTTATGATAGATTTGATGGTGCTCCTAGGGATCATCAAAGATTTGGATATTTTTTTATAACCTGACCCTGACTTGTACTTCTCAACAACATTGTCCCTTACTTGTTTGAAGAGTTCCTTGGTCTTCATGGCAGTGTTTGGTTACTGGTGCCTCTTGCTTAGGTGTTGCAGCCTCTGGGGCATTTCAAAAAGGTGTGTATATGTAATGACAGATCATGTGACACTTAGATTGCACACAGGTGGACATCATTTCACTAATTATGTGACTTCTGAAGGTAATTGGTTGCATCGGAGCTTTTTATGGGCTTCATAACAAAGGGGGTGAATATATACGCACATGCCAATTATCAGTTTTTTATTTCTGAAAAATAGTTTTATGTATATATTTTTCTAATTTTACTTCACCAACTTAGACTATTGTGTTCTGATCCATCACATATAATTCAGATTTAAAAAACATTGAACTAAAGGCTGTAATGTAACAAAATAGGTAAAAAGCCAAGGGGGGTGAATACTTTTGCAAGGCACTGTAGATGTACAAACTGGCCTCAGAGATTGTAAGGAACATTTGTGAAAGAATTTTTAATGTTTGTAGCAAAAGTGTTCTTGACCTTGTACCAGCTATTGTCCAACAAAGTCTTTATTTCTCAACAGTACATGCAGGCTGTATGCAGCTTGTCACTTCGCAGATGTTCTAGAAAATAAATGCGTACTAGAAATAAGCAAATCCATTTACCTGACTCAAGGTTCAATTCTGATTGTGCAAACTGGCAGGTATGCATATATAAGCCTTAAACTGAAGAAAAAAAAAGAATTAGTAAAGATATACATTGGACCCATGCCAATTCTCTCTTGTGCTTCCGGAACCTTTGTGTGGGCTTCACGATTTCTCCCTCTCTGAGATCCAATCAGGCAGTGGGAAATCCTATTTAAAGACAAATTATGTGTGATCCCCCAGATGAAGGCACGTGATCCCTGTGCCAAATACGCGTAGGGGAGGGGTAGGACGGAGCTGACAGCACGGAGGAGCAGAGGAGAGCACACCATACCGCACGCCATACGAGCATTTGTTTGTATATCAGACTCTGGATAGGTTGGTGCACTCACGCACCTGTATATTGTGAGTACCCTCCTGATGGGAATTTTAATTTACTTTTAATAAATCCTTGGCTATGTTACACTATGGAGCATTTCTTTCTTTTATGTGAAACTATTGATGTCATCTGAGAGGTTTGGAGTTTACATCAGTATACCCTGAATGAGCCCAGGAGTGGCTCCAATGTGTGATTAGACACTGTTTAATTACCGTGTCACACGCCTAGAGGTGAGCGCAAGCACAAGTGGGGGTCACAGGAGAGCACTGAAGCATGCTTTACTGTGGACACTATTAAGGAGGAGCATGATGGACACAAATTTTTATGGATCAGATGTATTTGCACTTTACGTTTTATCAGATATGAGTTATTTTTTTTGGGGATGTGGACACTTGTTTGCTACACAACCAGCACCTGGATTTTATATTTGTATTATATGCATATATCATTTGTCTTTTTGCATGTTGCACTTTTGAGCATAATTTCACAAAAGGATTGTATTGAATATTGTTTATTATACGTATTTGTTTTATATTGACACTTTTAAGTTTTATAATATTGGTATATTTTTTTTCAGCACACTTTTTTATATTTTTTATTTTTAGCGCAGACACAATTATTTATATATTTTTGAAATCCTATTTAAAGCTTTGAGGTGATTGTAGCCGTATTAGTGCACTTGGGACAGAAACAATTGAGTACTGTCCGTGATACGTTTTTTTTATTTTCACTAACATACAACTTTTCAGGACAAGCTTTCGGGGTATTTCCCCTTTTTCAAGGTCTTTTTCAAAGTATCATGGACAGTACTAAATTGTTTCTATTTAAAGCAGAAATACAGGCAGATATAAAAGACGCACATTAACACACCTCTGTTTTCATAAATAAATGATTAAACATATATACTTTTTAATTGCAGCTAGTGTACGTACCTGAACTTTACGTGGTGTCAATCTCTTGCAGTCTCCCGTACAGCGGCACTCAGACTGAAAAAGGTAGAATTAGTAGCCAAGAAGGTGTGCATGTAAATGTGCTGGCAAGGAACATGCTGATAGGAGAAGATAGTACACTGAGAAGAGGGATCGCCTTTTCGGTCAACAGGCTTGGGGGTGGAGAGAGGACACCCCTGTATACATTTACCCTAAGGCTATGTTCATACTAGCCTGCACGATAAAACCCATTTGTTTCTATGTGCCTTAGCAGTGACCTGCGTTTTTTCAGTGCAGAAAAAAACAGGTCATCACACTTGGTGTGAACGAGCCCTAAGTGGTGTTATCCACTTGGCTGTGCTGTCTGGCAAAACTGAATCTCAGGAATGAATTGACAGAAATGCAAATACTTTGGCAGATAAAACAGCTCCATTGAGTGTATTTCATCTGTGTATTGAGCATTTGCCTCGAGTTCAGCTTTAAATGACTGATGGGTCCTCATGGAGTAAGATTTTCAACCCCAAACTATTTATTATGTCATCTACATTAAGGAAGTGGTATGCTAAGTAAATTACATATTTACAATGAGATAATTATTTAATGTACCTACTGAAATACAGTATACCTCTCTGCACCCCAATTGTTTAATTCCTTACTGTTCTATGAATTCCCAGGCCTGTGAACAGATAGCAGAGCCTTTACCCATTTCCTACCACCATTACCCATCAAAGTGCCTGCAAGAAGGCATGGTTTGGTTGTCCATTTCAAACCACTTTAACTCTTAAAGGATAAGTCAACCCTAACACTAAAATTGCTACATCTACAAACATCCACAATATAAGCTTAACCTATCTAGCCATATAAAGAAGAAACCAGTATACTTACCTTTTTTTTAAGCCAATCCAGTCCGGTCTCCAGCGGTGGAAGCTCTGCAGAGGACACAGCTGACAATGGCTGTGAAATTAATGGGGAGTGACGTCACCCACAGAGTTACCATGGGGCTTCCGTTGTAGGCTGTGCCCTCGGCACCCACCTTTCACAGAGAAGTCAAAGCTGACAGCTCAGTGTGGGGTCGGATCGGCTTCAAGAATGGTATGTATACTGATTTCTAATTTACAGGGTTAGAAAGGTTAGTGTTAGATCGTGGATGTCTGTAGATGTAGAGATTTTGGTGTTAGGGTGCACTGATCCTTTCATTTTTATCTTCTTTATCGACCTGGAAAAATGGAAATCGGAAACTGACTGGTTGCTCTAACAGCAAAAACAGTTCATAAAACATAAAGTGCGTGTTCATGATGTGCTTGCAGCACTAGGATCCTTGGTTCAAATCCTGGCCAGGACACTACCTGAAGAGAGTTCAGTGTTCTTCCTGTGCTTGCATTGGTTTCCTCTGGGTACGCTGGTTTCCTCCCATACTCCAAAGACATGCCGGTAGGTTAATTGGCTCTTGTATTAATTGACCCTAGTATGTGTATGTATGAATGTGAGACAAGGACCTTGGATTGTAAAGGAGACTGTTTAGAGATTTGACAGTTAAATTGTAACATATGTGGCCAGTGTTACAATTGGGAAAGTTATAAAAGATATGGTCTGGTTAGTTACTGCCGAACACGGCACATCTTAAAGTGGCATTCAACTCCCCTCACCCTCCTCACCCTCCATGTTCTTTTCTTCACTTACCTGTAGTGCTGTATTGCTCTTCAAAGCACAGCAAATGTAGCTTTCTCCTGCTGCAATCTGCTGCTTGGGTGCCACACAGCAGGTTCTGTACCATCATCATGGTCCTTTTCAGCTGGCTGCCTCTTCCAGCTGTAGGCAGCCAGCTCTGATGGTGCACCAGACCTGCCCCCCGTCCCACCAGGCCCAGATACCAATTTCAGAGCATACCGACAAACACAAACTCAATCTAGGGTTGTCTTTTTGAAGATTTATTGTAATAACCGAACACAGGTGGGTAACTGACGGTGCAAGATACTCCAAAACAAACTCGGCATTAGAGAACATATTATCAGGGAAAGTACTTTGGTAGTAGCCTTAAGTATTGCTGGAGGTAGAGGGGACAACCTGCTAGTCTGAGACTCTGTAAGCGCAGTCACAGTCCTTGTAGCAACCTCTGGCTTCTGACCCTCAAAGCACAGGCACACCTGCAGCTCTAGGCAAATGGTCCTATTCACCATGTCCAGTGACAGCCAGGCTCCTCCAGGCCCTCAGCCAGGCACATGCTGAGACCTAACAGCAACAGCTCTTCAGTAACACAGACTGCCTTCCAGGGATAGAGGCCCATGGAGAGAGACCTCTGAACAGACCACCCCACACATTTATCTTCTCACCAGCCACACCTTTTGAGCCAGTCTCCCAGGCATTGGCTGAAGTCAGATAAATATTCATAACCAAGTGGCTGACCCTCCTACTCCTAGGCTATCAACCACCAGAGTTAGGGGGACCTTACTGGACGTATAAAATAAATTGCTGCTAAGTTAAGTACAGCAGAGCCAAAAACAAAATGTATCCAGCCTAGGGCAGGGTGCTACACATCTATATATTTATGCTGTGTAGGGATCACACAATTAAAGGAGAAGTACAACCAAAGCTTGTTTCCTCTCAGAAAGCTGTCACTAAAACAAGTGTCTTCTTTATGTTATGGTGACAAATACAAATGTTGGATTTTCCCCTATTTTCTTTCCAAGTGACAATGGACAACAAACAGAGAGGGTACATTTTCTCAGCAGGAACATAGGTTCTGTTCCTTCTTCACTCTGTCAATTTTTTAAAACTAAAAGTTTTTGTCTTTAGGCAAGTCAAGAAGTGCTCAGGAGATGGTTAGTTTCCATTAGCAGGCAAATATTAATGATGGGTTTATTCCAAATATTTGTAGCAAGGAGCAGGTAGCTTTTGCTAGGGCTGAGGTTGAGTTGAGGTTGAAGAGCCTAATGTATCCCAGAAGTATGTTGTAGGTACAGTGGACACCATAGTCTTGATGCTCAGTTAAAATTCAATAGAAAAAAGCACCTCAAAAAGAGCTTTTACTGGTAAATGCTGTAAACATTTTATACCTTAACCTAAACTGTTTATTATAAAAATGCATTTCAAAAGGGACTGTGGACAATACGTTTTATATTAGACAGTGGGTTTATAAAAAAAAGGTAAATAAGAGTTTCACCATCTCTTCTACATTTTCTGAGGAAGATAAAATCTGACATTTTCCTACCTATGGCTACTTTGACACTTTCAATTGTGCTTTTTACAGGTTGGAAGTGAGGAAAGATCTCCTTGCTGGAGTTCACAAGAGCTTAAACCTCCCACCTTCAGCTTTACTGTGATAGCTAGTGTTCTGTTGTGAGCTGCACAACCTGGAGTTCTTCTTCCATAAATTCCTTGTAGAAACTAGTTGGAGTCTACATATATTTTAATAGTCACTATTTTTTTGCAAGGAATATATGGAAAATGCATTCCAGACAAAGAAACCAGGCAGTCTAGCTCCCAGTAGAGCCCTGACTGTCATGCCCTGGACCAAATGTAAGGGAGATCTCCTTGCCATAAAGGGTAGAGTTCCAAAGGTCTGCTTTAATTGCTTTTCATCTTGACTAAAATAAGTGGAATTTATGTTGATCTATGTGTATATTGTGCTTTGTTCTGCTTTCTTTGGTGATTTGCACTTTTGCCTCGCTAATGTATCATCTCATTTCTTCCCGCATCGCTAGGAAAGTAACGATATCCTGTTAGTGGATTTACACACTGAAATCGACACCAATCAAAACTGCATTAAAGGAAATCCTTTCACCCACTCTTGTTCTTCTGTTCCTCATCCCAAAGCACGGTCACCTTTCTCATCTGAAAACCCATTTTCCACCAATCTCAACTTTTTTCCTGCACCTAATCCAGATCCTTTTAGTGATGATCCTTTTGCAACTGCAGATCAATCAACTTCTTCTCCACATGATTCTTCTAAATCTGTCAATCGTGAAACTGAAAACGCAAAAAGCCTAAGGAACGGGCCCGACAGCAATGGGAATCTAACTGACGACATTGAGTTTGGGCAGCAGTTTGACCAAATAACTAGCCATTCCGGTAAACAGGAGCAAAAGTCAGACCAGTGGCCTTTTAATGGTAACCAGTCTGCTCCTGTTGCAAGGACTCAAAATGGCGTGCTAGGACACAAAGAAAATGGTTCTCTAAGCAGACCTAAACCAAATCCATTTAGTGACTGCTCATCCAAAGCAGGGGATGTGCAAAATGGCTTAAAGAACTCAGAGGGGAATTTCAGTCACAAGAGCGGCAATGTCAGCCCACATTCTTCTGACCCTATAACTATTAGCCCTCCACCTCAGAGCACCAAGCCTGGAAGAGGAAGGAGATGTGTAAAGGTGATTTTATTTTTTAATACACTTTTTCTGTGGTGAATAGCAGATTTCCACAGTAAATGAAGACAGCTGAAAATATGTATTTGGTGCATACATATTATCAGTGGTACAGGGTAATGTAGCTCCCATCATTAAGGATGATGTGCTGCTCTCTTCTCTGTGTTGTCCCTGAACAATGACAGTTTTTATACAATTCTGTTTTTTTTTTGGAGAAAGGGCTCAGTTTCACAGGCATATCCATGCTGGATATATTGCTTTGAAGTTGTGACACTCAAAGTTAACTGAATATGCACTTCTAGCTTAGACAGCAATAATAATAGTTGCATATAAGAAAAATAAGACCCCTGATTTCAGTTTGATGTGAAGGGTTGACATTGCATATATTCGTAGTTTTCAGTCTTTGAGTTCTTTTTCCTTTGTCTTTAAAGAAATACCATATATACTCGAGTATAAGCCAAGTTTTTCAGCACATTTTTTTGTGCTGAAAGTGCCCCCCTCGGCTTATACTCGAGTCAAGCACTTTTCTGCAGCAGAAAATGAAATTTTCCGAACTGACTTTGGGGCCCAGTATCTTGGGGGCCACTTGGTGCTAGGAACCCCAAATCTGGTGTGCAAACCCAGTGGAACTAGCACTACAACATATCCAAAGCTGGGGTTCCTAGCACCAAGTAGCCCCGAGATACGGGGCCCCAAAGTCGGTTCGGAAAATGTCATTCTCTTATGCAGAAAAGTGCTTGACATTTTCCGAACCGAATTTGGGGCCCAGTATCTCAGGGGCCACTTGGTGTTAGGACCCCAAATCTGGTATGCAAGCCCAGTGGAACTAGCACTACAACATATCCAAAGCTGGTGTTCCTAGCATCAAGTAGCCCCGAGATACGCGGCCCCAAAGTCGGTTCGGAAAATGTAATTCTCTTATGCAGAAAAGTGCTTGACATTTTCCGAACCGAATTTGGGGCCTAGTATCTCAGGGGCCACTTGGTGCTAGGAACCCCAAATCTGGTGTGCAAACCCAGTGGAACTAGCACTACAACATATCCAAAGCTGGGGTTCCTAGCACCAAGTAGCCCCGAGATACGGGGCCCCAAAGTCGGTTCGGAAAATGCCATTCTCTTATGCAGAAAAGTGCTTGACATTTTCCGAACCGAATTTGGGGCCCAGTATCTCGGGGGCCACTTGGTGCTAGGAACCCCAAACCCTGGTGTGCAAACCCAGTGGAACTAGCACTACAACATATCCAAAGCTGGTGTTCCTAGCACCAAGTGGCCCTGACATACGGGGCCCCAAAGTCGGTTCGGAAAATATGTCATTCTCTGCTGCAGAAGTGCTTGACATTTTCCAAACCAACTTTGGGGCCCCGTATCTCGGGGCCACTTGGTTCTAGGAACCACAGCTTTGGTTATGTTTTAGTGCTATTTCCACTGGGTTTGCACACCAAATTTGGGGTTCCTAGTACCAAGTGGCCCCGAGATACGACCCCAAAGTCGGTCAACTGTGTCCATCTGCAGCAATGTCATTTCAGGACCCTTTGGGTCCAGAGACCCCAAATTTTGGCTGCAGCTAGGGGGCATCTAGGAACCCTTAACCACCGAGTTTGAAGTTCGGGGGACGTATGGCTGGAAATGGGCACACTGAGGTTGCAAATGGGCATTGTTGACCCTCTTTACCACTTACAGTAGCTGCACATTTCTCACCCTAGGCTTATACTCGAGTCAATAAGTTTTCCCAGTTTTTTGTGGTAAAAATGGGTGCCTCGGCTTATATTCGGGTCAACTTATACTCAAGTATATACGGTACTGTTATTTTTCTTATTCACTTTGCAAGCCCCTTCCCCTGGACCAACTGACACTTCTTCAGCAATCCTCCTCAGCAGTATTTGACCTTCTCCCATGTAACCAGTTGCTAGCCTCAACACGGTCACATGACGAGGACATAATGTTATCACTCCCTCTAGGCTCTGAAACCAGCTGACACTGGGTATTTTACTATTGCCTACAATGGAGGTAGGAGAGGCAGGGCTGGAGAGGAGAGTGTGAATGAGTCACTTTTACAGACATTGTCACCGTAATACTAAACTCAAGATATCTTCCTCAACCATCAAGCGATGCAACTGTAACATCCCTTACTGGCCACTGTTCCCTTCCAGGTGCTGTGTTTTCAGCTTATTGGCCAGTGGGGGATGATGTGATCCCATGCATGTGCACGGGAGTCAGTATTCCAGCACAGCCATAGTGTACCAGGAATGCATGCTGAGCTGCACATGCACAGCTCAGTGTATGTTCTGTAGGAGACTGTGAGGTAGGTAAGTGTGTCTGCCTGCTTGCTAAATTGTAAGTTTAGTTCTGCTTTAAGTGAGAAGTAAGGTGGAGCATCTAACCATTGACCCTAATGCTGAAGCTAAACAATAACCCTCTGAATCCCACCACCTCGTGTTGTCCTTTTCCGAACAGTATAGCATGTAGTGAAAAGCCTGGAAGAACGAGTCAAGGGACCCTATCTCTAAAAGTACAAGTAGGAAGGGAGAACAGGTCTTGGTGACATTTGAGAGCAATCAGATTCTTTCTTGTCAGACTGCAGTTGATACAGTAAATAAATCATGTATTTTCTTGTTTAGGGCAAAAAACTTTGAGGTCCCAATGGCAATATTGTTTTATGGGGTTTTTTTAGCTTTATTTTGTAATGCATTCAAGTGAATGTCATTGAGTTTTCTATTGCCCTTATTTATTAAAACACAGAAATACCCTTATATTAGTTCACAATAAACTGAGTGGACTACCAAAATCCCCCCGCAGCCAAAAAATTACGACTCGTTCTATCAAACTGCTGTTTCTGCAAATTCTACTCATTTCTAGTTGTATTGTTTTCTTCTATTATAATTTGCTTAACCAGGATGCAGTAAAAATATAAAGTATGTGTACATTATTCAACAGGATGATATGTAAAATGTAGATTATAAAATGCAAAAGAGAAATGAGTTTCCCTGTGTGATATCCAGCTGTTCAGATGGCAGAAGAGAACGTTCGGATAAAGCTGGGAATATCAGGCAGCCCTGCCATTTAAACAGTTACGCACACATGTATGCATATAACCCAACTTTAAATTCTAAAGATATTTTTTCTTTTAGTTTTGGATACATAGGGATTAACCCATCAGTTTTGGGCTTTGTTTTCCTATCTGTGTCCCATTCATTAGACTATCCCTCAATTCTTGACCTATATTGCCCATTTGGGCAATTTCTTCTCTATTCATGTTTCGGGACAAATCACATTTTTTTCTCCTACCTCACTTAAGTCCTAGTGGCAATGGTACCTTGGACAAATATACATGGTTTTACTCACTAGCAAGGACACAAACAATAATAAGATGCTTTAACTCCTCACTGCTCTATTTTTTTTTTATGAGTTTCAGCTTTAAAATCCCTTAAAGCTTATCGGTTAGCAATGCCTTTAAACTAAAATTACTTTTAACCAAGCAGAGTTCTCAAATAAACAAAATCTAGAATTAGACACCCTTTAGGTTCATTGTGAAAAAAAGCTTCTAAAGTAGATTTGCTTTTAACCCAGTATAGTTCTGGTAGGAGTTTTTTGCAGGATATGTACACAATGCAGTAAACCTTTAACTGCAACAGAAAATGTTACAAATGGGCAGTCCGTGTGATATCTAGATATTATAACCCATCTGGCAGTTGCCAGGGTGGCCATACTGGCCTTTTGGGTCTACCCTGGTCTGTTTAATTTTTTTACAAATGTTTACAAAAATTCTAACTTTTATTACTTCTTTACCTCATGCTGCCACCTATGCGTACTAATGGTAAGTAAAATACTGTTTGCAAACCATTCATTGAATGAGTCAATTTGTTTGCTGAGATGATCAAATCTTTAAAAATATATTTCAGAACTAACATAGGAATGTATTACACAAACAGCTGAACTAGGTATGCCAGATTTCCCGTCCTTATGTAATTGAGGCTTTTTTTAGGTTGTAGATATTAAGTACACAGCTGCTTTTTATCTGAGGGTCAAACCACCAGGAAACCACAAGGAAAAATAACCTTGTATGTTTAGCTAATGTACAACTCACACCTTTGTACTTTGGCGTCCGACCTAGAAAGATGAGTGACACCTTTTTGATAGTTCGTTTTTAAAACCAATGTTCAACATTGGATAGAAGTTTGCGAGTTGAACTTGAGATTTTGCAATTGAGTTCCTGGGTCTGAGTTCACGCTATGACCATTATGAAGGGTTCCCAGTTTCCTTGAATGGTTATTAATTTTTTATATTATTTTATGTTATTGAGAATGCAACAAGAGGTGCTACAGTACACGAAGATGGTTGCCCAAAGATACCCAGTGCAAAGAAACATAAAGCATGGCAGTGTAACCACTCTTGGAGTGGGGTCGACTGTTACTTGTTCTAGCATTACCTTAGCAAAAAAAAAAAAAAAAATCAAATGCGCATTGTTTTAACCATAACAAACGCTAACTGTTTTGTGCTAACTTTTTTATTGCTATATACTTCATCTTGATGCAAATGCGTCTTTAATGTATAGAGGTTGCCCACTAATCCAATCTTTGCCGTGATGTTGTTTCTTAAGATGGTGCTGAATGAAGAAACACCAAAGTAGTAACAATTGTGCATCTATAAACTGTTTTGTTACAAGGTTTAAATACCTGTTGTCTTTCTTTTTATGCAGCCAGCTACTGATGACATATTTGGGTCAGACATTTTTTCATCAAACTCTGTAAACCCAGAGCCGGTTTTATCAGTATCCGTACCAACTACATCAACCTCACTACAACCAAACCCATTGGATCTTTTTAATGCTAACAACCTTTCCACTATACCACCTATAGGAGGTGCTGGTGAGTGAAAGCAGGATCTTCAAGGAATTGTTAAACTAGGGTTTTATTACATACACCACCATACTAGCTAGCTAGCTGTAGTTTCACCTAACCTAATACCATGGCTATGCATATTCTAGTGTGTCCAAACAGGGTTGGGTCTTGCTAAACTGACCTTGTTGGAGTGACAAATAAAGTTTGGGGTGGGGAGGGGACTAATTGTTGAAGAACTTAGTATCTAGTCAATCAAATTTTGTGCTTGATTTTTATGCTAGATACCAATAGTAAAGGCTCAAATACAGACCACAACTGTAATTTGGTATCTAGCCTTGTTTCCTGGCTTTGGAAATTTGTACAGCTCTTCTTTAGTTCCTTATCAATTTTCCCTGCAAATGTAATACAAAGTGAGTATGCCAGGTTATTCTTTAAGTCTATCATGCTGAAGTACAAATACTAGACTAGCAACAGTAGCTATTGAGCTACTCTTATTAGCAATGCCAAGCTATAAAGAATGGGAAATAACTTGTGTATATTTTTTTAACAACTAATGGAATTAGATCCACTTGTAAGTAGGTTGCAATTTTGTTATGTATATTTTTTACTTTTAATTATCCTCTGTTGGACCATTCCTATTTCATCCCACATTCACAGCTGTCATACCAATTTCACTGAAAAACTCAGCAAGGAAAGGCTGGGCTTTGCCAATCCAATGTGCCAGCTCTCCCACCAGCTCCATCTTTATTAATATAGATTGAAGTTCTCCTGCCTTGTTGTCCTGCCAAGTAATCCTCTTCCCTAGTGGTGAAAACTGCCAAAGTCTGCAAAGATCAATCGGACTTAACATTTCTAACAGATGTGAAATCATTGTAAATGGCTTTTCAAGAAGCTGGAGGATTAGCTAAGTGCCTATTGATCAGTAATATATTTTTACTAAAACCTTGTTTAGGAGGTATAATTCAATGTTAGTTACTAAATCTCAGTTTTTTTGCTGTAGGTACTCTACCACTAAATTCATCTCAAACTCAGCAATGGCATCAACAACCTCTACTTTTTACTCAGCCAGCTACCACGCTTCCCAATCCGGTATTGGGAGCCCTGCCTAGCTTTAATCCGCCAACTGTCCTTTCAACACCGTCATCAATGGTGTCCTGGAACCAGCCAGCCCACTTTGTAGTTCCTCCCCCTGTACAAAATCCCCCATTATGGAATCAACCAGTATCTGTCCAACCACCAGGATGGACCCAGGCACCAAGTAACCCTTTCCAAATGAACATTTTTCCACCTAGACCACCAACATTACCCTCTGGATTAATTCAGTCAGGACCAATTATTTCAAGCCCTCCACAGCTTCCACCAAGGCCAGCTCCAGTGAAGGAGTCACCTAAGAAGGAAAGTGATGCTTTTACTGCTCTGGATCCTCTGGGTGAGAAGGAAAAGAAGAATGTGAAGGATATGTTTAAAGACTACCAGCTGGCTAAGCCTCCTGCTGTCCCTGCAAGACGTGGAGAGCACCAAAACAACTCAAGTAGCACATCTGGAGCCTTTTCAAATTACTTTAGTAGCAAAGTTGGAATTCCCCAAGAAATTGCGGACCATGACGATCATGATATTAGTCAACTCTCTTCTAAAATTAACGGTAATGTGCTAAGTGTTTTTTTTTTTTAATTTAATGGTAAATATTGTACTGATAAAAAGATACACTTTGTAAAGTGTAAATGTTTGTGTTCATGGAAAGTATGCCCAGATATGGCCTTTAATCACTGGGCGTGCTGTGTGTTCTGGTAAATTGGAAATTTTGCATAGTGAAAATTTTGGGGCGAGGCAGTAGTAAAAATGAAGAGTATTAAAGTATAACTAAAAGCAAAACTGTTTTTTTTTTTATTTGGATAGAGTGGAGAGGGATTGGAACCCCTGTCAGTTTTTGTTGTTTTCTGTATCCCTGTTAGGGACAGTCACCCTCTCTATTTGTCCTGTTTAACTGTGAATAGAGGACGTCTTTCAGTTTTCTAACAATTCATAAATAGCATCTATGAAATTTGACTTTACCTTTAAAAGTCAGATGAGCGCACATACAAATTGTACCTTTGTTGTAAGTCTGTCTGGATACATTGGCAGTAACCCTTCTAAACTAATTATACAGTACAGGACACGGGGAAAGTATTTATACACCATGGGTTATAGGCATGTGCCTTCAGGTAATTGGACACTGGCAGAGCTTTAGAGGACACGCTCCAAGGGTGTCTCTCCTATAACCCTAACCCACTCTGAGTCCTTAGTTTTTTGCTAATGTCTAAAGGTGATGAACCTTTTTTCCTTCATGGAGAAATTCACCCTTAGCTTAAATTTATTACGTTTATTTTTCTTTATTATTTTATCATTGGATTCTTCAATCAAGTCCTCACTTTCTTTTACTGCCAGTCTATAAGCAGTGGATCTCAATCAACCCTGGCTCATTAAAACCTTGAGTCGGGCTGGCCTGTAATGTTGCTTTGGTCACTGGATCCTGCATGTGTGCTCACCTTGCCACTTGGTGCAAGGTGTCAGCCGTAGGGTGCTATGCAAGTCCAGGGCCGTGGTCCAATGCTATGGAACCCAGTCCCTAAAGACCCCTTCCGGGGTATGCCCACCGTGATGAGAAAAGGTCACAGATGATCAGGTGTTACTTCACACCATCGATTGCTCACTTTGCCGCCACTTGCGCCTAGAGCCCTTATATATTCTCTGGTGGATAATCTTTTAGGTCCATGTGTTTTAAAAGGTGGTGATTAAAGTCTGGTACACACTAGTAGTTTTTTTTTTTTTCATTCAACTCAGCGGACTGAATGAAAAAAAAAACTGAAGCTCAGGGAGAGCTGCTGTACTAACTATCCAATTTTAGTACAGTGATCACCGCTGCTGTGCTATTGTGTTCTGACAGGGGGATGGCCTTCCCTACCAGAGCACAGTCATTGGCTGAGAGCACTGATCGGGTGCTGATCAGCAGACCTTTTTAGATCATGCCCCTTCCACACAGGCCAAATGTTGGACAGTTCCTATTGAAACTGCCAATGCTGCCTAATATTCGGCCTGTGTGTATGGCCCTTGCTGAAAATCACATTCGCTGCTTTATAAATAGCACATACAACACGTGTATAATCATGTATAATAATATAACTATGTACATAACTCTGTATAACAGGTTGATGCACATTGCAGTAGCATGCTTAGATATGGATATTTTTGCATGGTTACATTTGTAGCCATTTCCTGACCCCAGAGGCATGGTGGCACCTTCTGAGACACGGGTTGGCCAGCATTTTTCTCCAGGGCTAAGAAGGGGTAAAGAAAGAACACTGAGTGTCAGTCACTTGTCTGTATTTTAGAAGTTTTTTTGTTTTTGAACAACACGCAGGTGAGGGTTAGGGGTCCCGGATACCTAAGTAGATCCCTTACAGAATTATCCAGATCTATGTCCCAGCGTCACAGTGTCAGAACCTTTAAGCTGTCCTGACAACATTGTAGGCAGCATCCTAGCTGGTTCATAGACTTCTCTCTGTTTCCTAGGCTCTGTGCGCCCCCAAGGCAGTCTACCAGACCCTTCTGAGAAACCAGCCTTCACCCTGGCTTTATCCAGCAAAATCATCCTCCCGTAACTTGATTCTGGTATCCTCCTTTGACTGGCAGGACAGTTCCAGGGCCACTTCAGGTCTATCGCACATGTTAGGTCCCACACAGGCTATTGGCCTAATAGAATAGTTCAGTCAAGGAGCACCACCTCCCCAGTCTGCACCCTGCGGGAAGAGAGCGATCACAAGGCCTGTCCCAAATATTTATATCCTCCTCCAGCACGCACCAGTGGCATGAACTTCCTCCTGGGTTGGCTGAAGGAATACTCATAACAGCCCTGTTGTAAAATCTTTTACTATTGCCAGTGGTACAAATGACACCTACTGGCAGCAGTAAGAAATCACAGCTCCACTGAGTTTAGGGGAAAACCAAGTGAAAAACGAAACTACAAATCAGTCTGGGCTGACAATCAGCCAGCAAATCTTCATTTGAGACACATCTTTATTTAAGACACAGTGCTACACATTGGTCCAGCTGGGACCAATGTAAGTATATGCATGTCATACCTGAAAGATACACCGGAAAGCTGGAAATTACTGTGGTCGGCATCGCTACTACAGTGATCTCCACTGGCATCCAGGTCCCATGCCCAGTGACTGCTTTGCTGTTAGGTGAACACAGGAGGTCTCTCGCACAGCATCATTCACAGAACACTTTGCATTTTCTTAATTAATGGAAAGTGTTCTCTGCACGGGTGGAGAGGTGTTTTTTTTTTTTTTGCCCAGACATACACTTTAAAAGGAAAGTATGGCAAAAGCTTTTTTTGATCATAGTTCTCTTGTGGTGCACTTACTTGTGCTCTCCTGTGACCCAGAATCAGCCAACAGTGGGCTAAAGTTCGCTGTCGGCTGATGCCACAGACCCACTCCATGCTCTGGAAGAAACCCGAACATATTGTGGGGATCCACCCTGTTGCCTGATTAACAACTGGCCCCGGATCTCATAGTGTGCCTGAGAGCTGAAGCCATCTGCACCCGCCCCCTTTCCATTACGGTGCTACAGTGAGCTCTACTGTGGCAAAGCAGAGAGTGGTGACTAACAATCACGCTCTCTGCTCAGAGCTGACTGATAACTGAGCGATCAGTGGTCATGTGATTGCTAAGTTCTCAGACCATTACTGCAGCAGGGGGGAAAGTATGTGTGTTTGTTTTTATGCTTATGATCTAATGCAACAGAAGTGATTGCCACAATTATTACATTTGGCACTTACAATCCAGTTCAGTACTATCTGAATCATTGACCCTAAACAAATATATTTAAATCAGGTGTTATGACTTTTTTATGACTTTTTTATTCAGTGTGTCTGTTCAGGGTCAGCGATTCAGAAAGTATTGAAACCAGGGAACTAGTATTTTTATAGAAAGGTGAGCAATGGAAGCCTTCATATTTCTCTCAGTACCGATTTTGTTTTGCTACAATGAAAAGAGCTAGCCTTCAGGCATTTGGGGGTTAACGCAAGCGCCACATCAGCAAGCAGACAATGCACAAGAATGTGTCCCTGTACAAACTGAGGTCCATGCCTGCAGTAACACCTGATATGTCTGAAGGACAGCTCCAATCATCTATGTCACTTTTCTTTCCTGGAACAAAATATAATTTCACCACATCAAGTTACCAAAGATACTCAAACAATTGTATGTCCCACTGATCTTGGCTTCACTTTGTCTCACAATGCACAAGAATGTGTCCCTGTACAAACTGAGGTCCATGCCTGCAGTAACACCTGATATGTCTGAAGGACAGCTCCAATCATCTATGTCACTTTTCTTTCCTGGAACAAAATATAATTTCACCACATCAAGTTACCAAAGATACTCAAACAATTGTATGTCCCACTGATCTTGGCTTCACTTTGTCTCTAGGGGCTGGACTTTCCTGACTTTTGGACTAAACTCCACCCCACAGAATGAGTCCAATGAGTGCACCCTTACTGGCCACTAAGGTGCTCATGATGGTATTGGGCAGGGCTTAGCATAGGAGGAAGGATAAGCTCTAAAGATTCCCAAGAGCTTTGTTGTGTGCCCCTCTGATCATGGTTTAATTTGTCTCTAGGGACTGGGCTTCCCCGACTTTAGGACTAAATTCCACCAACACTTACTGGCCAATAAGATGTTTATGGTGGTAGTGGGCAAGGCTTAGGTCTAGGAAGAGGGATACGCCCTAAAGATACCCAAGAGTCTCTTTGTATGCCCTTTGATCCAGGTTTTATATTGTCTCTAGCAGCTGAGTTTTTCTGACTTGGGACTAAACCCCATCCACCTATCATCTTCTTGTCCATTTATTGCACACCTAAGCTGGGTACACATGGGCCAAAAATCAGCTTCTGTTAAACGTGCATGCTGGGAAAACCAGCAACTGATCAGCTGCGAGTGCTAATGAGTGTATTTTGGCGGGGGGAAAGTCCCCCTGTCAGAATAAAATAGCACAGCGGGAGAGATCGTCGCACAAACCTTCCACCTACCATCTTCTTGTCCATTTAGTGCACACTAAAGCTGGGTACACATGGGCCGAAAACTCCCTCGCTTTGGGACTAAATTCCACTCGTCTACCTATTTTCTTGTCCAGTGAGTGTAAACTTAACGGTCACTAAGGTGTTCATGGTGGTGAGCAGGATTTAGTTATAGGGAGAGGGCTAAACCCTAAAGTTATGTAAGTCTTATCCTGGGTAACAAAATGAAAATAGGATTGGGGGGAGGATGGGGGGTACACAGAACAAAGGTAATATTAATAACTTGTTCTGCCTTCTTTTAGGTGGGACTTTTATCATCATGGATGACAAGTCCATTTAACCTTAAAAATGACACCTTGTTATAAACCTGGTATTTTGGTGTTATTGGTGAAAGCGTATATTGTTCTTTTCTTAAAAAGAAAAAATTATGTTTTTAGATATATCAATATGTTCAATTTTGTGATGTTAATAATGCAACTGTTTATTTGACTGACAGAGCCACCAAAGCCAGCCCCACGAGTGCAAACACTGCCAGTGACCAAACCCAGCGAAGGGTTGTTCGAAAACCCATTTGGATCAGACTCCTTTGGTGCTCCATTACAAAACTCTGTAAGTAACAGTCTAGTTTTGTACAGTATGGAGTAAGGACATAGTATCAAAATAGACCTAAAGTTCAAAATTTCACTGAACCTACTTTCCTCATCTGCTGAACTATACCAAAAAAAAAGTAACTACAAGTTGTAAAATGTCTTTACTGAAGATAATAGTGCTTTTCATTTCTTTTTTCAACTAAATGGGTTGTTTTACCAGGTGAGGTTCACATATACTTCATTACATCTCTAGAGGGAGCCTTGAAGTAAAAGTTCAGTCAAACGTCAACTATATTTAAATCTACTTCCATCCACATTCTAAGTCTATTCTATCTACCCTGTTAAAGAAAGATCTGTATACTTACCTGTTCTGAGGGCGCTCTGGTTTGGTTACATGATCAGGTCTCAGCATCGGCTTCAGTGTAGAGAAGAGATAGCGGACAATGGCTGCAGAGCCTGGACGATGACATCTCCCATAGGCTTACTATGGAGCATCTGTTGTCAGCTGTCCCTCCTCTACACTGAAGCTGGTTGCTGAGGCCTGATCATGTGACTGGGCCGGAGCGCCCTAAGAATAGGTAAGTATACAGATCTTTCTTTTCACAAGGTACATAGAATAGGCTTAGAACGGAAGTGGGAGTAGATTTAAGTATATTTAGTGTTTTGAATATCCACTTTAAGGCTCTCTCTGGAGATGTAATGAATGCCTTAAAGTATATGTGAACCCTCATGTTGTAAAACAACTCAGTTTATAATAGAAACGAAAGGCAAAACATTTCCGTGTGTGTTGTGGGGGTTAGCTCAATTGGGGATCACCTTCACTTGGAAAAAGGCCATCCAGACTGCAGGTCTTTCTTAAAAGTCTGACTTGTAGCCAGTTTTATTTAAATGGTTGCATGGAAATCAAACAAAACAAAACAGAAAACTAATCCTTCCCATCCAGGCACTAACTAAATAGAAGTGATTCCTATATCTCAGGTGAAGGGCTTCTCTCAGTCACCCACAAAACAAAGATAATGTAAACCTATGTCTTTCTCTTGCAAAGCAAATTTCACATCAGTAGCTCTCTCAGGTTTAGCTTCCTGAATCCCAGGCCAAAGGCAACCTCTTGCTCCAGCCTGCTTTATTTATATCACCTGCTGGTGGTCAGCAATGGAACCTAAAATCTGGTCCGGAACCAATACTGCCAAGGTGGCCTGGAAAACCCGGCCTACATTCCACGTTAGTTTCCTGCATATGAATGCGTCCGAGGTGATACATAGCGTCCATTATATATATATAGAATTGTTAGACCACTTCTAGGGACAGTAAATCACATCTACATCCCTGTAACAATATTGGAAAAAGGAGGTTGGGAGAACACCACTCTCCCATTTGGTGATGGGACTTTAGAGGATGTGAGGCTGTCACTGAGGTGAACACACACATTTGTTGATAGAAAAATTGTAAGTTTATTACAAAAACATAAATAGCATAAAATTGACAAATACATCAAGCCACATATGGAAATTGCCAATAGTGATACTTAAATCATTATAAAACTTGAAGGATGCTGGTGCATGGAGTATTCCGCCGCGTTTCGCAGAACCATGAATTGCTTCTTCTGGGCAACTCTACATTCATCTATATTTTACAAAAATCATCATTATAATAACAATAACATGATTAATTTATTACATAATTCTCAAAACACATATATATGATGTAATACCATTAATATAAGTGCTCACCAATTTGCATAATATTGACCATATGTGACCAACAACATCACAAGAAGGAAAATCAGACCATCATCTTTTGGACACATATAGCCAATATTATGCAAATTGGTGAGCTTTGGACATAGCTGGTCACAGATCGTGGTAAAGCGCCAATCACAACGGCCCTTTATGACTTGATCGGCTGTGTCCAATCACAGCGGATCACGATGTAAACACAAGCCGGTTATCGGCATTCCTTTCCTCGCGCTGACAGCAGGAGGAGAAAAGAACTGGTAACTGGCTTGTATGAAAGGGACACTTACACTGGTAATCAGGGCACTGATTATCAGTGTCCTGATTATCAGTGCAGCCCCAACAGTACTGCCTATTGGTGGCCACCAGTGCTGCCAATCAGTGCCCACCAGTGATGCAAATCTGTGCCTCCTCATCAGTGACACCTATTAGTGCCCATCAGTGCCGCCTATCAGTGCAACCTCATCAGTGCCCACCAGTGCTGAGAAATCAATGCAGCCTATCAGTGCCCATCAGTGCAACCTGTCAGTGAATATTAGTGCAGACTCATCCGCGCACATCAGTGAAGGAGAAAAATTAACGTATTTAATCACCACTGTTTATTAACAGTGGTGATTAAATAGCACCAAAAGAAAGCTCTATTTGTGTAAAATAAATGATAAAAATGTCATATGAGTACAGTGTAGCATGACCGTTCAATTGTCATTCAGCGTGCGACAGCGCTGAAAGCTGAAAATTTGCTTGGGCAGGAAGAGGGTAAAAGTGTCCAGTACGTAGTTAGTGAGGGTGGCAGGGAGAGCACACAAATAGCGATCCATGACCACACGTTCCACAGTCTTAGAGGCTGACAACATTTTGGGCTACAGTCACTTCCTGTTGAGATGTATCAGGTCAAACATCTGGAAGCGGGATGGCTTGTCTGAACATTATGACCAGTGATGCACCCGCTGAGCCCGGACCACAATGGTGATGCCCATGCGTGCAAGAAGCTTTTAGTTTTTCATAGTCCTGGGCAGCCTCTGGTTCCAGGTCATAATAAGATTTTTGGGGTTCACCCATCAGAAAATGTGCTAGCAGCCTATTGTTCTTTTTGCCATCCCGAACAGCAACTCTTTTAAACATTGTGAGGTAGGCCTCCCCCCATCATCTGCAATTGTCATCTTCTGCAGGTAATAGCTGGCATGCACCATTTTCTGTTCCACCAGCAGCGAGCCTGTGGACCCCTTCTTTAAATCCACCAAGTGTTGGGCCAATTCCCTAAGGAGCTCTCAGTCTGCTTGTTGGGGCTCCGTAAACTGGCGATTCACCTCTGCGAACTGGGGGTTGGTTTCCTGCTGGGTTGCAGTGGCCTTACTCAGGAAGTTGACCACCAAATCCACCATATGTAGGGGGGAGGGGTGGTTAGATCAAATGAGAAGCAGTATACCTCTCCACCAGGTCCACTAGCTGGTCTGCAGACTTAGGGTCTCCATAGCTGACCCACTTCCTTAAGCACTTGGCGACCACGCTCTAGCAAAATGACGGCTACATCGTGGTCTGCCACTTCTGGGAGGGCGTCATATGACGTTCTCTCATGATTGGACGGCGCACTCTGTGATCGCCATGTCCTTCGGACACAGCTGTTCACAGATCGTGGTAAAGAGCCAATCACAATGGCCCTTTACCACTTGATCAGCTGTGTCCAAGTACAGCTGATCACGATGTAAACACAAGCCGGTTATCGGCATTCCTTTACTCGCACTGACACTATGAGAGGAGAGACGGTAATTGGCTTGTGTGAAACTGACATCTACACTGGTAATTAGGGCACTGATTATCAGTGCTCCCTATCTGTGGCCACCAGTGCTGCCAGTCAGTGCCCACCAGTGATGCCAAATAGTGCCCATCAATGATGTCAACCAGTGGCCATCAGTGCCACCCTATTAGTGCCACCTAACAGTGCCGCCTATCAGTGCCCTTCAGTGCCGAGGTGTGAGATAGGCCTCCACATCATCTGCAGTTGTAATCTTCTGCAGGTAATAGCTGGTATGCACCATTTTCTGTTCCAGCAGCAGCAAGCCTGTGGACCCCTTCTTTAAATCCACCAAGTATTGGGCCAATTCCCTAAGGAGCTCTCAGTCTGCTTGTTGGGGCTCCGCAAACTGGCGATTCACCTCTGCGAACTGGGGGTTGGTTTCCTGTAGGGTTGCAGTGGCCTTACTCAGGAAGTTGACCACCAAATCCACCATATGTAGGGGGAGGGGGGGGTTAGATCAAATGAGAAGCAGTATACCTCTCCACCAGGTCCACTAGCTGGTCTGCAGACTTAGGGTCTCCATAGCTGACCCACTTCCTTAAGCACTTGGCGACCACGCTCTAGCAAAATGACGGCTACAATGTGGTCTGCCACTTCTGGGAGGGCATCATATGACGTCCTCTCATGATTGGACGGTGCACTCTGTGATCGCCATGTCCTTCGGACACAGCTGTTCACAGATGGTGGTAAAGAGCCAATCACAATGGCCCTTTACCACTTGATCAGCTGTGTCCAAGTACAGCTACATACATAGTAGGTGAGGTTGAAAAAAGACACAAGTCCATCAAGTCCAACCTATGTGTGTGATTATGTGTCAGTATTACATTACATATCCCTGTATATTGCGGTCATTCAGGTGATTATCTAATAGTTTCTTGAAGCTATCAATGCTCCCCGCTGAGACCACCGCCTGTGGAAGGGAATTCCACATCCTTGCCGCTCTTACAGTAAAGAACCCTCTACGTAGTTTAAGGTTAAACCTCTTTTCTTCTAATTGTAATGAGTGGCCACGAGTCTTATTAAACTCTCTTCTGCGAAAAAGTTTTATCCCTATTGTGGGGTCACCAGTACAGTATTTGTAAATTGAAATCATATCCCCTCTCAAGCGTCTCTTCTCCAGAGAGAATAAGTTCAGTGCTCGCAACCTTTCCTCATAACTAAGATCCTCCAGACCCTTTATTAGCTTTGTTGCCCTTCTTTGTACTCGCTCCATTTCCAGTACGTCCCTCCTGAGGACTGGTGCCCAGAACTGGACAGCATACTCCAGGTGCGGGCGGACCAGAGTCTTGTAGAGCGGGAGAATTATCGTTTTATCCCTGCAGTTGATCCCCCTTTTAATGCATGCCAATATTCTGTTTGCTTTATTAGCAGCAGCTTGGCATTGCATGCCATTGCTGAGCCTATCATCTACTAGGACCCCAAGGTCCTTTTCCATCCTAGATTCCCCCAGAGGTTCTCCCCCCAGTGTATAGATTGCATTCATATTTTTGCCACCCAAATGCATTATTTTACATTTTTCTACATTGAACCTCATTTGCCATGTAGTCACCCACCCCATTAATTTGTTCAGGTCTTTTTGCAAGATTTCCACATCCTGCGGAGAAGTTATTGCCCTGCTTAGCTTAGTATCGTCTGCAAATACAGAGATTGAACTGTTTATCCCATTCTCCAGGTCGTTTATGAACAAATTAAATAGGATTGGTCCCAGCACAGAACCCTGGGGAACCCCACTACCCACCCCTGACCATTCTGAGTACTCCCCATTTATCACCACCCTCTGAACACGCCCTTGTAGCCAGTTTTCAATCCATGTACTCACCCTATGGTCCATGCCAACGCACCTTATTTTGTACAGTAAACGTTTATGGGGAACTGTGTCAAATGCTTTTGCAAAATCCAGATACACCACGTCTACGGGCTTCCTTTATCTAGATGGCAACTCACCTCCTCATAGAAGGTTAATAGATTGGTTTGGCAAGAACGATTCTTCATGAATCCATGCTGATTACTGCTAATGATATCATTTTTATTACTAAAATCTTGTATATAGTCCCTTATCATCCCCTCCAAGAGTTTACATACTATTGATGTTAGGCTAACTGGTCTGTAATTCCCAGGGATGTTTTTTGGGCCCTTTTTAAATATTGGTGCTACATTGGCTTTTCTCCAATCAGCTGGTACCATTCCAGTCAATAGACTGTCTGTAAAAATTAGGAACAACGGTCTGGCAATCACCTGACTGAGTTCCCTAAGTACCCTCGGATGCAAGCCATCTGGTCCCGGTGATTTATTAATGTTAAGTTTCTCAAGTCTAATTTTAATTCCGTCCTCTGTTAACCATGTAGGTGCTTCCTGTGTTGTGTCATGAGGATAAACACTGCAGTTTTGGTTACTGAAGCCCCCCGATTCACTCGTGAAGACTGAGGAGAAGAATAAATTCAATACCTTTGCCATCTCCCCATCCTTTGTAACCAGATGTCCTTCCTCATTCTTTATGGGGCCAATATGGTCTGTCCTCCCTTTTTTACTGTTTACGTGTCTTTCATGTTCTATCTTAGCCATCCTAATTGCACCCTTACATTTCTTATTGCATTCTTTATAAATTCTGAATGCTGTGGATGATCCCTCAACCTTGTATTTTTTGAAGGCCTTCTCCTTTGCTTTTATATGCATTTTTACATTGGAGTTAAGCCATCCAGGATGTTTGTTCGCTCTTTTAAATTTATTACCCAATGGAATACATTGGCTAATGCCCTTATTTAATATGCTCTTAAAGCAAACCCATCTCTCCTCCGTATTCTTTGTTCCTAATATTTTATCCCAATTTATGCCTTTTAGCAAGGTTTGTAGTTTAGGGAAGTTGGCTCTTTTGAAATTCAGTGTATTTGTGTTCCCTTCATGTCTCCTATTTGTGTGATTTATACTGAAACTAATTGACCTGTGATCGCTGTTACCTAAATTGCCCCGTATTTCCACATCTGTTATCAGGTCTGTATTGTTGGTAATCTAGTTTTATTTCTAGTTGGTGCGTCTACCATCTGACCCATAAAATTGTCCTGCAAGACACTAAGGAACTGGCGAGCCTTAAATGAATGCGCGGTTCCCTCCGCCCAGTCTATGTCTGGATAATTAAAATCCCCCATTATGATAACACTTCCCATCCTTGCTGCTAATCCAATTTGTGATAGGAGATCCGTCTCCACTTCCTCCCTCAGGTTAGGGGGCCTATAGCATACTCCCAGTATTATTTTCCCCTTAGCTTCATCCCTTTGGAGCTCTACCCATAAAGATTCCACCTCCTCCCTAGCCCCCTCAGTGATGTCATCTCTCACATTCACTTGTACATTATTCTTGATATATAGGCATACCCCTCCCCCTTTTTTACCCTCTCTATCCTTGCGGTATAGGGTATACCCTTGAATGTTTGCCAGCCAATCATGAGAGCTGTTGAACCAGGTCTCTGAAATTCCCACAAAATCCAAATCCTCCTTGTACAACAGTATCTCTAGTTCACCCATCTTGTCCGCCAGGCTCCTGGCATTGGTGAACATGCCACATAGTTTAGACCGGTCGCATATTGTCCTCGTATTGGGTGTTTCAAGATTGCAACTTGGACTTGCTACTATACTCACCTTGTGTTTTTGTGCTTTGGTTAACCTACCACTAATGCCCCCAATACTACCCTCTGGAATATCTTCCGCGCTGGCTATCACTGTCTCTGGACCCTCCCCCCCATCACCTAGATTAAAAACCCCTCTAACTTTTTGGCCATCTTCATTCCCAGCAGATCTGCACCCTCCTCATTTAGGTGCAGTCCGTCCCTTCTATAGTACCGGTTACCGACTGAGAAGTCGGCCCAGTCCTCCAGGAACCCAAACCCCTCCTTACTACACCAGCTCTTCAGCCACTTGTTTACTTCCCTAATCTCCCTCTGCCTCTCTGGTGTGGCTCGATGTACCGGTAGTATTCCTGAGAACACTACCTTGGAGGTCCTTTTTCTCAATTAAGCTCCTAAGTCCCTAAAATCGTTCTTTAGGACACTCCATCTGCCTCTGACTTTGTCATTGGTGCCAACGTGCACCATGACAGCCGGGTCTTCCCCAGCCCCTCCCAGTAATCTGTCCACAAGATCCGTGATGTGCCGAACCCGAGCGCCCGGTAGACAACATACTGTTCGGCGCCTCAGGTCTTGGTTACAGATTGCCCTCTCTGTCCTTCTAAGAATTGAGTCCCCTACCACCAGAATCTGTCTTTCCTTTCCCTTTGTTGCCCCCCCACTCTCACTGGAGGAGTTCTTCCCCTGGCAGCTAGGAGAGTCCCTCATCTCCAGCAGTGCTGGTCCCTGACTGGTTACACCAATGTCACTCAATGGAGCGTACTTATTGGGATGCTCCAGTCCTGGATCGGCCTCCCTGGCACTTCCCCCTCTACCCCTCCTGACTGTCACCCATCTACTCTTTGCTAGTGCCTGCACCTCTTTGTCTCCACCCGCCTCTGTGCTGGCCCCTGCCGGCACCTGCCGTGTACGTTCCTGGCTCACCTTTAGTATGGAGGGACTTCTCAGTGCTGACAGTTGCTTCCCCAGATTCAGAACCTGGGCTTCCAGGGAAACAATGTGCTTACATTTTGCACAGCAGTATTCGCCCTCGATCGGATGATCAAGGAACGCATACATGCGGCAAGATGTACAAAGAGTCGCCTCTCCACACCCGCCGGGCATCGTACCTATTAAATTTAGTGAGGATTTGGGGATTTTACCCCAAATTACCTAACAACTAGTTTCCTGGCACTAATACTCAAGACAATACACAGGTACACGACAAGACAATACACAGGTACACAATACACAAGTACTAACGATCCACACACACTACTCAGACAACACTCAGATACTCACACTACACAGGTACTATGACCCCTGTTATAACCTCCTGTTTTAAACTCTTGTTTTTAACTCCCACTTAATCCAGCTCCACTTACACCAAGCTCCACAGCTTCAAACTGAGCACGCTCAGACTGAGTCCTACAACAAGTTAAATAGGCACCTGTGAGCAATTAACCACACCCCTTAATTGATAGACTGATGAAACAAGAAAAAAAAAAAAAAAAGCTATTTAAAAAGTGACAGCAAAAGGCAAATTAAAAACTAAAAGGAAAAGTCCCCAAAATGCAACCCAGCAAACACCAACAGACAGCAAACACACACCAACAGACAGCAAACACACACCAACAGACAGCAAACACACACCAATAGACAGCAAACACACACCAACAGACAGCAAACACCCACCAACAGACAGCAAACACCCACCAACAGACAGCAAACACCAACAGACAGCAAGACTTGTATACTCTAACACTTGTTTTTAACTCCCACTTAATCCAGCTCCACTTACACCAAGCTCCACAGCTTCAAACTGAGCACGCTCAGACTGAGTCCTACAACAAGTTAAATAGGCACCTGTGAGCAATTAACCACACCCCTTAATTGATAGACTGATGAAACAAGAAAAAAAAAAAAAAGCTATTTAAAAAGTGACAACAAAAGGCAAATTAAAAACTAAAAGGAAAAGTCCCCAAAATGCAACCCAGCAAACACCAACAGACAGCAAACACACACCAACAGACAGCAAACACACACCAACAGACAGCAAACACACACCAACAGACAGCAAACACCAACAGACAGCAAGACTTGTATACTCTAACACTTGTTTTTAACTCCCACTTAATCCAGCTCCACTTACACCAAGCTCCACAGCTTCAAACTGAGCACGTTGTAAACACAAGCCGTTTATCGGCATTCCTTTACTCGCGCTGACACTATGAGAGGAGAGACGGTAACTGGCTTGTGTGAAACTGACATCTACACTGGTGATTAGGGCACTGATTATCAGTGCTCCCTATCTGTGGCCACCAGTGCTAATATCGGTGGCCACCGGTGCTGCCAATCAGTGCCCACCAGTGATGCCAATCAGTGCCCATCAATGATGTCAATCAGTGGCCATCAGTGCCACCTAACAGTGCCGCCTATCAGTGCCCTTCAGTGCTGAGGTGTGAGGTAGGCCTCCACATCATCTGCAGTTATAATCTTCTGCAGGTAATATCTGGCATGCACCATTTTCTGTTCCACCAGCAGCGAGCCTGTGGACCCCTTCTTTAAATCCACCAAGTGTTGGGCCACTTCCTTAAGGAGCTCTCAGTCTGCTTGTGGGGCCTCCGCAAACTGGCGTAGTGCGAATCTTTTTTCTTTCTCTCACAAAGCAATCCCCATATCAATAGATCTCTTGGGTTTGACTTCCTGAGTCCCAGGGCAAGGGCAATCTCTTGCTCCAGTCCTGCTTTATTTATACCACCTGCTGGTGGTCACTAGTGGAAGGCAATAAATTAAATTAATTCTCCATGGCGCTGACTCCCCTCAATCCAGGGGGTGCTTCATCTGCCAAAAAGGTATGCATATAAATCTTCAAGGAAGGATCAAGTGACAGAAAATGTGTACTACTAAGGGAGATAATTCATGTAGCATCCTGGAATCCATCTTCTCTTAGCTGAGAAAACCTCTCTCTCCCTCCTCTTGATAAATGGAAAAAAAATGCCCATGAAGAGTCCTGTGATTTATTACATAATTTTGGGTTAGGCCAGAAACCAGGAAGCAACTAAAGAAATACATGTAACTCTTTATATGCGCCTTTACAACCAACACCAAAACACATCATGTAAAAACATATAATTAAAAACATCAGTGGAATAACAGGCACATTTGCATATATCCAGGAACTGTGCCAGAAGGCAAACTGTCCCATTTACTCACAAAACTATTTCAAGAAATGTATAGTTAGGAAAGTCACATAACTGGTATATACTGTACTTCCTATACCCAAATGGAACATCCACTCCTACTTCAGGAATAGTGCAAGCTGCAGCACTGATAAAATGAATGATCAGACACTTCTCTGCCCCCACAAATTTCACTTCCCCATCTTTCCCCAGAAGTTTAAGCGGATGTAAACTCAATGTCATCGTTTCTAAACTACTGCCATAGGTGTTATCTATAAGGATATACATGCCTCCTGCATGTATCTTGACCTGTCAAATGTCTCCCCTCTGTCTGTTATTAGACCCGAAAAACTGCAGATTCTGTGGGTGGGTCTGTTGTCTGGAGCTCGGTGGGTGGAGTTGTGATGTCAGTAGACTCCCCGCCCACTTCTACACTCCCCTTGTCAATATGCATTTCTCCTGTGTATTTCTTACACTGAACTTCTGCTATGATCTCTAACATCCAGTGAAAAGACAGGAAAGTAACCACATGACTTCAGCATGCCAAATCATGCTGAGGTGTGGAACAGCCAATCCTTGCAGAGCTGCTGAAGAAAGGAGTGGGGGTGGGAGTTAAAAAATAATGCATGTCTTAGGCTAGTGCACGAGATGTAAATCACCTGTCACTCACAGCAAGGGGGAGGATTTGACAGTTTTTCTCTGTTTGTCAAGATTTTTCTCACTGAACAATAAGAGGATTGCTCAGAGATGGATTAACTCTTTGTGGCAAGACTGGGCTCAAATGATAGGAAATCTTATACTCTACATTGTGACATAAAAAAAAATTTGGGTTTACATCCACTTTAAGAAACCTCTCTAGACTGTATACTAAGGCAGGGGTGTCAAACTCAATTTCATCATAGGCTGCGTCTGCATTATGGTTGCCCCCAAATGGCTGGTTCTATCTGTAAGGCTATATAAATTTATCTTAGAGAATAGGTGCGGGAATTCAACCATGCCCCTCCGCACCCCAGAAGTCTGTTATGTGCAGAGTTCAGGGGTGCGCTATGTACTGAGTGCAGAGTTCAGGGGTGCGCTATGTACTGAGTGCAGAGTTCAGGGGTGCACTATGTACTGAGTGCAGAGTTCAGGGGTGCGCTATGTACTGAGTGCAGAGTTCAGGGGTGTGCTATGTATAGAGTGCAGGGTTGAGGAGTGTGCTACATACACAGTGCGGAGCTTAGGGGTGTGCAGGATTCAAGTCTCTTTCACAGGCTATCCACATCTCACTTGCACCCCTCTTCAGCTTTGACTTCTACACCACTATCCCCTATCCCACAGCTCTGTATACATCTCCTTTCACAACCCTCATCTCTCTCCCCACCCCCAAAAGCTTCCTCGCATCTCACCTACCTGGCCTGCCTCTTGTACCTCTCCCAGCAATGTAGGTTGCTCTACTTCTCTCTCTTACTTGCAGGGAGATCATTGGTCGGTACCTGTGAACCAGGGCACAGATGGGGATCATAGTGCAGCTTACCACGTGATGCCCCATCCCACACTGCACCTGCATCTCCCTTGTCTCTGCCATGAGTGCAGGGCAGGCAGGGATCTGTGAGTGGAAAGCTGTTCTTGTAAACACAGAAGGCTTCTGTGGTTACAAGTGACAGTGGTGAGCGGAGAGTGGAGTGTGAGAGCCGGAGGTTGTGGAATGTAGTTCCTCCATATTCCTGCTCAAAAAAAGCCCTGGGTGTGAGGGCCACATGAAATGGTATGTGGGCCTTGTGTTTGACACGTGTACTAAGGGGTATATATATAAAATGTTTGCTGTCCAGATATGACAAACATCTGCACAATCAGGGTGAACAGTGCTGTATTTTCTCTAATATGTATAGTTCCTATATCGTTAGTGCCACTCAGTGGCCATTATGTGTTTTTGTTTTTTTTAAAATATCTCAATCAGGAAACAAAAATGTGTGGTGGCCACTAGATGGTGCTGACGATATAGAAACCACACATAATAGAGAAAATACGGCAATGTTTGTACTGATTGTGCAGATGTGGGTAATATCTGCACAACAAACATTTTTTACATATTACTAGGTATCCCTCGACATAATTGCAAACAGATAAAATGTTATCCATACAGTATAGTAAAATGTCCACGGGTACTCCAAAAGGTACCTCCGATTACTACAGCTGCGCTACTGTCATTGCTCATTATGACCATCTTTCATATGGTAATGGCACATGAGAAAACAGAAGAATGTCAGATGGTGATAAAAGTCTAGGGAGACACCGATGGTGGTCCTAAGGTGGTATTGAAGATGTGCACCTCACACCAGAATCCGCGAACCGTGCATCACACTACCAACAAAGGATTTTGTAAGAAGTATTAAATAAATTTCAGTTAGCTTGTTCAATACTTTTTCCCAGTTTCATTCCATTTTATTACACATAACTTCATTTCTGAACTTATTTGTTTTGGTTTCTTTGTATTTATGAATTGCATGGGTTGTTACTGACATGTGGTGAAATGTTCTTGTCAATAGAACCTTTAGAAATAAATTTAGGGAAATCTGTAAGGTGGCCCTTCAGGAGGAAACCTCATTGAGAGATCATTTATTGCAGATAACAGATGATCGGGATAGCTTTGCATAATATAATAATTTATCTGTCACAATACAGTGAAAACCTAAGCCTTCTTCCACTATCTCGGCACTATGGAGCTATTAAATCTTATAATAATATAGACCATTCAATAATCACAGTGATTCAATCTTTCACAGCAATTCAAAGTGTCAGCTGCCGCTTAAAGTGCAAAATGCAAAAACAATAATCCATACAGTATAGTAAAATGTCCACAGGTACTTCTAATTACTACAGCGGCGCTACTGTCATTGCTTATTATGACCAGCTTTCATATGGTAATAGAACATGAGAAAACAGAAGAATGTCAGATGGTGATAAAAGTCCAGGGAGACACAGATGGTGGTCCTAATATGGTATTGAAGATGTGCACCTCACACCAGAATCCGCAAGCCGTGCATCACACTCCCCTTAGCTCACCAGAAAGATCATATCAACAGCGGTTTTGCACTTGGAAGGTTAATGTTTACACTGCAATGTGTTGATATAAAAAACTGGAACGCCGCGCCCTCAGAGGAAGTCGTGATGACGAAACGGGTCAGAGCGTGACCTTACGGCGACCGTAAGTGCGGCGGCCAGGAAGAGACAACTGGTTTCCTGCGCTGTGTAGAACTCTTTTTAATGCTGAAAATAATTTAAGAACTAACTGACTGATGGATTTTATGGAACATGTCAGTTTGAGTTTAAATAAACGATAGAGAAAAACGGAATTACGCTATTTTGAGCCTTTTTTTCGGTCCGAGTACCTGTGGGAGATCCAGTACAAGCTCTGACACCCTCCATGACGTCGATAACAGCCGTGGTTAACATATCAATGCTAGAATGGAATAAAGTATGGTGCTGCGCTAATCCTAATGAGATAGGCGCATAAAGGCACTGTGCTCGTAAGCGTCTTAAAGTGCATCAAAATAGGCTTTGCAAATGTAACAGAGCAATAGAGAGATGACCCAATATGGCAATAGTGTCCTTATGTGCTAATAGTGTATATGGTCAAAAAAATCATAATAAAAATACACAATAAATAATAATCAATATAACGTGCAAAGTGATTGGTGCTTAAACTTCACAGTAGCAAACATAAAAGTATGAGTGAATATAGCTTGGATAGAAATATAGCTTGGATAAAAATAACAGCTGGCTAAGACTATCATCAATCGCCAACTGGCTAAAAACAATATCAATCAACACATTCGTAGGTGCGTATATAACCAAAGTGCATCCAGTGCAAGTTAAAATGTGATTAAGTGCTTAAAAGTCCATAAACATGCATGCAGATCTGCGTGCAAAATATTCTCAGGTGCAGTGTTCCTTGCGGCGAAAAACAATCAATCGCAAGTCCATAAAACATGTATTGACTTCCGTGCTAAACACAGGTGACAGTAGTGGTCAGTCTTCATGCAACAGTGTGCACATTGGTGGGCAGTGGCCCCTTACCTGAAGGTAATGGGGTAAACGAGTTTAGCCAATCAGAGGCATGGCAGCCTATGTAGAGATCCTGGGTCTAGTCTGCAGTGGAGGATGGTGGAAATATGGTCCTATCCTGATCGCTTCTATTGTAGGGGCGTCTGGTCCTTCCAAGTAGTGTCCCGGGGTCACCCAGATAGATTAAGAAAGGAGGCCCACAATAGTGTAGTATTGCATGGAAGCGTATCAGTTTTATTACAGCATAAACTACAGTACTTACATAAAACGTTAAAAACCGGATGGAGATCCGACCAGCGGCGAGCTCGTAATACCAATAACAGTCAGAGTGCCTGTCCCGTCCCTACGCGTGACGTCACGGTCACGTGACTTCTTCAGGGGATCAATGCTAGATGTGTTCATTTTTCTGGTGAGTGAGACTTCCTCTGAGGGCGCGGCGTTTCCAGTTTTTTATATCAACACATTGCAGTGTAAACATTAACCTTCCAAGTGCAAAACCGCTGTTGATATGATCTTTCTGGTGAGCTAAGGGGAGTGTGATGCACAGGTTGCGGATTCTGGTGTGAGGTGCACATCTTCAATACCATATTAGGACCACCATCTGTGTCTCCCTAGACTTTTATCACCATCTGACATTCTTCTGTTTTCTCATGTTCTATTACCATATGAAAGCTGGTCATAATAAGCAATGACAGTAGCGCCGCTGTAGTAATTAGAAGTACCTGTGGACATTTTACTATACTGTATGGATTATTGTTTTTGCATTTTGCACTTTAAGCGGCAGCTGACACTTTGAATTGCTGTGAAAGATTGAATCACTGTGATTATTGAATGGTCTATATTATTATAAGATTTAATAGCTCCATAGTGCCGAGATAGTGGAAGAAGGCTTAGGTTTTCACTGTATTGTGACAGATAAATTATTATATTATGCAAAGCTATCCCGATCATCTGTTATCTGCAATAAATGATCTCTCAATGAGGTTTCCTCCTGAAGGGCCACCTTGCAGATTTCCCTAAATTTATTTCTAAAGGTTCTATTGACAAGAACATTTCACCACATGTCAGTAACAACCCATGCAATTCATAAATACAAAGAAACCAAAACAAATAAGTTCAGAAATGAAGTTATGTGTAATAAAATGGAATGACACAGGGAAAAAGTATTGAACACGCTAACTGAAATGTATTTAATACTTCTTACAAAATCCTTTGTTGGTAATGACAGCTTCAAGAAACTAGTCGCATGCATTGCTCCGGTGTGATTTTGGCCAAATCTTCCACACAGTCTTCAAATCTTAAAGTTCTATGAACTCTGATCTTTAGTTCTTTCCATAGATTTTCTATTGGATTCAAGTCAGGTGATTGGCTGGACCATTCTAGCAGCTTTATTTTCTTTCTTTGAAACCAATTGAGTTTCCTTGGCTTTGTGTTTGGGATCATTGCCTTGCTGAAATGTCCACCCTTGTTTCATCTTCATCATCCTGGTAGACGGCAGCAGAATTTTTTCAAGAATGTCTTGGTACATTTTTCCATTCGTCCTTCTTTCAATGATATGAAGTTTGCCAGCACCAAAATCATCTGAAAATCAGCCCCACACCATGATGTTCCCACTTCACTGTTGGTATTGGGGTGTTTTTGAGGTGATGTGCAGTGCCATTTGACCTCCAAACATGGTGCATATTTAGGCATCCGAAGAGTTCAATTTTGGTCTCATCTGACACAGGGAAGGAATGATGCTATTCTCACTATAGCCAGGGAGGGAATGAGGTTATTCTCACTACATCCAGGGAGGAAGCGGGGTTATTCTCACTTTTGCTTTTTCTCCATCAATAGAGTAGAGCAGCTATAGAAGCCCTTATTTCTAGGATTCCCATGAGATGATGATGTGAATATAGAAAGGGTGTGTTGTGGAATATTTATTTTATTTCTAGAACATTGGAGGGGTATGTAAGCTTGACTTACTAAAATGGCACAAATCAGTTGTTATATGTATTGCTTCCTGACAGGTCTCAGTTTTACCTCCTTGAAATATTAACTTACAATGTGTATTTTATTAGAGCTCAGACCACTTATTCATGTAAATGAGTAGGAACAGACAAAGGAACTTCCTGCCAAATGGATGTCCTCACTTTGTCTTCCAAAACAGTGAAAGGCCGAGACACAGCGTTATTGGCAATCCCAATTATTGGCACTTACTGCTAGCTTGTGTCTGTTCTCTTACTGAATTCACAGAAAAGGGGAAACAATACAAGCTGTTCACAATGGTTCTGAAAAGAGAACAGATTGGTAGAATGTAGTGCCTTATTACTCTTAGCAACCACATCAGTTTCTAGTTTTCTAGACTATGTTGAAAAACAACTGCAAACATTTAATCATTGTTTTTTATTAAAAATAGCACTGTCTTTATTTGGCCACTGTGTATTGATGTGCTGCGCTCAACAGACACTGTTCAGGAATGATCGATAATACCATAGACCTCACAATTATTGTCAAGCAAATGCTAGTGATATTTTAGGGAGTGATAACCAGTGGGACAGTGTTTGTAAATTGACTTTTACATACATTTTTGGGCGATGAGATTTAAATGAACAGGCAATTTTATAAAATACCACAAGAAATACAGATAAGGTGAGGAACTTCTTTTTGTAAATTAGCCAATGAGATGTTTCTGTCAGAAACCATGAAATCAGGCCAAGACAGAAGTATAGTTAAATCACACTTGTTTAATAATAAAAGTAAAAAGAACAAACGTAGTCAAAACATAGCCAAAATTAGTAACCAACGGAAAGTCAGCCAAGCCAGAAGTCAGGGATCAATGTAGTGGAACAGCAAGCAGGATCTAGAGCCAGAAGAGATGTCAGCACAGCAAGTCCTGAACAGGATCGCAGGCGATAGTTTCTGTGATGTTGACTAAGGCGAAGGCAGAGCTCCTCTGGACTGGACGGCTTAGGCAGGACTGATGAGCAGGATATCATCAACAGCTGAGGAACTGTGGCGAGATAGGAGCTGGCAATTAGCCGACAGCTGAGCGGCCAGCTCACTGAAGGAAGGGCTGAGCCCAGCCCTGACAGTTTCAATGCAGATGATGAAAATAAAGCACAGTGAAGGAAATAACCCATGCTTTAAAACTTTTGTGAATTTAACACAATTGTGATTTGAGGCCACAATAAATCTGTTATGGAAAACTATGATTGGACTAGCACTGTATGTTGTGTGATAGGGAAATTCAGGGAGACAATTGTATGAAGTTCCTTGCAACTTTAAAGAGGAACTACTGTATACTGTGGGGAAAAAAAAGTTTAGCGGAGGGTCAAGGACTGCAGTTAATCATTCCCCCAGTACTCACTTACTGTACTTCATTCTGTGCCATGTATTTTGGTGAAGGCCACCATAGAGAAACACACCTGATATCTTGTGATCTAATGAACTTAAAGCTGACCTTCACCCATTACAACAGCTTTGTTGTTTCTGATTCCTTCCCCTCCCTCTTCCACAATTGGTAAAGCTTTCCACATTTCCACAGGAGGCAGCTTTACTAATGAGCGCATGGGGTTCTGCAGAGGATTCCCATTCGTGTGCACAAATGCCATAGGTATCAAGTCTCCAGATGCCACAGTGTGTATGCACAGGAAACCTCCATGACTATGCAAATTGGCCACCAGTCTCTGCTTGATCCCAGAGACCTGGCAGAGACCTTTGTGGCATCTGCACATGTGCTTGATATTCATAGATGACAGTGGGGCATCAAAGAGCAACAGAGGAGGTGAAGGAGCCACAGATCCACAGAAAGCAGCAGCACACGAGGAAGGGCTATCAATAGGCAGAAGGAGAGGTGGAGAAAGCACAGATAAACAGAATGGTTGAAGTTTTTATAGGTATTTTTTTGCACTGCAGATCCCCAGGTACAGCCAGACATGGGGCACCTTTGAGTAGCCTGGAGAGAGTCATGATGTGGCACACATATGGAGAACAGTGGGTGTGGCCAAATTACACTAACAATAAGTAGGGCTTAAAAGGGCATGGATTTATAAAACTTAAGCCTACTTGCAGTGCACAGAAATGCCACAATCCTTGTACCCAACTGACATGTCTAAACCTCAGCACACTCATCTTAACTCTCCCATTACATATGCTTTATAGGTCCATTTCAAACCAATATGCTGCCTGTATGCTCTCTTCTCAATCGAAAATTGAGAAGAGAGGAAAGGAGAAGCTATTCTCCCTTTTTTGGGATCCAGACAGCTGCAAAAACCTGGTAAGGGACAGGAAGGGGACAGGCGGGGCAACACCACCAGCGGGAGGAGTAACATCTATCATCTAAAGTATTTACTCCCAGCAAAGAAATGGGTTTCAAGAAAGTTGAGGGTCGACAATGTAAAGAGAGTGTAGCAGTGCAGGAGATTATCCCATCCTTTTAAATTCATCCATACAGTAAGATTCAAGCCAATAGAACAATAGAACCATGTTTTAGTAAACCTTTCAGTTTTTTCTTCTTTAGGAGTTAGTCAGACCTTCCATTTCCCTAATGTCCTGCGTTTTAAGGATCCATTGCCGTAGAGTAGGCGGGTGCACCGATTTCCATAGAGGCCAAATACATGCCCAGGCAGAGTTAACTAGCTGCCTCACCATTTTTTATACATGGACAGTGGTACCTCATTGTGGTGCAGTAGGTAAAAGGAAGGCATGAAAGGTAATATCCTGTCAGTAAATGTTTGCGGGATAACATGTACTCCGTTCCAAAAAGTACTGAGAACTGGGCAGGATTAAAATATTATTATTATTATTATTATTATTATTATACAGGATTTATATAGCACCAACAGTTTGCGCAGCGCTTTAAAATAGATGTAATATGTACCCTTTCTCAGGGCCACACCACCAACACATTTCAGGCACAGAGGGATAAATATGTGGCAAATTCTTAGTATATATGCCTTTATGAGATTTTTATTGTCTTTCTGTGGGATTTTCTTTTCATATAGAATTTATTAGTTAATGGACACTAGTTAAACTAAGGACGTCTTTCGAAATTGCAAAATAAATAGCCTGTTTGCTGACCAAAGGTGAAAGTCCATATTTTGCAGTCAGTCTGACTCTTTCCAGTTAAAAAAAGTAACAAAGAGCTTATAAAATTAAACAAGGAAAGCTCCTATTTGGTACAGCTAATGCCTCAGCACAGCATTAGACTGGCATCCAGAGGGACCACTAGTTCCAGCACCACATATTCCATCCCTGAAATATGCTGATTTTGGAAACTGAGTAGTGGCAGCCTCCAGCTAAGGAGTGGAGCCCTAGTTGTGCCACATTAAAGCCCATTCCTAGGTTGCCCATCCCTTCCATTTGCAGAACTTTTTATTTATTTTCATACATATTTCTTTCCATGGGTCCTTGGTACAGTCACATGGTGTAATGGGTCCTCTACTTCCTTCAGTGCAGAGCAGGTGACTGATACTGCAGAAACCGGCAGCATCTAATTGCATGGCACCACTCTCTGCAGAATTCTGCCGTGAGCCCAGGGCAGCCTGGCAAACTATCCTCAGTGAAGAGAACCAGTGCTAGAGCAGTGGGGACAGTGACAGAGATAGGATGAGTAATGCAGGAAGAACTTTTTTATTATTAAAAAGCCAATGCTTTAAGGTTGACTTTCACAATTTCCACTTGTGCCATATTTATTGTACATTCTTTGTTCAGCTATACATATTTCCCTAATTCCTGTGGAGTCCTTTAACCTCTATGATTTATGGTTTCTCCTGTATTTATGGAAATGAGGGAGAGGTATGACAGGTATAGGGGGCCCCGAAAGTGCAAATTACCAGATAATGCCCCTGAAAGTAGTATATGTAATGCTAGAGAGGACTGTCAGAGCCTGCAGACACCTCTAGGTAATAATGTTCGGAGACTGCAGACATGCTACAGCTATTGTTGGAAACTGGAAACCTGTTTGGAGGAGACTATCAGAGTCTGCAGACATGTTACCAGAAACTGTGAGAGATAACTCCCATCTTTGCTGCCCATTTGCAAATTAGTGCTTCTATCCTAACTTTTGGGACCACAAATAAAGAAATAAAGGGTCAAATGTGACTCTTGGGTTGCATATTTGGCATAAGGGCAATATATATTCAGTAAAGGAGTGTTTAATGCTCTGGGCAATAAATACACTTTTCTTTGCTCCGTTTTTTTAAAGCATTTATGTGCAAAATCTTTGTAAAATACATGCCAAAGGTTACTTTTTGTTAAATATGTAAATATTAAAAATATGGGTTAAAAAAAAACATATACATCACAAAGTATAAAAATATATACCACATTGTACGGCTAAAGTCAAAATCAGGTTCATAATTGACCCACTTTTCTTGACAGTACTTTGAACAATAAGAATATTCCTACATTAGCAAAATATTATAATTTCTCTACAGCCTTAACCTACGCCGTTTACCCCATGTGCATTAAAAACCTTGGCCATGCAAAACTTCAAGCCCCCAGAAAGTTTAAATTATATTATTCAGACCATATTGTATTGCAGATTTCTTTTATCCCCTTTTAATCTTTCCATGATTTTTATAAGTAGATCAGTGAAAGCAGTTGAAACACAATTAGCAAAATGTTTCCAGTCTGTGTCAATGGTTTGGCTTTTGTAATCAATCTGTATGTTAACTCATGCACACAGCCTGGACCTTGCATATAATCTCTTTTAAAGGGACCATATTATCTTCAATATTGACTCTACGATATCCGCAACCAACTTAAAATAAAAACATATTTATTGGAACATTTATATATATTTATTAATGCTTATTAATGCCTGCTTAGTTCCCACCTTAAAGTGGGGGTCCACCTATCTATCGTTTTTTTTTTTTTGAGTTAATTCACAAACTTTTCTTCTCAGCATTACATACTCACATATTGTGTGTAATATGTCCGCCTGTGTCAGATTTCGTCGGAAAGAATAACTTATATTATTCACTGCAGGCGGTTTCCATCTTCATTGTGGGCATTTGAAGCCCACAAGCATTTATTTCCTGGATGTGGTGAATGCTGTGCTCCCAGCATTCACCGCTCGTTCCCGCACATGCTCAGTGGCATCCTGGAAAGCCTGAGACTAGCTCCCAGGAGTCTGGGAGAGGCTAGAAACACGCCTACTCCCACGGGAGGAGAACCAGGAAGTGCAAAGAAGAATAGAAAAATAAAAAGGTAATTACGGCGATTTAAATTTTTTTAAACGGCATGTCAGCATCTAGACAAGGAAGAGAATACATACAGATATTGTTCAAAATTTGGGTGGAACCCCGCTTTATGTTCTCCTAGAATGCACTCTCATTCCAAATTGTGAAGGGTCAATATAAAAAATGGTCATTCCAAAGCTGAAAAGCAGAAATTCTCCAACTACCCAGCTCCTCGTTTTCACATTGAAAATTTCTGATACTTAGCATCACTCTAAAAGAAGTTTAGAGGGCTATCCAAGTGCTGGACATCCACAGTTTACCAGTACTATAGTTTAAAAAATGTTCTGAAATAATTGCCCCCATTTTTGCCATCTGATTAAATTTTTTTAATCAACTCAAAACTCACCCAAGTCTACATCCTTCTTCCATTATTTGCTCTGATCCCCAGACAAGAAAGAACCCCCTGGAGGGACCAGAGAGCTACAAGCCATTGCTGCTGCTAAATAGTATCAAGCTACTAGACACAATTCTTGATAACAGAATCATGGGTGAGATAATTTCCCCCATTTTGACATCTAATTAATTTGTTTAATCAACTCAAAACTGACCCAAGGCTACATCTTTCCTCACAACTGCCATATATTTCTGTGACCACCAGAAAAGGAAAGGGCCCCCTGGAGGAACCACAGAAATACAAGCTATTACTGCTTATAAATATGACCTCAAGCTACTAGACACAATTCGTGATATTAGAATAGCATGTCCCTGAATTCTCTAATCTAATAAGACCAGGTAGGCTTTGTCTCACAACAGGAAATAAATGATAAGGATCATAAAGTGAAGACCAGGTAGGCTTTGTCTCACAACAGAAAATAAATGATAAGGATCATAAAGTGATAATGTTCATGCACCCAAACAACATCCAGCGTCTGCTCCCTGGGCTACGTATTCATAAGGTGTTTGCTTCTATTGTTTAGTATTATCTAAAATACATTTTATGTAGATGAAGCTTTAAAAACTATTTCCTTCCATACCTGGAAACCTCTTATAACTGCCGAGCGGCTAGAGTAAAAAAAGTCTGAAGCCTTCAAAATTGTAAGCGACTCAAGGCATGAGGTTTCTTTTTCTCCAATCCTCATTCATATTAGCTATAAAACCCTTATTACATTTTATCTCGGTGTTAAAGTAATGGGTTGCGCACCAAGCTCCTTATTACTTTTCTTTCTCACTGATGGCATCTAGCTTACACTGACGTTACCCTTTAAAATTCTATACCAATGTGTTAAATATCTTACGCAAACATTTTTTGTCACTGGCAGTGATCAAAGGGTAAATGCGCTAAACCACATTATCAAATGACTTATTACGCCAAATGCAGCTGGTCCCGCTTCTCCAATTCCAGGAAAAAAAACAATATGGGGCCATTTGCTCTATAAAAATAAATGACCTCTATTGATGCCTGTCCCGTTTTTATGACTGCTGCTCTGTACTTTTATTCAGCATGTCTGGCTGAGACTTGTAGTCTCAAGTGCAGTACAAATTATCGCAGCAGGTCGCTCACTCAGTACCTCCTTTATTCAGAAAAGGCCTTGATTCTTTTCACTGAATGCAAGGCTTTCTGTGGTCGGAGGAGGGGTTGATGAACGTTACTAATTCCCCTCCTCCAATAACAAAAAACCTTACATTAAATGAAAAGATTACCTGGCTTTTTCTGAACGGAAGAGCTGCCAAGCATGGGGCCCCTTCTGAAGTCTGTACTACAGCTGGAACTACATCCAGTGCTGTATGCTCATGGTTTTCAATAATGTGGGGGCTGAATGAAAGCAAGTTTTACTGAATAGAGAAGCTGAAAAATGTGGGATAGGCATCAATAGGGGTCATTTATTTTTACACAGCAACTGGTCCATAATTGTTGTTTTTCCCGTGAGTTCTGCTTTAAAGCGGTATTAAACCCAAAACCAAAAATTGTATATATTGCAGCTTACCAATCAGATGTGGTGGCTGCATTCATTTTCTTTTTTCTTGAAGCCAAACTTCAACGGACACTTTTTAAGTACTTACAGCAACAGCACATTTTTTTAATACATTTTTCTAAATCTGCCGTGGAACTTGGTTAGTATTTGATTGAATTATAAGTGATGATGTCCCTTCAAAATCTTCTTTTTTTCAGAAACTGTTGGCTCATCAAATAACATCTTCTGATCCATTTGGGGATCCATTTGGAAATCCGTTTGCTTAAGAATGTGTCTGTACTGTTTGTTGTAAGTCATTTTGTATTTCTTGAATCTCAGTATAGCCTTTGTCCACTTTGATTCTTTTGATTTCTCTAAAGAAATAAACCAAAAACAAAAAAGAAGACCTGTTGAGAACTATCTGTGATACTTTTTTATTTGCACTAACAGTTACATTTTTCGGGGACAAGCTTTCAGCGTTCCTGGACCAGGAAGGAGGAGGGTAGATCCCCAAGACCTTGTCCTGAAAATTGAACTGCTAATGCAAATAAAAAAATGATCATGTACATTTCTAAATTGTGATGCTGTAAGTGCATTGATATGGGTACAATCACCTTAAGCATGTAAAACCTCCTAACAATATTCTCCACTATGTACATAAAAGTACAAATGGTGGCCCCAAAAAGAGCTTTATAAAAAGATGGCAACCACCCCAAATCATAACTAGCCTTTGCAGTAAGTTGGGCCCACATCAAGGCTCTTCTGTATACTGTCGTCCCAACTATATTTTTCAGAATCTCCAAGTTGGAGCATATATAGCAATGGATAGTGGGCTCCCTCCAGGCAAACCTGCCCTTCATTTATCCACTGCTCCAATTTGTAAAATCTAAAAAATATAGAATTAGGACCACAGTATACAGAGGAGCCTTGACATGGGCACTGCGGCTTCCACAAATATTTGCAAATTTGTGCAATGAAACCCTCTGTTTTTAATGTGAATTGGTAGACTGGGTCAATTTTGGTTGTTTGCGATGGCCCCAAAAGGATAATTGTGTGTCTGAAAATATCCTTCCCCAGAACTATGTTCAAAATTACTGTTATTTCTTGAAATAACATTCATAGATAAAAATGTAAATAACTAGTTTGACTTGTTAAGAATATGGACATAGTCCATAGGCCCATAGTCTGAATTGAGGGGTCCTTTAAGATAAAAAAGTGATACATATGTCTTGTTTCTATGCAAACCAGTGGCAGCTGGTGCTCAATATTTTGTGGGGGGGGGGGGGGGGGGGGGCGGTCAAACAAACCTGGCCCCCCTCACCCCCCCCCCCCCCCCGGTAGATGGACAGAAAGGCGGCAATCAGTGGTCTTACCTTATGAGGCCGATGACAAACAGGTGCTGGATCTGGAGTAGGGCACCTGGAAGCTTAAAGAGGCTGTTGCTGCCCCCCTCCAGCTCCAGCTTGTGAGGGAAAAGCCAGGGCTGTTGCTTCTCCTCCTGGCCAATTGGGTCTCAGGACCCGCTTCCTGATTGGCCAAGAGGAGAAGCAGGAAGACATTAGCGAATATTAATTTGCACAACTGGTTGGGCTCAGGGCGCAGTGCTCTACGCCCAGAACCCACCCTTTTTTTAAGCCAATTACAGTCTCAGACTCTAATCATGTGCTTCAAAAAAAAAATCCATGCGCTCAGAGCTCTGCGTGGAGATTAGGGGCTGGGCGCATGGATTAGGGGGGCGGCACCCCTGCACCCCTATATGATCGGCCGCAACTGATGCAAACAATAAAAGCTGTAACAAAACAAAAAATAATTAACAGATGTCTGCACAGGCAGAACAAAAATTGCTGTGCTTTCTCTAATCTATGTAGTTACTACAGCAGGGATATGCAATTAGCGGACCTCCAGCTGTTGCAAAACTACAAGTCCCATCATGCCTCTGTCTTTGGGTGTCATGCTTGTGGCTCTCAGAGTCTTGCTATGCCTCATGGGACTTGTAGCTTTGCAACAGCTGGAGGTCCGCAAATTGCATATCCCTGTCCTACAGTATATCGTCTGCACCACCTAATGGCCATAATGCATTTTTTCTCAGAAATACCTAAATCAGGGAAACAAAAACATTTATAGTACAAGGTATGGGAAAGTTATTTAAAAATGAAATACAAAATTAATGGGAATTTAAAGACACATTTTAATTTATCTAAATTTCCTGTCTCTGTGACTCTCAAGAAATAAGGAAAAGGGGGGGGGGGGGGGGTGCTGTGTCACTTTGCATGGACAGCAAAATAATAACAAGTTCCTACCCTTCCTGACTTCCTTTGAATATGGTTAATAGTAACAGATTTTATTTGACAAAAGTCATTTTTTTTACTTGTAAGGTTGCTTTTACTGATGTCATAGGCACATAAAAGGCTGTCCCTTTGATCTACAGTGGGGACGGAAAGTATTCAGACCCCCTTCAATTTTTCACTCTTTGTTATATTGCAGCCATTTGCTAAAATCATTTAAGTTCATTTTTGTCCTCGTTAATGTACAGCACCCCATATTGACAGAAAAACACAGAATTGTTGACATTTTTGCAGATTTATTAAAAAAGAAAAACTGAAATATCACATGGTCCTAAGTATTCAGACCCTTTGCTGTGACACTCATATATTTAACTCAGGTGCTGTCCATTTCTTCTGATCATCCTTGAGATGGTTCTACACCTTCATTTGAGTCCAGCTGTGTTTGATTATACTGATTGGACTTGATTAGGAAAGCCACACACCTGTCTATATAAGACCTTACAGCTCACAGTGCATGTCAGAGCAAATGAGAATCATGAGGTCAAAGGAACTGCCTGAAGAGCTCAGAGACAGAATTGTGGCAAGGCACAGATCTGGCCAAGGTTACAAAAAAATTCTGCTGCACTTAGGTTCCTAAGAGCACAGTGGCCTCCATAATCCCTAAATGGAAGATGTTTGGGACGACCAGAACCCTTCCTAGAGCTGGCCGTCCGGCCAAACTGAGCTATCGGGGGAGAAGAGCCTTGGTGAGAGAGGTAAAGAAGAACCCAATGTTCACTATGGCTGAGCTCCAGAGATGCAGTCGGGAGATGGGAGAAAGTTGTAGAAAGTCAATCATCACTGCAGCCCTCCACCAGTCGGGGCTTTATGGCAGAGTGGCCCGATGGAAGCCTCTCCTCAGTGCAAGACACATGAAAGCCTGCATGGAGTTTGCTAAAAAAACACCTGAAGGACTCCAAGATGGTGAGAAATAAGATTCTTTGGTCTAATGAGAACTTTTTGGCCTTAATTCTAAGCGGTATGTGTGGAGAAAACCAGGCACTGCTCATCACCTGTCCAATACAGTCCCAACAGTGAAGCATGGTGGTGGCAGCATCATGCTGTGGGGGTGTTTTTCAGCTGCAGGGACAGGACGACTGGTTGCAATCGAGGGAAAGATGAATGCGGCCAAGTACAGGGATATCCTGGACAAAAACCTTCTCCAGAGTGCGCAGGACCTCAGACCGGGCCGAAGGTTTACCTTCCAACAAGACAATGACCCCAAGCACACAGCTAAAATAACGAAGGAGTGGCTTCACAACAACTCCATGACTGTTCTTGAATGGCCCAGCCAGAGCCCTGACTTAAACCCAATTGAGCATCTGTGGAGAGACCTAAAAATGGCTGTCCACCAACGTTTACCATCCAACCTGACAGAACTGGAGAGGATCTGCAAGGAGGAATGGCAGAGGATCCCCAAATCCAGGTGTGAAAAAACTTGTTGCATCTTTCCAAAAAGACTCATGGCTGTATAAGATCAAAAGGGTGCTTCTACTAAATACTGAGCAAAGGGTCTGAATACTTAGGATCATGTGATATATCAGTTTTTCTTTTTTAGTAAATCAAAAAAAATGAACTTAAATGATTTTAGCAAATGGCTGCAATATAACAAAGAGTGAAACATTTTAGGGGGTCTGAATACTTTCCGCTCCCACTGTATATATAACCAAAACTAAAAATATTGATGGTACATTCAGGGATGCACCGATATATCAGCTGCCAAAAATTATAGGCCAAATGTAGGGGTATCAGCATTTTGCCCATAGAAAAAAAAATAAGGTGCCAATAATGGCATGCTGCTTCCTATTGACTTCAATGCAAAACTGCCCCCCTATTGAATTTAATGCAAAATTGTGTCCCATTGACTTCAATGGAAAAATGACAGTCACATTAATTACATTTTAATTTTTTTTTTCTTTTAAAAAATATCTATTTCGGTTTTCGGCCAAGTGCATCCTGAATTTTCAGTTTCAGTGCAGAAATTTCATTTCGATGCAATACTAGTTACTGTTATTGTATTTCTCAATGACACTTGCAGACTTTATCTGCAAGCGTCGTTTTACACAGGAGCCCTTCCTGAACTACAAAACAAATGTCAATTTTACAGATGAGATTTTCCAGTAATAGCGACAGAGAAGTGGGTGTCAGGATACCAGAAACTGGGCATAGGGATACGCCCTCACAACTTTATTGAATTTTTGAGTGTATCTCCTGCACCCAAGGTCCAGAGAGCAGAACTAAAGTCCAACTGTGAGAAACTGCAAGAAGCTAGTGATTTTTGGTAAAAGAAACCCACAAAGTCTCTTTTGCCAAACAACCTTTTGTACTATGATCCCTACATTTTTTTGTACATGCACCATGCAGTGTACTTGTAGCCAAAGAGAGCCAGTTCCTGGGGATGATGCAACTCACCAGGACCCAGGGGAGGTGGTGTGGGAGATGGCATCAGTATCAGATAGAATGGCTACTATAGCCTGGAAATGTTACCACTGGAGGGGGGCACTGCATGAGGTACAGGCTGCACATTTTGGCGAGAGGCCACTTCCATCCAGCAGAATTTAGTTCCCATTTAAGTCTAATACTAAATAAATTATGTCTTGGAATAGAAAGACTAGTAAGCCTCTGCAAAATTATGCCATCTAATTATGATGATGTGGTTGCAAATATATAGGCTTAAATAAAAAATGCATATTCTATTAGATTGAATATTTGTATCTTTTCTCGTTACAGCTATGCACATAGCAGGAAACAACTGAACTCTGAAAACTCCAGGGGGCGCCATTTCATCATCTTGTCTTTACAACATTTACTAATATGTTTGCACTGAATCCAGAATATATTTCATTTTAGTAGATCTTTTCCATCATTCTCCCTATATATAATAAGCCACAACAGATTACACAAGTTAGAGTTGGGCATTTGGCAGACAGACTGTCAGATATGCATTTGCCTCAAAAGAGTTACTAGGGGAGGGCAGATACAACACACTGACATTGGTTAGAGTAGAGTTTGCCTTTACCCTATCTGTAGACACTATATGGCAGCCAACAAAACATGTACATTGTACCAAAAGTAATGCAAATGTGGGCATCATTTTTGTATTTGCTTACATAGGTCTTTCAAATTTCACATGTTGAAAAAGTAACTGCCAGTGGCGGCTGGTGATAATTTTTTTTCTGGGGGGGCAGCAAACAGTGCACCCACAACCACCCCTCCCCCGGTCCAGTTGGTCGGTAGGGTCTGGAGCACTTACCCCATCTAAGGCCGGCAGAGCTTCACCCAGGTGACAGGCGGCAGGCATCACGGATGGCTTTGGTTTCCCCTGCTCTCCTCTGCGGGCATCACAGCGGCTTCTGTCTCCTCCCTCCTCCTCGGCGGCCAATCGGAACGCTTCTCCTTTCGTCCAATCGGGAAACGGATCTCAGACCCGCTTCCTGATTGGCCGTGAGGAGAATCAGTGTGAAAATAGCAAATATTCATTCGCTATTGTCACACAACTGGGTGGGCTCGGTTCGCAGTGCTCTGCGATCCGAGCACACCCTTTTTTGAAGCCTATTAGAGCCTCTGGCTCTAATCACAGGCTTCAAATAAAAAATCCCCATTGGAATTCATGCATCCAGCGTCCTGCATGGGGGGCGGACGCATGGATTGGGGGGGGGGGGGCGGCACTATTGAGCTGAGTTCTTGATAAAGGGGGGGAGCTGCAGGCTGTCCAACACCCACAGAAGGTTACAGAATGTTTTTAGAGATGACACCATTGTGCAAGTGCAATGTCTTGTCATTGGTGACTTTTCTCAATGGTGTCATCTCCATAAACATTCTGTATCCTTCTTTGGATGTTAGAGGGCACATTGCTTATTCCTGGAATCTATTATTTGCCTGCAACAAAAATTAATAATAATAAGAAGGGTTACTATCAAGGAAGTGTTACACTACCAATGTGTGAAATTTGAGCAACCTTAAGGGCTAAATTCACCTTTACCGAAGAAATATTAAATGCATACATTTTTGCAGGAAAAAAAATATGTTCATTCATTATTTTTTTCTGATGAGCCTGGAAAGCATTGCAATGCAGGGCTCCTGCAGATATGTCCTCTGGCTTTCAGCCCGTACCTCTGTACAGGCTTTCTGTTTGAAAGCCAGAGAACAAGTCAGTGAACTATGAGAGTGCTCATCAGCGGCTCTGCAGACCATTGAAACTACAAGTCTGTCTGCAGTGGAAGACGGTTCTTGTAGTTTATTCATTCACAAGAATATGTGAATTAATGGACCAGCTGTGTGGGTGGAGCCCCGCACAGCCGCACTATTTTTAAAACGTGACAGCAGTTTTGGGGGGAAGAACCCCCACCTGCTGTCGCAGGGAGGGGGGGATCAGACAGAATGGGGGCAAGAGCTGGAACATGTTGCAGGTTTCACCCTAAATATGGGTAGAACATGTAACATGTTCCAAAGGTGAACTTATCCTTTAAAAGTTATGCCCACTTTTGCATTACTTTCGGTACAGCCCTCATATAAACATGCATACTTATAACTTTTACAGTATGCATGTTTATGAACTGAGCACACTCACAGTGCAAGCCTTTTGTTGGGAGAACATTAGTGATTGGATGAGAAAATCTAAGACAACCAAATGTTTATCTCCTCCAGAATTGGAATACCATAGTAGTGTCCACTCAAAGCTTCCAGGCACTTTCTGTGTGTGTGGAGACCTTTGGACTCTTATGCCGTGTACACACGAGCGGACTTTACGGCAGACTTTGCCCGGCGGACTTTTCGACGGACTTTACGACGGACTTTCTGAATGAACGGACTTGCCTACACACAATCCACCAAAGTCCGTTGAATTCCTACGAGATGACGTACGACCGGACTAAAACAAGGAAGTTCATAGCCAGTAGCCAATAGCTGCCCTAACGTGGCTTTTTGTCCATCGAACTAGCATACAGACGAGCGGACTTTTCGACCGGACTCGATTTCGACGGATTGATTTAAAACATGTTTCAAATCTAAGTCAGTCCAACTTTTGAGAAAACAAAGTCCGCTGGAGCCCACACACGATCGAATTGTCTGACGAAATCCAGTCCGCCGGGCAAAGTCTGCCGTAAAGCCCGCTCGTGTGTACGCGGCATTACAGCTATTATAGATACAGCTATGAAACGTGCCGAAAACAGTTGCAACTTGAATTGTCCTGAAAGCAAATTGTACACAAATTCCCAGTTATAGCTCCGATTTTGCACATAAAAGAACTGTCACCCCACAATTCTCAGTTTATTCAGGGCTAGGTGTTTCCAAATTTCTTTACTGCGGCACTGCAAGTGAGAACTGGTCTTACATCTCTTTCACTGGTATATGCTATTTTACTGCAGACTGCTGTATCCCCAAAGTAAAGATTAAATTATAATATGCTGGTCAATGAAAGACCAATTTTGTTTGACAGAACAAGGTTTTCTGAAAGTTTCCTTACCTTTTTACCCTTCTCCTGCCTTCCCGTTGAGGTCATCTAACCCAACTCTCTCACTATTCACAGCCCCAGACGTATTTAGTCTTTGTGCCACCGTGGTCTGCCAAAATGTTTACATCCTGTGACTGTCCTCTTCTACCAGAAATGTCTGCACATTTCTGGTAGAACCCCAGACTTCAATGGTGCTCGTCTGACAGTCTATGAAGTTCTACTGCACTCATGCAGGCACAAAAAAGAAAATGCCTGGTAAGTCAAAGATACTCAGAAGAATATCCAAGAAGGACATGGCTGGATTAAGTGGAATAATTAGGTAACTGTGGTGCTGTGGGGAGGGAGGGTAGGTTAGATGAGTTTAGTGGGGTGGTGAGAAGGTTTTTTTGCCCTTTAGTGCCCTTTGGTATATCGAACAACCCTGAATTAGTGTCATTATATCTGAACTAGCCGAATGAAGCTAACCATTCCTGAGTACAAAACTTAAGTCCTTGCTGACTCCAGTTTGCACCTACAATGAGCCGTGATACCCGCGGCTACTAGAATGGGTTGCTGATCATGTGAGACTATTATCGGCTGCACAGCACTGATGCCATTGGGAGCCCATCCTACCAGCATACAATTGTCTGTAGTTGACCATCAGCTGCCCATGACAACTCAGTTACAGTTGCGGGGGGGGGGGGGGGGGGGGGTATGGAGCATCCCAAGAACAAGACAGCAATGCATGTATGTGGTGGATGTGTGTTTAGACTCACTTGCCTCGCTGAGGCATATATGCATATTGCTGTCATAAAGGAGTTACTGTTATCCCAACCATTTCAACAATCACATAGACAAACCACAAGCAGGGCTGACTGGTTTAGAAAATTGGCATGTGACTTGGTATTGGTTTCTGTTCACTAAGCAGAATCAAAATAAATAAATAAAAAAGGGACATAGTACCCTTTATTGAAAGGTCTTCCAACATGCTTTGGACGGTCATAAAAAACGTTAATTCATGGGTCTGGTATTTGCTAATGGATTAGAAGCTTTCATCTTAGCCTACTTTTATAATTAAGATAAAGTCTTTATTAACATTACCTGTGGGTGGGAAGGGTAATCCAATTTAAAGCAAGCCTTCAATTGAAAAGACATGCTAGTGAAACCTTAGTGCTGCTGATTACTAAGCAAGCATTTTTTTTTTTTATTTTTTTTTAGCACTTTCAGTGCCTTTCCATGATGACAGATTTAGAGCATAACTGCTACATACACTATGGTTGCAGCTCATATCAGTTCTCTAGAATCTTGTGCCATTGCTGGGTCATCTCACCTCATGATCTTTGACCTCTATCACCTTGCTAGCTACTAGTAAATTGGTAGGCGTCCCCCCTTGACATGTTGTTTTCCTCCACAATAAGGCTTCCTCCACTGTAGATCATGGCACTCACTATGGCCCATCACATTTATGGTACCACACCCTTAACTCAAGGTCTAGTTTATACAATTGGGTACACTGTGGGGGCTTTATACATCCCCTTCTGCTCAGTTGCAGGCTTAAAGGATAACTCAAAGCACACTGTCTGCATGCTTAGCATACAAGCCATTTCCCATTGTACTATAATAATAAATACGCCTACCTGTGTGCTTTAGTTTACAAGGTAGTAACATTACACAGTGAAACTGAGTGTTTCCACTTACCCACATACAATTTGTTAAAGGGCTGTGGCAGGTTTCCATGGGCCCTGATACAATGTGGATTTGTGGGGCTCTTCTTGATCTTGCTGCTTCCACTCAATTCTAACTGTGGAGGAACTAGTAGAATTGTAGAGGAGCAGACCACTTTTCTAAAGCCTACTAAGCTCTTAAAGTGTAAGTAACACCCAATTTATATATTTTTTTTAGTTTTGGATAGAACATTTAACACCCCTATCAGGTTATTTATTGCTGTCCTTACCTGTTGGGGAGATTTACCTTTCATTGCTTTCCCAGAGACACAACAGACAATCTTTCTAAAGTGAGGGCAAAGAGGGCAAATCTCCCTAGTGGAGTCAAACAAAGCAACATAAACCTGACAGACCCAGTCTTTCTCAACTTTTTGAACACAAAGGAACCCTTGAAATAAGTTTCCGGTTTTAGGGAACTGCTGCTAATAATTATTAGATCTACAATTCACCATAAATTAGCATTATAGTCACTTGGAAGACCCCTTACATTTGAGGTCATTGGGAGGAATCCCCCCCCCCCCCCCCCCCCCCCCTTACAGATAGAAAAAAGATCATAGTTGTCAGTGGGAACTTATCTGAGAGGCAGACATTTCTCTTTGCTGAAGTAACTCCTAGCAACCTCTGGAGGAACTCTAGAGTTCCAAGGAAGCCTGGTCAAGATAGGTTGGTCTAACCCTTTCCTGCTCTATCCAAAACTGAAAAAAAAAATGTTTTACCTTTTCATACACTTTAAGGAGATGGCACCTAAAAGAGATCCTTGATGTGCTTTTATACATAGTATACCAAGCACTGTGTATACGTTTAAATTATATGACTGGTCCTTGTTAGACATTTAACTGAGATGTACATGGAAATTCTCTGATTCAGTAAAGCAAAGTTTAAAGTACGTTAACCAAGCAGGCAATTAAAGAATGCATACTTCACCTCCATTAACCGTTTGCTTTAGGAGTTACTGCACTTTTCAGATCATTACCGCTCACCGCTGTTTGCCTTATTAACCAAGTCTTGTTATGTGCTCACTCTCCCATTACAAGTACATGGAAGTAACAATGTCCTGGAAGAAATATTTGCTTATTTCCAACATTTGTGCAATATCACCAATAAACAAATTTGCTCACCACCCGACAGCCTTTCTGGATTCTGCCGAAATGTGGACTTTATTGTGACATACCTCTGGGACTGTGGGAGCTATTTTCTTACACCAATGGAATTTTTAAGCTAAAGGACTTACGCGATCCAACTGGATAGCTAGTTGAATTCTAAAACCATCAATGAACTTAGAACATCCTAGGTTCATTTTCACAGTGACTTCAATCATTTATATTACACAACCAAACACAGTAAAGATGATTTTTAGGGAATATTTTTAGATTCTTTTTTTTTTTTTTTGTAGTTGATCTGGTATCAGCTTGGAAATACAGCTGAAGAAGTATCTTTTTCATGACATAATTAATAGTCTGGCCTCAATACTTTTCAGTATGAACTTGAACTATGAAATGGTATATAAGTAAATCATATATATGTATTGCTAAACTGGAAACCTTTTAATTATGGAAGTGATTTGTCAAGAAGGTCCTGTGTGATACTCTACATATACCTATATTATCAATGCACTTTTTATTTTGTAAAGGAAACCAATCGATAATGTTTAATTGCATTTTTTTTTTCAATTAAACTGGGTATGTAATAGACTTACAAATCTTACTTTATTCTTTGCTCTGTCTGTACAAACTCAAATTGTGTTCCTTATATAATGTTATATTAAAAGATATTATTCAATATGTTGTTTTTCTTTCTCTTTGGTTTAAAAGGTGCCATTTAAAATTGTACACGTACCTAAGCCCCCTTTCACATCGGGTCAATTTTCCATGCGATTTGACATGTCAAATCACATGTCAAAACGGTGCCTGTTGCCAGCAACTGCATCGTCCGAATTGGTGCGACGCCGACTTTGCCGCACTGATTCCCAAAAGTAGTTCCTGCACTACTTTTGGCGACTTCCAGGGCGATTTCAGGAGACATCTGTGCAGGAATCCGCACAGATGTCTCTGAAATCGCCCCCGAAGTCCGACTGAAATGCCGCTTTGAAGTCGTACGAGTTCAAACCCGCATTTCAGTGTGAACCTAGGCTAAAAGAGATGCATGGGATTTCGTTTTTTTTTTTTCAGAATCATACTTACCTAGGTGGATGCAACATCGGTCCGATGCTGCATCAGTCCCCCACAGGCTGTAATACCGAGAACCGAGCGATTTAACACCTCCAATCGCTCAGTTCTCAGGGCTCCGTGAGCAGAGAGCTGGTGAATGTCAGTCACCACTCTTTGCTCTGCCCCCTCCTTGCTCACTGGAGCAATGAGCTGTGGAGGGGGCGGGAGAAGCCAGCTCAGGCTCTCACTGAGAGGCCAAGCCGGGTGCTGGTCCAGGCATGTGGGCAGATCCCGACTCAATTGTCCCGATATTGCCCGAGCCAGGATTGGCTCTGTAACGTCAGCATACAGCAAACTTCAGCCCGCTGTCTGCTGAAAACGGGTCATTGTAGAGCTTGAAAAAGGAGCACGACTGCCACTACAAGCTCGGAAACGTGTCGCACAGGTTCGGTGACGTCACCATACCCACGCTCGGGATCCTTCCATCTTCTCGGCCAACTTCTTGGATGTGAGCAGAGGAGAACCATGGCTGCAGCTGGCATTTATAGAAGACTGTCACTCCTGACGGCTTACTTGGGATTTCCATACCTTTGATGTGCCTTTCTCATACTGACTCCATGTGAGTTCTCCCTCGTCATACCTTCTAATTGTTTTAAACTCCTACACTTAGAGGTGCTTCTCTCCTTTCTGTTTTATATCCAGTGTCAAACATGGACGATACACAATGTATGATCAGCATCAAAATAGAGAATGGAAAACTGTGTTTGTACAGCTACTTATCAAATACCATAACAAAAAGTAAATTCAGTCGATATGCAAAGGAATAAATGGGAGCACAAAAGCCATCAATGATCCAGAGTAGTACCATCCCTTACAAAGGATCAGCTCAAGGACCAAGCCTAATTTGACAATTGTTTACAAGTTAACAGCACAGCAGTCTTACAAACGCAATTTTTTAAAATTTTTTATACACTTTTTAAAAAAAAAATAAGAAAACAGTAAAGTTAGCCCAATTTTTTCTATGTTGTGAAAGATAATGTTACGCTGAGTAAATTGATACTTAACATGTCATGCTTCAAAATTGCGCCCACTCGTGGAATGGCGACAAACTTTGGTACATAAAGATCTTCATAGGCGACATTTAAAAATTTCTACAGGTTACCAGTTTTGAGTTACAGAGGAGATACAGAGGAGATCAAGAATTATTGCTCTCACTCTAATGACCGTGGTGATAACTCACATGTGTGGTTTGAACACTGTTTACATATGTGGGAGCGACTTGCGTATGCGTTCGCTTCTGCCCGCAAGCTTGGAGGGACGAGGTGCTTTAAAAAATGTTTTCCTTATTTATTTTACTTTTTATTTTTACACTGTTCCTCAGATCTATCATTTACACTTAAAAGCAAAAAAATTAAAAAAAGTTGTCCTTTTAAGGCCGGAGAGCGAAAGTGACGTTTGACGTCGTTCCTGTCCTCCAAGGGCATAGAGTGGAGTGGGGGCCATCTTGCCCTCACTCGACTTCCTGCCCATCCATCCCAGGGATCGGATCGTTTCCATCGCTACCAGCAGATCTGGTAAGCCGCAGAGACTACCGGGATGCGGCAGGGGGGCCACCTCTCCCGCCGCCCATAAAAGTAATCTTGCGGCGAATCTGCCACTGAGACCACTTTTATGTTAAAGCGGCCTGCCCGCCATTTAAAAAAATACCTGGGTTATGACAGCTATCTGCTGCTATAACCCCGGTATTTAAAGGCAAAGTAGCAATGTATATCCATGGTGGGCGGTCTGGAAATGTTGAGGGAATGGGGAGGGAAAAAACCCAGAGGTTATGAAAAAGGGGGAGGCAATGGTGCAACGGTGCTAAAGCCAAAAGGACCAGGTTTAGAGGACAAAAAGGAAGGTGAGAGTTGTTTGTAAGGGGGAGAGAAAGAAGGGCAAATTCCAGGCACCTAGACATAGTAACCTGTGGAGGAGTATGGCTTTTACAGAAGCAAGAGTAGAAGTGAGTAGGACCCTCATTACACGCCAGAGGCATCAATCCAAGGGGCTCTAGAATTGATCAAACTTCCTCAGGCACTCTCATAAATTAGTCAATAGAGGGGCAGGACTGCGTTAATAGAGGCACGCCATGCAGATAGAGTGGGTGGAGTAGGCGACTTCCAGTGTAAATTAATTTCCCTCCTGACATAGAAAGAGTCATAAAAAACGAAGTTCGACATATCTACAGTGGGGCAAAAAAGTATTTAGTCAGCCACCAATTGTGCACGTTCTCCCACTTAAAAAGATGAGACAGGCCTGTAATTGTCATCATAGGTATACCTCAACTATGAGAGACAAAATGTGGAAACAAATCCAGACAATCACATTGTCTGATTTTTGAAAGAATTTATTTGAAAATTATGGTGGAAAATAAGTATTTGGTCACCTACAAACAAGCAAGATTTCTGGCTCTCACAGACCTGTATCTAATTTTTTAAGAGGCTCCTCTGTCCTCCACGTGTTACCTGTAGTAATGGCACCTGTTTGAAATTGATAGTATAAAAGAAACCTGTCCACAACCTCAAACAGTCACACTCCAAACTCCACTATGGTGAAGACCAAAGAGCTGTCAAAGGACACCAGAAACAAAATTGTAGACCTGCACCAGGCTGGGAAGACTGAATCTGCAATAGGCAAGCAGCTTGGTGTGAAGAACTGTGAAATCAACTGTGGGAGCAATAATTAGAAAATGGAAGACATACAAGACCACTGATAATCTCCCTCGATCTGGGGCTCTATGCAAGATCTCATCCCCTGGGGTCAAAATGATCACAAGAACGGTGAGCAAAAATCCCAGAACCACACGGGGGGATCTAGTGAATGACCTGCAGAGAGCTGGGACCAACGTAACAAAGGCTACCATCAGTAACACACTACGCCAGGGACTCAGATCCTGCAGTGCCAGACGTGTCCCCTGCTTAAGCCAGTACTTGTCCGGGCCCGTCAGAGGTTTGCTAGAGAGCATTTGAATGATCCAGAAGAGGATTGGGAGAATGTCATATGGTCAGATGAACTCAAAGTAGAACTGTTTGGTAGAAACACAACTCGTCGTGTTTGGAGGAGAGAATGCTGAGTTGCAACCAAAGAACACCATACCCACTGTGAAGCATGGGGGTGGCAACATCATGCTTTGGGGCTGTTTCTCTGCAAAGGGAACAGGACGACTGATCCGTGTACATAAAAGAATGAATGGGGCCATGTATCGTGAGATTTTGAGTGCAAACCTCCTCCTATCAGCAAGGGCATTGAAGATAAAACTGGCTGGGTCTTTCAGCATGACAATGATCCCAAACACACCACCCGGGCAACGAAGGAGTGGCTTCGTAAGAAGCATTTCAAGGTCCTGGAGTGGCCTAGCCAGTCTCCAGATCTCAACCCCATAGAAAACCTTTGGAGGGAGTTGAAAGTCCGTGTTGCCCAGCGACAGCCCCAAAACATCACTGCTCTAGAGGAGATCTGCATGGAAGAATGGGCCAACATACCAGCAACAGCGTGTGACAACCTTGTGAAGACTTATGCCGCGTACACACGAGCGGACTTTACGGCAGACTTTGCCCGGCGGACTTTTCAACGGACTTTACGACGGACTTTCTGAATGAACGGACTTGCCTACACACAATCCACCAAAGTCCGTCGAATTTGTACGTGATGACGTACGACCGGACTAAAACAAGGAAGTTCATAGCCAATAGCCAATAGCTGCCCTAAAGTGGCTTTTTGTCCGTCGAACTAGCATACAGACGAGCGGACTTTTCGACCGGACTCGATTTCGACGGATTGATTTAAAACATGTTTCAAATCTAAGTCCGTCCAACTTTTGAGAAAACAAAGTCCGCCGGAGCCCACACACGATCGAATTGTCTGACGAAATCCAGTCCGCCAAGTCTGCCGTAAAGTCCGCTCGTGTGAACGCGGCATTACAGAAAACGTTTGACCTCTGTCATTGCCAACAAAGGATATATAACAAAGTATTGAGATGAACTTTTGATATTGACCAAATATTTATTTTCCACCATAATTTGCAAATAAATTATTTCAAAAATCAGACAATGTAATTATCTGGATTTGTTTCCACATTTTGTCTCTCATAGTTGAGGTATACCTATGATGACAATTACAGGCCTCTCTCATCTTTTTAAGTGGGAGAACTTGCACAATTGGTGGCTGACTAAATACTTTTTTGCCCCACTGTACCTACTTCTATACCATCAAGAGCACCCAGTAGAAAAATTACAGGATACAACCCCAGAATCAAATCATAGGCGGTATTCATAGCATCAACTACAACGGCCCAAAAAGGGCAAGCCCACACCATGTGGAAAAAAGTACCAACCGATCTTTGACATCTTGGACGCAAGGGGCTAGAGGTTGGGAACATACTGACAAGGGGGGCTGTGGAGTGTAGTACGCCCTGTGCAGAAATGTAAGTTGAATAATTCTGTCTTTGGCAGATACCATTGTCATGTGTCAAAAAAGTGAAAACTGGCTCGGCCGCCTGAGATAGAAATTGTGAATGTATCTATTGCCACAAAGTGGAACGGTTAAATAGATTTCAGAATATGCAGGAAGATCTGTAAACATTACTTTGCTAGCTGGACAGCATTTGGGAACTGGGGGATTGTACTGTAGGCCAGAAACAAATATCCAGGACACAAGGTCACACTAAATCCAAGGCTACCTACTTCAGCAAGTTGTGAAACCTTCAGTAAACACAGGCAGAGTTAGGTAAGACCACAAGAAGGCAATTCGTACTCAGCCTCAAACATGACAGAACTGTGGTATAATGGAAACAATATCAATATTGTCTTTTTTTATTTTTTATAAATATTCGCTAGGTCAGTTATATGCATTGCATAGATTTTAGTAAGATATACACACAATTATCGGTCGCTTTATTAGGCACACCTTGCTAGAACTGGATTGGACCCCCTTTTGCCTTCAGAACAAAATTTTTTGATGCATAGATTCAACAAGGTGTTGGAAACATTCCTCTGAGATATTGCTCCATATTGACATGATAACATCACGCAAGTTGCTGCAGATTTGTCAGCTGCACATCCATGATGCCAATCTCCTGTTCCACCACATCCCAAAGGTGCTCTATTGGATTGAGATCTGGTGACTATGGAGGCCATTGGAGTACAGTGACCTCATTGTCATGTTCAAGAAACCAGTGGTGAGATGATTTGAGCTTTGTGACATGGTGCATTATCCTGCTGGAAGGAGCCATCAGAAGATGGGTACACTGTAGTCATAAAGGGATGGAAATGGTCAGCAACAATACTCAGGTAGGCCATGGTGTTTAAACAATACTCACTTGGTACTAAGGGGCCCAAAGTGTACCATGAAAATATCCCCCACACCATAACACCAACACCAGCCTGAACCATTGATACAAGGCAGGATGGATCCATGTTTTCATGTTGTTTTATACTACATTCTGACTCTACCATCTGAATGTCACAGCTGAAGTTGAGACTCCACAGACCACGCAATGTTTTTCCAATCATAGTCCAATTTTGGTGAGTCTGTTACTAATTGTAGCCTTAGTTTTCTGTTCCTGTTGCTGACAGGAGTGGCACCCGGTGTGGTCTTCTGCTACTGTGGCTCATCTGCTTCAAGGTTCAATGTGTTGTGCATTCAGAGATGGCATTCTGCATACCTTGGTTGTAACGAGAGGATATTTGAGTTACTGTTGCCTTTCTATCATCTCATACCAGTCTGACCATTCTCCTCTGACCTTTGACATCAACAAGGCATTTTCCTCCACACAACTGCCGCTCACTGGATATTTTCTCTTTCTCTGACCATTCTCTGTAAACTCTAGAGATGGTTGTGCGTGAAAATCCCAGTAGATCAGCAGATTTGAAATACTCAGACCAGCCCGTCTGGCAACAACATTCAAAGTCACTTAAATCCTCTTTCCTCCCCATTCCAATGTTTGTTTTAAATTTCAGCAAGTCATCTTCACCACGTCTAGATGCCTAAATGCATTGAGTTGCTGCCATGTGATTGGCTGATTAGTAATTTGTATTACCAAGCAATTGAACAGGTGTACCTAATAAAGTGTCCGGTGAGTGTATATAGGCACAGGGGACCTAGGGTATTCAAGTGTGAGATGACTGGTAAGGTAACTGATCACAGTAGTCCACAAAATCTGTTCCTTGAGTTATGAATGGCAGCATTGTAGATTGGCATTAAAAAATTTTTGTGAAAGTGGTACACTGCTGACTGAAAAAGCTGTAACTGGGCGCAGTCCCTTTTACGATAAAAATCCCCTATTGGACATCTCAGGTTCAGGAGAAGTACAGTAGATATGGAAGGCATGTGAAGGGTCCTAGGGTCCAGAAGTTGCTAGCAGTAGAAAAAGAATAGATTTACTTGTCCAAGTTGTGACCCTCCAAAAGTCACTATGTAGATTCAGGACACCCAGTATTGGGGGGGGGGTGCTTGGACAACTCTCCGGTGGGAGCTAAAGTAGCATCCCTGAGGAAAAGCTGGGACAATCATGTCTTACTGGAGTTACTCTCTCTGTCTCAGTATGAAATGTTTGCAACACGTTTCAAGTTGGTCATTCTTATGTATGGATTTGTTTAGGGGTACGGCCAAGGGGAATTAAAACCAGGTGTTTCAAGCTGTTGCTGTCATTTTTATGTATATATTCATTTACATGTAGGGTTGAGGGGAGTTAAAACCAGGTGATTAACCCACCTGGACACAGACACACAGCCATTGCTATGGCTGCAATGCTAGTCTATGGGGCCATACCGCAATTGCATGCAATGCATGCGATTGTGGTGGTGCAGCATTTACTTGCCTGGTAAACACCACTAAAAAAGATCCCCTGCTGATCGCTTTTCAAAGGAGTGACAAGAGCTGCCACACATGTGAACAAGCCCTGTGACTGTCATTACCTCATCTACTCTATAGCAAACAGTCCAGTAATGGTATTTAAGGAGTCAGTTGTGGTCTCAGATTTTTCCATACTCCATATAGGGGACTACTTTTGGGTATGGATCTGTCCTTGGGGGCAGCAGGATGAGATGGAGGGATTTGTTATATTTGCTTGATAAGTGAAAAAAAAAACCTGTTGATCCTGCAAGAAATCCAGTGAGCTCCTGTAAGTGGTGTAGGAGGTGTTCTGTAGTCAAACACATATTCTGTCCTAGGGTGATAATGCTGTTCCTCCATGGACACTGTGAGTAATGCCCCGTACACACGGTCGGACATTGATCGGACATTCCGAGAACAAAATCCTAGGATTTTTTCTGACGGATGTTGGCTCAAACTTGTCTTGCATACACACGGTCACACAAAGTTGTCGGAAAATCCGATCGTTCTGAACGCGGTGACGTAAAACACGTACGTCGGGACTATAAACGGGGCAGTAGCCAATAGCTTTCATCTCTTTATTTATTCTGAGCATGCGTGGCATTTTGTGCGTCGAATTTGTGTACACATGATCGGAAATTCCGACAACGGATTTTGTTGTCGGAAAATTTTATAGCCTGCTCTCAAACTTTGTGTGTCGGAAAATCCTATGGAAAATGTGTGATGGAGCCTACACACGGTCAGAATTTCTGACAACAAGGTCCTATCACACATTTTCCGTCTGAAAATCCGACCTTGTGTACGGGGCATAAGTGTGCGTTGTCCCCCTAGGATAGGAAGAGTGATAAATGTCATAATTACCAGTTGGAAATAATAGAAAACGAATGCAGCCAACTCATCCAAGGACTGGTAGACAACGTTATATGAGATGTTTGCCCTATACCTTAAAGTAGCTGTACAAAACTAAATCCTTCTCATTGGTCTGTTACTAATACGGGAGACTCTTACTTGCCAATAGGAATGTGCAGGATGCAGAGATGGTTATCCCAGAGATGGGCTGCAAAGAGTTAGTTCATGTTCAGGAAGATTTTAGAAAATCCCCCTATTCCATAGCCAATTAATAGTGAAACAAAATATTACCCATGCTACCTCCAAAATGAATAAGAAAAACGAATAATTATTTGCTGCTGTGCACTGTCATGGGTTCCCACACCAATATAAATATACCATAAAAAGTGCAGTGCAAAACACATATGTAAGGGCCGCTAAAAGATGACTGTCTCCAAAGGTTGCCCTGACCTTGCAAGCCTCCTGACATCTCTAACACCCTGGGTTGAGACATAATTCAAAGAAAGAATACAATTGCAGAGATAACAGACTATAGCAAAGTAAATTACTGTTTTACAAAGGATCCTTAACTCAGTCAGCAAACAGAGAGGAATGTTAATGCAGATATCCTTTAATCTCTTTAGTCTTAGCAAGTATACAAAGAATACACAATGCAAGGTAAATCACAATGGATCCAACGGTGATGACCAACAGGCCCTGGAAGAACCTATGACCCCAGGTATAAAAGGGAGGAGAAAGACCTTTCTGTGTCAAACTGCTCCCTTAATATCCCAATGTCATGGGCCCAGAAAGTAAACATCACAATTTATAGAACACAATATGTAACGAATACGATAGGCGACTTTTGAGAAAGGGTTCCCCTTAATGAGCACAGATGTAATGAACTGAGTCCTTTATGTGTGTGGGGGGAGGCAAGAGAAAGAAGTTCTTCAAGTGTAGGTGTTCAGATCTTCAGCCAACTCAACACATAAAGTTGGCCCAGAGAGGCGTCCCCGCAATAGTGGATAACATATGCAAAGTGTTTCCTGCCAGAAGCTTTTGTGTAAAGAGATGGGGTAAGAGTTGATTCAGACTTGTGCGATTTCCATTGTGACTTTACCCTGCGACTTGATACTACTTTACCCTGCGACTTAATGCAATTTTGATGCCACTTTGGATGCGTGCAACTTTGTTAACGGGCCCCCAGATGACGCCCCCCATGTGAATGAAAATGGGGTACCCCTACTTGTTCACCAAAAAAGTGTGAAAGTAAATAAAAACAGAACACAAGTTTTTGACAATTCCTTTATTTAACTACTACAGCACAGCCGGCTAGTTCTGGGAGGCCGTCAGGGGTGTGGGCAGCGCGCTCTGTGATCACAGTGTTCGGAGGCACTGTGAGCACAGATTGAGGTAAAGAGCCAATCAGCGGCCGATAACCAGCTTTTCTAAAAGGGACATGTACACTAACAAATAGGGCACTGATCAGTGTCCCTGATTATCAGTGCAGTCCCAACAGTGCCCATCAGTGCTGCCAATCAGTGCCTCCTCAGTGTAATTTATCAGTGCCACCTACCAGTGCCCAACAGTGCCACCTATCAGTGCAGCCTCATCAGTGCCACCAGTCTACTCATTTATTTAGCAAAAAAAAACACAGCGGTGATTAAATACCACCAAAAGAAAGCTTTATGTGCGTGAAAAAAAAATTCTAAAAGATTTGTTTGGGTACAGCATTGCATGACCGTGCAATTGTCATTCAAAATGCGACAGCACTGAAAGCTAAAAATTGACCTGAGCAGGAAGGGGGTGAAAGTGCCCAGTAGGCAAGTGGTTTAAAATTTTTTTTAAAAAATGTCCCCCGGTGTAGCTCAACCGTCAATCTCGCCACCCGAAAAAGGATAACAAAACCCTTTGGCCCCTACGAAGGCTCCCTCCATCTGCCTGCTCTGCATTGTGACAGTTCTGAAATAACTAAGGGGTAGGGCCACCTAGTGATGCCACCAGGTGACACCGCTCCTTGTGACATCACCAACCCAGCATGCCCTTTGGTCGATGACATCACAAGGGGTGGTGCCATCCCATGATGTAACTGGGTGGCCCCACCCCTTAATTATTTAAAGCTGTCACATGGCAGAGCGAGGGGAGGGGCGGGCGCTTGCTGGTCCCCACCCTTTCCTGACCTGCCGGTCTGCATGCTCGGATAAGGGTCTGGTATGGATTTTTTGGGGGGTTTTTTCTTTTTTTTTTCATTGCTGGAATTCTTTCTACAAGTCGCACCAAAATCACATCTTTATCATGCAGGTGTGACTTTCATGCAACTTTTGAGGGTTTACAGTACAGTACAGGTCTATGGACGTCGGATGAAATTCGGACCAAAGTAGTGCAGGTACTACTTTGAAGTCGCCGCGACTTTAAGTCACACAGATATGAGTGGTTATCATAGGGAAACATTGGGTGCAACTTGTCATGCGACTTTGGGCCCCGAAGTCGCATGACAAGCCGCACAAGTGTGAATGGAGCTTAAAGGTGTCTGCATGCAGTGTCTTTTGTAAGACTTCTGCTTGCTCACCAATCCTGATGATACCAAGGCTCAAGGGAATAGGATGTCCCATTACAGGCTTATCATTTTTTAAAACTGTATTATATTTGAAAAGGTCATAAAAAACGATAAAGCACTATTGCCAGATCTGATTGCTTTGCATGTGGTCGATGTGATTGGAGTTCACGAGCAGCAGCAAAGAGGCTTAACTCTTAAATTGATCGATGGAACTGGAGTTTACGAGCAGCTTATAAGGAGAAGGAATATCATGAGGAACCTTTTAAAGGAATAATCATTTCCCAAGGCACATTTAATAAGCCTATAAGGTGAGGGCACAAACAGTGGAGGGATAACTAGGAGAAACACATATACTGGTGTATAATTGTGGAGAGATCAATTTATTTAGTATGCATATAATAGACTGGCAAGATATTTACACCATTGTTTGATTCATATAAGGACACCTATGGATAATAATTGCACATTGCACTTTAATACTCATCAAATGATTTGATTTATATAAGAACACATTGTGAAAATTTGCATATTGCACTTTATGTATCGTTTACTGTTTGCACTACATATCCCTTAAGAGATATCTGTATATTTAGCGCCGCACTTATTTTGAATCTTCAGGAAATGATGACACAATGTCCAGGCTGAACACTAAAGAGAAACAAACTCAAGGCAGCCCTTGCTAAAGAATTTTCCCACAATGACACAGGCAGATTAGCCAGCACCTGGCTACACATAAAAACTGTGCCATTCAATAAAGATCATAAATACGTGCTAATGTCATCTTCTTCATCAAATACCCCTTGTGACTTGAGGAAAAAAGCAGTATATACTGTATGAGCACATTTACAAATAGCAAGAACACATTAGATGAACAAATGGACATTATTAGCAGGTATTTTTGATCTTTATTAAATAGCACAGTTTTTATGTAATTTTGCGTTGCACTTTATACGATGTGTATATCTATATACACTTACCAGCCACTTAATTAGGTATACCTCTTTAATTGCTTGGTAACACAAATTGCTAATCAGCCAATCACATGGCAGCACCTCAATGCATTTAGGCCTCTAGACGTGGTGAAGATGACTTCATGAAGTTCAAACCGAGCATCAGAATGGAGATTTAGGTGACTTTGAACGTGAGACAAGGTTGTTGGTGCCAGACAGGCTGGTCTGAGTATTTCAAAAACTGCCAATGTACTGGGGTTTTCACATGTAACCATCTCTAGGGTTTACAGAGAACGGTCCAAAAAGAGAAAATATCCAGTGAGCGTCAGTTGTGTGCACGGAAATGCCTAATGTTCCAGATGATAGAAAGGCAACAGTAACTCAAATAACCACTCGTTACATCCCAGGTATGCAGAATACCATCTCTGAAGACACAACACAGCAGATGGGCTACAGTAGCTGAAGTCTGAGGATGCACTGCACACACATACAGTTGGACTGGCCCAGAGTGGACACTAGGGGGCGCATTATTGTGGAATTTCAGCCCGTCCTTCCAATGGCAGGATAAAGATGAATGAGGCTGGCACTTTTTCTGTAGAGCACCCCAACAGCTGCATCTGCAATGGGAAGGCCTTCACCGTTTCCAACAGGGGGTGCTATGGTATATGATGTTCATTGGATATATAATTGCATAGGGGGATTGTTTGAAGGTGAACTTACACTTTAATTCAAATACGCATACAGTATTTCTAACCATGTTGATGCTGGTGATTTTTCCTCACTTCCCATCTGGTGAAATCATTGTCACAGGTTCAATATGCTTGAGCGCTCCCCAACCCACATCAAGTGAACCAGCTAGTAGGCATCTCTGTCACTGAGCATTGCATTGTGGAATGGTGCAGAACGTGTACATGTTCACCACAGGGAAGTGGAGAAAAAGAAGAGGCAACCCTGGAGGCATACATATGATGAGAAGTGGTATATGTTGAGAGCTTATGATGTGAGCCCTATTATAGTAATGAGTGTTTAATACTTCCTTCATCCACCAGCTTTGCTGTAAGAAGGTAGTACTGTGTCTAATATAGGTCACTGCAAGGACCGTCAGCTCTTTTTTGGCCCACTGCCACTTCTGCTATTGCATTGCTTCACTAACGAGAAGTAAATCCCATTTACAAGTATTGCAGATGTGAAAATACCATTGTCAGCCCCCCCCACCGTGACACCCAACACTTTGTTTATCCTTCTGTTATTGAGTAACAAAACCTATAGCAAACAGATATCAAGCCAAATTCTTCAGCTTGTCCCCAGTATCCTCTTCCTAGCCACCATGGCTGCACTTCTTCCTCTACTGGGACTCATCTCTGTGCTATGTACATTACAATGTCAAGCTGCGGTATCAGGGAACGTAAGGTGAGCAGTTTACCGTTCTTCATTATTTCTATGTTTTGTTTTTTTTGTTTTTTTCTGCAAGAATTTGCAGGAAATGACTATCTTCCTCTGCTAGGGTAAGTTTTGTACATCATTAAACACATTTTGCATATTTTATGTGGGCAGTGCCTATGTGACCGAAAATCTCCTCCACAGAGGACTAGCAGCAGATAAAGATTTTAAAGTTTATAGTTATTCATTTAAACCATCCATAGAGACGAGCATTGCCTAATATGATCATTTTAAGCCTGATTACCCCTACATCTAGGGAACATCAGCAGGGCCAGATTTTCTTCACTGCGCCCCTGAGGCACACCACATACCATTTGCTAGGATCTCATATCTAAAACATGGTATTTCCTTGTTTCTAACCCATCTAGAATATTAAGATAATATGTAAAAAACCTTACATGAAATGGACATGCCTACTGATTAGGAATAAATATATAAAACAGCGGAAATCCACCCTTTTGGCTCTACTGTATATAAGGAAATGCCTACTGTGCCAAAATGTACTTTTGGTCCTGTCAATCAGCCAAAGTACAATGTTATCCCCTGAGAAAAGATATGGCAGTGTTTGCCTGTGCCATACCTCTCTAGTTTTGGTCCTGTAGGACGAACCTTGCAGGTATATGAGTATGGTAAGGTCAGCCCTGTAGTCTAATGTCTATGAGTAGCCTTAGGACTTGTGTAGGTGGGTAAATGCAGCATGCTTTCAGGTGCACTCATCTTACCCTGAAGATGTATTTGAGATGCTTTGTATTTTTTATTTTTTTTCTGACATTCTTCCACCTCCTTTCTGAACTATTTTGAGCTGCTTTTGCATGCTATGCGCAGAAACCCATAATTTGTCCATTTGTTGGGTATTTGTGCTTATCCTACATATTTACTGTACATTCAGTTACTATTGGTTTTCTTCCATTCCAAACCTCCCAACATTCTGAAATAACAAAGATGGACACCTTGAAGCACCAAGTATTTAGGTAAACCCCATGCCACTCCCAAGCTGCATGGAGGACAAAGAATTAATACACAAAAAATGGTTGTTTAAACCCAAAAGTCATTTTTTCACCACTACTTTTCCCTTATATTGTTATTTAGATGGGCTGTACGGTGTATTTATTGGGGCACCATATTAAACAGTTATTTTATACTGATAGATTATTTAGGGTGCCGAAGGAACAGATAATATGTTAACCTCCCTGGCGGTATGATTATTTCATATTTTTGATGCTGAAAGTGGTACAATTATTTTGCATGGAAATTTGACGTTTTATATTGTAAGCCTGTAATTCTTAGGAATAACTCACTTAAATCTGTCCAAACCAGAGTCTAGTAGACATCTCGGGTATGATAAAGTTTGAAATACGAAATCATAAATTATAATAAATAACTCTAATTATACCAAATAATAATATAATAAAAATGATTCAATAATGTAATCAAATCAAAAACACTGAAATTTGCTCAGTTGCAGAATTGTCTCTGTCATTACTTTTAGTGGCTGACGACGGGTCTCCCCACAAATCACTATCGCTCAATTCTGCAAATGATTCTAATTTATTATCGCTGTTTTCTAGCTGGTCTAAAACCACTTTTGATGTAAAGGGACGGTTTTGGTTGCTATGGACATAATAATAAATAATAATAAATAATAAAAATTATCCACTTCAGCCCCGGAAGGATTTACCCCCTTCCTGACCAGAGCACTTTTTACAATTTGGCACTGCGTCGCTTTAACTGCTAATTGCGCGGTCATGCAATGCTGTACCCAAACGAAATTTGCGTCATTTTCTTCCCACAAATAGAGCTTTCTTTTGATGGTATTTGATCACCTCTGCCGTTTTTATTTTTTGCGCTATACACGGAAAAAGACTGAAAATTTTGAAAAAAAAAAGATATTTTCTACTTTTTGTTCTAAAAAAATCCAATAAACTCAATTTTAGTCATACATTTAGGCGAAAATGTATTCGGCCATATGTCTTTGGTAAAAAAAAATGTCAATAAGTGTATATTTATTGGTTTGCGCAAAAGTTATAGCGCCTACAAACTAGGGTACATTTTCTGGAATTTACACAGCCTTTAATTTATGACTGCCTATGTCATTTCTTGAGGTGCTAAAATCGCAGGGCAGTACAAAACCCCCACAAATGATCCCATTTTGGAAAGTAGACACCCCAAGGAAATTGCTGAGAGGCATGTTGAGCCCATTGAATATTCATTTTTTTTGTCCCAAGTGATTGAATAATGACAAAAAAAAAAAAAAATAAAATTACAAAAAGTTGTCACTAAATGATATATTGCTCACACAGGCCATGGGCATATGTGGAATTGCACCCCAAAATACATTTAGCTGCTTCTCCTGAGTACGGGGATACCACATGTGTGGGACTTTTTAGGAGCCTAGCCGCGTACAGGGCCCCGAAAACCAATCACCGCCTTCAGGATTTCTAAGGGTGTAAATTTTTGATTTCACTCTTCACTGCCTATCACAGTTTCGGAGGCCATGGAATGCCCAGGTGGCACAAACCCCCCCAAATGACCCCATTTTGGAAAGTAGACACCCCAAGCTATTTGCTGAGAGGCATGGTGAGTATTTTGCAGCTCTCATTTGGGGGGGGTTTGAACTGTCCTGGCATTTTATGCACAACATTTAGAAGCTTATATCACACATCACCCACTCTTCTAACCACTTGAAGACAAAGCCCTTTCTGACACTTTTTGATTACATGAAAAAATTATTTTTTTTTGCAAGAAAATTACTTTGAACCCCCAAACATTATATATTTTTTTAAAGCAAATGCCGTACAGATTAAAATTGTGGGTGTTTCATTTTTTTTTTTTCACACAGTATTTGCGCAGCGATTTTTCAAACCCATTTTTGGGGGAAAAAACACACTTTTTAAAATTTTAATGCACTAAAACACACTATATTGCCCAAATATTTGATGAAATAAAAAAGATGATCTTAGGCCGAGTACATGGATACCAAACATGACATGCTTTAAAATTGCGCACAAACGTGCAGTGGCGACAAACTAAATACATTTTTAAAAGCCTTTAAAAGCTTTTACAGGTTACCACTTTAGATTTACAGAGGAGGTCTACTGCTAAAATTACTGCCCTCGATCTGACCTTCGCGGTGATACCTCACATGCATGGTGCAATTGCTGTTTACATTTGACGCCAGACCGACGCTTGCGTTCGCCTTAGCGCGAGAGCAGGGGGGACAGGGTGCGCTTTTTTTTTTTTTCTCTTTATTATTTTTTTGCTTTTATCTTATTTTTAAACTGTTCCTTTCATTTTTATTTTAAAATAATTTTTATTGTTATCTCAAGGAATGTAAATATCCCCTATGATAGCAATAGGTAGTGACAGGTACTCTTTTTTGAAAAAATTGGGGTCTATTAGACCCTAGATCTCTCCTCTGCCCTCAAAGCATCTAACCACACCAAGATCGGTGTGATAAAATGCTTTCCCAAATTCCCAATGGTGCTGTTTACATCCGGCGAAATCTAAGTCATAAAATGCTCGTAGCTTCCGGTTTCTTAGGCCATAGAGATGTTTGGAGCCACTCTGGTCTCCGACCAGCTCTATGGTCAGCTGGCTGAATCACCAGCTGCATTCTCAGGTTCCCTGTTGAGACAGGAGAGCCAGAGAAAAACACGGAAGACGGTGGGGGGGGGGGCATTCCCTCCCACTGCTTGTAAAAGCAGTCTAGAGGCTAATTAGCCGCTAGAATTGCTTTTACATGAAAGCCGACTGCTGGCTGAAAAGAATGATACCAAGATGATACCTAAACCTGCAGGCATCATTCTGGTATAACCACTCAAAGTCGTGAATGGCGTACCTGAAGACAAAAAAATGGTTAACAATAAAGCACAGTAAACGGTAAAGTATAAAAAATTGCATACCTGAAAAGCAAACATGATAAAACATAATAACAATAAAACATTGCAGAATAGAATACAGTAAAAAAGAGCAGAACAATAGAGAGAGAATAGAGAGAGAGAGAACAATGAAACGACAACTATTTTTTTTTATTTTATATTTAAGTTTATGTTGTTTTTTTTTTTACACTTTTTTTTGTAACTGTAACTTTTATAACGATAACCGGTTCCAGGTTCGGGTCTCTCAAAATGCGATGGCATCTTGGGAGACCCTGTGAAAGTGTGCCCTAGTCTGTGCAATGCTGTACAATACGCTAATACTCAACTAGTGCATGGTAGCGTTCAAAACATTCACCAATGCAAAGACCAGGATTGTCAGGACAGGAGGGACAATAATAGCGGGACACTACTTGTGCTTGCCACCTCACCAGCTTGAACTGCACTTATGGGACTCGCCACGTCACCAAGTCTTACTGCAGTGCTGGTTTGACTACGACCGTGGTGTAATAGGCCGCTGGTGCTTGCCAGTTCACCAAAACGCTACCAAAAAAACTGTTAGCGATCGCAGGGATCAGGCCGGACTCTGCGAACGCTGCAGTTATGCGTTTTAGTGTTTTGTAAGTGACAGTGATCGATCGATACTGCACTTGGGTGGGCTGGGCCGGGCCAGGCGAAGGGGCAAAACGCAGGTGCTAGCAGGTATCTGGGCTGATCCCGCTAACACTGCGTTTTTGGGAACCCTAAACTGCTGGGGACGCTAGTATAGATCTGATCGGATCAGATATTGATGCGTTCAGATATTATACCACTAAGGGAGGTGTATGCTGCGTGCGTGGGTGTTAGCGATACTGGCGCTAATCTGACGCTGCCTGGGGCGACGCATATCACCGCCGGGCGATCAGGGGGCTAAACCTTTATTAGGTAATAAACGACGAGTGCCCTGACACTATAAAAAATAAATGAACTAACCAGCGTCACCCGTAACGGTTATACGGTGATCAGTGGTGAAAGGGTTAACTAGGGGGCAATCAAGGGGTTAAAACATTTATTAGGTAGTATATGGGGGTCCCTGTCGCTATAAAACGCTGACGGTGAACCTAAATATTTACATCCCTAACTAGCGTCACCAGCGACACTAATACAGCGATCAGAAAAATGATCGCTTAGCGACACTGGTGACGGGGGGTGATCAAGGGGTTAAAACTTTATTAGGGGGGTTAGGGGGGTATCCTAGACCTAAAGCGGGCTAACCCTAACTGCCCTAACACTTCTAACTGTCACAAACTGACACCATGCAGTAATCAGAAAAAAAAAAAACTGCTTGGTGTCAGTGTGACATGGGGGGGAGGGGTGATTGGGGGGTGATCGGGGGGCAATCGGGGGGGGATTGGGGGTGTTATGTGTGCCTGGCATGTTCTACTGTGTGTGTGTGTGTGTTCAGTCACTGTGAAGTCTTCTCTCCTCGGCGCCGGAACAGAAACTGCCGAGCCGAGGGGAGATGACATCACATCCTCTGCCTGTGTGTACTATACACAGGCAGGGGATGTTACTCATTGGCTGGAAGCGATCGCGAGGGGGGGCCACGATCGGATGGCCTCCCCCTCGCCTCTCAACGCTCCCAGACAAATGCCGACCGCCACTGGCACCGGGGGGGGGTCCGATCAGACCCCCCGCCAGCGGGAAGGCAATCACGTATGGGTACGTGATTCTGCCTGCCTGTGCCATTCTGCTCACGTATATAGGCGTGAGGCGGTCGGCAAGTGGTTATTCAATAATGTAATCAAATCAAAAACACTGAAATTTGCTCAGTTGCAGAATTGACGCTGTCATTACTTTCAGTGGCTGATGACGGGTCTCCCCACAAATCACTATCGCTCAATTCTGCGAGTGATTCTAATTTAATATCGCTGTTTTCTAGCTGGTCTAAAACCACTTTTGATGTAAAGGGACGGTTTTGGTTGCTATGGACAATCTCCAGTTTCCAGGCAGAAAGAACAGTTTTTATAATATAAAACTGCATGTAGGGCACTGGACAAAGCACTAGAGACAAAAGGGATGTGAAATAATTTCATACAGTAATGTAATCTGTAAGATTACAGTGTACTGTATGTAATGTGTGTGTGTTTCACTTTTTGAATTTGGCGCCATTCTCCGTCCCTGTGAGTTGCAACGCTCGCAGGGAACGGAGATCGGCTCCGTGATGAATCGAGCGGAGGACGGCTCGCTCACACTGCGGGGAGACATCGCAGGATCCAGGGGACAAGGTAAGTAAGCTCTTCCTGGATCCTGTGATGCGATCCTGAGTCTGGCTCGGGGTTACCGCTTTTGGTTCTGAAATTCCACCCCGAGCCAGACTCGGGAATACCTCCAGGGAGGTTAAAAATGTCTAAAATTTTATTCAATAACATAACAAAAAGAAAAAGTAAAAACATTTTTCTTTTAAAAGTAGAAATACAAATTAATGTATAAAGTGGAGGTTTAAAACCAAATCTACATTTATGAAGAAGTGTGGCCAAAGGTCTTGTAGGTCACAGAAGTGCACTTGCTGCTGCACTCTTGTGACCCAGATTCAGCTGACGTCACAGACCTGGTCAAGGGTCTGCAGGGATCCCGACAATAATGTCAGAATCCGCCTGCCTGATCAACAGGGGCCACAGCAGTGGAGCAACTAAGTAAAGGGGAACCGTGGAAAGGGAAATTGATTGAGGTCAACTCAATATTCAGGACCAAAATGACTAAGAATACACATGCATATCATAAATATTAACAAATAGCTACACAGAGTAGTCATCTACCATGATGGAAAAGCAGAAGGGGTTTGTGTAGTCTTGATGGTCCAAAGATTACATGATGTTGTTATAGTGGGCCCGTATAATGTATCTTTTATCTTGAATCCCATTCATTGATGGAACAGAAAGGGGAATATTGGGCCTGCCATCCATTAGGGGGGAAACATATGAAAAATAAATGACTAAATAGATGAGATGCCAATTACTACCAAGTACCTAGTATTAATAAAATGTTATTTATATACTGTAATACATCCAAGGTAATACCTAGTATTTAATACTGAGCTTTCTAATTAAAGCTTTATACTTATGTAATGCATAGTGAAAAGTAAAGATGGGATAACCCCACTAACAAAATTGGATCACTACATATTACCAATGTGTTGTTTGACTGTTTTTTGGGCCCCCCAAATGTCCATCAATATAAAATAACTGTTTGCCTTTATACTGCCTTTTTTGAAACCACAAATTAAATCATTTAGATGCTGGATAAATGAGATACAGCGGTACCTTGGATTATGAGCATAATTCATTCCAGAAGAATGTTTGTAATCCAAAGCACTCGTATATCGAGTTTTCCCATAGGAATCAATGAAAATCAGATAATTCGTTCCACAGTGACTGCTATTGTATGCAGTACTGTATCTGCAGTACCGTATGTGGCCAGAGGTGGGGGGGCGCCGGATACACACAGAAACACTCGGAGAAGCTCGAGAGACCACTTGGAGACGTTTGCAGACACTTGGGAACAGAGGGTTTCCGAGTATCTCCGATCGGCTCAGAGCAACTCTGAGTGTCACCGGCGCCCCCGCACATCTGGCCAAATGTGGTACTGCACACTGCAGAGGCTTGAGACAACGCTCGCAAACTGAGTCAGAATAAAAAAAAATAGCTTGTATTGCAAAACGCTCGTAAACCTCGTTACTCGCACCTTACCGTGACTGTATATGATATTGCACTTCAAGATAAGATAGAGAAACATATTCTCTTATCTGTCCCGTCTGTGAACCTTGGCCATGTCCTGAGGAAGCCTAGCGGCGAAACACGGAGACATACAAGGACTCACTGCACAATTATCATAGATGCATATATGTTATAATTTTCACTTTCTCAATTTTTTATGTATTTGTTAAATCTTAATAAATTTGTATGTTTTTATATTACTACTTCTCCATTGTTTCTTAGCCTATAAAGTCCGCTCCCCTGGTAATACTCAGTACTACCTCATTTTTGTGTCTTCATCCCAAAGTTGTTCTATCGGGTTGAGGTCAGGACTCCGTGCAGGCCAGTCAAGTTCCTCCACCCCAAACTCACTCATCCGTGTCTTTATGAATCTTGCTTTGTGCACTGGTCCAAATCATTTAGTGGAGGGGGGATTATGGTGTGGGGTTCTTTTTCAGGGGTTGGGCTTGGCACCTTAGTGCCAGTGAACGAAAATCTTAAGGCATCAGCATAACAAGACATTTTGGATAATTTTTCATTCTCCCAACTTTGTGGGAACAGTTTGGGGATGACCTATTCTTGTTCCAACATGACTGCACACCAGTGCACAAAGCAAGGTCCATAAAGACATGGATGAGCGAGTTTGGGATGGAGGAACTTGACTGGCCTGACTTCAACCCCATAGAACACCTGTGGGATGAATTAGAGCGGAAACTGTGAGCCAGGCCTTCTCGTCCAACATCAGTGCCTGACCTCACAAATGAGCTTGTGGAAGAATGGTCAAACATTCCCATAGACACACTCCTAAACCTTATGGACAGCCTTCCCAGAAGAGTTGAAGCTGTAATAGCTGCAAAGGGTGGGCCAACTCAATATTGAACCCTATGGACTAAGACTTGGATGCCTTTAAAGTTCATGTGCGTGTAATGCCCCGTACACACGAGTGGAATTTGGCCATGTTCCTCATCACAGGATAATTTGACTCAATAGAAGAGATGTGAATGCTTAGATGTTTAATCTTTGGTTGGATCTTTTAATGCCATTTTACCATTCAGTAAAGAAAGAAGTTAGCTTACTAACTGGCCATTCCATTTATGGACAAGTATGATGCCTGGGATGGTGTCTACATATCTTTGCAAGGTTTTTTATACAGAGAGGGTCGGTATACTGGTGTCTAGTCCTGTGGCCCTCAGCGTGTTAGGCAGAGAGTTTAGGGTTCTGTAATATGGCAATGAGTTCCCCAGCAACAAGCAAGAGGTAACCCAACCTCTCATGCTCCTGATCTAGAGCAGGCCCCTGGGCTGGGGTTGACACCTCATCCCTTTAAACCCGAACACATATGAATTACACAGGTTCTGTGGCTGATTAAGGTGGTAATTAAACTCACTCGGTGCCTTATCTGCATTTAATTAGCCTCAGAACCTGTGTAATTCAAAGGTGTTCGGGTTTAAAGGGATGAGGTGGCAACTCTACCCTGGCCATGGGAAACTGGTTTATCAATCGCCGCTAAGACGCTTCAGGCTTGCATAAGTAATGAGAAAATATTGATGCATTCATGTAAATGTAATACTCCCTTATATGTATGTTGATATAGAAAACATATTGATAAATCTCTTACTGTAGGTCACAAAGAGAAACGAACGCTCCACCACCAGTAGACTGCCTGCTGAGCTCCTGGGGCACATGGACTGATTGTGACCCATGTACAAAACAAAGGGTAACTTACTTTTTTTGTTACTTCTGTATGCATAATTGTTTTTTAATAAAAAGATAAACAAAATGATAAATGCTATGAAATATATAAAAGGCAGCAATACATTAGTGTAGTGTCCTACAAGTGAGTCAATTTAAAGATAAAACTGTAGGCAAATATAAAAGACCCATATTAATGCAGCTCTATAATCATTTATACATCATTAAATGTAAGCAGGGTAAGTATCTGAATATGACCTGGTGTCAGCCTCTTGCAGTCCCTGTGCAGCAAGGCTGGAGTGTGAGAAGCAGTATCAATCAGCTCATGTGCCGACCAGAAGCATGCTGATAAGAGAAGAAAGCAGAGTGGCTGAGAGATGAGCTAATCACTGTGCTGCTTCTCCTTTCACTGTCCAGTCACAGGCTGGGGAAGGGTTCAGAACAACCTGGGCTCAGAGAAAAGCAAGGCAATCAAATATAACTAGTCTAACCATAAGTATAATAACTGCATAACTACAACTTGCAATAGAGTATTTCTTGTAAAGTAAATTGTTCTGGAACCCAAAGTTGTACTAAGGCCCCTTTCACACTGGGGCGGTAGGGGGCGTCGGCGGTAAAACAGCGCTATTTTTAGCGCTGTTTTACCACGGTATTGGGCCGCTAGCGGTGCGGTTTTAACCCCCCGCTGGCGGCCGAAAAAGGGTTAAAACCCCTCGTATAGCGCGGCTATAGCCGCGGTATTACCGTGGTATAGCCGCGCTGTCCCATTGATTTCAATGGGCAGGAGCGGTTTAGGAGCGGTGAATACATCGCTCCTTCACCGCTCCAAAGATGCGGCTGACAGGAGATTTTTTCTTCTCCTGCCAGCGCACCGCTTCAGTGTGAAAGCCCTCGGGCTTTCACACTAAACAAACAGAGGAGGCTGTTTAGGGGCGGTTTGCAGGCGCTATTTTTAGCGCAATAACGCCTGCAAACCGCCCCAGTGTGAAAGGGGTCTAAAGGATAATTCATTTTAATTAATTTGTTCATTTGTTTGAATTAATTTTACTTAACCACTTCCGGACCGCCGCACGCCGATATACAGTGGGGACGGAAAGTATTCAGACCCCCTTAAATTTTTCACTCTTTGTTATATTGCAGCCATTTGCTAAAATCATTTAAGTTCATTTTTTTCCTCATTAATGTACACACAGCAGCCCATATTGACAGAAAAACACAGAATTGTTGACATTTTTGCAGATTTTATTAAAAAAGAAAAACTGAAATATCACATGGTCCTAAGTATTCAGACCCTTTGCTCAGTATTTAGTAGAAGCACCCTTTTGATCTAATACAGCCATGAGTCTTTTTGGGAAAGATGCATTTAGCAAATGGCTGCAATATAACAAAGAGTGAAAAATTTAAGGGGGTCTGAATACTTTCCGTCCCCACTGTACATCCTTACTTTGACAGGATATATCGTTGTTATGGCAGCAGCTAGCTGCCATAACCCCTCGTATTCGGCCGGCGATCTGGTTTCTGATAAGAGTGGTCTCTGCGGCTGATTCGCAGCATGATCACTTTTATCGGCGGCGGGAGAGGGCCCCCCTCCCGCCGTGCTCCAGTCCCCTCCGCCGCTTACCGGATCCGACGGCAGCGGCGAAGGCAATCGGATCTTCACCCTGGCTGGGCATGGAGACGAGTGAGGGGAAGATGTCCCCAAATGCAGACAGTGTGATATGCATTAATATGCCCTTGTGTGAACTAGGCCACAGAAAACAATGTATAGGCAACACTAATTTATCAGATGATCACTGTCAAATGATAGCGATAAACAGTCTTCAGCTGATGTGTTCCCATCACTGGGCACAATGGGTTAGGTCTTTGTCAGTCAGCTTAGTTGGATTAGATACGCTATCCATAGAATTCATAAAGGGTGTCATAGACAGTGTCGTAGCCTCGGGGGAAAGCCGGTGCGGTTGCCCCTGGCGCAACATTTATATGGGCGCAGACATGGCTGGTGCCACCATAAGGCAGCCCAGACAACCACCTTAGGGTGGAGCGATGGGCAGAGCCTGATCCCGAGTGTGTGCAGGCAGTGAGCGACACGCTGTGCAGTCTGGAGGTGTGATCAGAGTGGAGGGATCTGGTGGGGTATCTAGAGGTGTGATCAGAGTGGAGGGATCTGGTGGGGTATCTAGAGGTGTGATCAGAGTAGAGGGACATGGGGGGGATCTGGAGGTGTGATCAGAGTGGAGGGATCTGGTGGGGTATTAGGAGGTGTGATCAGAGTGGAGGGACATGGGGGGAATCTGGTGTTGTGATCATAATGAAGGGATCGTTTGGGGCATCTGGGGTATGATCACAGTGGAGGGATCTGGTGTGGTATCTGGAGGTGTGATCAGAGTGGAGGGACATGGGGGGGGATCTGGAGGTGTGATCAGAGTGGAGGGATCTGGTGGGGTATCTAGAGGTGTGATCAGAGTAGAGGGACATGGGGGGGATCTGGAGGTGTGATCAGAGTGGAGGGATCTGGTGGGGTATTAGGAGGTGTGATCAGAGTGGAGGGACATGGGGGGAATCTGGTGTTGTGATCATAATGAAGGGATCCTTTGGGGCATCTGGGGTATGATCACAGTGGAGGGATCTGGTGTGGTATCTGGAGGTGTGATCAGAGTGGAGGGACATGGGGGGGGGGATCTGGAGGTGTGATCAGAGTGGAGGGACATGGGGGGATCTGGAAGTGTGATCAGAGTGGAGGGATCTGGTGGGGTATTAGGAGGTGTGATCAGAGTGGAGGGACATGGGGGGAATCTGGTGTTGGGAACAGAGTGGAAGATTCTGGGGGGGGGGGGGTATCTGGGAGTGTGATCAGAGTGAAAGGAATCTAGGGGGGGCATCTGAGGGTTTAATCAGAGTGGAGGAATATAGAGGGGGGGTATCTGGAGGGTGTGATCAGAGTGGAGGGGTATCTGAGGGGGGGGGTTGTGATCAGGGTGGTGGTATCTGGGGCATCTGGGGGGGGGTGATCAGGGTAGGAGTATCTGGGGGGGGGTGATCAGAGTAGGGGGTATCTGGGGGTGTGAGCAGAGTTGGAGTATCTGAGGGGTGTGAGAAGGGTGGGGGTATCTGTGGGGTCTGATAAGGGTGGGGGTATCTGAGGGGTGTGATCAGGGTGGGGGTATTAGGGCTGTGTGATCAGAGTGGTGGGTATGATCAAGGAGGCGGTATCTGAAAGTCCCAGGGTTACGGGGTGCAAATTACTTGCCTTGCCCCGGGCACTGACAACCCACACTATGACACTGGTCATAGGCACTCTTTAGAATTGTGTTGTACTTCTGCACTACAAATGTCAGTTGTAAAGAGGTACATAGATTTGTCTCATGGAGACACTGTGGGGATACCTATACCATGGACACTCTATCCTCAGTTCATGTTCCCTGAGCCGTACAGCATCATCACTGTCAACTGCGTTTATTCTCTCCAATAAAGAGCCTGCCTACTTGCTATTTTTTACTTGCTCATTTCTGTTTGAAGTCGGACACAGCCAGACTACTAGCATTTTCTTCAGGAGGTTAGCAACAGCAATCCCTGTACCTCCTTCATAAGAGTGGCAGTTTAGGATTCTTTTCCAGCAGTTTATAAATGGGCCCAAACATACCGCCAATAGTAAGCCCAACCTCAACTTCCAGGTAAGAAGTGGCAGCCAATCACTAATCAGTATTTAAAGTAATTGACTGACTGTCGTGTGTTTGACTGACTAAGAAAACCTAAGCTTGCTCATTGAAGTTTCTCTCTTTTTAGTATCGCTCTCGCAGTATTGAGAAGTTTGGCCAGTTTGGCGGCAAACCTTGTGTGAGCAGTTTAGGAGAAGTCCAACGATGTAAATCGGATAAAGTTTGCGTGAAGAAAGTAATCGACTGCGGGAACGATTTCCAGTGTGAAAATGGTAAACTATGCAAGCATGTCAGACTGTGACTTATTGAAAAGAAAACAATAGTGTGCTTTTATTGACAGTAGCCAGGGCTTTTTTTTTTTAGCGGGAACGCAGGGGAATGCAGTTCCGACACCTCTAGCATGTACCTGTTTTCAAACATGGTGCGTACTGCCAGGTCTGACCCGTCTTTCCGTAAGGATTAAAGAAAGTGTTGAATTTGTTGTAAGTGGAAGCTCTCTGCAGGGGGCATCTCCAAACTGCCTGTGTAGTGCGAGGGAGGACATATTTCTCTGTGGTCTAGGTAGTCACCTATGTGGTATAGTCCTTGTTCACCCACCAACCAAATCTATCGGGGTGTATGCCAGGAGGGAACAGGGGATTACCAAAAAACAGGATTTGCAAATCAATATTTAATATAGGATGCCTTCCTCATACCTAGTAAGAAAGCCCAGCACCGCTTGCGTGTATGTTGTTACTTGTATATAACTGGCTTTCTTGGTCACTTTTTTATCCTAGGTCACAGGGAGGCAGCTTTTCTATTTGATGTTGGTGCCCCATGTGACTTCGGTGGCCATCTTGGGTCAGGCAGAGTCTATTTAAGACTCTGGCCCCTGAGTTTGGTGTGCTTTATACAAATGGACAGGTTAGGGACAGGTACCCTGTCTGCCAGGGATAGTGATAGCGATAGGGAAAAGGATCCAGAGGAGTAGGGAGAGAGCAGGGACTATGTCTACCTCTTCAGGAAGCTTATCATTTGGATCGGACCGGCCAGACTGCACTTTGCTCCTCATCCCCCGAGTCTTCTTACCGCTGTCATTCTCTGCATGTCTGTAAGTGGCTAAGGATGAGTAAGTTCTGTTGAGCTATTGATTTAGTGTTCAGTACAACATTCTTTGCAAATCGGGACTCTGTGTGTGTTTACTGTCTGCCACACCACGCTGCACCTAACCAACATCCACCGCTTAGATCCTTGTATTTACCTGTACCAAGTTCGCTGCACATCTGTGGCTCCAGCAATTTTTGTGCCAGTGCCAAGACTGTAAGTGGGGAGATAAGTACCCAATTCTGATTCCAATATTGTAATAAAATCAGACTAACCATATTAAGAAATGCTTAGTTAGGGCCCTTTCACACTGGGGCGGTTTGCAGGCGCTATTGCGCTAATAATAGCGCCTGCAAACCGACCCGAAACAGCCGCTGCTGTCTCTCCAGTGTGAAAGAGGGCTTTCACACTGGAGCGGTGCACTAGCAGGACGGGAAAAAAAGTCCTGCTAGCAGCATCTTCGGAGCGGTGTATACACAGCTCCTTCACTGCTCCTGCCCATTGAAATCAATAGGACAGTGCAGCTATACTGCCGGCAAAGTGCCTAATCCTTTCTTGGCCGCTAGCTGGGGGGGTAAAACCGCCCCGCTAGCGGCCGAATACCGACGGTAAAGCGCCACTTACAATAGAGGCGCTTTACTGCCGCCGCCGCCCCCGCCCCAGTGTGAAAGAGGCCATAGTGTAATGATTTACGATTATTGCTAAATGTAATGTAATGTTACTGGGGTTTATGAATAGCCTGACTATGCAGATAATAAATATAACATTTTTATTTAACTTGGTCACACATGATGGGTCACAAAAATAGCAGTCCCAGACGTTTTTCCAGTCCAGTCCCCAACAACAGAACCCCCAGAATCAAAACATGTGAGCTGGATATATGTTACTCAAATCAAAAACTTAGCAGCTTATCAGTGCACTGTACCTTCCAAATTTGGGAAGCACTCCAGAAGCTTAAAGAAGAAGTCTCACCAAATTTTTCTACAAATACTTCTGTCCCCCAGGGGACTAAATGAATGTAGCACTTTGTCCTGTTCTTCTAGGTCAGGGATATGCGATTAGTGGACCTCCAGCTGTTGCAGAACTACAAGTCCCATGAGGCATAGCAAGACTCTGACAGCCACAAGCATGACACCGAGAGGCAGAGGTATGATGGGACTTGTAGTTTTGCAACAGCTGGAGGTCCGCTAATTGCATATCCCTGTTGATGTGAATGCTGGGTTAGCATGGGTGACAGCACCCCCTCCCCCTCCACCGCCGTTCAACAATACTGTTTAGAAGGAGGGGAGGGGGGAACGTTTTGCAAGCATTCACCTAGCCTCGCCCCTGTCCATGAGATCTTCACTGTCTGACCTGCTTGTAGGCAGGTACCTGTAAAAAGTTATTGTTTGTTTAGCAGGTTTCTTGAATTGCTGGCTGATGGATGCAGGTGTTAAAGTATTTTTGTGGAATGTTTTCCCCTGTATGTGTGCTACTTCCCTTTTTGAAGGCTATATACAGTATACAGGGGAAGCAGACCTTGTGGTGCAGTCCACAAGGTCTGGGGGGATGTGGGGGGATGGGCTACCACTGACATGACAGCGATCACTGTTCCCGATGACAAGGAGCAGTAGATCTCTGTCATGTCAGTAGGCAGAACAGAGAAATGCCTTGTTTACATAGGCATCTCCCCGTTCTGCCTCTCCGTGACATGATCGTGGGACACCGGCGTCCCACATCGAGTCCGCGGGACCCGCAGGCACAGTCACACTGTACGCACCGGGGACGCACCCGCGCCCACTAGCCCCGCCAATTAAAGGGGAGGTACAGGTACGCCCATTTGCCCACCACTGCCATTGTGCTGACGTATATCGGCGTGCAGCTGTCGGCAAGTGGTTAAGAAGTAAAAGTGTAACCAATCCGTTTACCTTTAAGCCCTGTACACACGGGCCGAATGTTGGGAGCCAGTCCGACTAGCTTCTGTCAGACGTGCATGCTAGAAAACCAGCAGCCGAGCGCCTCCCGATTGCAGGGGCCACCCCCCTGTCAGATCACAGCAGCTCACTGGGGGAGATCGCTGTACTAACGTCAGATCGTTAGTACAGCGGCTCCGACCTGAGCTGACAGTTTTTTTTTTCGTTCCAGGCTTTAGGCTTGTTTTGCACTTGTGGAGGTGGCTGCGGCTGTGAGTCTCGCCACCACCCGCACAGAAAAACACAGGAGATGCATGTGGATGCCATTAATCCTAATAGCACCTGCATGCACTGGAAATCACAGCAGCCACTTCCCGCACTGGGAACCACACTACACTTGCAGTTCCCGCACAGGCTGCATTTTAAAAACTGGAGCATGGACCTTTTCACTGCATTTTCAGGAGGCTGCGCAACACCCGGCCCGTAGAGCTGCACAAGTGTGAACTGGGCTTTATGGTGTAAGAACAGTGTAACAAGAAGCAGCCTGCTGGCAGAGAAAGCAGTGGTGGTGGCTACTAGTGATGACGGTTCTAGCAGTGAGGAGCAGCTTAATACTTCCTGCTTCTGTCTCCATGTTGGTGCCTGCTGTGGTACAGACTCCTATTAATGATCAAGCCTGGAAGCCATGATGTGGAAGGCCTTGCAATATGGTGGCTTCCCTCTGTTGGCACAAGACAAGCTGGTGGAGGTAAGTTTGTGCTCTGTGCCACTTTCCTCAAAATAACTTTTTAGGTGTGTCGGGACAGGCAGGAATAGACCGTGCCAACACCTAAAGATGAGATGCAATCCCTCCTAAATGTGTGTGGCTCTGAAGTGTAATATGTCCTTCAGCCTGACAGTGTCTCCATAGTGAAATTGAGGTTGGCAACCCGCTAACATGTTCAACACCGCACAGCCTCGTTTTCAACTTTATCTCGTCAAGTTTGGCTCCACCTACACATGCATACCACAATCTTCTTTCAGTTCTATGAAGAGTTTGTATTTTGGTTATCCCAACAGATGTGGATGGGAATACATTTTAATGGCGGGACAGTTCATAGTTCTCCTTTCTCTGTTCAATCACTTTCCTAAAACGGCTTTTAAACTGCATACCCAGCACAAAATGTTGGAATCCATGCATTGACTTTTAAAGAAACTGATAAATATCATTACAATGTAATAATTCTCTCTTGTTGATATACACAGGTAGATGTATAAAGGAGAGGCTGAAGTGTAACGTTGACAATGACTGTGGAGATTTCTCTGATGAAGAGTGTGATGACAGAGACCCAAGACCCGTCTGTCGTGGTGATAATCTCGAACTGTCTGAGCCAGCCAGAACAGCAGGAGACGGGTTTGTAATAGTATCACTAAGGACCTGTATACCTACATTCTCTCACCTGTTATTGAGTTCAGCAATACATTTTAAAAAGACTAAAGTGACTGGCACCCAATTTTTTTTGACTGGCACCCAATGTGAATGAATGAACTACAAGTTCTGTGTTTCACCATGGCAGGCGGACTTGTAGTTCTCAATGGAACATAAGTGTGGCAATCACCGCACTCGTAATCCATTGACACTTCCTCCTTCTCTCCAACTGAAAGCCCATAACTTGGTACTGACATAGAGCCATAGGTCTATTGCATTAGGGTGTACACACCAAAGCTGAAACACACATGTGTGTGTGTAATTATATATATATATATATATATATATATATATACACACAGTATACTGTATATATATATATATATATATATATACATACATATATACACACACACACAATATATATGTAAAATAAAGCGGAAATTGACAGTGCTATATAAGTACTATATAAGTACCTGAAATAAATAAAAAAATATATACAGTATATACTGTACATACAGTCTTCCTTGTGGTATGCTGTGTCAGATTCAAGAGGGAAATACTTCAACGCTTCTCCTTTAAGCAGAGTTGCTCAGTGGGAGATCTTTCCCATTATCCCACTGGCACACAGAGCAATAATGTTAATGCAAACAGCGTGATTAGGGTGTGCCTAGGCACATCCGGCACACCCTGTGCACACGCCTATGCATGGAGCTGGAGGAAGAGTCTGCAAGAGCCTGGCACTACACCCATGATCCACTAATCACAGTTGCAACAACAACAACAAAAAATTATATATATATATATATATATATATATATATATATATATATATATATATATATATATATATATATATATTATACGCACATATTTTTTTTATCTGTAAAGATTTGCATTTATTATTTTTTGGGATAAAGTGAACTCTTAGCCTTTAGGGGGGTGGACTACATCAGATTAGTTGACCTTCTATGCACTCTCTAGTCTCACAATATTCTTTTTGTGAACAGTGAGCTTGGATGTTTGCAAAATGAAAAATGACACGTCTGTCACTGACAATAACACAGCAGTTTTTTGTTTCTCCGAATTGCTCATGTAACATTGCTTTTTTTACCTGTCGATCCTGCCAGAAGATCTGTTAAAGTGATAAAAAAGGGTATTTTTTTCTTAAAATAAAAAAAAAGAAGTTATACTTACCTGATCTGTTCAAAAATATTGCACAGAATGGTCTCTTACCTCCACTATGGCAGTTCCTCGCTGGCACTGTCTGCTCCTCCATCCTCCGGGTGCCTCTTTAGCAAGCCGGGTGCTATGGGGGAACCCAAGCATACATGCTCTTGAGCAGGGCTGTGTGTGTCCATAGACACACACACAGTGCTGGTAAACCATGCCCCTGCTTCCTCTTCACAGCACTTTTAGAGCAGTAGGAACTTGGACTTTAGACTTTGTACTTTCCTTCAACAGGTGACATACATAACAGTATGTTCTTGTCTTAAAAATCTTTTAGGCCAGGCCAGGTTTGATTTAACCTAAACTCTAGTTGTGGATTGTCATCACTAATTGTGTTTGTGTTTATACAGTGTTTATTGTGTTATAGAAAGGCGATTCTATGTTATATTTCTTTTTTTTTTTTTTCAGACTCAGTATTCTTGGAATGGACACAAAGGCAAACCCTTTTGACAATGAACATTTTAACGGACTCTGTAATCGAGTCCGTGATGGTAACACAAAAACTTATTATCGCACACCATGGAATGTCGCAACTTTGAATTATCGGGTAAGGAAAAGGTGTATATTTAATAATAACCCCCTTTCATGTTAAGTTTGTGACACTTTCTATGGTTTATATCTGCAAGGTTTGTTTCCCACCTGGTCACTGCTGGTCATTGGGCAGAGTGACAGTGAAGTGACAGATAGATCTCTGTTTATACACTATACTAGCGCAAGGGCTGCATACTATCTTTAGGGGAATCCTCTACAGGGCAGGAGGTACGGAATTTTTCTGCATGTGCTCTCTAATGGAGACTCTTTAGAACAGGGGTAGGCAACCTCGGGAACTCCAGCTGTGGTGAAACTACAAATCCCATCATGCCTCTGCCTTTAGGAGTCATGCCTGTGATTGTCAGGGTCTTGCAATGTCTCATGGGACTTTTAGTTTCACCACAGCTGGAGGGCCGAGGTTGCCTACCCCTGCTTTAGAATACATTGACAACTCCCTCTTATAAAGGTCAGCTAGAGGGATATTATAATTGCTGTGAGTCAATAAATTATAGTATCCACCGGCTGGCACCGTGGATACAACTGCTAGCGATAAAGTGCTACATCCCAAAAGTCAATGCAGCATTTAATCTGAATGTACAATATGGACTTTTTAGGCACATAAACTATGACAAGATATATAAAAATAAAACATTCTTCATTGATTAACAATATTAAAAATCACTATAATTACAAAAATTCCATATAAAAATGAACATAAAGTGTGGAATAAGGTGTATTCCCCGGAAAAGATAAAAAAGGAAGCTATGGAGATGCTGATGATATAACATCCACTGTACAGCCATGGTCAAAAGTTTTGAGAATGACACAAATATTAATTTTCACAAAGTCTGATGCTTAAGTAATTTTAGATCTTTTTGTCAGATGTTACTATGGTATACTGAAGTATACAGTAATTACAAGCATTTCATAAGTGCCAAAAGCTTTTATTGACAATTGCATTAGGTTTATGCAAAGAGTCATGACCAGTGTAGATCAGATGTCCCCAACTTTCCTTTTACCTGCCCGACCATAATACTCACCCTCCACCCCTTCTCATTACCTAGAATAACGAGACCAGACATGAAATGGAGTACAAATGACCATAGCAGCCTTTTTATTAACCAAAACTATTAGTCAAATAACATTCTTTACATCAACATCTGAAACCAAAATAAACAGTCCTCAGGCCTGTTGGTCTGTGATGGCAACCCCAACATTCCAAAACATGTTCCACTGCTACACTGTGGGACCTTTACCATGATAAGGCCTCCAGCCGTGAACACCAGTTCGGAGACAACCCCACTACCCGCAGTATAACCATTACCCTATTCCAGCTAAACCATATTAACTGGAATCCACCGGAGGGGCACATACCACTGATGAGTCCCCCACACTTCTCGTAATTAATTTATTACATCGTCGCAGACCAATCTACCACCATCCGATCAGCTGCCATGACTTCCCTGTTCATACCACACCTTCAAAGAAAGAAAACAAACAGAGAAGGTGGGTGGGAAACTGCTTGCTTCTTCACCTGCTGATCCTCCACTAATGCCCGAGAGCCCCGCCTCCCCCTTAAGTAAACTACCAGACCCCTCCTTTTCCTGCTTTTCTCAGCCAAACCTCTCTCCTTCCTGCTTCTACAACTCCTTAACTCATTCATTGCCTCCCCTTCTCACTCTGTCATGCCGGCCTTTCACTATTTCCATTACATTCCTATCGCTCCGGGCCTCACTATATTTGCAGTGTTGACCCTTCTTTTTCAAGACCTCTGCAATTCGCCCTGGCATGACGTCAATCAACCTCTGGACCACATCCTGACTGATGGCAGCCCATTCTTGCATGATTATTGCTTGCAGTTTGTCAGAATTTATGGGTTTTTTCTGTTCACCCGCCTCTTGAGGATTGACCACAAGTTCTCAATTAAGGTTTAGGGAGTTTCTTGGCCATGGACCCAAAATTTTGATGTTTTGTTCCCCATGCCCCTTAGTTATCACTTTGGCCTTATGGCAAGGTGCTCCATTATGCTGGAAAAGGCATTGCTCCTAACCAAACTGTGTTCTTAGGAAAAATTGTGAGTGAGCCCACTCCCTTGGCTGAGAAGAAACCCCACACATGAATGGTCTCGGATGCTTTACTGATCACATGACACAGGACTGATGTTAGCGTTCACCTTTTTTTCTCCAGACAAGTTTTTTTCTGGATGCCCCAAACAATCGGAAAGGGGATTCATCAGAGAAAATAACTTTACCCCAGTCCTCAGCAGTCCAATCCCTGTATCTTTTGCAGAATGTCTATCCCTGATGTTTTTCCTGGAGAGAAGTAGCTTCTTTGCTGCCCTTCTTGACACCAAAAGTCTTTTCCTCACCGTGTGTGCAGATGCACTCACACCTGCCTGCTGCCATTCCAAGCAAACACTGCACAGCTGCATCAACTGAAGGAGACAGTCCTGGCACTTGCTGGACTTTCTTGGGCGTCCTGAAGCCTTCTTCACAAATGCAGTGGAAATGTTTATGGGATTAAGTTCATTTTCATGGCAAAGAGGGACTTTGCAATTAATTGCAATTCATCTGATCACTCTTCATAACATTCTGGAGTATATGCAAATTGCCATCATAAAAACGAGGGGAGCAGACTTTGTGAAAATTTATATTTGTGTCATTCTCAAAACTTTCAGCCACGGCTGTATGTATTAACAACTCATTTTAAGCGGGGATATCACCTTGACCACATAGTGTATGCTCTACATCAGGGATATTCAATTAGCGGACCTCCAGCTGTTGCAGAACTACAAGTCCCATGAGGCATAGCAAGACTCTGACAGCCAGAAGCATGACACACAGAGGCAGAAGCATGATGGGACTTGTAGTTTTGCAACAGCTGGAGGTCTGCTAAGTGTATATCCCTGCACTACATGTTTGGCGAAGGAAATCGCTTCTTCTGGAGCTGTTGATACATGCAGTGGATGTTATGCATCTCCAAAGCTTCCTATTTCATCTTTATCCAGGAAATACACCTCTTTCCACACTTTATGTGCATTTTTATATGGAATTTTTGTAATTATAGTGATTTTTAATATTGCTAATCAATGAAGAGTGTTTTATTTTTATATATATTATCATAGTTTATGTGCCTAAAATGTCCATATTGTACATTCAAATTATACATGACTGGGAGTCAATATTATTTTAATTGATGTTATATATATTTAAAGTTATTCTTTTGTATGTTTTTTTTTGCACTATAGGCATCTTTCACACTGCAGCTTGAAAAAGCTCAGTACAGCGGGGTTTTTTACTGATCTAAAATTCAGTCCATTGGCACATTAACAAGAGTAAAAAGAAATACAAAAATCTGTGTTCCCGGTCAGTATTGTGTGCCGGTACATGCAAATACATGCATATGAGCATACATGATAATTCATTTTACCTAGGAATGTATTGCGCCACAAACGTGCAAGCGCACATTTATGTGCAAATACGCGCAACTACATGCAAAACATCTGAAATTACGCAGCTTCTCAAACATCAGTACCCGTGTACAAGAGATCATATACTCAACAATTAAAAAAAAAAAAAGGAACATTCAATAAAAGACTAACAATTTCCATATCACTTTGGGTTATTTAAAGAGAAAGTTACTAAGCCATACAGAAGGAGTAGCAGTGAGCTGTAAGGTGTCACTGTTTATTCATTTGTGTAACTTTTAGCTTGCGCTTCTGAGCTCTGTAAACAACAAGCTTTTTACAACAAAAGACATTCTGAAAGTGGAAAACTTTGCAAAAAGAACCAAAGCTTATACCTGTAGGCTAGATATCCAAATACATTGGTATTATGCAGCATTCAACTTTGCCAAAAATTAGATAATATTTTTAGTTATGACCTTAATATCAAAAAAAAAAAATGTAGTAAATTACTGTAGCAGTGTGAGCTGAATGGTACTAAACGGTAAGTTTAATTATGGTTTGATGCAGTTTGCATTCTGGCGAATGTCCCTCTGGATCCTATTATAATTTTTTGTTTACTGTTATCTCTCTATATTCCTCAGACGGTAGCTGACAAGTCTTTCACATCAGAAACTTTCACTGACACTGTTTCTGTGGTGGAAAGTGTTTTGAAGAAAACCACAGAAAGCTTTGAGGCATCGCTTTCCTTCAAGATCACACCAACTGAACTAAGCAAAAACGCAGGAGGAGGTGTCGGAGGAGATGTCGGAGGAGATGTCGGCGGTGTTGAAGGCGTTGTAGGAGATAAGGCTGATGGAAAGACTGAAGAAGCTGCTGCAGCGGGCGTTAGTGGCAAAAAATTTACAATCGGTGGAGAGATTGGTCTTGAAAAAACTAGGAAAGAAAGTGTGACACAGCTCAATGAGTTCAAACTAGACAAGGTAAGGCACATAAATGTTACAGGGGGCTCCATGCCTTCCAGGCTCTCCACATAGTAACAATCAGTTCCCGGAACATATAAATTGCCAATTTTATCATTTTTGACAATATTGTCATTTTTATAATGGTGGAGGGTTGTGGAAACATTTATTGCATTCTTTCAAACATGTTTGCTTATTTTTTTATACTAATAAAATAACATTTCAGCTAGACTGCAAATCTCCCATTATATCATCTGTATACATATAGTATATATGAATATCTTTTGGGACATATTAGTTTGAAGTGGACATATGCATTGTTCATGTAAATAAACAGTATTAGACTATTGTGGTCTTCTATCTGGTTTGTAACCTGAGTGTAAAGATGGTTAAGAGTGGTGAGGAGATATCCAGTGGAACAAGCGGGAAAGCTCTGGGAGGAAGGAAACTCAGTGAAATTAGATCAATAAATTGTAGCTTAATGGCACAATAACTACCAAAAAAGATGGCCGTGCTCTCCACTGTGTTGGAATTAACACCAAACAGATAAATTGGGTTAGGTGGAGCCATGCAACTAACGCCACACCTGGTGACGTCACTTCTTATTTTTTTATTTATAATAGGAAAGGGACCCACAAGGACCAAAATAATACAGGGCGATACATAACACATCACACCATCATCCAACAAAGTTCGTAATATATCTACATGACTTTTTGACATTGTTAGAATATGTTTACATTGTGTTAGATACTATTGAAGTTTTTATACAGTTATAGTTCTCGCTCGCTATGCTGCGATACCGTGGTTACATCTGGGAATCGTGTATTGTATCATCGAGTAACCCTCCATTTTAAAAGTGCGGTGTGTTGGGGTAGTGTGGTCCCATGAGCACCATCCCTACTTTTTCCTTTTTTTTTCAAATAGCGTAGGAGTATCCTACAGCAGGGGGAAGAAGAAAGGGTGGTAGTGGGAGTAAGAGGAGGGGTTGAAGGGGAGTGGGGGAAAAGTGTTCCCCGCGATCATGGAGCATTTGGAGGAGACAGACAAGGGTATAATTTAATTTGTGTTGTGGGTGTTCAGCCATTTATTATAGGTTCACGTAAGGCCTGACCCTTAGCTGAGTATATGAAAATGTTCCACAGCTGCCACGTTTTGGAAAACTTCTCTTGTCTGTTTTGTGCTGTATGAATGATGTCTTCCATCTTTTTGATTTCCTCTACATTTCTGATCCATAAATCTATGGTTGGTGGGGTTGGGGATTTCCAATGTAATGGGATACAGGCTTTAGCTGCGTCTAGGAGGTGTCGGATCACAGAGTTTTTGTATGTCTTTGTGGGTATGTTTGATGCGTGCAGGAGGAAGAAAGCTGGGTCATCAGTCATCAGTTGTGGTCTGTAAAATTCTGTGCCGTCTTCCGGATTGTTTGCCAAAAGTTCGTCAATCTAGGGCATGTCCAGAAAATATGTAATAACGTCCCTTTTTCTGTTTGGCAACGCCAACAGTGGTCCGATGTGGTCGGGAAGAATTTGTGTAATAAAACTGGGGTTCTGTACCAACTTGATAAAATTTTGTAATTTGTCTCCTGGGTTTTCGCACATATAGAGGATTTGTGTGTGAATCTGAGGATTTGTTGTCTCTTGGATGTGTTAAATCTACAGTCTAGTTCTCTCTCCCACTTAAGTAAACCCGGTGGCATGAAATCTGTTGGAGGTGTATTTAAGAGTTTGTAGGTCTGGGAGAGTGTGTGTGGTAGTATCCCCGAGGCCGAGTGGTTAGCGGTTGGTTATTGCCCGTGGGAGGTTGGATGGAGTTAAGGAAATGGCTTAGCTGTAGCGATCTCAGGAAGTCCTGGCGGAACGGGCCCGTGGGGTCAGAGAGTTCTGTAGTTGTTTTCCAACGCCCTCCAGAACTAAAGTGGGAGGCTTGGTGTAGACCCGTCTCACCCAGGCCCCCAAAGATCGCATCCCGTATACCCGGCGTGAACAGTGGGTTTCCCAATATAGGGTATAGAGGGGAGTTTGATGAGGATATATTTTCCAGAGAAAAAAGCCGGGCACAGATTTGTATTGTGGTTCCTATCAATGGATGGTGCTTAATCTCCGCCGGTAGGGCCGAGTGGCACCACGGAGCTCTCCGTAAGGGGACTATACTTTGGTTTTGCTCTAGTTGGGTCCAAAGTTTTGTGGCTTGGTGATGACACCAATCTATCACCCACCCCAGATGCACTGCCTGGTAGACCACCGGATTGTTTGGGGAGGACAAGTAATTTGTTTGTAAGTCGTGGTCTTCGTTTGGCCCATACAAATTCCGTGAATACTGACTGTACTTTCTTAAAATAAGTTGCAGTTATGTTTACAGGTAAGGCTTGCATAAGGTAGAGGAATTTTGGGAGTATGGACATTTTTAATATGTTGCAGCGCCCCAACCAGGAATGTAGACCAGTGGTCCAATTGTTTAGTAATGTTTTGACAGACTTCAGTAGTGGTGGAAAATTTAATTCATAAAGTCTTGGGAATGTTTGGGGGATTCGTGCCCCTAGGTAGTTCAGGGACGTATTTGTCCATTTCAGGTTAAAGCTGGATTGGAGATGTACAAGCTGTGGTTGTGATATTCCTACAGTCATCGCCTCTGATTTAGTCAGGTTGATCTTCAGATTAGAGAGGGCAACGTATATTTCAAATTCCCGTAGTAGGTTTGGGAGGGATATTGTGGGTTTCGTGATTGAAAACATAAGGTCATCTGCGTATGCGGACACTTTATATTGAGTTTGGTTTATCATTAATCCGGAGATGTTTGGATTTAGTCTGACGTGACACAGAAAGGGTTTGAGGGATAATGTAAAGAGGAGGGGTGAGAGAGGGCACCCCTGCCTCGTCCCATTGGTGATTGGGAATAGGTCTGATATCACTCCGTTGGCCCGAATCCTGGCTGTCGGAGTTGTGTAGGCTGCCATTATCCATCTCATCATATTACTGCCTATCCCCACGTGTCGAAGCGTTTCAAACATAAAGGGCCAGTTCACGCGATCGAACGCTTTTTTAGCGTCGGTGCTTATGAAGACACTTCGTGTTTTTGTGAGATTGGCCGTGTAAAGCAGATTCAGAACTTTGGTGGTGTTGTCCCCTGCTTCCCTGGTTGGGACAAATCCCACCTGGTCTAAATGTATTAAGTGTGGAAGGTGCAGTTGTAGTCTGGAAGCTATTGTTTTGGTAAACAACTTGAGATCGGTGTTCAGTAGGGAAATCGGACGGTAACTCCCGCATTGGGTCAAGTCTTTTCCTTCTTTAGGAATGACCAATATTTGGGCTTGCAACGTGGAGCTATGGAACATACCTCCTTCACTAAGGCTGTTAAATAGTTTAATCAAGTGGCTTCCTAGGGATGGTAGTAAGGCTTTGTAGTACTGAATTGTAAGGCCGTCTGGGCCTGGGGCTTTACCTGGTTTGGTGGTGCCTATTGCCAATTGAACTTCAGTCAGCGTAATTGGTTCTTCTAAAAGGTCTCGTGTTTCAGCCGACAGGGTGGGTATTAGGGAAGTAGTTAAGTACTCTGCTATATGTTCTGGTGTTGGGTGTGTCGCAGACAGGTTGTACAGCTTCTCGTAATAAGATCTGAATTCATTGGTAATTTGTTGGGGTAGGGACACTTTTTCGTCTGCCGGGGAGTGTGCGTATGGTATATATGATGCTAACTTTTGAGCTTGTAAAGACTGCGCTAGCAGTCTACCACATTTATTTCCTGATTCGTACACCTTTTTTCGGGATATTTGGAGTGCCGCCTTAGCTTTAAAGTGGAGCAGTTCTGTAATCTGCATTCGTACTGTGTCAAGGTCGACTCTCAGTTGTCTGGTTTGGGTCTGTTTGTGTGCGGCCTCTAGCGTCTGTAGTTTGTCAAGTAGTGAGGTCATTTGTTTAGTTCTTAGCTTTTTAAGCCTTGCTCCGTGTTTTATAAGAATGCCACGGATCACTGCCTTGTGGGCCTCCCACACCAGACCTATATCACTATCTGTGGTATCGTTAGTTTGGAAATAATGTGTTATTTCTTTTAACACATCAGTCAGTACCTCCGGGTCTTGTAGGAGACTCTCATTAAGTCTCATGGTTTCCTATGTCCCCTGTAGTAGTCAGTCAGAGCATACCGCATTGTGACTGGGGCATGGTCTGACCATGTTATAGACCCTATCATGGTGCCCTTGACCGCCTGAAGTTGGCCATGTGGTATTAGGAAGTAGTCTATACGTGAGTACAGGTGATGTGGATGGGAATAGAATGTATAATCCCGTTCACCGGGGTGGAAGAGACGCCAGACATCTATCAGTTGGGCAGCGTGAAGGGCTGAGTGCATTACCTTGCGTGCACCTCGAAGGATGGAGGAAGTCCCCGTTGAAGTGTCTTCTGTAGGGAGCAGGGGGATATTGAGATCGCCACCTACAATGAGTTGGCCTTCTGAGAATTCTTGTAGTAATTTCAAGTGTCTTTTGATAAAGGTATCTTGTTGACTGTTTGGGGCGTAGAGGTTGGCCAAAGTCACTTTCACGTCACCTATCATGCCCTTAAGGAATAAGTATCTTCCCATCGGGTCTGTTTTCATAGCGATCAGGAACCACGGGATTTTTGCTGAAATCTGGATAGATACTCCCCTTGATTTGGCCTCTGAGTACATGGAGTGGTATACCGTCAGATAGTATCTATTTTTTAGGATAGGGAAAGCATTTTCCCTGAAGTGCGTCTCCTGCAGCAGAACAATGTCTGCTTTCAAGCGTTTCATGTAATTTTGTAGCATCCGTCGCTTTTCAAGGACGTTAAGTCCTTTTGCGTTTAAAGTGACGATGTGAAGTTTGTCCATGATCGCGGGGGATTGGGGGTAGGGGGGGGGGGGCGGAAAGGAGTTGGAAGGGGGGCGGGATAGTGAGGATGTGAAAAAGAGAGGGTGGGGTAAGGGAAAGAGTGAGGGTGTGTAGCCCTCTAAAGGGGTTTTATAAGATCTAAAGTAGTTAGCAAAATATTGCTTTTACGCTCTTCAGGAAGGCCTGAGTGACGAGCGTGTGCCTAGGTGGGAGTGTGTTCAGCAAGGGTCATGGGAGGCTCCCAGGGCTACCCCGACTCCCCCGGCCCATCGTGTGAGTGTGAGAGTGGGCAATTATTATGCAACTGGTGCTACAGGACTTATACTTTAAATAGTGTTGGGATTTGTGGGATTTAAAAGGTCTTTTATAACAGTTCTTGCTATCTATAACAAACATTACAACTGACACATTAAATATGCAGGTTGGTCACACAACAACAACAACAAAAGCAAAAACATCCCCCATGTAAGTGTCCGTTCCCAGATTTGCTCCTCCAGAGCTAAGTCAGCACTACTACCGAATCAAACCCCACTAGGTATCAATCGTGTACTAGAGGAAGAATCCCCTCCCATAATTTTACTGTCCGGCATATCCTCATAGGACACTCACAGTCGCATCCCAATAGATAGCATACAACTGCGGTCGCTCATTGGTATCAGGTGTAGGTATCAGGTGTGTTATAATCTTACCGCCCCTTCGACAAGAGTGCTGACTTTGCCTGTGGTAGCGGACAGGTTTAAAGGTGATGAGAGAGAGGGCTCTGGGACAAGTTAGACAACTGTGGTGCGGCATAATCTGGTATTGTCCTGCGAATAGGTGTACGTTAGTTTAGGCTACTCAGATAGCACGTTGTGTGTTGACAGCCCTCCTCCGATAAAGTAGAGGTATACCAAATGTTCGGGTGGAAAGAATCCCTGAGTTGCAACAGTTTATGTTTTGCCTGATGGGCGAGGGGTTGAGGGTCTTCCCGTCACCGTCCCCGTCGTTCTGGAGGGTGCATCTTAGGGCAACTATATAACAAAGAACTCAGAGCCCAGTCTGCACCCCGGGGTTCTCGGATAGTGCCTCGATTGGATACGTCTCATTCTAGGGGACGGTGCGGGTATCTCGTCATGAAGAACATGGGGGAGAAATAAGCGAGACAACAGGGCGTTCCGCCCAAGTCAAGGCATGAAGACATCTTTCCTCCATCAGGTCTCTGTGTTGGGGTGGCAGGTTGGCAGTATGGGAATGGAGGGTGTCAGGTGGGAATCAGTCTGTGGGGTTTAACATTAAAAGTGTCATGTTACCAGTTCCTGCAAGATAGTCTTTGGTGACCAGAAAAGAAGTATACTCATGACTCACGTGACCTGTTGTTAGTTGAGGCGCGGGGATGTCCCCAGAGTCTCTGAGAGCGAGCAGGCTGGTTAGGTCTGCTCGTAGTTGGGCCTGAACGGCCTGTTGGTCTCGGGATTTTTGTTAGCCAGTTTGGCACTTGGATTGGGTCAATTCCCAAAAAGGTGAAAAAGGCTGGGAGGTCTGCTGGCGTGCGCAGCGTGAACGAAGCTTATTACCGCCTATTACCGCCAGAGGAGATCCCCATCTGTAAGTGCAGCCCTGACGTCTAGCAGTTTCCAGCGCCGTTTTCAGCATAGCGCGACGTTGCAGTGTGGCTCTGGAAATATCTGGGAGTATCTGGATATGTGCTCCATCAAAATCGATTTCTCCATTTTCCCAGGCGCTGCGTAGGATAATCTCCTTTTTGCGTATCGGTGTAGATGGCACAGCACATCACGGGGCCTTGCGGGATCCGTGGGTTTTGGGCCCAGGGTGCGGTGCACCCTATCAATTTCCATAGTGGGTGGTGGGGTCTCCAGCAATCCGTGAACTATGGCTGTGACTGTCTCTGCAAGGTCTTCAGGCCCCGTAGCTTCTGGAATCCCCGCAGCCGCAGATTGTTGCGGCAGCTACGGTCCTCCATTTCTTCTAAGTGGAGCTGCATCTCTTGGGCCTCCATGGTATGGGATTCGTGCGCCCGTTCTAGAGCCAGCACCCGAGTTTCCAAAGCGGAGGTTAAAGTTTCTCCGGCGCTCACTCGGTCAGTGATTGTGTGCAGCTCTGTCTTTACCTCTTGTATGTCCCTGCTGTGGGCTTCCTCCACACTCCATGTCTGCCCTCGTAGGGAGGGCCTGAAGCATGGTGCGGAGGTCATCATCCAGGCAGCTTTGACTGTGTGCAGGGCCGCCAGGCTCTGATCAGAAAGCGGCCAAGGTCCCCGTGAGGTGGGCTGGGTCCGGGGATAGTGTAGGGACAGATGCCTGAGACATAACGATAGCTCTTTCTGCCCGTGCTGCACATGGTGCAGACACAATGGCGCCCGGAGAACGTTCCTGTCTGCCTCTGAAATACCGCTGGATACAAAGCTGAGGTATCAGGAATCGAGTCCCTCGTGTGATCGATCTGGTCCTGTAGCGTTTAGGGGTGCTCATGCCATGCCCACATGTAATTAAGCTGGTCTTTTGGCCGGTATAAGTCGGGCCAGGCAGGGAGCTCCCCCAGTACATGTCCTTATCCAGCCATTGCTAAGCCATGCCCCCTGGTGACGTCACTTCTGACCACTATTGTGGTCTTCTCTCTGGTTTGTAACCTGAGTGTGAAGGCGGGAGGATATAAACCCTCATGTTTTTTCACCTTAATGCATCCTATGTCCAGCCAAAGCTCGTTTGGCTGGACTTCTCCTATGGATCACGGGAGTGCAATTCGTTTTGCACTCCTGTGACCTGTTTTCAGCAGAGATCAGGCTGAATTCTGCTCTCTGTTGACGTCACAGATATCAGTCCAGGCACCGCATCATCAAGACAATAAAGTCTGGATCCGCCAGGTGCCTGGACTGACACCCAGCTCAGCCTCTCCGTGGACCGATGAGAGCCTGAGACGGCCTGCTCTGCCCCCTCCACAGCTCAGCGTTCCAATGAGCGAGGAGGGAGATGAGCAGAGAGCACTGACTGACAGTCTGCAGCTCTTTGCTCACTGAGCTCTGAAAACCTAGTGGTCGGAGAATCAGAGAAGCAGCCAAGAGGCCCATGAGAAATCTAGAGGAGCTGCAGAGATCTACAGCTCAGGTGGAAAAATCTGCGGTGGACTTAAGGTGTCAGTAGTTGATGACAGCCTCACCCGCTCCTCAGAACTGAGCCCCCGCTTCCTGGTGCAGCGTGTCATGTCACAGCGTATTGCGTCACATGTAGATGATTGCCGTACAGCCATGCCCCGACATGTTTCGTCACACAGACTTAATCATGGGATGTAGATCTGCAGAGATCTACATCTCAGGTGGAAAAATCTGTTCACAGGAAAACTATTAGGTGTGCACTCCACAAATCTGCCTTTTATGGAATAGTGGCAAGAATAAAGCCATTAATGAAATAAAACCCCATTTTCAGTTTGTGAGAAGCCATGTAGGGGACACAGCAAACATGTGGAAGAAGGTGCTCTGGTAAAATGAGACCAAAATTTAACTTTTTGGCCTAAAAGCAAAAGGCTATATGTGGCAGAAAACTAACACTGCACATCACCCTGAACACACCATCCCCACCGTGAAACATGGTGGTGGCAGCATCATGCTGGGGGGATGCTTTTCTTCAGCAGTGACAGGGAAGCTGGTCAGAGTTGATGGGAAGATGGATGGAACCAAATACATGTTTAGTCACACAGACTTAATCATGGGATCCAATCCCAGGATAACAACCCTAAACATACAGTCAGAGCTACAATGGAATGGTTTGGCTCAAAGCATATTCATTTGTTAGAATAGCCCAGTCAAAGTCCAGACCTAAATCCATTTGAGAATCTGTGGCAAGACTTGAAAATTGCTGTTCACAGACGCTCTCCATCCAATTTGACAAAGCTTGAGCTATTTTTCAAAGAAGGATGGGCAAAATGTCACTCTCTGGATGTACAAAGCTGGTAGAGCCATCCCCAAAAAGAACAATGAATTGACTCAGGGGGCTGAATACAAATGCACACCACACTTTTCAAATATTTATTTGTAAAAAAATTTGAAAACCATTTATCATTTTCCTTCTACTTCAGAACTATGTGCCACTTTGTGTTGGTCTATCACATAAAATCCCAATGAAATACATTTAAGTTTTTGGTTGTGACATGACAAAATGTGGAAAATTTCAAGGGGTATGAATACTTTTTCAAGGCAATGCATTATCTGCCACTCGTGTACAGATATTGGGTTGTAAACTTCCACTAGACCATCCCCCTGATCACCTATAGCAAAGCCCCATGGACAGTCAGGAATATTCACTTCACAGGACCCTACATATTCTCTGTTGTTTCAGATCAGGGCTTTGGGAGTCACACCTGGGGCCCATTTCACATAGAGGCCCAGGTCATCTGACATGTGTTTTGTAGAGGGGTCTGCTCTTCAGTGCCAGACAGGTGACTTCTTGACCTGATCATGACCACTTCCAACCCAAGCAGGTTTACACTAGATACTGTAAGTTCTCTTTAGGATCCTGTAAATCAACACTTGTGCAATGTAACAAAAGTTATACCCATCTTGCCACCTGCACCCTGATCATGTACTGGCCCATGCTATACTCTTTCATACAGGTATCATGGATCCTCTTTCGATATCGCCCCAGGCAGAAGCAAAGCCCATACTTTAATACCATATATTCAGCACTTGTAGCTTACACTTGAAGATAGCAACATCTCTTCGCAGGCAATATAACAAAACCATTGTACCCAGCTTCAGTGGCATAATAAAAGTCTCCTGTCAGGGTTGTACTACAGCAACTAGCCCAACTCCAGGGAAGGCCCACTAAGGGCAAACGACTGCATTACTCCATTATGCTGCCTCTCTCTCTGTACAACTTCCACTTTCTAGCTAAGCACCACTTACCAATTTTTTTAGGATCCTCTCAGGAAGCGCAGAGCTATGACCTTACTTCCTGGGACACTATTAGCCCCTGCCTACACACAGATGGCAAAAAAAGAAATGGGGGTTCTAACCCTCCCTTAAGCTGGATACACACTATACAATTTTCTTTAGATTTTTTCCTTTAGATTTACCAAAACCATATAATAGGAGGTCAAACCTTAACAGTTTTAATTTGTTTGCAATCAGGTAGACCCTTGCGCTACATGGTTTTGGTAGATCTAAAGGAAATCAAACAACACAAGTGGATAGTGTGTATCCAGCTTTACACTATCCAAAATTAATAAACATGTTTTGCGTTTAGTTTTACTTTAATGGGACATTATGTTTGTTACTACAGTACCAGTGTTTTTTTTTTAAATACATTAAAGAAACATTTGTCTTTTTTTTACAGACTAAAAAATTCCTGCGGATATCAGGAAATGTACAGCTGGCAACATTTCAGATGAGGACTCGGGGTTTTGTTGTGTCCCCAACTTTTATTGATGATTTGAACAACCTGCCATCTTTTTATGACAAGGCAGAACATTTTGCCTTTTTGGAAATGTATGGCACTCATTACGCAGTCTCTGGAAACATTGGTGGAAAATATGATCTTGTATACGTACTAGATGATACCGTTATGAAAATTAAAGGTAAGCGTCACTCTAAAGCTAGCTATAGACATATGCCCATGGCCAGAAAAGCTCAGGAGAAATGGTGATTGAACAGTTATAAATTATTGTCCTCTATATTCTCTCTGTTGTGTAACCCCCAACATAAACCAGTGCTTGAAGGGTGTCTGCATGTGCCTCTCTCTTGGATGCTCCATAGCATAACCCTGAACACTTAGGCAATCCAAATGTCTATGTAATAAGGGACCATTAACATTGTTGTTGTTGTTCAGTCGTTTAGTTGTGTCCGACTCTTTTCGTGACCTCATGAACGATAGCGTGCCAGGCTTTTCTGTCCGCCACTGCTTCCCGGAGCTTGCTTATTTTCATGTTCAAAGTTTCAATGATGCTATCTATCCAACTTGTTTTCTGTTGTCCTCTTCTCCCTTTCCTTCCATGTTTCCCAGCATCAGGGTCTTTTCCAATGAGTCCTCTTGTTGCATTGGGTGGCCAAAGTATTCGAGTTTCAGCTTCAGGATCCTACCAGTGAATGTTCAGGGTTGATTTCCTTCAGGAATGACCGGTTTGATCTTCTTGCCGTCAAATTAGTTCAAAAGCATCAATTCTTCGGCGTCAGCCTTCCTTTTGGTCCAACTTTCACAGCCATAGGTTACTACTGGGACTACCATAGCTTTGACTTTATGGCATTTTGTAGGGTGATGTCTCTGCTTTTTATAATGTTGTCTAGGTATGCCATTGCTTTCCTCTCAAGAAGCAAGCATCTCCTAATTTCATGGCTACAGTCACAATCTTAGAGCCTAGGAAGATAAGATATGTCACAGTTTCCTTTTCTTCTCCTTCTATTTGCCAGAGTGTTGGGACTGGTACCATTCACATTACCATGTTGCATTAAATGGCACCCAACATATAAAATGCAACTGCAATACAGGACACCAAAGCACAAAGCACATTGGGTGACATTTATCAATCCTGTTGCAAGGCAAAAAAATGCTAAACTGGGACGCTGAGAAATATTGGAAGACAGATTTATTACCAGGTTACAACCTGAATCATAAATTCCACATTTGGCTGCCCTAAAGTAGCATTTGCACTTGCTAAATGAATCCCGACCCTGACCACTTCTTAGTGATGCATCTGTTGAGAGTGGAAATTTGTCTCATCTTCATTAATAAATCTGTCTTTGAATTTTGCAAATGGTCACTTAGGAATACAGATGCAAAGGTCTGTAAACATGTCTCAGAGACTGTGCTGAAGAAGATTTGCAACTAATTGTGTTGATAAATGTCCCTTGTGTGTTGCAGTGCACTGCAAAAAAAAGAATATACTGTATCAGCATCAAATTTAACTGCATTGAGAGCCCATTGAAAGTGAATGCACATTAAAGTGCCTTGTGGTGCATGTGTTACCACAGTATTTTCCATGGGGGACAGGCCCTAAAGAAACCAATGGAACCAGTTGCAATCGGATTGCATGGCCTCTTTTAAATGTACAAGCACATACACAGGGTATTGCAAAGGCCCTGGCTGGAAAAAAAATGGAGTGGATTATTTAGGTAGTCCTTCAAACTTCATAGTTGTTGGGGATTCTAAAGCTGATTGTATCCAGATTATAATATATCAGTGTATTGTGCTGCACTTTTAGAGATAAATGAATGTGAAAAAGATTAAATAAACTTGAAAAGTGCAAAATCGTTAAAAACAATATACAGTATCTCACAAAAGGGAGTACACCCCTCACATTTTTGTAAATATTTTATTATATATTTTCATGTGACAACACTGAAGAAATTACACTTTGCTATAATTAAGTGTTCTTGCATAGCAAGACCATTTACTGTTATCTCACATATATATTTTTATTATTATTATAGCCAAATTTACCACCCTAACTCCTCCCACAGCTTTTATACTACATAGACAAGTAATACACCAAAACGTGCGGATTGTTCCCGACTGGTGTGCTATTACTTTGTGGAATGTTTCGCCAAATGGTTCACGAAATAGCGTCGGTTTTGCGGCGAAATTGGTCCCATAGGAATGAATGGCGAAATGTTCAATGTCATTTAATTGGTGTGCTATTACCTTGTGGAACTTTGTGAAAAGCTGAAAAATACCAGTGTGCCCACGCCATGACACTACCACCATCATGCTTCACTGATGAGGTGGTATGCTTTGGATCATGAGCAGTTCCTTTCCTTCTCCATACTCTTCTCTTCCCTTCACTCTGGTACAAGTTGATCTTGGTCTCATCTGTCCATAGGTTGTTGTTCCAGAACTGTGAAGGCTTTTTTAGATGTTGTTTGGCAAACTCCAATCTGGCCTTCCTGTTTTTGAGGCTCACCAATGGTTTACATCTTGTGGTGAACCCTCTGTATTCACTCAACAAACTTGACTTTGACACACATACACCTACCTGCTGGAGAGTGTTCTTGATCTGGTCAACTGTTGTGAAGGGTGTTTTCTTCACCAGGGAAAGAATTCTTTGGTCATCCACCACAGTTGTTTTCCGTGATCTTCTGGGTCTTTTGGTGTTGCTGAGCTCACCGATGCGTTCTTTCTTTTTAAGGATGTTCCAAACAGTTGATTTTGCCACACCTAATGTTTTTGCTATCTCTCTGATGGGTTTGTTTTGTTTTTTTCAGCCTAATGATGGCTTGCTTCACTGATAGTGACAGCTCTTTGGATGTCATATTGAGAGTTGACAGCAACAGATTCCAAATGCAAATTGCACACTTGAAATGAACTCTGGACCTTTTATCTGCTTCTTGTAAATGAGATAGTGAGGGAATAACACACACCTGGCCATGGAACAGCTGAGCAGCCAATTGTCCCATTACTTTTGGTCCCTTAAAAAGTGGGAGGCACATATACAAACTGTTGTAATTCCTACACCGTTCACCTGATTTGGATGTAAATACCCTCAAATTAAAGCTGAAAGGCTGCAGTTAAAGTACATTTTGTTTGTTTCATTTCAAATCCATTGTGGTGGTGTATAGAGCCAAAAAGATTAGAAATGTGTCGATGTCCCAATATTTATGGACCTGACTGTATGAGTGCTGCCAGCATTGCTGTAGAGTTTGAAGGGGTGGAGGGTCAGCCTGTCAGTGTGCAGACCATACGCCGCACACTGCATCAAATTGGTCTGCATGGCTGTCATCCCAGAAGGAAGCCTCTTCTAAAGATGATGCCTGCAAACAGTTTGCCATCAAACGCAGCCACTGTGCCATCAAATGCAGCCACCGTGCCATCAAACGCAGTCACTGTGCCATCAAACGCAGCCACTGTACCCATAAATTGCCACCACTGTGCCTATTAAACGCTGCCACTGTGCAATCAAGCGCAACCACTGTGCCCATCAAGCACAGACACTGTGCCATCAAACGCAGACACTGTGCCCATCAAGCGCAGACACTGTGCCATCAAACGCAGCCACTGCACCCATAAATTGCCACCACTGTGCCATCAAACGCAGCTACTGTAACCATCAATTGCTGCCAGTGTGCCCCATCAATTGCTGCCAGTGTGCCCCATCAATTGCTGCCAGTGTGCCCCATCAATTGCCGCCAGTTTGCCCCATCAATTTCTGCCAGTTTGCCCCATCAATTGCCGCCAGTTTGCCCCATCAATTGCTGCCAGTGTGCCCTCCCACCTGGCACTTACCTGTCTTGGGTCAGTGCTGTCCTCCGAGTCCTCAATGTCTTCTCCCGTCCTCTTCTGCTATGATTGGACGCCTGGTGTCCAATCACAGCACCTGTCGCTTCAGCCAATCAGGGGACAGGTAACCAGACCCGGTGCACCTGATTGGCTGAGAGGCGTGTCAGTGTTAGGGAAGCGATTTACTTGATTCCCTAACACAGCACTACGTAAGCAGTGAATGCACAGCAGTGTGTCTGCTGTTTACCAATTTGAAAGCCTATTAGAGCCCACTTCCAAAACACCCCCGCCACTGTAATTCAGATGCCCTATTCAGGGGTCAGACACCTGAATAGGGGGCGGCAGCGGCGACAATTGATGCAATGCATGAATCTATCTATTGGAGACTGACGGGTGCAGGAGAGAGGGGGCGGCGCTCCTGCGCCCTCTATGGACGCACCGCCACTGATTCCATATATTTAAATACATAGTGTGATATCTCGCAGATAAACTTGAATAAACACACAGGGAGGTGTGGCAGTCCCTCTTAGCAGAAAAGATTGATATATAAGTATTTATTTTTACAAATAAATATCTGAATATATCTGAATCTGAAAAGTGTAGCATGCGTTTGTATTCAGCCCCTTTACTCTGATACCCCTAACTAAAATCCAGTGGAACCAATTGCCTTCAGAAGTCACCTAATTAGTAAATAGAGTACACCTGTATGTAATTTAATCACAATATAAATACAGCTGTTCTGTGAAGCCCTCAGAGGTTTGTTAGAGAACCTTAGTGAACAAACAGCATCTTGAAGGCCAAGAAACACACCAGACAGGTCAGGGATAAAGTTGTGGATAAGCTTGAAGCAGGTTTGGGTTATTAAAAAAATATCCCAAGCTTTGAACATTTCACAGAGCACTGTTAATTCATCACCCGAAAATGGAAAGAGTATGTCACAGCTGCAAACCTACCAAGACATGGCCGTCTACCTAAACTGACAGGCCGGGCAAGGAGAGCATTAACCAGAGAAGCAGCCAAGAGGCTAATGGTAACTCTGGAGGAGCTGCAGAGATCCACAGCTCAGGTGGGAGAATCTATCCACAGGACAACTATTAGTTGTGCACTCCACAAATCTGGCCTTTATGGAAGAGAGGCAAGAAGAAAGCCATTGTTGAAAGAAAGCCATAAGAAGTCCTGTTTGCAGTTTGCAAGAAGCCATGTGGGGGACACAGCATACATGTGGAAGATGGTGCTCTGTTCAGATGAGACCAAAACTGAACTTTTTGGCCTAAAGGCAAAACGCTATGTGTGACTGAAAACTCACACTGCACATCATCCTGAACACACCATCCCCACCGTGAAACATGGTGGTGGCAGCATTAAGTTATGGGGATGCTTTTCTTCAGCAGGGACAGGGAAGCTGGTCAGAGTTGATGGCGAGATGGATGAAGCCAAATTTAGGGCAATCTTAGAAGAAAACCTGTTAGATTCTGCAAAAGACTTAAGACTGGGGTGGAGGCTCACCTTTCAGTAGGACAACAACCCTAAACATACAGCCAGAGCTACAATGGAAAGGTTTGGCTCAAAGCATAGCCCAGTCAAAGTCCAGACCTAAATCCATTTGAGAATCTGTGGCAAGGCTTGAAAATTGCTGTTCACAGACGCTCTACATCCAATCTGACCGAGCTTGAGCTATTTTGCAAAGAAGAATGGGCCAAAATCTCACTCTCTAGATGTGCAAAGCTGGTAGAGACATCCCCAAAAAGACTGCTGTAATTGCAGTGAAAGGTGGTTCTACAAAGTATTAAAGCAGGGGGCTGAATACAAATGCACGCCCCCCTTTGATATATTTATTTGTAAAAAAATTGAAAACCATTAATCATTTTCCTTCTACTTCACAATTATGTGCCACTTTGTGTTGGTCTATCACATAAAATCTCAATAAAATACATGTATGTTTTTGGTTGTAACATGACAAAATGTGGAAAATGTCAAGGGGTATGAATACTTTTTCAAGGCACTGAAAATATCTACTTAAAGCATAACTAAACTCTCGCAGTCAACTTCATTTTTTTATTTGAATAACAAACATGTTATACTTACCTGCTTTGTGCAATGGTATTGCATCGAATGGTCCCAAATCTCCTCTTCGGGGGTCACCCGCCAGCAATATTGGCTCCTGCTCTAGTCCATGTGCCACTATAGGAAGCTGCTTCTTATGGTGGCACACATGCGGGCTAGCTTCTGAGCTGGGCTGTGTTTGTTTGTAGACACACACAGCATGGCTCGGCCCCATCCACCGCTCTTGGCTCACAGGATTTGATTGACGGCAGCAAGAGCTGTCCTTCAGGCTTTAGGGGGGCCAGAGTGTGGCCAGTGGGATTAAAAAACACCCTGGCTTCAGTGGGAGTAAACAATGCCCCATCATTGATTCTCCTGGGGGGCAAAGTGCCCCATTGCTGCTTTCAATGGAGGAATGGTGCCCTATTGTTGATATTTAGGGGATGAATATTCCCTTATCGTTAGTGTCTGTGGGAGAAATAGTGCCCTATCATTAGTGTCTGTGTGGAGAAATAGTCCCCTATCATTAGTGTCTGTGGGAGGAATAGTGCCCCATCATTAGTGTCTGTGGGAGGAATAGTGCCCCATCATTAGTGTCTGTGGGAGGAATAGTGCCCCATCATTAGTGTGTGTGGGAGTAATAATCAGTCCCCTATCATTAGTGTCAGTGCTAGGAATAGTGCCTCACCATTGGGATCAGTGTATGGAATGGTGCCTCAAGGGTCGGAAAAAGACAGACAAAGGGCCACTTCCAGCCTGCAGGCTGCACTTTGGAGACCACGGGGTTAGAGGATCTAACTGCCTAGGTAAATATGACACTAGTTTGATCACACAGTGCATTAAAAAGTAAGCTCAGCCAATATTGGCATGTCTGTTTATACCCTGCTCCTGCTAAAGAACAATCCAACAGCTGCCCCTACTCTATCTGCTATCTAAAGTCAACTGTAACATAAAAATGGAAATACATGATATCGCAGATCAAAAAGAATTCACATTCAACAGATTTTCTAAAGCTAGCCATACACAGTTAGCATTTCATTCAAAAATATTTTCAGATTTTTTGTTCGATTTTTTTTTTAATGGTTAATGAAGACAAATCAATGGTCATTTCCAACCATAATAACATGAAAAAATCAAAGGCAAGGGAAAGGAAAAAAATGATTTTTACTTTTTATCTAAACAACCTAAATTCTAATTGTTAATGTGATCCTCAGTCAGGAAAAAGGAAACTTCTTGTAAAGCACACGTGCTAGAAAAAGTTTAATCCGGAATTCAAACTTTTGTGGTCACAACCATCCAGTCCCTTTGCGGATGTGTCAAATAATTTTTTTTCAGTGGGTGCAGATTTTCAATTTTAATTTTTTTTTTTTCTATCATTTGAGCTTTTCCACCCCGACTAACTATGTAACTAATGGTAAGGAATATACAAAGTATATTATATTTGTAGCGCTACCCACGAAGAAGCCACTTGGTAATTTGGGTTCTTTGATCTGCACCTTGAATCCAGGAGTACCCTCAGCAGCTCTTGCACACCAGGTTGAGTGAAAGATACTGCAAGCACTTATATGAACACACAAGTGTGAATACCTTTTACTCGACTGTGAGTTAGTATCAGTAAAGCGACACAAGACCGTTTAGCGGTAAATGAACTCAATATATTAGTAGTATATTAGTAGGTTAGAACAAATGGTGGTTTGAGCATAAATAAACACACAGAAGGTAGGTTCAGACACAGTCTGCTAGACAGTATAATCACTATGCCAAGGTAACTTAGAATAGAGTTCTGTACCAGTAGATTGGGATTAACTCATGAATCAGCAAAGTCAGCAATAAACAGTGCATATAAGCATTAACCACAATGTGAATAATAATACAAAACTAGTCTAAAGTGCAGTCTAGGAGAATGGCTAGGATATGGTGCAATGTCCCCTGAGAGGTACCTTTTAGCACAAGCAATAGGTGAAGGTCACTGTGTAGCAGCTGTAAAGGGATAGTCTTTAATCCTAACTCTTCAGCTGGCTAGTGTTGTGGCCCAGTTGTACTGATGGTGCATATGAGAATAGCCCCAGTCAAGCCTGCAGATAGAAATAAGCCTACTACATGGCTGTATGGTCAGTTCCTAAAGGGCTCAGTCTCTCTCTCCAGCAGCAGATAGTAAATCCTCACAGCAGCAACTGACCAGTCCCAGCGATATTACAGCTCACCACACACAGTGATTAGTCCATTCTCTGCTATGTACCCAGGTTACTTTGGCTGTTGGCACTCCCAAACTCAGCACCCCAGATCCAGACATGCAGCAGTGATAACAGCATTGTGCACTCTCCAGTCTCCCTCACCGCAAAAAGGAAGCTATGTCCGGTACAGCCTGAGAAAATGCAGCTCTTTCCCCTCCTCCTGGCAATCTCTCTTTGGGAAATGCAGTTCAAAAACTCTTAATTACAGTAGTGTCCCTCTCCTCTTGTCTACAGTTCCCACAGTGCATTGCTGCCCGACTCAGTCTATTGAACTCCTCCTGCTCAGCAGCTTCCTCCTCTTGCTGATATAGCTGTTACCCATTTCAGCACTGCAGGGCAGGAGCTACAAAGTGCAGCTGCAGCCAGTGTTTCTCTCACTCTCCATTCCTAGCCAATCACCTGACTACAGATTGTATGTATCAAAAATTATAACCAAACTGATTACGAGCAGAACTTCATTGGCCAGCTTACCTATCAAGTAACATTTTTCTTTTTAAACACAGCTGTCACTGATACAGAAGTGGAAGACTGTCTCGGATTCAATCTTGGCTTAACCGTAGATGGTCCAGGAATAGAAGCCAATGCCAAATTAAAAGCTCCAAAATGTAAAAACATTATTGGTCATAAAGAGGGTAAGTACATATATCTCCTAGATGCCAATTAGTGTTTTTTTTTTAATGATCTTTGTTATCATTATGGATGAATTGTAGCTGCTATGTTGAATAGATGCTCTAGTGGACATCTACATACCAAGGAACGTGAGTAGCAGTCCCTATTATTAGCTTTGGAGATCATTTGCTTTGTATTGCATATGCACACCTCCCTGGCAGTCCATTAATAATGAACGGGCTGCCTAATACAATTCACGTTAACAGGTGCTGTAAATGCACCACAACAGAATGCTTAAAGCAGTAGTAAACCGCAAAAAACAAAAACCTGCAAGACAATAACATAATGTGCTAGTATGCATCGCATACTAGCACATTATTAAATACCTTAGAACGAAGCTCCCGCAGTGCGCCCGTTCACTGCTGAGGGAGCTGACATGTTCTCCCAAAGTTTCCTCCAGGATCGCTGGCTCCGGCGCTGTAAGTGGTCGGAGCCGCGATGACATCACTCCCACGCATTCGCGTGGGACCCCTCCATTCCGGCAAGTTCCGGCAGGGTACACCAAACCTGCAGAGCGCATGCGCTGCTGAAGTCAGCGGCTGCATGCAGGGTCAATATCTCCTAAACCATGCAGGTTTAGGAGATATTCTTTTTACCTACATATAAGCCTTATTATAGGCTTACCTGTAGGCAAAAATCACCCAGCAGGCAATAAAACCTCTTTAAAGTGGTTGAAAACTCTTACATACCCAGTAAAGTGACTGGCCTTAGGTGATACACAGAGATTAATCAAATCCTCCTACAAAAGTCGTACCTATCTATCTGCAGTCTTCTCATCTCTACAGCCGTTCAAAGTGTAGAATTTATAAAGCTTGTCTGAGTTGTCAGAAAAAAGGGGTCTGGGAGTTGAAGTTACACTCTGCAGAGCTCAGTTATCACTGAGAGCTGATTAGAGATTAGGGACATCCCCCCCCCCCCTTCACAAAGCACAAAGGAACAGAGCATGGGTGGAGGAATCTTCATAGTATTTAGGCAGCCATGGCTCTTGCGGATGCTGGCACTGCCAAACAGATGCTGTCAAGTCATTACCCCTTGTGGCAAGTTCAGTACTGGTTCTAATAGAGATTGGTGCGTCCCTCCAAGGTTTATTCTGTGTTCACGCTTTAAAATTGTGCGCGTCATCACAACAGCAACAAACGATGTAAATTTTATTATCCATAGGCGACACTTTAAAAGCCGTTACAGTTTACAACTTTAGATGTACAGAGCAGGTCTAGTGCTAGAATTGCTGCCCATGATCTGACGTTCATGGTGATACCTCACATTGGTGAGAAGATTGCTGTTTGCTTGCGTGCTGGACCAACGCACGCGTCCACCTTTGCACGCTAGAGAGGGGGTGGGGGGCGGGGCACTTTGAACATTTTTTTTTTTTCAATTATATATTATTATTTTTTTACACTGTTCTTTAAATTTTAATTTTTTTTAATTATTTACTTTTATTGCTATCACTAGGAATGTAAACATCCTTGTGGCAGCAATATGCATGTGACAGGTCCTCATCATGGAGGGATCTGGGGTCTATAAGACCCCAAATCACTCCTTTGCACTTGAAGCATTCAAAAGGCCAAGATCAGCATTTTTGAATGCTTTCAGTTTTCACAAGGCACGTTTACATGCTTGATCTAATATGGGTAAAAGCTAGGCCTGTCCACATGTATCAATTTATCTCCAACCTCTGAAGAAGCTGCTGGATGTATTGGATCTCCTGTTCTTGTGCCCCTGAAAATAGCACCACCTGGCTGGGTGGGGAATATTTATTGCAGATGTATATGCAGTACCCTGTTGCCATACCTGATATGAACAACAATAAAGACATACCAAACTGTTAAACTATAGCAAGAAATACATTGCAAATAGGTGAACAGTAGAAATACAGTATATAAACTGTAAAAACAAGCAATGGGTGTAGAGAGCAACTTGTTCTAAACCCCATGCTGGGGGCAATCCTAACTAAGGAGAGTTACACCACTCCAATAGTTCAGCAGACTGTATTATATTCTCTTCTGCTCGCCAGCTCATTGGGGCCCAACTGTTATGTTGGAGCACTCAGGATAATGTCCCTTTAAGCACTGACTGACAATGGCTCAGGTCATTGCTGATAAAGTCACTGGCCTATTGATACTTGTAGGCAACACTGTCCCTCTTTTGTCAAGATGTAGTGCAGGGTTTGGCTGTGGTTTCTCACAAACCTAATTTGTCAGCAGGTGGTCTCCCTCTGTATACTGGGTGAAGCACAGTACGTCCATGTCTGTAGCATCCTCCCCCTTGATCAGACAGAATCTTTGCCACTCTTCATTGTCCCAGAATGTCTGTCACCGCGCCTCTCTCCCTCTAAGGTGCAGGGGTGAGTGATCTATTAGCAGCCTGATGTGCACTCCATCACTCCACACTTCCAGAAAGGAACCACCTTTCCTCTTTGCCCCAGTACCTTGTGGGATTTACAGTTTACTCCTTCCAGCTCACCAAGCCAGCTTACTCTGTAAGAACTACATCTCCCACAATGCTTGCAGTCCACATCCCGTGTGCCTTTTGGTAGAGGGCAGGTGTTCTGTCAGAAAACTGCTACCCATCAGAACATGCAATGGAAGTGACGTTCCGTCACGGTCATCTTGGTACACCCACACTCGTCCGCAGTAAGCCTACAGTCAGAAGGTGGCAAGCAGACATCTTGTTACACCCACCGAAGTCTTGCATTTCACACTAATTTTTACCAGTAAACTGAGCTTATATTGTGAAATAAAGTATTTGGAAGTCCGTAAAAGTGTTATGATGTTGAATTTTCAAAGCATCGGAAAGCCTGCTGATCTCACAGGTTTGCTAATCTGACAGATTTTAAAACTCAACTTCAAAACAGTCTGATGGGTTTCAAAATACTGTATTTTACTATATAAGCTCAATTTATTCGTAAAAATAAGTGTGAAAAGAAAGACTTCGGTGGGTGTAACAAGATGTCTGCTTGCCAACTTCTGACTGTAGGCTTACTGCAGATGAGTGCAGGTGTACCAAGATGGCAACTTCGGTTGCATATTCTGATGGGTAGTCGGTAATCTGATAGAACACCAGTGTTCTGTCAAATTAGCCAACTCGTCATGCACTCCAACCACGTCACTTCCGGTTTCTTTAAACCATCAGTAATTGTAGATTTTGTCGAATTTCTGTTTGGGCACAACACTGGCAACCGTACAGATAGATTTAGCTGTTTTGACAGCACAGCGGCTAACAAGGACAAAGTTCGGAGGGGGCCATTTTGTTGGCTAGTATCGGTGCGGAGTGACAATCTCCGCTCATAATATCGTGCACTGGACTGTATTCGGTTGCCGGTGTTGTGTCCAAACAGCAATTCAGCAAAATCTCCAATTACTGATGGTTTAAAGAAACCAGAAGTAAAGTAGTTGGAGTTACTGACAAGTTGGCTAATTAGACGGAACACCGGCTCACCCCTGGCTGTACACAACACTACAATAAGAGTCTCCTCCTGTAGCTGTGCCCGTGTAAAAGTTTTCTCTGCTGCCAGACACTGAATCCTTCTCCTGTCAGTGCTGCAGACTGGGCTACAATGTATACTGAAGGATGATAAAAAATAAAAAAATGTGTTTGTGGGGATTAGTGCTAGCTGTGTTTGCAGAATGATGACTATTATTTGAATGCAACCCCTGCCCCAGTGCTGCCAGGCTGCTTTGTAGATAGACTTGTGATTTTGTTATTCTGACTCCTTTTTGTATCTTTACAGAAACACCAAATAAATTGGGTATCATTCACAAAGTCGTTTCTTTTGTTGAGGGAGGGGCAACAGCTGTTACCGCAAAATTAAATGCTAAACTTGAGCATGATGAAAAAATCGACATTAATGATTTTGTAGAATGGGCTGCTTCCATAGGAGACAATCCTGTGATTTTAAAGGCTAAGGTAAGTCTTTTTTTTTTAAATGTATTTCTCCTTCTTGAATGTCACAGAGGACTTCTACGTACTCCAAAATAATGCAGCAATTTGTATTATATTATATTGGAAGTCAACATTTTTTGTCTCCTCCTATCACCTCCTTCGTAGCATTTACTTAATGGCAATCTGTTGATTTGAAACAAAAAGGGTTTGGTAATCTATGAACTCGTCTGTGTGACTGCTACCCTTGTTGTTCTTTTTGCACCGTGAAGGTGGCATTACATTCTCCTTTCTGTAACTTTCAGGAGCTTGTTACTGTACACAATGGTATAGGAACAGAGGTTGTAGTAACTGCAACAACATCTGGACCCCTCTTCAAGCTAACTGCCCCCTTTACTGTCATGTCCTCAACAACACTTAGGGGTGTATTTATAAAAGAAATTCCAGAGCTATCGTGCGAAACTTCATATACATTTGTTCTGTGCGAATGCGGGCAACGTCAAATGTTACTAGGCTATTGTTACTCCGGGTCCGATGTTCTTCATTCATAAGAATAGTGTGAATCAGAAAAATACCACATTATAGCCAATAGATGGCGCTGATGATCATAGTCGTTATTTCTTTCCTATGATGATCAGCTCCATCTAGTGGCCATAATGCTGTATTTTCCTGATACATGCTAGGCTTCATGATTGACGACCTTGAGAGAAAATATCCTACGGTAGTAACATTTCCACACAATAAATGTATGTGCAGTTTCACAGGACAGATAACTTTTGGGTGGCCAGAACAAAGTGCAATGACTAGTGCCCTTGTGCCCCCCCAGTTCTTAGACAGATTACTTGACCAAGCGCAGGACCTGCGTGGGTAAACCAAACTCTGCACCATCCTCTTGCTTACCATCTAAGCACACCTCACCACACCTTTCGGTGTGCTCTGTATTAAAACTTTTGGTGTGAGGAGCAAAATAGAGATATAGCAAGAGACGAGTAGTGTACTTATGCCGTGTGCTGGGGTCTTTTATGTGCTTTTTTTCTACATCAGTTACACTTGGGTTCCCTTCATCAGGGCTAGAACAGCTGCCCCCTATATACTTTACAGTAAAATATATACAGAAATTATATATATAACGTTGTAAACTTTTCACATGTAATTGTATGTGTTATTATTTATATAATTGGTGTTTTGTTGTCTACAGATGTCACCAATTTATTCTCTGATCCCACTTGACATGAAGGAGTCATACAACAAGAGTCAACACCTGCAAAAAGCCATTCATGACTACATTGAGGAATACAGCATATGTAAATGCCAGCCATGTAGAAATGGCGGTACCTTGCTTGTGGTAGACGGTGAATGTTGGTGCAAGTGCACAAGCTACTTTGAGGGCGTGGCTTGCCAGACAGCAAAGTCTGCCCTATATCCATGTAAGTAAATGTAACTAGGTGAATGAGGCATTGGGAGGCAAAGGCACTGTCCATAAATTGACAGTTGTTTCAAGCTGATCTGTACTGAAAAATAGAAAAAAAAAAGTGCTAGCATTGAATTTTTTTTTTTGGTAGAAGAGACTTTTGTATGTCTTTTCTGCCAAAAAAAAAAAAAAATTTTTAAGACAACATTTTTTTTTAACAGTACAGTGTCCACTCCTGTCATCTGTCAGAGGCAGTGTAGAGGCAGGATTGTGAGACCCTGACCTGCGTTTGCGGGAGTTGAATCATAGTAGGCTGTACTATTGAAGAAGACATTGGCAGTTTGAGAAATTATTTGAGAGCATGACATTCTATTGCTGGAACATTGAAAAATCAGAGGTAAGATTGCCGGTATACATGGAGGCAGGTGCACTCTACTTTCTCCACTGCAGGTGGCGCCTTTCCCCAGCAGCATTGTGTTGAAGAGGAAGTCAAGGGGCACACAGTTCCTCCGGTTTCCTGGGCCAATGGGGAAGCATCCAGTTGGATGTTGCCACCCCATGTGACTCTGGCAGCCATCTTGGGTCAGGTAGAGCTGACTTAAGGCCCTGGCTCCCAGGGTTGGCACGCATTTTTAAAATGGTAGAGTATGGACAGGTCCCCCCGCCTGGTAGGGACAGTACTATCAGCAGGGAAAGGTTCCTGACAAGGAGGAAAAGCATAGGGCTCGCAATCTCTCTGGACACCTGCCTTTTGGGCACAAGATGGCCAGGTCGCATTCTTCCCCTCTCTACAGACGCTGACAGTCTGCTATAATCTGCTCTCTACACGCTGTTGGAACTGTGAGTGTTCCTGGCTGGGCTGCCTTCTTACCTTTTATACCATCCTTTTATTGCGTGTGTTATTCAGCTGCACCGCGCTGCACTCCACCTACACTTGGTGGCAGACTGCAGGATATGTCCCTGGCAGAGGGTGCGGAAGGATCCGGGCTCCAGCATGGCTCCACTAGAATCGGCCTTAGATCTTATACCGAAGTTCAATGGTTCATTTCCTTGGGAGACGGGCAGGAGAGACTGTAGACTAGAGAATGAAGCCTGCGTAGTGATGGTGCTACCAGAACTCCAATGAGTTACCCTGGAACAGACCAAATCTCTCCTGGAGGGTCTATCTGGGGAAAAGATACTGCTCCCAGAGCTGAGGCGAAGGTTCTTCCTAAGGAAACAGCAGGAGGCTGAGAACCTCACCCTTTAGGACACTTTCACACTGAGGCTGTGGGGAGGGTTTATAGTGCCCGCAAAGCGCCGCTGCCGAAACGCTTTGCAGGTGCTTCGGCAGCGGTGCCCATTCATTTCAATGGGCAGGGGCGTTTTAGGAGTGGTGTATTCACCGCTCCTAAACCTCCCCAAAGATGCTGCTTGCAGGACTTTTTTTTTAATGTCCCGCAAGCGCACCGCTCCAGTGTGAAAGCACTTGGGCTTTCACACTGGATTGACAGGAGATGCGCTTTGCAGGTGCTATTTTTAGCGCTAAAATGCATGTAAAGCGCCTCAGTGTGAAAGTAGCCTTACACAGTAGGAAAAGCAGAATGTACACCGCTTCAAGGCTGTCTGCAAATTAAAGATTTCTTGATACTGCTGTGGCAACAAGACTGGGTGCCTGCCAAGGTCCGAAACCTTGGAAATCCATGCAACAAAGAGAAAAGGCGGCACATCCAGAGATTTAGAAAAATTTGTTGGTTTATTGTAGAATCAAAGGATTAAAAAGCCTTACACAATAGCCATGCAGAACCAGAGGAGGTGCCTAGAGAAAAGGGATGTGTGTGGCTGTGCTGACATCGCTGACGCAGACCACATATTAAGGGATCAGTTCATAACGGGCCTAAAGGCTGGCCCAGCCTAGAGGGCCTTACAAGAGAGGGTAAAAGCACAACCCACAATGTGGTGGTGGATGCATTTGCGTGGGAGCAGGAGGCTACATATGCGATGGTGGCAGTCACCAAGAAATTTGAACTTGCATACTTCAAAGAGGAAGATGTTGGCAGGATGGAGGCTGAATTAATAAACAGAAGTAAGGGAGAGAATGTAAATAGGTGATCTATACGCGAACATGTACAAAGCACATGAGAGTAAAATGTGTAGTCTCTCGCCGTTGGGTTACAGTCGCTACACCGGTAAGTCATGCTGGTGTAGTAACCTCACTATCTGATGACGTTGTCTGGGGGGATGTTTCAGTATTGATATGGATTAGACTTATCTAAGGTGTGGTCGAAATGGATATTGCTATCTCCTTCCTTTATGACATGGCCTGCCATGTGGGGCAATAAGTGAAAAAATCCATTTGGCCTGCTTTAGGAGCAAATGAGGGTGATCATATGTTAGTTGATTTTCCCTGCGACTAAGAGCTATGTACCTTCCCGATCTCTTATGATGTCACGTGATGTAACGAAAACTTTTTTGGACTGAAAAATCGCCACTCCCCGCTTTTTCTCTGGATTGTTAGCAACACAATGTAGAGTATTTGAGCACAACTACCTTTCAACAACTTCCCCTTTGCTCTCTCCATCCCATGCATAAATAACCGGGAAAGAGACAGAAGAGTAACCCACCTTGAGTGCCATTTGAACACTTAGTGAATCCTAATTCGTTTTTAGTAAAGCAAAACTAAAATCTCTCAATCAACATATTTTTTAATCCTTATGCCGCTAGCATTAGTAAATAGGAAGGTATATTATATTTACTTATTTTAAACTTTTTTTTTTTAATATTTCCTCAATTGGTCAATATGATGTCATACATCCCAGGAATTTTCATGGGCATTTTTTTTCTTTCTTTATGGAGAAGAGAAGGAGGGGCTTTCTCAGCCAAGCACACTCTCCTGTCTGTATGTCTGAGCTAAGGGCGGATGGATTCCAAGAAGTAACTGCTACATGAATCATCTGCCCTTACTCAAGCTGCTGTAGAAATGCTAAGGGGGTGTATTTCAAAGTGATTTCTCAACAAAATAAAGCACAGATGAGTTTTCTTTGAATCTTTGAAATGAATAAAATAGCATTTTCTGTTTTTGGTACTGAGCTACAGTTATGCCCTGTACACACGATAGGATTTTCCGTTAACAAAACCGTGGATTTTTTTCCCCAAGGATGTTGGCTCAAACTTGTCTTGCATACACACAGTCACACAAATGTTGTCGGAAATTCCAAACGTCAATAACACGGTGACGTACAACACGTACGAAGAGCCGAGAAAAATTAACTTCAATAGCCAGTGTGGCTCTTCTGCTTGATTCCGAGCATGCGTTGACTTTTGTGCGTCAGAATTGTGTACAACACACTACTACAGTCCCCAGTTGAAGTCACGAGCGGTGACGTAACGCGTAGGGCGTGGCAGAGAGTTGACTATACCGGAAGTCACGTAAGGAGGCGCCTTGGACGCCGCTCCTTCCTTTCATGTGAATTTTATTTTGTTTTTATGTAAGAGACCACCTATTTTTATACTCAATAAATTGAATATTTGAAATACTACACCATCAGAGGCCTCCTCTCTCCTCCCCCTCCTCCCACCGGGCTGTCACAGCCTAGGTGGAAAAATTCCCAGTTTATCTTTATAGGTGCCTGATAGTAAACAGAAGGGAACGCTGCCTGTATTACTACAGAGAATAACATACATTGTTGCCAGTTGTTTCCATCCCTGAGGTGCCTGATAGTAAGCAGAGGGGAACGCTTCTTCTACCACAACAGAGAAAGACATACATAGATGCCTGTTATTTTCATCTCTGAGGTGAGAGTTTAGAGAGCCTGGTCGAGCCGCCAGTTTTTTATGAAGATTATTACTATCATCATTATCTACACTTACTTATTTTTTCTATGACCACCACTGTTCACGAACTATATATGGTCATCTTTATGAACTGTTTTTTTCTGATATATCCGTCTATTGGAAGTTTTTCTACACTACATCGTTTGCTTCTTTGCACCTTTGCTGCATATGTCTTGCATTTTTGCACATTTACTTGATTTTCTTGAATGTGATTATTTATTGTGATTTATCAATTTTCAGCACGGTCACTCTACTTGATGCACTTTATTTAAGAGTTGCTTCCTTTTTTTTTTTTTTCACACTCACTTATCATTAGTGCTAAATGTGAATTTTATTTATTTATATGATAGATTTTATGCGCAAAATCCTTCTATCCCTATACACTACTACACTACTACAACAAGTTTTGTTGTCGGAACATTTGACAACCTGCTCTCAAACATTTGTTGGCAGAAATTCCGGCAACAAATGTTCTATGGAGCATACACATGGTCGGACTTTCCGACAACAAGCTCACATCCAAAATTTGTTATCGGAAAATCCTATCGTGTGTACAGGGCATTAAGGTAAGGCTCTTCATCCCCTTCTAATCTGAGTGTTTTTTTCTAATTTTTGTAAATGTTTGTATGTACAATTTTTTAATTTGTGTTCATTTATGTTTGTAGCTCCAATTTTAAAAAATACTGTGTACTAGAAACATGATTCTAGTTCCTATATAAAGGGGCAATAAAAAAAGAGAAAATGGCGCAAGATGTCATCAAAACATGCAAAGGAAACAATAGCCAAAATAAAATAAAATAAAATAAAATCCCAAATGTCCACAATGTCCAGAGGAGACCGTATGGGGCAACAATAGGCATGTAAATTATAATGATACAAAACGCATGTGCGATATGGCTAGGAAGTCCCAAATTAGCAAGATGTGATAAAAGGTCTAATGAAGATGGTACTGAACACCAGCGGCAGCTCCCTTGGGAGTCGAAGCAAAACTCTGGAAGACAATAGTGGAAAAAGACACGGTGCGCCAATCTAAGTGCAGTATCAAAAAACGTGATTTTAATGTAAATGGTAAAAACAAACGGCCAAATGGCTACTCACAATGGTTAAATTAAAATCAGGCACATAAAAGCATGTAGATGGCCCAGAGATGTCATGTCAGCTGCTCCCAGTGCAGGATCCAAGGGTGTTCCAAGGTGCTAGGGGGAGGCTGTCCACAGTATGTGATCCTCGGCTGGTGGGTGCTGGGCTATGGGAGGAAGTATAAGACCCAAATGTCCGTAAGATGAAACCGGCGTGTGATCGAGCACCAAACCAGGAACAGGAAACAGGAATCGGATGGACCAGCGTGGAGCGCAACTGACACTGGAGGGAGAGCAGCGGAAGTGTCGTATGGATGTGTCAGATGACGCATTTCAATGCATCCGCATTTTCCTCAGATCTCTAGAGATCTGAGGAAAATGCGAAAATGGGCCATCTACATGCTTTTATGTGCCTGATTTTAATTTAACCATTGTGAGTAGCCATTTGGCCGTTTGTTTTTACCATTTACATTAAAATCACGTTTTTTGATACTGCACTTAGATTGGCGCTCCTTATTTAAAGGGCAAATCACAAAATAAATTATTTTTTAACCCTAAAATTTGTTGTTGAAAATTTTAGTTAACCCATATTCGTTTATATAACTCCTTCTATCCCTACCCTTAGCTTTTTTAAATTATAGTTTTTGTAGCATTGATCTAAAGAGCTCCAGTATGGAGGGACTTTGGCATCCTTCTTTGAATGCCAGAGGACCTTGTCCTTATACTGTATATACAGTATATCTCCACTAGTAACTTCAAATCAGCCAGCAACTTTCAACACTAGTGGCAACCTATGTCAGCATCCACCTCGCCTGTCCTCTTCACCAAACCGGCAGACTACAGTGTACTGCCCCAGCCAGCCTTTCTCTATGGGGCCTAATAAAAAGAAATGTACTTACAGTACATACCTAAGTGGAAAACGCAACACATTCTATTTAACTTGTAACGTTCAATTCAGAATTTCTCTTATTGATCAATTATAATTTTTTTTTCACAGCCTCTACAGCCATCGATGGACATTGGAGCTGCTGGAGTGACTCATCTCCCTGTAGAAAGGAAGAAAAGACGCAGACGCGTCAGTGCAATAACCCACCCCCACAGAATGGCGGTAAGCCATGTGCTGGAGACAGGGAAAGGAAAATCTTGTGCTGAGCTGAAAAAAAAGATCTTATATTATGAAGGCAGTAAGGTCTCTGTTTGAACGAGTCAATCAAATTGTAAATGTATTACTTGTGTAACATACCAAGGAAGAAGGAAAGAGAACATGCATAGATAACCTTGTACCTTTGTAAGTAATAAACAAACAATAAATATGCATTGAGATACAGCTTCTTGTTGTTTCATGGTTTGACAAATAAAGAAATAAATCTCAGAATGTTTTGTGTGTTCCTGTTTCGGGCTAGAAGGGAAGGAATGTATAAGATATCGTGCATTAAAGTTAACCTGTTGCTTTTCTCAGCGCAAGTTCACATCATCAGCTCACAAAAAATAGCTCCCAGTTGGATCAACTCCAGACAACATTTTTTTTTTTAAACTTTGAACAGCTTTGGGAAGAATTTACATTTCTCTCTGATTTTAATTCTGTCTTTGACCCCATGGGGAAGATTTCCACTTCCACTCTGTTCTTTAGTGCTCCAACGAGTAAAAGGGGGAGCAGTCACCACCGGGAAAGGAAAGCAGCAGAAACGTTATCAAAAGTTCTAACCCTTCCCGACTCTACTAAAATGTGTTTTTCTCTTTGTAAGTGTCCCCCATTGAGAGATTTCCATTTTTGTCGGTATAGTGGTAATATGTAATAAAAAAATGCCGGGTCATTCGGAATTTGAAAATTAGTAAATTTCTGGGCAATCATTTGAACCATTGCCCAGTAAGAAGTCAACTTAGGGCACGTCCAAAATATATGCAGGATCGTCCCTTTATCTGTACCACATCGCCAGCAATGCTCTGACGCATCTGGAAAGATAGCATGAAGTCGACTTGGTGTCATATACCATCTTGTAAATATCTTATAATTGGTTTCCTGTATTTTAGTACAGATTGAAGATTTATAGGAAAGCTCAATCATATTTTGAATTTGTAAACCAGTAAATGTGTGATGCAAATCTGTATTCCATTTTAACACACAGGCCAGTTTTGGTTGCTCCCTAGGGGAGTTAAGTAACTTATACATCTCCGAGAGGACGTGAGACAATGGTTCTGTTCCCGAGCAATGTTCCTCAAATTTAGTCAAATGTCTAGTATATGCCTGCAGGTCTGGTATAGTCTGAAGAAAATAATATAATTGAGCTGCATTCCAGAACGCAAGTTGGTAGGGGCCCCCGGGGTCAGTCAGCTCCTTCATATTAGGCCATCTATCTCCCGTCACAAACTGTGATGCAATAGTTCGCTCAGTCTCCCTTAGAGTCAAAAATTGCGTGGTTGAAAGGCCTGGTATAAATTTGGGGTTCCCAATTATCGGGGTCAATGGAGATGTCGTTGTCGTTTGTTCCGCGTATGTAACAGCATGTAGGCATTGTTTCAAAGTATTCCCTATCAAGGGATGAGATTTTAGATCTGGCGGCACAAAATCCCAGCACCACAGCACCCTCCCCAAAGGTATTGGGGATTGGCACTGTTCTACTTGCACCCACAACTTCAGGTCACTATGGCGTTGCCAATCAATTACTCTACCAAGTTGAACTGCTTGATAATATCTCCTGACATCTGGCAACGCCAAGCCACCATATTGTTTTGGTAAGGTTAATAAGGTGCGTGAAAGACGTGGTTTCTTATGTGCCCAGACAAACCTTGTAAACAATGCCTGCAATAAGAAAGCGGTATCTGTATCGGTAGGGCCTGAAATAAGTATATAAATTTTGGCAGAATGCACATCTTTATTAAAATACACCTACCGATCCAAGAATGTAAATTAGCGTGCCACATGGGCACAGTGGCTGCATAAGATGGGCACAAGTGGCTGCATATGATGGGCACAAGTGGCTGCATATGATGGGCACAGTGGCTGCGTTTGATGGGCACGATGGCTGCATATGATGGGCACAAATGGCTACATATGATGGGGCACAGTGGCTGCATATGATGGGCACAACAAGTGGCTGCATATGATGGGCACGGTGGCTGCATTTGATGGGAACAATGGCTGCATTTGATGGGCACAATGACTTCATTTGATGAACACAGTGAGGCTGCAATTGATTGGGGGGTTTCAGTATTTTACTGTTTGTTTGCGCCCCCTCAAAAATTTTGGGCACCAGCCGCCACTGAGTGTGAAGGGAGTCTGGGCATACACTGTGTGTGAGCTGATTGGAGAAAAGGCACATCCCCACCCCCCTCCACATAGGCAGAGGAACAAAGAAAATTGCAGAGCTGTGCTGTGAATAGACAAGCTTTCTGCATATCTACCTCTAAGTTTCCTTCCTGACACAAATTTACATCTGCTTTTATCTCCTGTGTCAGAGAGCTTGTCAGAAGTTATCATGCTGAATCAGTGGCGTAGCGTGGGTTGTCAGCACCCGGGGCAAGGCAAGTAATTTGCGCCCCCTAACCTGTGGGCTTTTAGCACCCAAGAATGGGGGCCCAGGTTCCTCCACTCACAGCCTGAGCCTCTGATTGGCCTCCTGCAGCCTTTTATTAATGGTTAGATCTGAGATATAACAAAAAGAAGAGATAGTGCACCGACCTAGCGCATTACCACTGGTAGCGTTTATTAAAAAGTAAAATAACAAGTAACATACTCACAAACGAGCTTGAAATACAGGCATGGACATGGACTGCAGGTATGCAGTAACAAACACCAGGATAAAATGGGACCGGACATCAAGTAGATGCGGCAACGGCTAACGCGTTTCGGGGGCGAGCCCCTTTCCTCAGAGCCAAAGCAGGTAGTGACTGCTTACAGGTAAGAGCTCCTCTATATATGTTGTTTCCTCTTTGTAGTTTTTGAATGCCCAACATTCTGAAGAGGGCTGCAAGACGCCAGATATCACACACTGGATATCTAGACACTTGAGCGCAGGAGAGAGATTTTTTCTCTTTTGGTTACAGATCTGAGATATCTCTTTGATTACAGTAGTCAAAGAGATATCTTCTCAGTATCAGCCAATAATAAAAGGCTGCGGGCAGCCAATCAGAGGTCTAGGTTGTAAATAACAAGGAGCACCTTATATACAGCAGAGCAGGCAGCCAAAAGTAACCCAGATGTAAGGGTTGTGCATATTATTTAATGCTAGACATACTACAGGAGACAGTCAGAAACTGCAGGCATACTACAGGAGATGGTCAGAGACTGCAGACGTACTACAGGAGATGGTCAGAGACTGCAGACATACTACAGGAGATGATCAGAGTCTTAATGGAGCATTGTTAAATACTACTTGTGCATTCTGCGCAGAGTGCAGAGTACAGGAGTGCAGTATGTACAGAGTTCATGAGTGTACTGCGTACAGGGTACAAAGATCAGGAGTGTGCTATATACAAAGTGCAAAGATCAAGATTATGCTACGTACCAAAAATCAGGAGTACCCTATATACAGAGTGTAAAGTTTAGGAGAGCGCTAGGTACAGAGTTCAGAGTGCAATTCATACAGAGTGAAGAGCTCAGGAGTGTACTGCATACACCGTGCAGAATTCAGTAGTGAGCTACGTACAGAGTGCAAAGATTAGGAGTGTGCTAAATACAAAGAGAAAAGATTAAGATTCTACTACGCACTGAGTGCAAAGATCAGGACTGTCCTATGTACTGAGTGCAGGATTCAGGAGTGCACTACATACAGAGTAAAGAGTTCAAAAGTGCAAATAGTTCAGGAGAGCGCTACGCAGAGTGAGCAGAGTTCAGAAGTGCACTGCATAGAGAATGCACTGCAGAGTTCATGACTGTGCTACATACAGATTGCAGGGTTCAGGAATGCATGTCTCACAGGACAGTAACTCCCCTTCTAGTACAGAGCTCTCCTCCCACCCCCAAATCCTCTCTTCCCCACCTACAAAGTATCAGGAGAGGGGCTGCTACAGAAGTGCAGCTACAGCTTACAGTAGGAGTGCAATGTTGTTAGGTGGGGAGAGGGGGCATTAGTGCAATGAGGGGGTATAGGCAATAATATTGGTGCTAAGTTAATAGGGCATTGATGCTAAATGGGGGGTGGGGGGGCAATGTACTAATTTCTAACTTGGGGGAGAGTTGGAACATTGGTGCTAAGTGGGGGGATGTTTGGGATAAGTGAAGAGAGAGGGGTTACTTGGGATAAGTGGAGGATATTGGGGATACATGGGAGGAGAGGAGAAACATTTGGGATAAGTGGCGGGACAGGAGGGACATTGGGGATAAGTGGGGGGAGAGGAGGGGCATTGGGGATAAGTGGGGGGAGAGGAGGGGCATTTCGAATAAGTGGGAGGGGAGGGGGGACATTTAGGATAAGTGAGGATAAGTGGGTTAATGGGGATAAGTGGGGGGACAGGAGGAACATTGGAGGGACAGGAGGGACATTGGGGGGAATGGGAGGGACCATGAGGATAAGTGGGAGGACAGGAGGGACACTGAGGATAAGTAGGAGGAGGAGAGGGACATTGAGGATAAGTGGGGGGAGAGGAGGAACATTTGGAATAAGTAAGAGGAGGGACATTGGGGATAAGTGGGGGGACAGGTGGGACATGGGGGGGGGCACGAGAAGCATTGGAGGGACATTGGGGGGGACAGGAGGGACATTGGGGGACAGAAGGAACATTGGGGGGACAGGAGGGACATTGGGGGGGGCGGGAGGGAGATTGAGGATAAGTGGGAGGACAGGAGGGACTTTAGGGGAAATGAAGAACATTGGAGGGACATTGGGGGGACAGGAGGGACATTGAGGGGACAGGAGAGACACTGAGGATAAGTGGGGGGAGAGGAGGAACATTTGGGATAAGTGAGAGGAGAGGAGGGGCATTGGGGATAAGTAGGGGGACAGGAGGAACATTGGAGGAACAGGAGGGACATTGAGGATAAGTTGGGGGACAAGAGGGACATTGAGGATAAGTGGGGGTACTGGAGGGACATTGGAGGGACAGGAGGGACATTGGGGATAAGTGGGGGACAGGAGGGACATTGGGGGACAGGAGGAACATTGGGGGGGACGGGAAGGACATTGAGCATGAGTGGGAGGAAAGGAGGGACATTGGGGGACAGGAGGAACATGGGGGGGCGGGAGGGACATTGAGGATAAGTGGAAGGACAGCAGGGACATTGGGGGACAGGAGGAACATGGGGGGGGCGGGAGGGATATTGAGGATAAGTGGGAGGACAGGAGGGACATTAGGGGACAGGAGGAACATGGGGGGGGACGGACGGGAGGGACATTGAGGATAAGTGGGAGGACAGGAGGGACATTGAGGATAAGTGGGGGACAGGAGGGACATTGGGGATAAGTGGGGGACAGGAGGAACATTGGGGGGGAGGGACATTGAGGATAAGTGGGGGGACAGGAGGGACATTGGGGGACAGGAGGGACATCAGGGATAAGTGGGGGACAGGAGGAACATTGGGGGGGGACAGGAGGGATATTAAGGATAAGTGGGAGGACAGGAGGGACATGGGGGGGATAGGAGGGACATTAAGGATAAGTGGGGGACAGGAGGGACATTGGGGGACAGGAGGGACATTGGGGATAAGTGGGGGGCAGGAGGGACATTGGGGATAAGTGGGGGGCAGGAGGGACATTGGGGGACGAGAGGAATATTCGGGGGGGAGGGAGGGACATTGGGGGACAGGAGGGACATTGGGGATAAGTGGGGGGCAGGAGGGACATTGGGGGACAAGAGGAATATTCAGGGGGCGAGAGGGACATTGGGGGACAGGAGGGACATTGGGGATAAGTGGGGGGCAGGGGGGACATTGGGGGACAGGAGGAATATTGGGGGGGCGGGAGGGACATTGAGGATAAGTGGGAGGACAGGAGGGACATGGGGGGGACAGGAGGGACATTGAGGATAAGTGGGGGACAGGGGGGACATTGGGGGGCAGGAGGAACATTGAGGATAAGTGGGAGGACAGGAGGGACATTAGGGGGGGACAGGAGGGACATTGGGGATAAGTGGGGGGCAGGAGGGACATTGGGGGACAAGAGGAATATTCAGGGGGGGCGGGAGGGACATTGGGGGACAGGAGGGACATTGGGGATAAGTGGGGGGCAGGAGGGACATTGGGGGACAAAAGGAATATTCAGGGGGGGCAGGAGGGACAGGAGGGACATTGGGGATAGGTGGGGGGCAGGAGGGATATTGGGGGACAAGAGGAATATTCGGGGGGCGGGAGGGACATTGGGGGACAGGAGGGACATTGGGGATAAGTGGGGGGCAGGAGGGACATTGGGGGACAAGAGGAATATTCAGGGGGGCAGGAGGGACATTGGGGGACAGGAGGGACATTGGGGATAAGTGGGGGGCAGGAGGGACATTGGGGGACAGGAGGGACACTGGGGATAAGTAGGGGGCAGGAGGGACATTGGGGGACAGGAGGAATATTGGGGGGGCCGGGGGGACATTGAGGATAAGTGGGAGGACAGGAGGGACATTGGGGGGGCGGGCGGGAGGGACATTTGAGATAAGTGGGGGAGAGGGTGATGCTCTGTGTATGAAGTGTACATCTGTTTCACATACTGCAGTTCACTTGGTCAGGAAGATCCGGTTCCCCGGAGATGTTATCATTGCATGTGGGGTAGAGCTGGACTGGCTGCCGCACTGTAGAAATGGGAGATCCAGTCCAGAGCGGCGGAGGAGAAGACGGCGGCGGTTCACACAGTAAGGCGGAGGCGGGACTCCTGGAGCAATCCTGCCCTGCCACTGCACGTGACCCCGTTCATCCAATCACCGGGCACCCGCTGCCCATGCCAGAACCTGGTGGCCGGAGCACAGCCAGTGACATCGTCCGTACACAGTTAGCATTTGGACGGAGTGTCACTGGCACCTGATGCTGCGCCCCCCCCAAATTTTGCGCCCGGGGCCACGGCACCCCACGCTACGCCACTGTGCTGAATTGCTGATAAGAGAAAAATGAAGAAGCAGAGAGACACAGGATTCAGAGCTTTGGAGAGAGATAGGTAAACACTACAGAAATATGTGCCCAGGTCAGAATTCATGAATGGGGTTTACAACCACTTTAAGTAATAAGAGGAAGTGTTGTATTAATTTAAAAAATCCAAGGTTTTCTGTGAATAGCTCAGCAGCGCTCAGCCCAATTCGATTTTGTTTTATGAAGTGGGACAGGAAGTTCCCATCCTGATGCCACTAGCTTAGGCTACATACAGTTAATGCAGCACTGAGAGCATATGTTAGTGAAGGAAATAGTACAATTTGGACTAGCTCGGTCCAAACAAACTATTTAAAATTCACCAAAACACGGATCTAGGCTTTAAAACTCCTTCACACCAGCAATGTTGGTTCAGTTGCCAAATGCAGTCTCAATGCAAGAATAAGGTAATTATGTCCTATAAGTTAAATTCACACCAACACGTTGAGTTGGTGTGCGCTGAAAAAAGAATAAGACATGAAGCATTTATGTACTTTCTGGCACAATATTGTGCATCACAATGGGCTACAGAGAATGTTCATAGCATACTGTTCAAAAAAATGTAATAGGATTTAAAAAAATGCAGCAAGTGTGGCAAGGTGCATTGCATCACAGAAAAAAAAAACATGTTTGCACTATGGTGTGAACGAGCCCTTATAAAAGTTGTTACATGTGCAAATGCTCATCTGGCTGCCACCACTGTTGATTATATGTAATGAGACAATTAAAATAAAATGCCACCCTGGAGATTTTTACACTCTGCAAGCCATGCATGAAAGGTTCAATGGACCCGACACTAAAACCTGGACAGATTATGAAACTTGGTAAATACAAAGGTAAACTTTGCACAGAGGTTTCCTGTCCTCAATTGTCTGTTTACTGATGGGAACTGCAGTATGGCTATTCCAGTAAATGTTATTATCAAGGCTTTGAGGGACCTTTTGATGAACCCTTTCACTGCCAGGCCCCGCCTTTCATTGCACTCTTTAACCCACTTTACTGTTTTTTTTTTTTAAAGGAACTTCACAGATTTGAAAGGTCTCCCCAAACCCTATATATTAATAATGGCGCAAATATTTATTAAAACAATATTTTTGATGAAAAATACACAAATTATTATTAGTGCAAAGAAATACAACAACTAGCAAATTCCTACTAAAGCTATATTGAATAACAAATATATATAAATAAATATATATATATATATATATGTTAGGGGCAACTCTTAAATAAGTTGCTTATAGTTTATATTGCTTTGTCTAATTATTGCTTCATATAGGAATTAAGACACAGAGTCAGGTATGTCTGTATCAAAGTTCTGAGCATCCCCATCAACTTGTCCTGCAGGTCTGTGTGGACCTATTTCTGTCATAAACTGGTTAAACAGGGTCAGAGTCATTTTGTGTCTGCATAGATCCTCCCCATCCTGCCAGGTCGCTTCATGTGTATTCATTAACTGTGTCACAAATCTACAAAAAGCAGCTGGCTTTGCTACCGGGTCTGGGGCGCTCTGTATTAATGCCATAAGGGTGTCTGCCGACCATGGTGCCCAAGTCCTTATTTGCATTCTACGAGTGACAGTAGGCGGGGCATTTGGATGGGCTGCTTGTCCAAATTCTGGATTGTTTACCTGAACAATGCGTGTATCAGTGCGTACGGGAGCTACAGTTTCTGGATGAGGTTTTTGTGCCCCACAATGCACACATTCTACTGCCCATTCTGGGTTTAGTGCTCCACAATCCTGACAAACCCATCCTCTCCCCTCAAGTACCGGATATATCTTGTGTGGTTTGCATTCTACGTCAGTGTATGGGGGTGGGATGGCTGAGCTGGGAGCCTCGACATTTTTTGTTCTTCTATCTTTCATATCCCAACCATCACAATCTGGATTATACTTCCACCCCTCTTCTTTCGCTCTATTTGAGACCTTAATTAAGCATTGAACCTGACGCATCCATTGCTTCTCTAACACCTCTCCTTGTCTGTCCCTTTTTATTTCACTCCATACATCCGGGTCTAAGCCCGCTGCTCCTTTCACCTTAAATTTACGAAGGACATCCTTTAAGTCCTGTGCTTCGGTTTTCCCATAAATGTTCTTAATTATCTGTGGCACCGTATAGTGCGCCACAATTCCCTGACGGGGTTTTGTGTTCCTCTGGCCCATTCTAACAGTCCTGCCTAGGTAGCGTGTGGGACACTTAGTGTACAATATAATGCGGCTACAACATATACAAGAATGAATAATTACTTTATATGCTAGCCCAATAGCAAACCAGCTAAGTTACACTAGTTCCTCGTTGCCTTCCTCCTAGGGTGCTAGAATTCTAGAAACCTCTCCGGAATGAGATTTCTGAAACCAAATTACTTTATATGCTAGCCCAATAATAAATAATTACTTTATATGCTAGCCCAATAACAAACCAGAATGCGGCTACAACATATACAAAAATGCGGCTACAACATATACAAGCATTCCTTTAAGTGGCCAGGTATCCGACTAGATCTCGGGACTTTGTTGAGACCTTATTCCCTCCCTGTATCTGGGAATCCCTCTCATACACTCTTATCCCTGCTTTATGGAGCAGACAGGGCTTATACTCTCAACCCGTCTATGGTTTATGAGTTAGATGTGAGGTTAAGCATAAGCGTCAGACCCCCAAGCTCACAAGCCCTCAGGTTCCCAATCGTGTGAGGTAAGGCGCATTCCGTTGCTTAGTTCGGCAATCCCCTTCTAACTCATACCATCCTTGACAAGGCTCATTCACTTTCTCAACAAGACAGACAAGACAAACACAGATAACAAAACAAACAAATAATTCCAGCAATATAAACTAAAATATGCAGTAATTCTAGACTCACCACTACAGAGGCTGGTGTTTTAAAACCAGGAGAACCGTAACTGACAGAACGGATAGGCACAAATCAGGGGAGCACAGAATATAAGAAAAATAAAGCTTTTTCTTACCTGCGCAGGTTTTTTTTTATCTGTGGTTCCCGGAATGCCTGTCTTTTTGTTCCGTCAGCCGCGTTCGTCCACCTCTTGTAGTATCATCGGTGAGTCCCTGTTTCGGGCGCCAAAATGTTAGGTTCAACTTTTAAATAAGTTGCTTATAGTTTATATTGCTTTGCCAAATTATTGCTTCATATAGGAATTAAGACACAGAGTCAGGTATGTCTGTATCAAAGTTCTGAGCCTCCCCAAAAAAGGACTGCTCCCTTTACTTCTTTTATAGGCAGTTCCAAAAGCAGTAATCTTATCGGCATTACCAAATGAGGTTAAGGTACAAAGAGTTTCTCATCAGCGAACATGTAATGATTATTCAGCAGTTCCAAATTCCATCTAGATACAGATTGATAGAACAATTGATACGTACACAGGTAAGAAAGGAGCACAAACAATTTAAATAGAACAATTGATACGTACACAGGTAAGAAAAAAACAGAAACAATTAAAGTGGAACTCTAAGTCATTATTTCAACCCTGGAGACAGGACATGTCAGACATATAGACTCAAGGGCCCCTTTTATTGCTAGATTAGAAGCTTTTTGTCAGGCAAAACAACAGGAGAGGGGGTCCATATCACCCATGAAGCAAATGCCAGGACAGACTGTATCGGAATTTTACTTATCTATGGAAAGTATGATGGCAGATGAGGGATTGGACTTGGCCCTGCCAGTCACAATCCGAGCCTTCAATAGACAATTTATGGAGGGATTAATTCCACAGATAAGTGAGAGACTGAAAGCCTGCACACCAGAGTGGAGGGCAACTAGAGATAGAGGGACGTTGTTACAAAAAGCGCAAGGCATAGAGGCGGACTTAGCAGAAACCAAAGGGAGGAAATCTCATGCTATCAACGCACTCGGGGGTCCCCAAGAGCAAGGTAGAGGTTCCTTTCGCAAACCCCTTACCTGTCACTACTGTAACAAGATTGGTCACATCAGACGCAACTGTAAGAAAAGAATAAGGGATGAAGGAGAGGAAGGTGTTGATTCTCCAGTTAATCAGAGAAGGAACCAGCCCAGGGACAACAAAAATAGTCATATCAGGCAGCAGGGAGATGGTCCACGAGCATGACTCACCCCGGTTTTAGAAAAATCCAAAACAACAATGCTTAAGACAAATATAACGGTTGGTAATAAGAAAATCTCTTGTTTAGTCGATACAGGAGCTTCACGCTCGTTACTTTCTGACTCTGAACTACTCCCTGGCCAAAAATCACCTGACACTTTACTAATAACTGGATATGATGGCATTTTAGCCGACGCCCCGCTTACAAAACCTCTGAAAGTTAAAGTAGGAAACCACATGTTCCTTTCACGCTTTCTGGTATCCAGAGGAGCCCCCACTAATTTGTTAGGAGCTGACATTTTGCAGAAAATAGGAGCTAACATTACCTATCACCCAGATGGCACTGTCACCTTAGCTATAGGGGATAATCAAGAACACATGGAGATGTGTAACCTGATACAATACCTAGAGGAGGAATCGGAATTGTCCGGCACACCTCCTTCAGACTTTGATCAGATTTTGTCGTCCCTTCCAGGAGAACTATGGGAAAAACATCCAGCTGATGTTGGACTTTTGCCCATACCTCCGGTTACCCTACAGCTGATTCCAGGAGCAGTGCTTCCCCAACAAAAGCAGTATCCACTTAGTGCACCCCAAGAGACGGCCATAGAAATGCAGGTCCAATCCTTCTTAAAAAGTGGAGTTCTAAAAGAGGTAAAATCACCGGCAAACACTCCCTTGTACCGGGTTAAAAAGAAATTAGTAGCCGGTAGTCCGGTTAAGTATAGAATGGTCCAAGACCTTAGAGCGGTCAACAAAATACTAGCCCCGATGACACCTTTAGTACCCAATCCACATACATTACTGTCACAAATACCATCAACCAGTATGTACTTTACGGTTATAGATTTAGCGAATGCTTTCTTTTCCGTCCCGCTTGCTGAAGAATGCCAACTTTGGTTCGCATTTTCAATCAAAAATCGGCAACTAACCTGGACACGCCTACCTCAGGGTATGGCGCATTCACCTACCTTGTATTCGCAAGCATTGCAAACGGTGTTGGGAGAATGGGTACCACCAGATTCCTGTGTATTGTTACAATATGTGGATGATTTATTGTTATGCTGCCCTGACAAAGAAACTTGTTTGGCCACCACCCTTAATTTGTTGCGATTTTTGGCAGAAAAAGGTTGCAAGGTTAATAAGAAAAAGTTACAAGTGTGTCAGGAAAAAGTTATCTTTTTGGGACATTGTATATCACAGGGTACGTGACATCTCACTGAGGAGAGGGTTCAAGTGATAAAGGGAATGTTACCCCCACGGAATTTCAAACAATTGCGTATGTTTTTAGGTATCGTGTCATATTGTAGACAGTGGATACCACATGCTAGCGCTTTGATGCAGCCATTATACGATTGTTTGAAAATTGTACCGTATGTGCTTACAGAAGTAGCTTATGAGTCGTTTATCACTTTGAAAAAGTTGTTGATTTCTGCCCCGGCTATTGGTATACCAGATTACACCAAGATATTTAATCTGTACATTGCTGAGATCACTGGACACGCCACAGGTGTTCTGACACAGGCACATGTAAAACAAAGACCAGTCGCTTACTTTTCAGCAGCATTAGATCCAGTATCTAGAGGTTCACCGTCCTGTGTACGGGCGGTAGCTGCAGTGTCAATTATCATAGATAAGTCATCAGAGATTGTTCTAGACAATCCAGTCGTAGTGCATACCACACATGACATACATGCAATCTTGTCTCAGGTACAGCCCAAACACATTTCAATGGCTAGGCAATTAAGATTACAGTGTACTTTACTCTTACCTCCAAATGTTACTTTTCAGCGCTGTACAACCTTAAATTTGGCCACCTTTTTGCCTCTTCAGTCACCAGATTTGGCAAGGGGGAATGATAGTACTAATAGTACTAGTGAGAAAAGAAATGAGGACACTGACACTCTTTTGTTTAAAGAAGTAGATCAGCACGATTGTTTTCAGCTCATGGAACAGGAGACAATGGGATTCCCACATGTTACAGATACACCGATTTTAAATGCTGAGCACACCTTGTATATAGATGGTAGTAGGTTTGCTGATGACAAGGGTAAATATCACACAGGGTATGCTGTAGTGACTGATACGCAGGTAATTGAAGCACAGGCCTTACCAGCCCACATGTCAGCACAGGAAGCAGAATTAAAAGCTTTAGAACAAGCCCTAGAATACTTAAAAGAACGAGAAGGGAATATTTACACTGACTCTGCCTACGCTTATGGTGTAGCGCACGATTATGGCCACATATGGAGGGCTAGAGGTTATCTGACAGCAGCAGGTACACCTGTAAAACATGGAGAAGGGATTAAGAGAGTCCTGAACAATCTTCAAAAGGTTAAACGAGTAGCCATTATGAAGATAGCGGCACACACGAGCGCAAAAACAATTGAGGCAAAAGGAAATGCATTTGCAGATTTGACTGCAAAACAGGCAGCTCTAGGGGAAGGAAGCCCTGAGACCTTAGCAGCGGTAGAGGTGAGTATCCCAGAACCAACATGGCAGCAGCTGAGTAAATTACAGGAGCAAGCAGGGGAGAGCGAGAAAGATAAGTGGGTCAGGATGGGAGCAGCACCAGACCTTGACAATGTATGGAGGGAAGGAGGCAAAATATGCCTGCCTGCCTCTCTGTACCCAGAAATGGCAGCGGCAGTTCACCTACCCACACACGTCAGTTCCAATTCCATGTATAGGATTGTGAACCAAGGATGGCTCGCCCCTGGATTCAGTAGCACTGCAAGAAACTACTGTGCAGCCTGCCAAATCTGTCTCCTGAATAACCCAGGACAGAGAGTAAAAACCCCACGAAAACACCAGGTCCGGGCCCAATACCCCTTCCAGAGACTGCAAATTGATTACATACAAATGCCTAAGAGCGGCCCTTTTGAATTTGTCCTCGTGTGTATCGATTTATTCTCAGGTTGGCCCGAAAGTTATCCAGTAAAATCGGCTACAGCTAAAGCCACAGCTAAGAAACTGATCACTGAGTTAATACCTAGGTTTGGTCTTCCTGAAACCATAGAATCAGATAGGGGGACACACTTTACAGGAGAAATCATGCAGAATGTGATGACCATGTTAGGGGTTCAACAAAGTTTTCACACCCCTTACCACCCACAGAGTTCAGGATCAGTGGAGAGAGTAAATGGGACAATAAAGTTAAAAATACAAAAAGCCATGCAAGAGTTAAACAAGCCTTGGCCAGAATGCCTGCCTTTGGCTTTGTTCTCTATAAGGTACACTCCAACAGGAAAGACAGGATTATCCCCATATGAGATACTTTTTGGGAATGCACCTAGATTGGGTTTATACTTTCCACAGAGTATGCAATTGCAATGTGATAGTTTGACTGCATATGTGATACAATTACAACAACGTCTAACTAAGATCCACAAAAGTGTGTATTCTTCTCTTCCAGACCCTAATTCAATAACAGGTACACATACTCTGCTACCAGGGGATTATGTATATGTGAAGAAACACACCAGAAAGACATTGGAACCCAGGTTTGAAGGTCCTTACCAAGTACTCTTGACCACAGCCACCTCAGTAAAGCTGGAAGGAAAACCTACCTGGATACACGCATCACATTGCAAGAAACAACCCGAGAAAACAACATGATGAAATATCTACTTACAGATTTTTTGTTGAAGATTGTTGTTTTACAAATATATGCATGGACTCCTGGTATTAATGTACTTGAAGTAGAGGAAACAACAACTTTCGAATGGGCTATAGATGATCCTAAAGTAGCAAATTATTATTGACAAAGGTAGACTAGTACATCTTTCCTCACAGATACAACAGGATACTGCACCACATTGGTGGGATATATTTAGTGGAATGTCTTCTACAGCAACCAATACCTTTCACTGGTTGTTAAGTCCAATGGTAATTATTATTCTAATATTAATATCACTTACAATCACGAATATATGTGTATACAGGAAAATAAATAGGAAAATTAGGAGAATAGACAGGGTATACTGATAAGTGTGTATTGACATCACCCTACTCCTATAAAACTCCTCTTCTTGAATTTTAAGATGTTGGTAATACCTAGGGGGATGGGTTCTACCCCTCTGACAACTCGCGGTCAGGGAAAGGACTCTGGGGAAAAACTGACTAGAACTTATTCATGAGGACCCAGGGGGAAGGAGAGGATGATGTCAAAGGGGGAAATTGATAGGGTTGAAATAATGACTTAGAGTTCCACTTTAATTGTTTCTGTTTTTTCTTACCTGTGTACGTATCAATTGTTCTATTTAAATTGTTTGTGCTCCTTTCTTACCTGTGTACGTATCAATTGTTCTATCAATCTGTATCTAGATGGAATTTGGAACTGCTGAATAATCATTACATGTTCGCTGATGAGAAACTCTTTGTACCTTAACCTCATTTGGTAATGCCGATAAGATTACTGCTTTTGGAACTGCCTATAAAAGAAGTAAAGGGAGCAGTCCTTTTTTGGGGAGGCTCAGAACTTTGATACAGACATACCTGACTCTGTGTCTTAATTCCTATATGAAGCAATAATTTGGCAAAGCAATATAAACTATAAGCAACTTATTTAAAAGTTGAACCTAACATATATATATATATATATATATACATATATATATATATATATATATATATATATATATATATATATATACAGTGGGGACAGAAAGTATTCAGACCCCCTTAAATTTTTCACTCTTTGTTATATCGCAGCCATTTGCTAAAATCATTTAAGTTCATTTTTTTCCTCATTAATGTACACACAGCACCCCATATTGACAGAAAAACACAGAATTGTTGACATTTTTGCAGATTTATTAAAAAAGGAAAACTGAAATATCATATGGTCCTAAGTATTCAGACCCTTTGCTCAGTATTTAGTAGAGGCACCCTTTTGATCTAATACAGCCATGAGTCTTTTTGGGAAAGATGCAACAAGTTTTTCACACCTGGATTTGGGGATCTTCTGCCATTCCTCCTTGCAAATCCTCTCCAGTTGTCAGGTTGGATGGTAAACGTTGGTGGACGTCCTTTTTCGGTCTCTCCAGAGATGCTCAATTGGGTTTAAGTCAGGGCTCTGGCTGGGCCATTCAAGAACAGTCACGGAGTTGTTGTTAAGCCCCTCCTTTGTTATTTTAGCTATGTGCTTAGGGTCATTGTCTTGTTGGAAGGTAAACCTTCGGCCCAGTCTGAGGTCCTGAGCACTCTGGAGAAGGTTTTCGTCCAGGATATCCCTGTACTTGGCCGCATTCATCTTTCCCTTGATTGTAACCAGTCATCCTGTCCCTGCAGCTGAAAAACACCCCCACAGCATGATGCTACCACCACCATGCTTCACTGTATTGGACAGGTGATGAGCAGTGCCTGGTTTTCTCCACACATACCGCTTAGAATTAAGGCCAGAAAGTTCTATCTTGGTCTCACCAGACCAGAGAATCTTATTTCTCACCATCTTGGAGTCCTTCAGGTGTTTTTTTAGCAAACTCCATGCGGGCTTTCATGTGTCTTGCACTGAGGAGAGGCTTCTGTCGAGCCACTCTGCCATAAAGCCCCGACTGGTGGAGGGCTGCAGTGATGGTTGACTTTCTACAACTTTCTCATATCTCCTGACTGCATCTCTGGAGCTCAGCCACAGTGATCTTTGGGTTCTTCTTTACCTCTCTCACCAAGGTTCTTCTCCCCTTGATAGCTCAGTTTGGCCGGACAGCCAGCTCTAGGAAGGGTTCTGGTCCTCCTAAACGTCTTCCATTTAAGGATTATGAAGGCCACTGTGCTCTTAGGAAACTTAAGTGCAGCAAAAATTTTTTTGTAACCTTGGCCAAATCTGTGCCTTGCCACAATTCTGTCTCTGAGCTCTTCAGGCAGTTCCTTTGACCTCATGATTCTCATTTGTTCTGACATGCACTGTGAGCTGTAAGGTCTTATATAGACACGTGTGTGGCTTTCCTAATCAAGTCCAATTGGTATAATCAAACACATCTGGACTCAAATGAAGGTGTAGAACCATCTCAAGGATGATCAGAAGAAATGGACAGCACCTGAGTTAAATATATGAGTGTCACAGCAAAGGGTCTGAATACTTAGGACCATGTGATAGATTGAGTGAAAAAAAGAGTGAAAAATTTAAGGGGGTCTGAATACTTTCCGTCCCCACTGTATATATACAAATTAAAAAGAACACAAAGTTGTAAATATGCGACTAAAATTACAACCTTAAAATTATTTCCTGGCGCTACCATGGCAGTATACATGTGGTGATACCCACGTAACAGCCCATTTCTTTTTTTGTCCTCACGGAACTCACAACCAGTGTGAAGAAAAGGAACCCTTACCTGACACTTTTGATGGTTTTCCACGCAGATTCAGCCTCTCCTGTAAGGCAATTCCTGACCATGGGATGCTAAAGGCTCTGATAAGGCAGGGAACCCCTTCTGTGTATATTTTGGGGTGAAAAATTGGGACTTAACTAGCCCCGTATACAGCAGTGTAGCCAGGGCTATATTCCTCAGGAGTGATCTTGTGTGGAGGACATAACCTGTATGGCCTTCCAGGGACAGTGTATTCTTGAGACAGTCCAGAACAACAGCATTTGTGATCCTGCTGAGGTTGAACACCTAGAGAACAGATCGCAAGGTGTTTTTCTTCCTCTGATTGAAAGGAAGCGTCTTTTCTCCACTTTTTGCATCTGGGTCAAGGTGTTGTGGCAAACAATTCACTGTTCAAAAACCCATGGTTGGCATTACCTAGTTCGCATCTTGAAGCTCTAGTGGTCAGGGTTCAGATGCAGGTTTTTCCATAGAAAAATACAAAATTTGCATTGCCTCCCTTCACCTGGGAGACTTTCTGGCTTTTGAGGGCATCAACGTGCACTAATGTTCCCATCCCTTCATTAATTTATGTGCCTTGCTATAGGATCTATGCACTACCAATCTGGGGTCCTGCCCCTTGTCCTCTCCTCAGCACTTCGTGTATTAGGATGCTGGACCTAGTACTAGCCTCATTGCCTTCCTGAAACATTCTCATGGTGGGATCCCTAGATGACCTCCTGTTAAAGGAGCAAAAATAGTGCAGGCCCTTTTGAGCAACCTGATATTATCCTTCAGATACTCCATGGGTATGGATATGCATGGGTCCAGAACCTTCAGAGATAAATGCTGGAACTGGCTCGCCTTGGGAATATTTGAGTCCTGCTCACAGCTCAGGACAGAGTGCTTTTCCTCATTGATAACTTGACACACTCTGGTCTCAGATTTAAGCTCTCCGGACCAGGAGCCATCTGGCTCTGTTTTTTATGAGAGGCCGAGAACTGTGGGTAGCCTCAGGTGAGGCAATTCCTTTGGCCTAGCTTTACCCCAGGCTTTGGGCTCCTATCACTAAAGCAGAACGTATGCAGTATTTAGGAGTCTGGACACATTTACCCTAAATATTGCATGCGATCGTGAAACTGTCAATCCGTTATGCCGTTTTGCTGTATTTACTGCAAAATGCTGAAAAAGATCATTAAATACCACACGAAAAGGTGTTAATCTCAGTTCACAAAAGGAAATAAATAATTAAATGCATGTGGTAGTTAAGTAGTTATCCAGGCATGTGCCATTTAAGGACTGTAAAAAATATAATAGCCAATTCTGAGTAGTCTCTTCTTTTTTGGATCAGTTCTCTCAACAGTAATGCATAGAAACCTAAATTTGGAAATATGGAAATCACTAGGGTTGGTTTACTTAAAGTATAACTAAAGGTTTACTTTTTTTTATAGTTTTGGGTAGAGTGAAGGTGGATGCGAACACCTATCAGGTTTTTATTGTTGTCAGTGCCCCCATTTGGGAGATTTCCCCTCTCTATTTGTCCTATTTCCCATTATCATTGAAAGTGAAAGTAAAAGAAACTCATACATTTTGGATTGTCCCCAGAAAAGTAATAGAGGGGACATTTTCCAATGGGGATACAGATGGCAAAAAAAAAAAAATCTGACAGGGGTTCTAATTCTGCTCCACTGTATCCATCCCACTGGATATCGCATGAGATGAAATAGCTCATAGTTTCATGAGATAAGTACCGCATATTTTGGAAAAATACTGCATGCTGTAATTTAGAAGCATTTTTTCGAGAATGGCAAAAAATTTTTGAAAAGTCCTATGCAATATTTTACCGCATTAATTAAAGTGGTTGATACCGCTTTGTGAATGGAGTCCTTTGTTCTTCAGGGGACAAGTTGATTCAGTCTTTGGACTGGTGATTTGCATACCTCTGAGGCTCAGGGCTCTGTTGTGCAGCAAAGAAATCCCCCCTTCCTGTTCCTGTTGTTTAAGAATTCCCCACAGCGTATGCCAGTCTATCGGTTTGCGGAACAGACATGGACACCCTTGTTTACATGGGACGTTGCTGTCTGTTGTCTTGTTTCCAAAAATAACATCCAGAAGTTCTGGGCAGTTTGACTGCCCCTGAAGTATTTAACCTCTTTAGTGGAAGGGTATACAGTGCGGATTAAAGCAGACAATGCCATGAAGGTGGTGTACATCAATTTTCAGGTGGATCCAGAGTTTTGCTGTAGAAAAAGATAGATTGGTATCCTTGGCAAAATGTCAGGCTCCATCCTTGTCAAACATGAGCATTCCAGGTATAAACAGTGGCAGGCAGACTGCATCAGACAGCAGCACCTAAACCTGTGAGGGTGATTTTAACCCCTGGAGATGTTCCTGGAGGTGTGTCGCAGGTAGGCAACTTCAGAGGTTGGCTAACTGACCCTGAGGTCAAACTAAAGGCTAGGCAGTTTTGTCTAAAGTGCAGTGGTCCTCTGGTGGTTGCAGTGGATCCTCTGGTGACTCCATGGTATCAGTGCTTCCTGACCTCCTCCTTCTGTAGTTTGTCTCGCATGTTTGAAATGCAAGGCATTCCGGTGTTCCTCATTGTTTCAGACTTGCCCAGGTAGATGTGGTATGGCAAACCTAAAAGGACTCCAGACAGTAGCCAGACAGGGATCTACAGGATCATCTGTTCCCAAGGAATGTTTTTTGCCTTCCAGCTTTAGGCTGCCTTTGACAGCTTAATGATTGAATCTCACATTCTGAGAAACATGGCATCGTGGAGTCTAGGAATTCCTTGATGCTAACCTGGGAGATCTACTTCTTATATGTTAAATTTATTGCTGGACATGTGATGCATGCATATCTTGGTGTAAGCCTCAGGACTTTCTCTGTAGGAGCTTCTTCATTGGACAAGTCCTTTCCTGCAGTAATTCACAATCCTTCACTTGGTGGGGCGACTGTTTGGACTGGCATGGAACCCTTAAAGCGGCGTTCCAATAAAAAAAAGAAATTAAAAGTCAGCAGCTACAAATACTGCAGCTGCTGACTTTTAATAATTGGACACTTACCGGTCCCAGGGTCCAGCGATGCGGGGGAAGGAAGCCCCTCCTCTCTGCGGCGCCGCATTGTCACTGTGGGTGCCCAGCTGTGGCTTTACAGCCAGGCACGCACGGCGCATGCGTGAGCCGTGCTGTGCGCTGTGACTGGCCGGGCAATTATCTGGGACCTGTGACGTGCCCTAGATGATTGCCGAGAGGGAGGGGGGAGAGGTGATCTCCCTTCCAGCGCCGCGGGGCGCAGCGAGCCCGGGGAGGAAGTGAGAGCTGGAACCCTCTAAAAAGAGGGTTTCCGCTCTCCCCCAAAAAAATGACATGCCAAATGTGGCATGTCAGGGGGTCACCTTCCCTTAAAGCGGAAGTTCCATTTTTAGGTGGAACTCCGCTTTAACAGGTTTTGCATAGACAAGGATGTTGGGACCCAGTTCTGTGTCTTGCTTTGGGTAGTTTCTAACTGTCTCCCCAAACAGGACATTCTTACTCAGTACTTTGGTCTGCCTCCAGCTCACCCAAAGGAAGTTTTTATCTCTTGGTTGGATGTGGTCAGGATGGAGAGTTTATTTCTCAGCCCTTACTTTGCTGTTGTTTTTCAAGATGGATCCTGTACTGATGCTTTGATTTCTAGCTCCACCATGTCAAGTCGACTCAGCAGACCATCATCCAACCCCATGGTTTAGGTTCAGGTCCCATCCCATCCTGACAGGATTCACTTTACTAAACCTATGAGTGCCAACTGTTTCTCAAATCGGCAAGGTTGCTTCCTATGCTTCTATCCTCACTTTTTCTATGTTCTACCTGGGACTTGAGATGATTGTAGCCGGATTAGTTCACTTGCTACAGGAGCAGTTTGTTGTTGTCTGTGGTGCTTGTTTTAGTCTGCACTAGAGTCCAGGTTTTTGGGGTGTGCCCTTTGAAGGGGGAGGGGGGTGTGCTTTAGGGTCATGCCCTGGGGATTTGGATGTGCAAATGGGAGGGTATCGCGGGTGGTGCCTCATCTGCAGCCAGCTTCTAGTATGAGAACCTTTGGGCAGGCAGTTGACAGCTTTTCTGTTTCATTACATCAAGAGCCTCTGGACAATTGTTTGCCTATCATATAGCGGGATTAGTTTGACTTTCTTTGGGTTAAGTACTACTTCAATTCATCCAGACCAAAGATAGCACACTTGCAAACAGTCATTTAGCTAGCCATGACGACTATACCTAGTTCCTTAAAAATCAGCAATGGTAGAAGGATCCAGCTCACAATCGCCTTGCGATTTCTAATGATAATTCTAAGGGCCCGCTATATAACTGGGCTGCAACCACCGGAAGTAACTGCTGCATGTTCGTCCAGAAGCATCTGCACCTTACGCAGAGATGTCAGCCAACATGATCGGTAGGACAGCCAATCAGGTCCTCGTATTGAGTGTTCTTTCAGCACTACTGATGGGCTTAGTAGTCTTCACTACAGATATTTTTGGCAGGAAGGTGGTAGCTTACTCACTTTCTTATAAGTTAGGATTTGCTTAAAGCGTTTGTTAACCTCAAAAAAACAAAACAAAAATGGATCCTGCTCCTTTAAAGCATGTTATATGACACAGTGCTTGTCCTGTGTCATTTGGCCCCCTGTAACACCTAAAAAACCTGGCTGATCCTGCCAGTTTCTCTCCACCCCTCTGTAAACTGACCACGGTATATGATGACTTTTGAGACCAGACACCGTGGTCAGTTTATGTGCCTCTGTCATCAGCAGCCTGCTATCTGCTCTCCTCTCTGCTCCTGTGTCCTCCTCCCACCTCCCACCTCCCCCCTCCCCTCTCTGTCTGTGTGTGAGCTGCCCCCCCCCCTGCTGCTCTCATAACACTAACCTGTATACACCATCAGTACTGCCTCCTATTGCAGTGCCCCCCTCTGTGAATGATTTATAAATATAAATGCTGTAAATACCTCATTTAAGAGCCGATATTGCAATCACATGACCAGCCAGCTCTCTCCTCCCCTCCAGACTGACATCAGCAGAGGACTCTCAGCCCCGCCCGCTGCATCTCTCAGAGGAGGAAAGGAGAAAGCTGGCCAGTCACGTGATCGCAATCTCAGCAGTGAATTTAGGTATTTGCAGCATTTATTTTTCGAAATCACACACAGAGGGGGGCACTACAATAGGATGTCGTGCTGATGGTGTATACAGGTTAGAGTGGCTTAACAACCACTTTAAGCTTCCCACCCTGGTAGCTAGTCTTCAGTGACAGCTTCCGAACATGCCTAAGCTTATCCCTAAAAGTGTACAGGAATACCTAATATATGTAGCATAAGAGGGGTCTTATGTACATCTGTTCACTGTTTTCTTACAGTGTATGTTGTTTGTGTATGTTATGAGGGTTTCTTATACGTGTGTATAGATTTGAAGTTTTTTTAGGTATTTTAAACTTTACCTTTTTTGTTATTTAACTATATAACTTTCATGGGTATAACTACAAATTAGGAGTCCCCATAGCAAAACTTTGATAAAGGAGCCTCTCACATGGTGGTGTAATGTAAGCCCCTCTTGGGAAAAATACAGGGTTTTCCATTGCATAATGTACCTTGTGAAAATGCTAGTTGCCTATTTTTCATGTTGACCCATTGACTTCTGTAGTATTTTTGTCACGGATCTGAAATAACTATACATATGACGGAAGCTGTTGGAAAGCCAGAAATCCTTATCTGCATTTAATTTAGCTGTTCTAAGGTAATAATGAAGCCAGAGAACTGGCATGACAGTCAGACAACTGACATCTTCAGAAGGATCAGTATCAACAATGGCAGCTTCCATGTTTTTTTCTAAGGCAGCTTTCCTTTAATTAAAAAGAGCATGAGGACATCAGTTATTTTTTTAATCCCAAAATTTACAGTATTACGTTGTTCAGAATCAGGATACTTTTTGGGAGTTTTTTTCTGCTTTTCCACATGTAATAATTTTAAAAGTGAAAGGAGCATTGCCCAAAGAGGTAAAGTGTGATAAAATTAGATAATATGTGAAAAAGCACCAAATAACAGACAACTAAGGAAACATCTTCAAAATCAGATGGCCAAATTCACTTTCATAATTATTACTGTCATGGATTCTCTCTTTTTTTACTTTCCAATTTTACTTTACACGACTGTGTTGCTGAGCTAGATACCTTTCTGCTCAACTCAGTATTTTTAAGCTGCATATACTGTACCTCTTCTGTGACTGCACCTATCCCGGCTGAATGTTACTCACCTCAGTTGTGTTGGGAATGTTGGGTGTCATGCAGTTTTTTTATCATTGTAAGCAATAAAAAATCTAAAGCCCAACCTTTTGCCAACTGAGCAGTTGGAGGTTGCCATAATGTTAAAGTATTTTCTATACTTGCACGTTATGTCAAATCTCTGTACCAGTGTGCTCTCTTCCAGCAATGGCAGGTCTATGTTTACTATTAGGGATAAGCCGAACACCCCCCGGTTCGGTTCGCACCAGAACATGCGAACAGACAAAAAATTTGTGTGAACATGCGAACACTGTTAACCACTTCACGACTGGCTCCACTACATATATGGTGACAGGATGGCGTTCCTGCATGAATCACGTATATGTACGGCGGCTCCTTTAAGAGCCGTAGCAGGCGCGGGCCACCTGTGATCACGGGCACGAGAGCCAGAACGGGGATCCCTGTTCTGACAGGGGAGGAGAAACAGATCGTCTGTACCTACTAAGTAGCAGCGATCTGGCTCCTCCTCTAGTCAGTCACATCCCCTCACAATTAAAAACACACCTAGAAATACACCTAGGGAACATATTTAACCCCTTAATCGTCCCCTATTGTTAACCCCTTCCCTGCCAGTGACATTTACACAGTACGTTTTTATAGCACTGATCGCTGTATAACTGTCAATGATCCCAAAAATGTGTCAAAAGTGTCCAATCTCTCTGCTGCAATGTCGCAGTCCCGCTAAAAATCGCAGATCACCGCTATTACTAGTAAAAAAAAAATAATATTAAAAATGCCATAAATCTATTCCCTATTTTGTAGATGCTATAACTTTTGTGCAAACCAATCAATACCACCAAAAGAAAGCTCCATTTGTAAGGAAAAAAAAAAGGACATCAATTTTGTTTGAGTACAGCGTCGCATAACCACGCAATTGTCAGTTAAAGCGACGCAGTGCCATATCGCAAAAAATGCTCTGGTCATTAAGGGGGTAAAACCTTCCGGGGCTGAATTGTATAAACACGCACATGAATAATCAAAAGTGTTCATTTTAAAGGCTTATATGCAAATTATTGCCATAGAAAGTGTTTGGGGACCCGGGTCCTGCCCCAGGGGATATGTTTCAATGTAAAATAAAGTTTTTAAAACGGCCGTTAAGTGGACTTTTAAGGCATAATTTGTAGAAAAAACGTATTTTATTAAACACAATCAGCGTGATAAAAAACAAAATGTATTGAAATGGTTACAATTACTGTGTACAAAGTACAAACTCACCACAATGATTGACTGTAAAGTTTTCGGAATTCACCAGACGCATTTCAGAGTATCTATGTCTCCTTCTTCAGGGATGTTTATAAGAAGGTCAATCATATATCTATAATGTAGTAAAAAAAGAAAGTCAAATAAAGAATATACAAAGATGTACAATGAACAACATTATTTATAGCATGTTACATAGTTACATAGTAGGTGAGGTTAAAAAAAGACACAAGTCCAACCTATGTGTGTGATTATATGTCAGTATTACATTATATATCCCTGTATGTTGCGGTCATTCAGGTGATTATCTAATAGTTTCTTGAAGCTATCAATGCTCCCCGCTGAAACCACCGCCTGTGGAAGGGAATTCCACATCCTTGCCGCTCTTACAGTAAAGAACCCTCTACGTAGTTTAAGGTTAAACCTCTTTTCTTCTAATTGTAATGAGTGGCCACGAGTCTTGGTAAACTCCCTTCTGCGAAAAAGTTTTATCCCTATTGTGGGGTCACCAGTACAGTATTTGTAAATTGAAATCATATCCCCTCTCAAGCGTCTCTTCTCCAGAGAGAATAAGTTCAGTGCTCGCAACCTTTCCTCATAACTAATATCCTCCAGACCCTTTATTAGCTTTGTTGCCCTTCTTTGTACTCGCTCCATTTTCAGTACATCCTTCCTGAGGACTGGTGCCCAGAACTGGACAGCATACTCCAGGTGCGGCCGGACCAGAGTCTTGTAAAGCGGGAGAATTATCGTTTTATCTCTTGCGTTGATCCCCCTTTTAATGCATGCCAATATTCTGTTTGCTTTGTTAGCAGCAGCTTGGCATTGCATGCCATTGCTGAGCCTATCATCTACTAGGACCCCCAGGTCCTTTTCCATCCTAGATTCTCCCAGAGGTTCTCCCCCCAGTGTATAGATTGCATTCATATTTTTGCCACCCAAATGCATTATTTTACATTTTTCTACATTGAATCTCATTTACAATAACAACAAATATTGTGTAGACTCACATATTTTGTGGAGATATTGTAGGCGAAACATTCCAATAATGCCAATACACCCTCCCTTGGCAATGAAGCCAAGGGAGGGCGTAGCCCTGTAAGTAAAAATTGTAAATTGTAATAGGGGGCATTAGAAATGGTGTAATTCAGCTAACTTGCATTCGTTTTTTACTATAAGGGTTTTTAGAGAATGTACAAGCAAGATGTATACAGAGAGATTATATTGAAGAGGTATATATGTAAAATATATAAAAGTAATGCATACACATATGTATCCTACCTGCGATCAGTGAAAACGGATAATTGTTAAAAGGTTGATATAGAACCCTATGTAGTTGGTGACAACTGAAAGATAACAAATGCATAACAGAGGGTCACTTACGTGTATGTATATGTATCTAAGTATCTCAGTTAGATTTTATGAGATTATAATGATTCTTCACAAGGTACCCTCTCCTTGTTTCGCTATCATTAACACATACATGTAGGATATAGTGGGGCAGGTTCAAGGTAATGTAGATTCACACAAGAGGTGACCTGTAAAATTGAATTGGTGTCTAATCACACAACTGTGGTTAGACCGTATATGTAATATAAACCGCAATATCTATGTGAGTAGCTTACTAAGCGATTAATGAGCCCTATGATTGAGCCTTGTATAGTCCTGAAGTGTGTCAAAACATTTATTATATCCTCAATGGGGGCAGGAGTTGGCAGCCGAAACAGAAAGACTTTGAGTTTATATACATACGATGCTTTTAAACATTAACAATGGAGATAAATGGAACAGTGTCAATAAGAGTGGCAGTGATAGTCCATCCAATGGTATTAGCGTGTAACAAACTGTTACTATAATGTATAATAAATCAATCGTACCTGGTGTATAAGAGGCAGCCGCACAGAGACACATCCTGACATCCAAACCATCAGCTGGATGTCAGCAATGTCTCCAAGGCGCGCCTGATATACCTGTCTCCTTTCAATGGCAGGCACAGCCGATAATTATCAGCTGTACCTGAGATGGAAGGGGAGATCAGGAACGTATTCTCTGCAGGCTTCCTGAGCCCTGCGCGTAACGTCAGCGCAAGGGAATGACGACGTGCACCCACGGCTCACCAACACACAAGCCTCACCGGCGGACAGGGCATGCCCTCCGGAGTAGCAAAATGGCGGCCAGACGGGATGCAATCAGCTGTAGCCACCATAAAAAGCCGCCACGGATTACCAAATCCAGGCAACTTTGTGTGCCGGTGTTCTGACATATACTGTCCTCCTATCGGATAGTGTCCGCTCCGTACTGCGCAGGCGCAGCGCTTGCGCAGTACGGAGCAGAAGGAGATGCCGAAAGTGTCCGAAGTTGATCAGCTGACCATCAGCTGTACACGGCGCTTCGGCACTTCTTAGCGATGGCTGTGTAAGAGGGCCCCTCGCGGGCTCGCTTCGCTCGCCACGCTTCGGGCACGGCCTCGCTGCGCTCGGCAACTATTTATTCTCGCTCTATGTCCACTTGGATAGTAGGGAATGAACCTGGACATAGGGTGAGAATAAAAGCGCAGGCGCCGTGTACAGTTGATGATCAGCTGTTAAACTTCGGAGACTTTCGGCGTCTCGTTTGTCCTCCGTACTGCGCCTGCGCAGTACAGGGAGGACACTATATGATAGGGGACTGTATTTGACAAGACACCGGGCATTGCAACAATCCACCCCCCAGGCGTCACCCAGCACGTGACAAATATTTCAATAAACTTTGAATGATCAATCAGGCACTATGGGAAGGCACAGTAGGGGATATGGATTAACATGGCCCCCTGGTGGCCGAACCTGAAAGCACAAAATAGCAGGCAGATTAATGGGAACACAGAAAACCGATAGTAGACGTTACACATGTATTCTAAGGGAAATACATAAGGCAAGAACATTCTACGTACATAATAAGGTACATATAATAAATAATCAAAAAATTGAACAAGTATAATAGTAATGCAGATTTGCAGGTAATGAAGAGAAACTACAGAGAGCCACTAATAAGGATTGATAGGCTATCTCTGGAGCTGGGATATATATGGTCTAATATGAGGAATTTGATTTTGGGAAAATTGCCTCCATGTACTATTTTTGTGCGTCGGTCCAGGGGCAATTCAGGGTTACTAGTTTGCATGTTTTTTATGTGCCTGTAAGCACGTTTCCAGAATTCCAATTTGGTCTTACCAAAATAAAAACAGCCGCAATAGCAGCGTAGCATATAGATGACCCCAAAGGTTTTACAATTAGCAAAATGTCTCAGAAGAAATGTTTGACTGTTAGTGAGAATGGGGCTCCCTTCAGTGTACATGTATTTGCAATAATTGCAGGCACCGCACATGTACACTGAAAGAAATTCAGACGTGACAAAAATGCCTTCCAAAGTGGAAAAGCTTACAAATGGAATCTCAACAAATACACAAACAATAAGAGTACTAAACCCCTGTCGATCCTCTAACTTTTTTTCTATTGCCCCACAGATGGCACTCAAACAACCCAAAAGGGGTTCAAGTACCAAACGCCCATAATATGGCGATTCGACAAAAACTCAAACCCAGTTTGGACACCCTTCACAATATTCCTCCACTTCAAAACCTGGGTGTAATTCTTCCACTCTCATGGTACAAGGTAATGTACCCATCATGGTGAAGGGCACTTCTTCTTCACATACAACACCTAGTGGAGGTCCTTCCTCCTCACCTAACCTTTCACTTCCTAACCAGCCCAATCAAGCTCTTATTGATCCATCTTTTTTGGACCTAATTTTAGCGAAAACCAGATCCCTGCACCCCAATCCAGACACAATCACATTGATTGTTCCAGAAAATCCATTTTAAACACAGCCTCTACTGATACTGACTTGAATGTAATAACCTATCGTCATATAGTTTATCTGCGGATGAAATCGCAGTTCTAGGAAAAGGACTAGGGACTAAGTTTTTGCCCAAACCAGGACCTCAACAAATTTGAAATCTGCAAAGACTTCCAACTTTTTATTCAGAAGTTGATTCTCAAAAGGTCTATACCAAAAACAGCACACCAATATCGATCGTACACCACAGGATGATAGGGCTCTTGACCAACTAATCTTACTAGAAAAGAATGATACAACTGATCTGATTGATCGGATTGATCTGCTGACAACAATTCCAAAAAGTCACAACTTAAAAAGAAGTCAAATCTATGCCCAGCCCCAAGTACCAACCCTAATGCAGCGGGATTTTTAAGGCTGGTCAATAAAGACTTGGAGAAACTGAAAATACAAACTAGTAAATAGAGTAATTGAAATGTGAGAGAATCCCAAGCCTTAGAACAACTCTCTCAAAATAATCTCATTACCATAAAACCGGCAGATAAAGAAGGTAACATTGTCATATTTGACAATGAAAATTATACTGTGATGTGAAACAAGATTCTGAAGAATCAGGACTGGTACCGGCGCATCACATCAGATATAGTAGCAAAATACTATAGAGAATATTATTCACTGGTCGATACGCCATATCTGAACGGAACCATTAAAAAAACTACATGGGACTTCATTAGAATAAATTTTCCTGTAATACCAACATTTTACGCACTCCCCAAAGTGCACAAAGATGTAGCTAACCCTCCAGGTAGACCTAGAATCTCAGGGAGAGGTGCCATCAGTGATAATGCCAGTAAACTTGTGGATGAGCATCTTAGACCCTACGTCACCTTCCTACCATCTCATGTGAAGGACACCATCCACTTCCTGCAAATCTTAGACAGTTTACACATCCCAGAACATGCTATAGTAGCTACGATTAATACCGAAGCTTTGTACAGTTCAATTCTTCACTCCAAAGGTCTTGTGGCAGTTAAACATGTTATCAATGCGGTAAGCGAGGGGGACTCGGCATACAACAAGTTCATCCTCTCTCTCCTGGAATTTATTTTGGAACACAAGGTTTTCACCTTTCACAATTCCCACTACCTCCAGATACAGGGTGTGGCCTCCTGTGCCCCATCCTATGCCAATCTGTATCTGGGGGAGTGGGAAAAGATGTTCTTTGCGGACGAATCACTGTCGATGTATACGGACCATATATTGGCTTGGTACCGATACATCAACAATGTTTTTGTTATCTGGGTTGGACCCACTGAGACGCTTCAGTACTGTTTGAGTAGAATGAATAAAAATGAGTTCAACTTAAATTTCACTATGACCCACGACAGGGAGCACATAGCATTTCTAGATGTAGAGGTCTTTAGAAACATTGATGGCAATTTGGGTAGCAACCTTCACAGGAAACCCACGGCGGGCAATAGTATTCTGCATGCATCAAGCTTCCACCCCCAAACACTGGTAAAGTCTATACCTTACAGACAAAATAAAAATACACTTTCTAAAGACCTCCTCCGTGAATAGATAGCCTTTCAATCCTTATTAGTGGCTCTCTGTAGTTTCTTTTTATTACCTGCAAATCTGCATTACTATTATACTTGTTCAATTTTTTGATTATTTAATATATGTACCTTATTATGTACATAGGATGTTCTTGCCTTATGTACATACTTTCAGTTGACACCAACTACATAGGGTTCTATATCAACCTTTCAACAATTATCTGTTTTCACTGAGCGCAGGTAGGAAATATATGTATATACATTACTTTTATTTATTTTACATATATACCTCTTCAATATAATCTCTCTGTATATATCTTGCTTGTACATTCTCTAAAAACTCTTATGCCGCGTACACACGGTCGGACTTTTCAGCTGCAAAAGTCCAACGGACGCTGACGGACTAAAGCTGGCTGGTAATCCGATCGTGTGTGGGCTTCTCCGGACTTTCAACGTACTTTTTTAGCCTCAAATCCGACGGACTTTAGATTTGAAACATGCTTCAAATCTTTACGTCGTAACTACGACGGACCCCGAAGTCCGCTCGTCTGTATGCTAGTCCTACGGACAAAAAAACGACGCATGCTCATAAGCAAAAACTAAACGGAAGCACTCGGTCTAGTAAAACTAGTGTTCGTATTGTAGGTAGCACATTCATCACGCTGCAAAATCTGTGATCGTTGAATGCAGCGCATTTTATTTCTTCTTTACGAATGCTCTAAAGAACGAAGGTGTTTTGCTGTTCATATTCAGAGTTCTCCCAAACTGATTTCTGGATTCTTTTTCTCTTTTTGATCTCATGAATGATATAGTATGCTTTTTAAAAACAATGTTTCCATACTAATAATACTTTTTACCTTTTATTTATTTTTTTTTTTTAGGTTTGTAAAGTTACCACAAAGAACCCATTATTCTAGTTTTGTTTTTCTAGTGCTTATTTTTTAGTTTTTAGATAAAGTTAACCCAAAGCACCGTTTTTGGTTATGTAGATTTTTTTATTTTCAAGACTTACCACTTGAACATTATTAACATTAGTAATGTATTTTTGGTGTGTTTTTTCAAACTCAATGAGATTGTTGTCCCTTGTTAATTTAACATTGTGTGTAAAATCAATGATTTAAAAGAAAACACATAAAGTCTTTTGCTAAACTCAAAAAAGATCCATTTGTTCATGGTCAAAATAAAATAAAGAGGAAGTCAACGCTGGAAAAAGTCGGTGTACAAGAAAATTGGGATCTTGAGGAGTCCATATAAGAGGGAGCACAATCTGGTCCAAGAATCCCAGAGATCAACAGCACCAGCAGATGATCTAGATGTCCCCAGACTGTGGTCCTACAACAGCCTGCGTCTTCTGTCAGACCAGACTGAACCCAGGTTATCACTTTCTTCTCTTCCCTGCAGCCTTTCCTCCACGCTGCCCTGCAGCCTTCCCTGTAGCCTTCTTTGGAGGCTGTGGCTGTGGTGTTTCAGTTGTGGCAGGAGGAGGAGGAGGAGGAGGGGGGGCTGCCTCATGTAGTTGTGTGTTTCGGGTTAGCGTGCCCTGCAGCCCCTTCTGGATAGTTTCCCCAAATAGGCGCTCGCAAATGAGACGCTGCTCCCAATCCATTTAAGTAGCAGCCATAGGACTCTTCTGCTTCGGGGGGGCTTCTCAAAAAACGGGTGGCCTCTTGCATGAGGCGCAGGGATGCCTCCTGTGTGACCGTCCCCTTCCTGGCCCTTTTTTTGGGAAGGTGGAGGGGAAGCACTTGTGATTGGGTCATGCTCCTACTGGGCCCAGCCACCTCACTTGGCCCAGCCACCTCACTTGGCCCAGCCACCTCACTGGGACCAGCCACCTCACTGGGACCAGCTACCTCCTGCCTGACACTGGGCCCAGCCTCCTCCAGGATGATGGAGAATCCGCCCTCCTCCAGGCTGTCCATGGGCCCGGTCTCCTCCTGCCTGCCACTTTCCACACATTCCTCCTGGATGGACTCATCCTGTGTATAAAAAAAGGACATAGTTTTATTTATTTATTTGGGGTTCATCAATGACACACAATTTGCTTCTCATGACTAGCAAATTCAATGTGAATACATGTCTTTAATAAAAGAGTCTAATCAGACACCCTAATTTTTTATAGCAGGTGCCAAACATATTTAGCCACTCCTGTCAATTGATATGTATACACAATTTTGAGGCCAAAATTATTTTAGACAATTATAACATCCAGTTAACATCATTAATATTAGTACAGTAAATATTTGTTAATATAATTTACCTGACTCCAGATGGTCATATCTGGTTCATCCAGGATGGAAGACCCAGCTTGCTCCTCATCAGCCTCTGCTGGGGTGGAGGGAAGGGTGGAGGGAAGGGTGGAGGGAAGGGTTGAAAGTGATGGCCTGGCTTCAGTCTGGTCATCAAGAAAACGGAGTTGATTGTAGTACCACAGCCTGGGTACATAAACATCATCTGCTGATGCTCCTGATCTCATTGATTCCTGGATCTTCTTATGCTCCCTCTTATACATATTCCTCAAGACCCCAATTTTCTTGAGCAATGTCTCCATTGTTGCTTCCGGGATGGTCGCCTGGACAAAGGACAGAAGTCTCTCCAGCGTTGACTTCCTCACATGCTTTGCATAATACTGAGGGTGTTTCACCTCCCACAAATTCCTCATCTCTCGATATTTAGATATGAAAGCTGTAAGGAACTCTGGATCCTTAAATAGGGGATTCATTATATCTGGAAAAGATAAAGTCACAAGACAAAAAACACTTATTATTAGGTTTCTGCTAACCCCTCATCATCTTCTCCCTATGTAGGCCTCATCAATCTATCAAGCCATATAGGCCGCTTGCTACAAAGTCATGACCTAAAACCAAAAAAAAAAAAAAATTTAAAATTACCTTCGTTTTGTAACGTCCTGGTCCACTATCACCTACACACAGAACGTACGTACGACACGTGCGCAAGGCCCCTCTTTATACACTACGCATGTGTGAAACTCCGCCTGCGTCGCCCGCCCCTGACGTTCAAAATTAACTCATGTTCTCCGCCCCCTAATTCGACGCACAGAACGTACGTACGACACGTGCGCAAGGCCCCTCTTTATACACTACGCATGTGTGAAACTCCGCCTGCGTCGCCCGCCCCTGACGTTCGAAATTAACTCATGTTCTCCGCCCCCTAATTCGACGCACAGAACGTACGTACGACACGTGCGCAAGGCCCCTCTTTATACACTACGCATGTGTGAAACTCCGCCTGCGTCGCCCGCCCCTGACGTTCGAAATTAACTCATGTTCTCCGCCCCCTAATTCGACGCACAGAACGTACGTACGACACGTGCGCAAGGCCCCTCTTTATACACTACGCATGTGTGAAACTCCGCCTGCGTCGCCCGCCCCTGACGTTCGATTTTAACTCATGTTCTCCGCCCATTTTTAGTTACGGCGCGTAGTGGGGTAAATAATGGCGGAGACACCTGACATGTTGACTACCTCAGGTAGCGAAAAAAGCCCGGAGGCTGGAACGTCAACCAGATCTGTGAGGCCTAGATTTAAGGCCTCCAATATGAGTTTTGAAGAGATGGTGGAGATGGTGGCCATTCTTCAAAAAAAGGACTATGATGGGAAGTATGGGCCGTACGCACGGCCAAATTTGCGCAAGGCCAAAATAATGGCAAAGGTGGTGGACACTTTACAGGCTTCTTTTGGGGTCCAGCGCTCCAAGGATCAACTTCGCAAAAGATGGTCTGACCTCAAGCTCAGGGAGCCGGATCAATACAGACGGATCCGTAAAGTGCTTAAAAAAAGTAAGTACTTGTCGTGTTTTTCTCTTGTGTTTATTACCTTGTATACTGCTCCATGTGCTTTTCCTTCCTATACGATTTTTTTGCTCATCGTTTCAAACGATCATTTAATAAACCTCGTTACATATCTATAGATATATCTATCTATATATATGTGTGTATATATAGATAGATATATATATATATATAGATATCTATATATATATAGATATCTATATATATATATATAGAGAGAGAGAGAGAGAGAGATAGAGATAGGTAGATAGATAGATAGATATAGAAATGTAAAACATTCTTTTGGAATATTTTAAGTTATCTTTTTTTTTTCTTTACATTTAGTTATATATTTAGATTTTGTTCCAGATATAGAGAGAGAGAGAGAGAGAGAGAGAGAGAGAGAGAGAGAGAGAGAGAGAGAGAGAGAGAGAGAGATCAAAAGATTATTAACTATATTTCGAGATATTGATATCTAGATATCTATCTATCCGATATGTCTTTATAATTTTAAATATTGAGGTAAAATAGGAACTCTACACAAACCACTTCACTCCAAATGTTTGAAAATTACTATGTACTAAAATATCTGTGTGCTAAGTAGATTACTAATTTTTTGTTTCACATAGGGGAAAATTCACTCAGCCAACAAGAAGACAGTCCACCCCAAGCCAAACAACATGACTGGGAAATCAGCCCAAGCCCCACTGAGGATGTGGAGAAAGGAGAGGTGGGCGACATGGGCACCCCACCAGGTGAGTGTCTGACACACCAGCTTACGGTAATCTATGCATGGCTGTCTTTTCTTTAATGTAATTTTTCTACTCTATTTTAGGGGATCTGGTTGTGCTTGATTCAAGCAACAGTGCCACCCCCGAGGATGTGGAGGAATTATGCTACATGGGCACCCCACCAGGTCAGTGTCTGAGACAACAGCTTTATTATGGTAAGGTAAACTATGTATGTGTGCATATTTCTAAACACATTTTTTGGTTTCATTCCACTTTAGGTACAAGAAGTGACTATTTCACCTCAGAAAGTGCCCAAAGGCTAATTGGTCAAATAATGGCCTGGAATAAGGAGATCGATGAAATGCGTAATCGGCTGGATCGTATGCAGCAGGAAATGAAGGACATGATTGATGTTTTGGGTAGAATCTAAATGCCCTTTTTGAAACCCCAAAACATCGATCATGTCCTTCATTTCCTGTTTTGCTGACCCCATTCTGGGCCTTCTCTTTTTTTTTTTGGCTGAACATATATGGCTGTTTAACATAATTTAAAAAAGGAGTGCTGTTTCTAGAAAATACATAAAAAATCCACAAAAAAAAAAAAAACTTGATTTAAAAAAACCAAAAAAAAAAAAACTTGATTTTCCAAAAAACCAAAAAAAAAAAAAAAAAACTTGATTTTATAAAAACCAAAAAAAAAATAAACTTGATTTAAAAAAACCAAAAAAAAAAAAAAATTGATTTTCCAAAAAACCAAAAAAAAAAAAAAAAACTTGATTTTATAAAAACCAAAAAAAAAAAAAAACTTGATTTAAAAAAACCAAAAAAAAAAAAAAACTTGATTTTCCAAAAAACCAAAAAAAAAAAACAAAAACTTGATTTTATAAAAACCAAAAAAAAAATAAACTTGATTTAAAAAAACCAAAAAAAAAAAAAATTGATTTTCCAAAAAACCAAAACAAAAAAAAAAAAACTTGATTTAAAAAAACCAAAAAAAAAAAAAACTTGATTTTATAAAAACCAAAAAAAAAATAAACTTGATTTTATAAAAACCAAAAAAAAAATAAAACTTGCTTTAAAAAAACAAAAAAAAATAAATAAAAAAAAAAAGGATTTTAAAAAACCAAAAAAATAAACAAAAAAGGATTTCGAAAAAAAAAAAAAAAAAGGCTGTTTGCGAAAATCAAAAAGGCAAAAAAATTTTTTTGTGGATTATGTAGAAATATTTAAATATAATTATATTTTTGCAAATTATTAATAAGATATCATTATATTTTTGTCTATGAACATTTTCTACTAAATGCATAACTGAATGCATAACAACGATTAATAAAAACATCTCCTTATAGGAATTAAATAAATGTGTGGTTTGTTATTTCAATGCTCAGTATCAGTTTGGTTATAATTGTAAAAAAGTTGTTTACAATGGCAATGGAGCTTATTTAGACATTTAAAAGGAAAATACAGTTGGCACTACAACTGCTCGACCATAACCTAGGAGAAAGCCCAAAAGAAAGGCAAGCAATAAATATAATTCCAGATTTCATCAATATTTTTTTTTATTTAAAAAAAATTAAATATCCTGGCCCATTGCAATGGCCCCCCTACCCATAAAATAATTCACATATTGCTGTCTAACTTGACGGGCACTTTGGGGGGCCAAGCCAGTACGGACAGTATCCAGGCCCGTAAGGTTGTCATCTATAAGTCCGGCCTCAGGCCCAACTGTTCCTATATAATTTAGAGAATGTTTGTGTAAAAAGTTGTGCAGAATGCAGCACGATAAAATGATAAAATTAAATTTGTATTCCGCCAAATTAATGGATGTTTGAAACAGGCGGAACCGGCTGGCCAGAATTCCAAACGCATTCTCAACCACTCTTCTAACTCTGGCCAGCCGGAAATTAAAAACCCTCCTCTCCGGGGTGAGGGTTCTTTGGGGGAATGGCCTCATGAGGTGCTTGCTCAGAGCGAAGGCTTCATCGGCAATGAAGACAAAGGGGAGTCCTTCCACGTTATCCGCATCAGGTGGCAATCCCAGGCCACCACTCTGGAGACGCTGGCAGAACTCCGTCTGGGCAAATACTCCTCCATCCGACATCCGGCCATTCTTCCCCATGTCCACATATAAAAATTCATAGTGTGCCGACACCACCGCCATTAAAACAATACTGTGGAACCCCTTATAATTAAAATAGTATGACCCCGAATGGGGTGGTGGCACGATGTGGACATGTTTCCCATCTATAGCCCCTCCACAATTGGGAAAGTCCCAACGGCTGGCAAAATGGGATGCCACAGTCTGCCATTCCTGTGGCGTTGAAGGAAACTGGGGAATCAAACAAGAAAACCAAAATCATTAATTTGGAAGCTAACATTGCAAGAAAATTATACAATTAAAAACATTATTCCCCAGCATCAGTATAACATTAAATAATTTAATTCTTCTGGAATAACTAATATGGAAAGGCACACTTATCAGATTGCTCACCCCCTCTGATGGAACATTGATTACATTTTAGGGGGTTGTGAAATCCCTAAAAAAGATTACTTTTAGGACACGCAGGAATTTAGGGACTAAAAAGGCTACAAGACTGCAGTTGTCGCACTCTGCAGGTGCAGTTGCTAACCAGCTTACAGTAAATGAGGTAATGTAAAAAGGCATTCATGTTGCAAGGAGTACACAATCACATGCAAGGGCAATTAATGAAAACACTTTGTGGCTTGCATATGATTTGATGATGGAAATCAGCAGAGCTTCTGCTCATTTACTAAAGCACTGGAACAAATGCACTTGTAGAGTGCACATGCATTTTGCAAAGTGCAACATATATTTGCTTTAGACAAATCAACACCACAGAACATTCAAGCAAATTTTTACGAGGGTGGGGGGGGGGGGGGAATCAAGCTAATTGCTAATTATAAGCACACTAAATACACTCAAACAAAATACATTCAAAATGAGTAGACTAGGTGGATATGTTCCCATCATTGCATGCTGGGGAGGTTATTGAAGGAAAATATACATGCATGACAAAAAATAACAGGAAAAAAATCCAGCATGTGTGAGGATAAAAAGGGGACATTCACACTATATTGCAATGATGGTAAGTAGTGTTTGAAGCAAGAAATACATTACATTATCAAAGATTACATAAAAGAACATGTGATGCTAATAAAAGAAAAATATCTTACCTTAATATAGTCCTTCTGCAGGACCTGGATGATGGCAGAACAGGTCTCTGGGATAATGATCCCCAGAGCCTGGGGGGAGATGCCTGTCGAGAACTTGAGGTCCTGCAGGCTTCTCCCTGTCGCCAAGTACCGCAACGTGGCAACTAGCCTCTGCTCCGGAGTGATGGCTTGCCTCATGCAGGTATCCTGCCTGCTGATATAGGGGGTCAGCAAAGCCAACAAACGGTCAAAAACGGGGTCCGTCATCCGGAGAAAGTTCCTGAAATCCTCAGGATTATTCTCACGGATCTCACGGAGCAATGGCATGTGACAGAACTGGTCACGCTGGAGCAACCAATTCTTGGTCCATGAACTCCTCCTCGCCCTGTTCATGGACTGGTCTTGGTCTGAAGAATAAACTGCAGCACCAAACACATACAATGCACGAGCTCGACGACGAGTACGTACAGGTAACATGGTTTCAAAACGGTCGGCTGGTCAGAACGCACTAAACAGAACGCACTGAAGAACAGCAAGGCCTGTGAAGAGCGACCTGAAAATCAGGAACGAGCGGACAATAAAACAAAGATTTCTCAATGCCAACTGACCAAACGCACTGAAAAGCAGATACAAATCTCACAAGCACAGACTGAACAACAGTTAAAACGAACTGAAAAATACGAGTCTCACAAGCGCGAATCGTCTCTCACCAAACTTCTACTAACACGAGATAAACACGAGATTAGCAGAAGGAGCCCAAAGGGTGTCGTACGGGCTATTGAACTTCCGTTTTATAGTCTCGTCGGACTTGGTGTACGTCACCGCGTACTAGGCTGTCGTACTTTTGTGTGGTCGTGTGTAGGCAAGTCCGTTCGTTAGAAAGTCTGCCGCAAGTCCGCCGAAGGTACGCCGGAAGTATGTTGGACAGGCTGTCGGACTTTTGTAGCTGAAAAGTCCGACCGTGTGTACGCGGCATTATAGTAAAAAATGAATGTAAGTTAGCTGAATTACGCCATTTATAATGCCCCCTATTACAATTTACTATTTTTACTTACAGGGCTAAGCCCTCCCTTGACTTCAGTGTTGTCAGCCGTCCAATGCCTCTCATGTTAGCCCGGCTGTACTCAATTTTCATTTGATGGTATAATAAAATATTCTGTGAAGACCAGCTACCCTAACAGGCAGATTCTTGGAGACACACTTCCGCTTATATTCTTTGTTTTTAAATAGCTTTATTGGAATGTTTCGTTTACGATATCTCCATAAAGTAGGTGAGTCTACACAATATTTCTTGTTATTGTAATATACATGCTATAAACAATGTTGTTCATTGTACATCTTTGTACACTCTGTATTTGACTTTCTCTTATTACTACATTATAGATGTATAATTGACCTTCTTATAAACACCCTGAAGAAGGAGACATAGATAATCTGAAACGCGTCGGGTGAATTCCGAGAACTTTACAGTCAATCATTGTGGTGAGTTTGTACTTTGTACACAGTAATTGTAACCATTCCAATATATTTTATTTTTATCACTCTTATTGTGTTTAATAAGATATTTTTTTTCTACAAATTATTATGTTAGTGCCTTAAAAGTCCACTTAGGGGATACCCTCCTCCTGTCTAGTCAATTTGGATGTGGCACTTCACAGGGACACCCTCACCGATATAATGAATGCTTATTCTAAAGTATAAACATAAAAGTCAGTACTACTACTAATTACTTACGGCTGTAATGTATTGTCGGATCCCGGCAATATACATATAAAATCATTGAAACGCCCTTCAGGTCTGGTATGGATTTTAAGGGGAACCCCACGCCAAAATGTAAAAAAAAATGGCGTGGGGCCCCCCAAAATCCATACCAGACCCTTATCCGAGCATGCAACCTGGCAGGCCACAGGAAAAGGGGAGGTGAGAGAGCTCCCCCCCTCCTGAACCATACCAGGCCACATGCCCTCAACATGGGGAGGGTGCTCTGGGGTCCCCCCCAAAACACATTGTCCCCATGTTGATGGGGACAAGGGCCTCATCCCCACAACCCTTGCCTGGTGGTTGTGGGGGTCTCCGGGAGCTTAATGGAATCTGAAAGCCCCCTTTAACAAGCCGACCCCCCTACATTTTACCCCTACCCATTCAGCAAAGAAGTGTCAAAAAAGTAAAAACATGCCAAGCAACACTTGGTGACTCACGTGACCTGGGTAAGGAGAAATGAACTGCTGCAAGTGTCTGTTCAGACCCTGCTCTGTGTCCCACAGCTGCCTTCTGGAAGCACCACATGCTTGGCCTACACAGCTTAAATAAGCTGGGTGTGCGCCGTAACGTTCTGTGCGTGCGTGCGCACGCATGCAGTCCTGGGGAACGGGCATGGCTGTATTCACGTACAACGCAAATCTTCGTGCGCCCAGATAAAGGCTACTGCGCATGTGCAGCGAAGCCGCGTGTGCCATGGCCGCCAAACAAACTGCTATGTCCAGCGGCGCTTTTGCGAATGCACATGCACCATGGCCGCCGAACAAACAAACTGCTAAGTCCAGCAGCACTTCTGCAAATGCAAACTCTTGTAATCCCCCCAGTTACATAGCATTAATATTCAAAATATTTGGTTAAGTAACAAAAGGGGAAGTTCCTCTTTATGCCCCCCTCCCCTCCACTACTTTTGGCACATTTTTTGGGGGGGGGGGGTCGGGAACCTAGTTTTGATAGGTACCAGCTTCCACTTCCATTCCGATCGTCTAGGTGATCCAAACAGAAGTTTGCCCCCCCCCCCTTTTCCTGCAGCATTCTGGGACACCTCACAGGTCCAAGAAGGCTGCAGGACCATTCACAAAGCACAGGTCACACATACATCGTGGGAAGCCGGCTGTGAAGCTGCGATCCCGTGACTTTCAATAGCAATAGTGCCGCAATTGTCACCCGACAAAATCGCGCAAACAAAATCGTGGGACGCCTTTCACCCAAAAGATGTTCCGGAACTAAAGGTGCCTACATAGTGACACCAAGCAATCCTTCCTTCACATGAAGCAGGAGGGTTCCCTTTTTAAACAAAGTATCACTAAAGTTGTGCCCCTATCTGGGGAGCCATAGGAAGGCACCCTTTTCTCATAATGCTTCTGCATATTATTATGTCATGAAAAAATTAAATGAGGGTAGAATAAACAGAAACATGGAGAGAGTTCCAGGGTGGACAATGTTATGTTGGATACCAGATATTTAAACCCAATGTTCTCATACTGAAGGCAAGGCATTCCTTACAAACAAAGCTAAGCTTCATTCACATATAGTACTACCCCCGTGAGGACTGCTAAGAATTACCTGCTCATCTGCACGGCCATGACCAAGTGAATCTTCCAACCCACCTGACACTCCGGGTTCAGACATCCTGTTAATACTATAAAGCAAGAATCAAGCAACTCAACAGTATAAGCTTCTGAAATGTTTTACTTGAATCAAATAGGAAAAAGTTATTGTACAAAGAAAGTAGTAAATCCGTTGAGCTGTGATAACAGCACCAACTCATCAAACAGACTCCTCCCAAATACAACAATGGTTGAACAATGAATAATGTTATATATACAAAGGTACACTATATTCAGATCCCAGGTCACCTTCTAGTGGATGTTTTGGTTAACTACTATGCTATATTCATGGGAGAGCTAAACTCCCGCTGGTGTTATATTTGTATATGCATAAAGGCTTTCTACAAGTGATGGCAGTAGAGTTCCACGTGGAAGATCTGTTATTCTTCGCTAGCTAGTTGGAGCTCGTTAATTGTAATCCATTAGGTGGCAGATGAAACAATAGATTCCAAGTAGTGTAGGCCTAAGGCTTCTGAGTACAGTGTTCCGGCAGTTCAGTAAAGTGTTCTTGGGTAAAGATGTCTGCGCACTGTGTTCAATAATGGTGGTAGTGGTGGTCATTTCGCCATCTGCTGGAAAGGAACAGGGATGGCGACATTCCGGCAACGGCTTCCCTGTCTCTGGCCTTCCGTTGCAACTTTCCCCACACATCCGTACTGATAGGTGAGCGCTGTAAATGGTGTTAGTAACAGGATGTCCGTCAGTGGGTTACGAGCCCCGCCTCTCAGGCCTCATGGTGGATGTAATGTTCCATGTGGTAGGCGGCGACCTCTCTCTGTCACACAAAGAGGTCCGTCTTTACATCAGGCCCAGGAGGAAGAGAGCGTGCCCGGGTTTCCTAAGCTCCTTTTATCATCCCTCCCAGCAACTTCAGGCCACTGCAAGGGTCCCTGGGATTTGTAGTCTTATGGTACGGGAATGTATAGCAGTAGAGTCTAGAAGGACTATACGCCCAATAACTCACTTCACTGGCGCACAGGTATGAGGTCACTGACTGACAAATGATTATGGGACAAACAATGTTCAAACATTGTAAGGTACGAAACTTTCCGGTTACAGTCCACATCGCTACACACAGAACAGAACAGGTCACACTTTGGAAGGTTTCATGCCTAGGAGTATGATTCATGTGCATTTATTCATGTCACATTGCAGAGCAATCAACATTTTTTGTTCTCTTTTTAGCCCTTTCAGCTTGTTTGGAAGACCTTTTGGTGAACCAGCTGAATTAGACTGTGAGCTCTGTAACTGCTGTAACTGATTCATCTTGCGCTATCTTGTCTCAGAGGATCATTTGGGATAGGGGGTCTATAGACTTATGTAAGAACCAAAGCTTAAAGTGGTATTAAACCCAAAACCAAAAATCTAATATATTGCAGCTTACCACTCATTAGATGTGGTGGTTGCTTTAGTCTTCTATTTTGGGCTTTTTTCCCTCTGTTGTGATGTGACCTGGTGATCTGGTCAGTAACACACCTCCTGTAATAGAGTGCCCACACTCTGGATGAATGAGAACAGGGGGCACAGCAGACAGCAGCATTGTCAGTCTTGGGGGAAGGGTAGCATTAGATGTCCTAGCCGACACTTTATAATCAGCTACAGCAACAGTTTTTTTTCCTTTTAGGAAAGGTTTTACATGAATAAATAAATGTTGAGCATTGTAAACACCCCTGTCAGTATTAAATGGTTTGTCTCATCCCTGTAAACTGATACATCCATAAGAGAGCTTGTTCTTTTGAAAAACAACACTTTTGCTGGCTGGATCACCAAATGAAAAGAAAGAAAAGAAAGCCTAAAACAAGAAAACTAATACAGCTATCACATTTAAGAATTGATAAGCTGCAACATATTAGATATATGATTTTGGGTTTAAGGCTCCATTCACACTAGCGCGTTTTTTGATGCATTTTGCATTTTGCAGAAATGCATGGGAATTTTTTAACATGGGTTCCTATGGAACATGTTCACATCAATGCTTTTTTGTATTTCTGCGTTTTTGGAAAGGGTCGGGGACTTTTTTTCATGCAAAAAGCAGCGTTTTGCATGTAATGGATTTCAATGGACAAGCATCAAAAACGCAAGTGCACCGTTTTTGCAGCGTTTTTGCAGCGTTTTTGGTGCGTTTTTGGTGCGTTTTTGCCGTTTTTTTTATTTTTTTTTTTTGTAACTTTTTTTTTAAGACTGTAAAAAAAAAATTAAAAAAAAAAAACGCAAAACGCAAATCGCGGCAAAAACGCCGCAAAAACGCTACAAAAACGCTGCTCAAAAACGTGCCAAGCATGAAAAAAAAACCTCCAAAAACGCTCAAAAGCAACATGCATAGGTGTGAATCGAGCCTAATACCGCTTTAAACAGGGCTTCCTCACTTCATTCCCAGGGCCTGAACAAAATTGTGAGATAGAGAAAGAAAGGTAGATATATGCAAATAGAGAGAATAGCAGTTGCTTTGCACCATATGAACAAAGAACAACTTCACTTTAAAGTGTATGTTCACCTTTGGAGGACGTTCACACCATACCTGCATGAAAACTGATGGGAAAACCACGCAGATTTCACTTGCAGAGACATCATTTTCACATGACTTTACATCAGTTTTTATGCACAATGACATCAGTTTACATGTGCATAAGTTATGTGCCCTGTTTGCACCAATGTTGATGTCATGTCAGTTTTTTCCCATACACGTTGCAAATTCCTGCGCAGAAAAAATCTGCACATTGTGGTGTGAACAGGGCACATAGAGAACCATTGTTTTCTTTGAGCCCTTGCAGAACCCGTTGCAGAAAAACTGATATCTCTATGGCTGGATTCACACCTATGCATTTTTAGTGCTTTTTGCATTTTGCAGATTTGCACTACAGAACATGTTCCATAGGAAACCATGTTAAATGGACTGTAGTGCAAATCTGCAAAATGCAAAAAGCACTAAAAATGCATAGGTGTGAATCCAGCCTAAAACATGGTGTGAACAAGGCCTTACAGAAAATCTGTAAGGTGACCTCATACTGGACCCCCTCCCCCCTCAGTCCCACTGTACCAGAGCCCCGCAATCCCCCCCTGTAAAAAAAACAAAAAACAAAAAAAACTACTTTAAATCTCCCATCGGTTTTGTTTTAATATGTGCCCCATTGGGTTTTTTTTTTTTATTTGACTCCTATTCTATACACAATAGGAAGTGAAACAAAACCTCTACAAAATAGAGGAAATGCCCTCTTAGACAGTTGATATAAGAACAAGTACCCCTAGAGGAACATTTTACCTCAATTTTTGTTTTAGTGACAACTCAAACATGTGGATTTCCCATACCTTTCAGTCCCAGTGACTCTGGTCGCCGGGGCAAATAGAAAGAGTGAATTTCTTAAGTGGGGGCACAGACAGCAGTAAAAACTTGAAGGGTGTTTAACCACTCACCCATCTTTCCAAAACTGAAAAAAAAAAAAAGTTTTGAGTTTATATACACTTTATTTTCATAGCAACCCCCTTTTCTGCTGTGGGCAGCACAGTGGCTAGATGGTTAGCCCTTCCACCTAACAGCACTAGTTGGAACGACTGTCCCAACTGCGCTTAGCACTAGTCTCAACCATGACACTATCTGCCTGGAGTTTGCATGTTCTCCCTGTACCTGTGTGGGTTTCTTCTGGATACTCTGGTTTCCTCCCACACTCCAAAGACATGCTGGTAGGCGAATTGGCCCCTGTCCAAATTAGCCCTAGGATGTGTATGTATGAATGTGAGTTAGGGACCTTAGATTGTAAGCTCGTTAAGGGCAGGGACTGATGTGAATGTACAATATACAGTATACGTAAGTCCACTCAAACAAAGGGATTGGCCATGGGACTTCTTCAGGAGAAAATAATGTTTCATAGGTCATCTGTAGAGAAGCCATGTCAGTTAATAAAGTGAAGAAAACAAAAAAAAAGAATACAAAACACCACCAACTGTACAATAAATAATAATATTTTTACTGTACAGTTGATGGTATTTTCTTTTTGTTTTTCTTCACTTTATTAACTGACATGGCTTCTCTACAAATACCCTATGAAACATTACCACCTCCTGAAGAAGTGAACATTGCTTTACGAAAAGCTTTGAGTGCCAGGATATCAACTGACTAGTTTGATATGTATTGTATGTATGTTATCATGCAATTATCCATCATGTTTTGATATGTTTCATGGAATTTTATTATGGTTTTAAATTTGTATGTGAATAAAAATATGCTATTTTAAGTATTTTTTGACTTGTTGCTGTTTGGTGCAGTCTTTTTAAAGTCCCATAGGAAATTTCTTTGGTTGAGAGGTCCCACAATTGGTGACTGAACTGTACCTTCATTTATTATACCCGGGCTTCGTGTTTTATGTCAATATATACAGTATCTCACAAAAGTGAGTCCACCCCTCACATTTTTCTAAATATTTTGTTATATCTTTTCATGTCACAACAATGAAGAAATGAAATTTTGCTACAATGTAAAGTAGTGAATGTACAGCTTGTATAACAGTGTAAATTTGCTGTCCCCTCAAAATAACTCAACGCACAGCCATTAATGTCTAAACCGCTGGCAACAAAAGTGAGTACACCCCTATTAGCCATTTTCCCTTCCCGGTGTCATGTGAGTAGTTAGTGTTACAAGGTCAGGTGTGAATGGGGAGCAGGTGTGTTACATTTGGTGTTTTCGCTCTCACTCTCTCATACTGGTCACTGGAAGTTCAACATGGCACCTCATGGCAAAGAACTCTCTGAGGATCTGAAAAAAAGAATTATTGCTCTACATAAAGATGGCCTAGGCTATAAGAAGATTGCCAAGACCCTGAAACTGAGTTGCAGAATGGTGGCCAAGACCATATAGTGGTTTAACAGGACAGGTTCCACTCAGAACAGGCCTAGCCATGGTCGACCAAAGAAATTGAGTGCACATGCTCAGCGTCATATCCAGAGGTTGTCTTTGGGAAATAGATGTATGAGCTGCCAGCATTGCTGCAGAGGTTGAAGGGTCAGACTGTCAGTGCTCAGACCATATGCCGCACACTGTATCAAATTTGTCTGCATGGCTGTCATCCCAGAAGGAAGCCTCTTCTAAAGATGATGCACAAGAAAGCTCGCAAACAGTTTACTGAAGACAAGCAGACTAAGGACATGGATTACTGGAACCATGTCCTGTGGTCTGATGAGACCAAGATAAACTAATTTGGTTCAGATGGTCTCAAGTGTGTGTGGTGGCAACCATGTCTCCAGACCTAAACCCTATTGAGCATCTGTGGGTCATCCTCAAATGGAAGGTGGAGGAGCACAAGGTCTCTAACATCCACCAGCTCTGTGATGTCATCATGGAGGAGTGGAAAAGGACTCCTGTGGCAACCTGTGAAGCTCTGGTGAACTCCATGCCTAAGATGGTTAAGGTGATTGTAAAGGCTCGTTTTTTTATTTTTTTTTAAATAACAAACATATCATACTTACCTCCACTGGCAAGCTGGTTTTGCACAGAGTGGCCCCCGAACATCCTCTTCTGGGGCCCCTCGGCGGCTCTCGCAGCTCTTCCCCGCATCAGATAACCCCCTAGGAGAAGCGCTCTCCAGGGGGGGGTTACCTTGCAGGTGTCCACAGACACGAATGCCGGACTCAGCCCTGCCCCCCGGTGCCCGCATCATTGGATTTGATTGACAGCAGCGGTAGCCAATGGCTGCGCTGCTATCAATCTATCCAATCAAGAGCCGAGAACCCCGGGCAGAGGAAGAGCTCGTCCCCGGCGTGTGAAATTCCAGGGCATAGGATGCATTAAGGTGAAAAAACATGAGGGTTTACAAACCCTTTAAGGCAGTGCTGGAAAATAATGATGGCCATACAAAATATTGACACTTTCGGCCCAATTTGGACATTTTCACTTAGGGGTGTACTCACTCTTTTGTTGCCAGTGGTTTAGACATTAATGGCTGTGTGTTGAGTAATTTTGAGGGGAGAGCAAATTTACACTGTTATACAAGTTGTACACTCACTACTTTATATTGTAGCAAAGTGTCATTTCGTCAGTGTTGTCACATTAACCACTTGACGACCGCCTCACGCCGATGTACGTATACGTGATTTGCCTTCCGCGGGTGGGGGGTCCGATCGGACCCCCCCCCCCGGTGCCCGAGGCGGTCGTCTTTTGTCCCACGGCGATCGGAGGTGAGGGGGAGGCCATCCGTTCGTGGCCCCCCCTCGCGATCGCCGCCGGCCAATGGGAACATTCCTTTGCTGCTGTATGCTAAACAGCAGCAAAGGAAATGATGTCATCTCTCCTCGGCTCGGTAATTTCCGTTCCGGCCCGAGGAGAGAAGACAGGTATGTGAGTGCACAACACTACACAACACAGTAGAACATGCCAGGCACACAAAACACCCCGATCCCCCCCCCGATCGCCCCCCGATCCCCCCCCAATCACCCCCCCCTGTCACAAACTGACACCAGCAGTTTTTTTTTTTCTGATTACTGTATTGGTGTCAGTTTGTGACAGTTACAGTGTTGGGACAGTTAGTATTAGCCCCCTGTAGGTCTAGGATACCCCCCTAACCCCCCCTAATAAAGTTTTAACCCCTTGATCACCCCCCGTCACCAGTGTCGCTAAGCGATCATTTTTCTGATCGCTGTATTAGTGTCGCTGGTGACGCTAGTTAGGGACCTAAATATTTAGGTTCGCCGTCAGCGTTTTATAGCATCAGGGACCCCCATATACTACCGAATAAATGTTTTAACCCCTTGATGGCCCCCTAGTTAACCCTTTCACCACTGATCACCGTATAACTGTTACGGGTGACGCTGGTTAGTTTGTTTATTTTTTATAGTGTCAGGGCACCCGCCGTTTATTACCGAATAAAGGTTTAGCCCCCCGATCGCCCGGCGGTGATATGCGTCGCCCCAGGCAGCGTCAGATTAGCGCCAGTACCGCTAACACCCACGCACGCACCGTACACCTTCCTTAGTGGTATAGTATCTGATCGGATCAATATCTGATCCGATCAGATCTATACTAGCGTCCCCAGCAGTTTAGGGTTCCCAAAAACGCAGTGTTAGCGGGATCAGCCCAGATACCTGCTAGCACCTGCGTTTTGCCCCTCCGCCCAGCCCACCCAAGTGCAGTATCGATCGATCACTGTCACTTACAAAACACTAAACGCATAACTGCAGCATTCGCAGAGTCAGGCCTGATCCCTGCGATCGCTAACAGTTTTTTTGGTAGCATTTTGGTGAACTGGCAAGCACCAGCCCCAGGCAGCGTCAGGTTAGCGCCAGTAGCGCTAACACCCACCCACGCACGCACCGTACAGCTCCCTTAGTGGTATAGTATCTGAACAGATCAATATCTGGTCCGATCAGATCTATACTAGCGTCCCCAGCAGTTTAGGGTTCCCAAAAACGCAGTGTTAGCGGGATCAGCCCAGATACCTGCTAGCACCTGCGTTTTGCCCCTCCGCCCAGCCCAGCCCACCTAAGTGCAGTATCGATCGATCACTGTCACTTACAAAACACTAAACACATAACTGCAGCGTTCGCAGATTCAGGCCTGATCCCTGCAATCGCTAACAGTTTTTTTGGTAGTATTTTGGTGAACTGGCAAGCACCAGCCCCAAGCAGCGTCAGATTAGCGCCAGTACCGCTAACACCCACGCACGCAGCATACGCCTCCCTTAGTGATATAGTATCTGAACGGATCAATATCTGATCCGATCAGATCTATACTGGCGTCCCCAGCAGTTTAGGGTTCCCAAAAACGCAGTGTTAGCGGGATCAGCCCAGATACCTGCTAGCACCTGCATTTTGCCCCTCCGCCCGGCTCAGCCCACCCAAGTGCAGTATCGATCGATCACTGTCACTTACAAAACACTTAACGCATAACTGCAGCGTTCGCAGAGTCAGGCCTGATCCCTGCGATCGCTAACAGTTTTTTTTTTAGCTTTTTATTGAACTGGCTAGCGCCAGCGGCATAGTACACCCCGGTCGTAGTCACACCAGCACTGCAGTAACACTTGGTGACGTGGCGAGTCCCATAAGTGCAGTTCAAGCTGGTGAGGTGGCAAGCACAAGTAGTGTCCCGCTGCCACCAAAAAGACAAACACAGGCCCGTCGTGCCCATAATGCCCTTCCTGCTGCATTCGCCAATCCTAATTGGGAACCCACCGCTTCTGCAGCGCCCGTACTTCCCCCATTCACATCCCCAACCAAATGCAGTCGGCTGCATGAGAGGCATTTTCTTTATGTCCTCCCGAGTACCCCTACCCAACAAACCCCCCCAAAAAAGATGTCGTGTCTGCAGCAAGCGCGGATATAGGCGTGACACCCGCTATTATTGTCCCTCCTGTCCTGACAATCCTGGTCTTTGCATTGGTGAATGTTTTGAACGCTACCATTCATTAGTTGAGTATTAGCGTAGGGTACAGCATTGCACAGACTAGGACACACTTTCACAGGGTCTCCCAAGATGCCATCGCATTTTGAGAGACCCGAACCTGGAACCGGTTACCGTTATAAAAGTTACAGTTACAAAAAAAAGTGTAAAAAAAAAAAAATATATAAAATAAAAAAAAAATAGTTGTCGTTTCATTGTTCTCTTTCTCTCTATTCTCTCTCTCTATTGTTCTGCTCTTTTTTACTGTATTCTATTCTGCAATGTTTTATTGTTATTATGTTTTATCATGTTTGCTTTTCAGGTATGCAATTTTTTATACTTTACCGTTTACTGTGCTTTATTGTTAACCATTTTTTTTGTCTTCAGGTACACCATTCACGACTTTGAATGGTTATACCAGAATGATGCCTGCAGGTTTAGGTATCATCTTGGTATCATTCTGGGGGGCGTGTCCGGACGCACACCGAGGAGGACGCGTGGAAGCTGAGCTCCGATCAGGCAAATTCAATCCACTGCCATCTCAGCCTTACTACGCCTTGGCGATTCCCCATCACACTCCATCTGCCTCCTGGTCCCTCCTGCCTTCCCCCTGGAGGGGTCTTTTTTGAACTAAAGCGCCCGCTCCGTTCCGGGCCTACGGGACACGCCGCAGCGCGGCCGCCAGCCGCCATCTTAGGCCCCGCTGTCCGATCCGAACCTCCCGCTATTGCCTCACTACAGGAGGGATCTGAACGCTCTCGAGAGGTCGGTTGTCTGCGGGGTGACTGGGGTCGCGGGTTCGGCCGGTCATCCGAGGAACACTGCCCGAGATTCCCGTGATTGCGGACCGAGGCGCCGCGGCCTGCCGCCATCCTGAGGCCTGCCGGCCTGGTCTCCCACGTCTCGGGCTCACAGTGAGTACTAAGCCTCCCCTGCACATCCATACTCTGCAGTGCACTTCATCCACTGGAAATTTAGAACTTTGTTATTGAAAAGCCTGTACGGAGGTCTGTGTGCCCTGCGGGGGGTGGGTGATACCCGGCCGGCTGTCCCTGTTAGGAAAGACCGCGGCTTCGGCCTGTGCCTGGAAGTGAGCGGCCATCTTGCTACTCCTACTGCACCAGACCTCAGATCTCATCTCCCTACCTCATTCCTCCAGCATCACATCTCCTTCCTCTTCAGAGTTTATTTAAGAGATAGACTTATAGCCTCCCAGTGATTAAAGGGAATTGCCTATCTTATCCAGCAGTGAATTTGCAGCCCTTTTTTTTTTTTTTTTTTGTGTGTGAATGTAACCTGATGTGACCGTGAAGAGCCCCGTCCAACTGCCGGCCCTACAGTTCCAGCTATGCCTGCCAAGACACCTAAAACCCGCTCTACAATAAGCAAGAGATCCGGAAAAGGGGTGAAACCTCACTCCGCTGTCTCTGGCTCTATTCAGCAATATTTAGCTGGCGCACGTAACAGTCAAGCTGGAACCTCTCGTCAGAGTGTTTCCCCTTCCTCTCACGCTGCCTCTATAAGGGAAAGTTCTCCTGCTTCATCCTATTGCTCAGACCTCATGGAGGACCCAGGATCCCCCATTAGCTCAGAAATGACATCGCTGATGAGTGGTCTTAAAAAAGAACTTGCGGGAATGTTTCACAGTTTGGAAAAATCAATTAAGAAAGAAATTACCGCAGTAAGATCTGATATGTCCCACCTCTTAGCCAGAGTGGAGGAGTCGGAGCAGCGTCAGGACTCCCAAGCAATTGCTATAAAGGAGTTGCAAGAGACTGTTACCCAGCTAGCTTTTGCTCATCGTGCCTCTCTATATAAGCTTGAAGATCTTGAAAACCGCAACCGTAGGAACAACCTACGTATCAGAGGCCTACCAGAAGCAACTAGAGACAATGATCTAGAGCCATCGATCCGTGGAATCCTTAACACAATTCTGGGCAATCCAGTCACTGACCCACTGCGATTTGATCGTGTCCATCGTGCACTGCGTCCTCGTTCTGCTAACCCAGATCAACCCAGGGATGTCGTTTGCCGCCTTCACTACTTTGAGGATAAAAACGCCATCATGACAAAACTTCGCAACACCCCTAACATTGACTTTGATGGCGCAGTCATTAACATCTTCCCTGATCTGTCCAAAGAAACTCTTGATCGCCGCAGAGCTCTAAAACCACTCCTTGAGCATTTACGCACGGATGGAATCAACTACAGATGGGGTTTCCCAGCTTGTTTGATAGCCACCAAAAATGGCCGATCTCATACCTTACGCTTCCCAGAGGAACTCCCTACCTTTCTTCAAGATCTCAATCTTCCTTCAGTTGAGCTCTCGAGCTGGCAAGACCATGTTCCGAAGTTTTCAAACCCATTTGACCCTCCATGGCGGAAAACTCCGTCTAAGAAAAAGCACACCTCGATTCCCGGATCCGCACAGAAGCATGGCTGAGATATGCCTCTTTCTACTTGTCTTGGACTCTCCTTCCACCCTTCTGGCGCTCACCCCTCTCTATATTTACTGATGCCTATTCTTCAATAATTGTTTGACTCTGGCCAGACCCTTTGAACTCTTTTTTAGCCCCTTTTTTGGCCCAAGGGATCTTGACCCGACAGTTTCCGTTTATTGGGTATTTTTTGCCCCAAATATAGTTTGCACTTTTAATGTTTTCGGCTATCAATGGTTAAATTTCAAAGAGAGGAGGAAGGGTGAGGGAAAAGAGAGAGGAAGGGGAAGGACTATTGCTGTTTTGTAAATTTTTTCTTTTTCCTTCCCTTCCCTCTCTAAAATTCTTTACTGGAACTCATGTTATGTTATTTTATGTACTTTTAATGCACTTTCTCAACAGGCCGAATGTTGGCGGGGCACATTGCTCCTTCGCTCTCCCGCCTCGGGGCGCCCTCCGCCCCCCCTTCCTTTTGGGGTTGGTGAGACCGAGCGGCCTATAGGATCTTTTACCTGGACTCTTAGCGGAGCTCCAGATGGCTGCTTGTTCTTTCTCTCCCCTCAGGGAACACTGCAGATTTCTGCGTGTTTTTTTCGTGATTCCCACATTTGTTTTGATTTGTTGGTATGCTCCTTCTGTATGTTATTTCCCCTTTCCCCTACTTCCCCAAACCTTTTTTCTCTACCCTTTCCTCTCCATTCCCCCCTCACGTTGGCATACGTGGAAATTTAAAGTAAGTTATACCTTTCTGCTGCACCAATGGCAACTCTGACAATTACATCATATAATGTTCGAGGCCTTAACGTCGCTGGTAAACGACACCAAGTGATGCGTGAGCTAAAGCGCAATAATTGCTCAATTGCCTTCCTTCAGGAAACACATTTAACCCACACCACTTCGGTCAGATTGACCTCACCCCACTTTCCGCAGTGGTACTACGGTCTTTCTGACACTAATAAAGCAAAGGGTGTTGCCATTGGTTTCAGTAGTAAGGTATCTTTTCGTTTGGCGGAAATGCTTGCAGACGACCATGGTCGTTTCCTCTTCCTCAAGGGCTTTATAGGCAATACCCTATGCACATTTGCAAAAATGTACTCCCCAAATCAGAATCAACCAACCTTTCTATCGCAAACCCTCACTAAACTTTCACAATTTGCTAAAGGCGTCATTGTCCTCGCTGGTGACATAAATATGCCCCTTGACCCTACAATGGATACCTCCCAGGGCCGCTCTAACATTTCTTTTAAACGTTTAGCTTTTGTTAAAAAAAGGCTCTCAGACCATCAACTAATAGATGTTTGGCGCCTGTTACACCCTAAGGATAAAGACTTTTCCCATTTCTCTGCAACACACTTATCTTACTCAAGAATAGATAATATATTCCTTGATCACTTCCATCTTCCTCTCCTCAAATCTGTCCATATAGGTACAGCAACCCTATCCGATCACGCACCTGTGACGATGTGTATGACCATGCCCACCTTATCTCGTACCACAAATAACTGGAAACTTAATGAAGCTCTCCTCTCTAACCAAACTGAAGTCTCCATGTTAGCCTCTCATCTGAAACATTATTTCAAAGATAATGCAACCTCTATGACCTCCCCATCTGTTGTTTGGGAAGCGCATAAGGCAACTATAAGGGGACGTTTAATTGAACTCGGTGCTAGGAAGAAGAGGGAGCATGGTCATCAAATAGCACAGGTCCTGCTACAAATAGCTGACCTTGATAAACAACATAAACTATCACTTCATAGCGCACACCTTAAAGCCCTCACACTTAAACGCGAAGAACTACAAACCCTTTTAAATTTAGATACTAAAAAGAGATTTCACCGCATATCACAAAAATTTTATGAATGGGGTAATAAGCCAAGCAGATTACTAGCTAGGTCCCTTAAAGCGAAACAAACACAGTCATTTATCCCTAAAATTAAACTTCCATCGGGTGAATTAGTACATGCAACCCCACACATAGCTAAAGCCTTTAGAGAATTCTATGCGGATCTTTATAATGTCACGAACGGGCTAGCCCCTCTACCCCCATCTGAGAGGCGCTCCCGAATCCTCTCCTATTTGAGGGTGGCGAACCTCCCTAAACTATCTAGGTCAGCTCTTAAGGAATTGGAAGAGGACTTCTCCATTGAAGAATTCCAATCCGCCTTAAAATCCTCTCCTTCGGGTAAAGCCCCCGGCCCCGATGGTTTCACTATCCTTTATTATAAGACATTTCAAGATATCCTACTTCCTCGTCTCACGGCATATGCTAACTCCATTTCCCAAACCTCAGGCTTACGTCCAGAATCCCTTTCAGCACATATCACTGTTATACCTAAACCCGGTAAGGATCCCACCCTTTGCAGCAGCTTTAGGCCAATTTCCTTGATAAATACGGACATTAAATTATTTGCCAAAGTGATGGCCAACCGCATTCTCCCTTTCATACCTAGTTGGATTTCGGCAGACCAGACCGGTTTCATACCGCACAGAGAGGCTAAAGATAATTCTTTACGGACAATTTCCCTAATCCAATATGTTCAAAGATGTGCCCGGCCCACCCTACTCCTTTCTACCGATGCTGAAAAAGCATTTGATAGGGTGGACTGGGAATATCTCAAGTTGACTTTACGACACTTTGGTTTGGGCCCGAAGATGCTCCATCGCATTTCTTCACTGTATTCCGCCCCATCTGCGCAAATTCGCATAAACGGCTCACTGAGTGATCCCTTTACCCTGCACAACGGCACTAGGCAGGGATGCCCTCTCTCCCCCCTCCTCTTTGCTATCACTTTGGAACCATTCTTAGCAACAATTAGACGTAATGTTAATATACATGGTATCCAGGTAGGAAGTAGAACTCACAAATATGCTGCTTATGCGGACGATATACTCTTCTTTATCCAACAACCGCGTATCTCCCTGCCCAACTTAATGTCGGCTTTTTCTACCTTCCAAATGATATCAAATTTTAAAATAAACCTCTCCAAATCAGAAATCCTCAATATTAACCTCCCTAGGACAGAAGCGACCTCCCTGAAGCCCCTCTTCCCATTCAGATGGGAACAGACCCACATGAAGTATTTGGGCATATACCTCACACCTAGACTACGCTCTCTTTTTAAATATAATTACATTCCATTATTAAATAGCATTAGAGCAGATCTAAGAAAGTGGTCCAATCTATCCCACTCTTGGTTAGGGAAAATCAACATAATTAAAATGAACATTCTTCCCCGCGTATTATTTATTTTTCAAATGATTCCACTTGGTGTCCCGGTGGGGTTCTTCACTATACTACAAGCAATGATTTCCCGATTTGTTTGGGGGAACAGTCGCCCTAGAATATCCAGGGACCTTCTCTTCCGCTCCAAATGCTCTGGGGGACTGGCACTCCCAAACTTTAAGACCTATTATCATGCTGTCATATTATCTAGAATCGCAGACTGGAAATACGCGATTAATTCAAAATTATGGGTGCAACTAGAATACTCTCTGAGTGGAGCCGATCTTTCGGCTATCCCCTGGATACCCAAAACCCATAGGCACACTTCCCACACTGTGTCCACACTCACCACGTCTTCACTAGATATATGGGATGCCATATACAGGAAATTTTCCTGGACTTATGACTCCCCCCTGATGCCCCTCCTCAATCACCATTATTTCCTACCAGGTTTACTGGATTCGGGATTTAAATCCTGGTCCCCAGAAGAACCTCTTCTGCTATATCACGTTATACACGCCAACACAATCAAACCTCTTTCGGAGATTCTCAGAACCACTCAACTTACATTTCTGGACAAGTGGAGATATCATCAATTACAACGCTTTTTACATTCCCTCCCTCATCCGTTACGAGGTTTACAAGATTTAAATGGCATAGAAGAAATACTTTACCCAAAAGACCCCCCTTTACACGGAATCTCTCAGTTTTATAAGGCTCTTATTGGCCTCTCTAACCCTGGGTATCCTCATTTCTTGGCAAATTGGGAATCAGACTTAGACTCCCCCATAACAAACACTCTAAAAGATAAAATCCTAACACTCGCTCATGTCTCCTCACCCGCCTCCAGGATGGCAGAAGTCAATTATAAACTTCTTTCCAGATGGCATTACACCCCATTTAAAATGCATCGAATGTTCCCTGATAGCTCCCCGTTGTGTTGGAGGAGCTGCGGGAACGAAGCTTCTCATGCACACATTTGGTGGCACTGCCCGCTCATTCGTCCTTTCTGGACCAATGTTATTAACCTCATAAAACTTATCACAGACGTTAGTCTCCCCCATGATCCCTGGGTTGTCCTTTTCCACGCCACTAAAGAATCCATAGGTACTTACAAACGCTCCCTTATACCGCATTTGCTAAACACTGCCAAGGCCCTAATCCCCACATTGTGGGGACAACCTACAATCCCGTCTATACAAACTTGGTTGCGTAAGGTCTCGGAGGTTCACCACCTAGAAGATATAACTCACAGCATCAGGGGTACCTCTCAGAGACACACTCTAACATGGACACCCTGGATAGTGTTCACATCTTCAACTCATTATAAAGACATTATAACTCAACATATGTGAGCCTACCTCCCTGACCTTGTCCTGGGTCTCATTGGACCTATTCTCAGAGTTCTTTCCCTTTACTGACAGCAAACCAAACTAAACTAAATTACCTTCTCTTCACATACTATCAGGCTAAAGGATATTAACATTTTGTGATATGACGATAGACATGCCAACCCCCCCCCCCTGCCCTCTTCCCCCATCACCCCCTTTTTTCCCCATTTCTACCCTCCTCCCTTTTCTAAATTTCTTTTCTTTCTTTTCCTTTTTCTCTCTGTTTCTTCTTCAGTCCATTATATATTTTTTCTTTCAATTACAAATCTTATTCAGACTCAATCTTAATGTTTACTGTGAATATCAAGCTCATATACATTTTAAACAGCTGTTCGATTCTAGTCTATATATGCTTGTTTATTCCCCTCAGATCTTTCGATGGCACCCCTTTTTTTTTTATCTTCATTTCTCATTGAGTGTTTATGCCTTTCGAAACCTACCTGTTTTGTATTTATAAGATTGTTTCTCATATGTCTTATGTTTAATCTGTCTTTTTGTATTTCCCCCCCCTTTTTTGTTTTCTCTCTTTTAAAAAAAAAAAAAAAACAAAAAGTCTTCAATAAACATTTATTAAACAAAAAAAAAATCTTGGTATCATTCTTTTCAGCCAGCGGTCGGCTTTCATGTAAAAGCAATCCTAGCGGCTAATTAGCCTCTAGACTGCTTTTACAAGCCGTGGGAGGGAATTCCCCCCCCCCCCACCGTCTTCCGTGTTTTTCTCTGGCTCTCCTGTCTCAACAGGGAACCTGAGAATGCAGCCGGTGATTCAGCCAGCTGACCATAGAGCTGATCAGAGACCAGAGTGGCTCCAAACATCTCTATGGCCTAAGAAACCGGAAGCTACGAGCATTTTATGACTTAGATTTCGCCGGATGTAAATAGCGCCATTGGGAAATTGGGGAAGCATTTTATCACACCGATCTTGGTGTCGTCAGATGCTTTGAGGGCAGAGGAGAGATCTAGGGTCTAATAGACCCCAATTTTTTCAAAAAAGAGTACCTGTCACTACCTATTGCTATCATAGGGGATATTTACATTCCCCGAGATAACAATAAAAATGATAAAAAAAAAAAAAAAAATGAAAGGAACAGTTTAAAAATAAGATAAAAAAGCAAAAAAATAATAAAGAAAAAAAAAAAAAAAAAAAAAGCACCCCTGTCGCCCCCTGCTCTCGCGCTAAGGCGAACGCAAGCGGCGGTCTGTCGTCAAATGTAAACAGCAATTGCATCATGCATGTGAGGTATCGCCGCGAAGGTCAGATCGAGGGCAGTAATTTTTGCAGTAGACCTCCTCTGTAAATCTAAAGTGGTAACCTGTAAAGGCTTTTAAAGGCTTTTAAAAATGTATTTATTTTGTTGCCACTGCACGTTTGTGCGCAATTTTAAAGCATGTCATGTTTGGTATCCATGTACTCGGCCTAAGATCATCTTTTTTATTTCATCAAACATTTGGGCAATATAGTGTGTTTTAGTGCATTAAAATTTAAAAAAGTGTGTTTTTTCCCCAAAAAATGCATTTGAAAAATCGCTGCGCAAATACTGTGTGAAAAAAAAAAATGAAACACCCACCATTTTAATCTGTAGGGCATTTGCTTTAAAAAAATATATAATGTTTGGGGGTTCAAAGTAATTTTTTTGCAAAAAAAAATAACTTTTTCATGTAAACAATGAGTGTCAGAAAGGGCTTTGTCTTCAAGTGGTTAGAAGAGTGAGTGATATGTGACATAAGCTTCTAAATGCTGTGCATAAAATGCCAGGACAGTTCAAAACCCCCCCAAATGACCCCATTTTGGAAAGTAGACACCCCAAGCTATTTGCTGAGAGGCATGTCGAGTCCATGGAATATTTTATATTGCGACACAAGTTGCGGGAAAGAGACAAATTTTTTTTTTTTTTTTTTTTGCACAAAGTTGTCACTAAATGATATATTGCTCAAACATGCCATGGGAATATGTGAAATTACACCCCAAAATACATTCAGCTGCTTCTCCTGAGTACGGGGATACCACATGTGTGAGACTTTTTGGGAGCCTAGCCGCGTACGGGACCCCGAAAACCAAGCACCGCCTTCAGGCTTTCTAAGGGCGTGAATTTTTGATTTCACTCTTCACTGCCTATCACAGTTTCGGAGGCCATGGAAAGCCCAGGTGGCACAAAACCCCCCCAAATGACCCCATTTTGGAAAGTAGACACCCAAAGCTATTTGCTGAGAGGTATACTGAGTATTTTGCAGACCTCATTTTTTGTCACAAAGTTTTGAAATTTGAAAAAAGAAAAAAAAAAATGTTTTTTCTTGTCTTTCTTCATTTTCAAAAACAAATGAGAGCTGCAAAATACTCACCATGCCTCTCAGCAAATAGCTTGGGGTGTCTACTTTCCAAAATGGGGTCATTTGGGGGGGTTTTGTGCCACCTGGGCATTCCATGGCCTCCGAAACTGTGATAGGCAGTGAAGAGTGAAATCAAAAACTTACGCCCTTAGAAATCCTGAAGGCGGTGATTGGATTTCGGGGCCCCGTACGCAGCTAGGCTCCCAAAAAGTCCCACACATGTGGTATCCTCATACTCAGGAGAAGCAGCTAAATGTATTTTGGGGTGCAATTCCACATATGCCCATGGCCTGTGTGAGGAATATATCATTTAGTGACAACTTTGTGCAAAAAAAAAAAAAAAAAAAGTGTCACTTTCCCGCAACGTGTGTCAAAATATAAAATATTCCATGGACTCAATATGCCTCTCAGCAAATAGCTTGGGGTGTCTAGTTTCCAAAATGGGGTCATTTGGGGGGGTTTTGTGCCACCTGGGCATTCCATGGCCTCCGAAACTGTGATAGGCAGTGAAGAGTGAAATCAAAAATTTACACCCTTAGAAATCCTGAAGGCGGTGCTTGGTTTTCAGGGCCCCGTACGCGGCTAAGCTCCCAAAAAGTCCCACATATGTGGTATCCCTATACTCAGGAGAAGCAGCTGAATGTATTTTGGGGTGCAATTCCACATAGGCCCATGGCCTGTGTGAGAAATATATCATTTAGTGACAACTTTCTGTAAATATTTTTTTTTTTTTGTCATTATTCAATCACTTGGGACAAAAAAAATAAATATTCAATGGGTTCAACATGCCTCTCAGCAATTTCCTTGGGGTGTCTACTTTCCAAAATGGGGTCATTTGGGGGGGTTTTGTACTGCCCTGCCATTTTAGCACCTCAAGAAATGACATAGGCAGTCATAAACAAAAAGCTGTGTAAATTACAGAAAATGTACCCTAGTTTGTAGACGCTATAACTTTTGCGCAAACCAATAAATATACGCTTATTGACATTTTTTTTACCAAAGACATGTGGCCAAATACATTTTGGCCTAAATGTATGACTAAAATTTAGTTTATTGGATTTTTTTTATAACAAAAAGTAGAAAATATCGTTTTTTTTCAAAATTTTCGGTCTTTTTCCGTTTATAGCGCAAAAAATAAAAACTGCAGAGGTGATCAAATACCATCAAAAGAAAGCTCTATTTGTGGGAAGAAAAGGATGCAAATTTCGTTTGGGTACAGCATTGCATGACCGCGCAATTAGCAGTTAAAGCGACGCAGTGCCAAATTGGAAAAAGACCTCTGGTCCTTAGGCAGCATAATGGTCCGGGGCTCAAGTGGTTAAAAGATATAATAAAATTTTACAAAAATGTGAGGGGTATACTCACTTTTGTGAGATACTGTATGTAAAGCACTGCATAAAATGGACAGTGCTATATTATTACCTGGAATACATAGAAAATAAATATTGCTCAGGAAAATAAAATTTTTAGTTGACAGTTCTAAGTTTTCACCCTTAGTTAACATGCTACATTATATTCTGTTTTTCAAGTACCGTTCTCGTGGTATTGTGAAGTTTGGCCAGTATGGTGGAAAGTGTTGTTTGAATTCCTTGGGAGAATCTCAGCGCTGTAAACCCATCACAACTTGTGTGATAAAAAACAAATTGACTGCAGAAATTACTATCAGTGCGAAACAGGTAGTAATACATTTTTTTGTGTGCATATTGAAGTGGACATTGGACTTTTTGAAAAGAAACCAGTCAGGGTAGATTTATGTAAGTTGGCATTGTTAAAGTAGAAAATTCTTATGCCCTGTACACAAGACCGGTTTTGCCGTTGGAATAAACTCTGAAGGTTTTTACGACGGAATTCCGCTCAAGCTGTCTTGCATTCACAGGGTCACACCAAAGTCCGACCGTCAAGAACGCGGTGACGTATAACACGTACGACGGGACTAGAAAACGGAAGTTCAATAGCCAGTATGCCACCCTTTGGGCTCCTTCTGCTAATCTCATCGGAACAGCATACAGACGAGCGATTTTCCCGTAATTTGTTCCGTCGGAAAAATATAGAACATGTTCTCTATCTAGGTCCGTCTGAATTTTCAACGGAAAAAGTCCGACGGGGCATACACACGGTCGGAATATACGATGAAAAGCTCCCATCGGTCTTTTTCTGATGGAAATTCCGACCGTGTGTACGCGACATTAGGCTCTCACCCTTAAGCTGGTCATACCTTATACAATTGTCTTATTCAATATCCTTTAGATTTACCTTCAACTACGTAGTACAAGGACCTTCCTTATTGCATACAAATTTAAAGTGTTGGAGTTTGATCTCATATTTTATGGTTTTGGTAAATCATTCTAAAGGGAAATGGTACAAGAAAATTGTATAAAGTCTGGCCAGCCTTACTTTTCCTTTCATCTGTAAACCCTGACTCAGACCAAAGATTCAGGCAGTGAATTTGGAACTCCTGCCAACTGCAAACTTGTTTAATGAGTAACTGAATAGATTTTTTCAGGTCCTATCTGACAATGTTGAGTATTCATATAAATGTCGCTATAATGGATGTGCAAAATTTTGCAGATCAATGATTGGAAAAGCTTGGAACATTGTTGAATGGTAAATGTCTACACAGGCGGTGGTCTCAGCGGGGAGCATCGATAGCTTCAAGAAACTGTTAGATAAGCACCTGAATGACCGCAACATACAGGGATATACAATGTAATACTGACACATAATCACACACATAGGTTGGACTTGATGGACTTGTGTCTTTTTTCAACCTCACCTACTATGTAACTATGTAACATGCACTAATATGTAGCAAGACACTTAATGAGACCCTGTTGCCAAATCATTTTAATACAAAACAAAATCTTCCTGTAACATTATTTTTGCAATTAAAGTGATTGTAAATGATTACCTTATAAAAAAAACCATTCAGTTTAAGATAGAAATGAAAGGCAAAACATTTGTGTATACAATAGATATAAAAAACATTATAAATACCCTTTATCCCCTTTTTTTTATAAGTGAGCACATTTCCTCTGTTCTCAGCTGCATAAGAGCTGGGGGAGGAGAAATAGCAGCACACTGAACTGCCCAGTCAATGGCTGTGCCGAGGGGGGGGGGGTCATATCAGGACAAGGCTCATCATTGGAGGAGTGCAGTCTGAGTTCCCAGCATAGCTATAGAACTAACCACACAGAGTGCCTAGTGTGGTCAGTTTTTAATAGGAAAGCAGAGGGACTGTCAGAAACACCAGGGATTTCAAATAAAGGAAGCAGTACAAAGAGAACAGGATACTTTCTCATACAACTACATAGTACAGCAGGCACATATCAGGAATATGAAATGTTGGATTTACATATTTTTTAACATACTTTAACCACTTGCCGACTGCCATATAACAAAATGACGTCGGCAAAGTGGTTGCGATATCCTGAGAGGACGCATCGCGGCGATCGTTGTTGCAGTGTGTCAGTCTGACACACCGCAACTCCAATCTAGGTAAGGAGCCTCTGACGGAGATAAGAAACAGAAAGTCACGCTAAAATGATTGAAATCTTGAGACAATATGATATGTGCTCACAATAATGAGTGCCAATATGCCACACTGGGTAAACCTGAAAATTAACAAATCTACTCGGTGAAGGAACAAGAGTGAGTAAATGGCTACATTAAATAGTGATGCTCAATAATCTACATGATACATCAAAATGTACTACATGATACATCAAAGTGTACTGCAATAAAGGAGTGTAAAATACAACCGTGATAGACTGATGAAAATGTAACAAATAATGAAAAAAAAAAAAAAAAACTGTGACGGAGACCCTTTACCACGTGATCAGCCGTGTCCAATCACGGCTGATCACGATGTAAACAGGAAGAGCCATTGATCGTTTTTTCCTCGCTCGCGTGAGTAGAGGAGAGCCGATCGGCTGCTCTCCTGACAGGGGGGGTCTGTGCTGATTGTTTATCAGCACAGCCCCCCTCAGATGCCCGCCCAGGACCACCAGGGATGCCACCCTAGACCACCAGGGAAATGCCAATCAGTGCCCAGGCAGCTGCCAATCAGTGCCATTGAAAAATTTTTGCCAGTGCCAGTGATTCCTATCAGTGAAAGCCAGTGCCAGTCATCAGTGCCCATCAATGCCCAACAGTGTCGCCTTTAAGTGTCCATCAGTGCCGCCTATCAGTGCCCATTAGTGCCGTCTATCAGTGCCACCCATAAGTATCCATCAGTGCAGCCTTTCAGTGCCCATCAGTGTCGCCTATCAGTGCCCACCAGTGCCACCTATGAGTGCCCATCAGTGCCGCCTATCAGTGCTTATCAGTGCCGCATATCAGTGCCACCTATCAGTGCCCATCAGTGCCGCATATCAGTGCCCATCGTCAGTGCCCATCAATGCCACCTCATCAGTGCCATCTCATTGGTGTCACCTCATCGGTGCTGCCTTATCAGTGCCCATCAGTGAAGGGGAAAACTTACTTATTTACAAAATTTCATAACAAAAACAAAGAAAAACTGTTTTTGTTCAAAATTTTCGTATTTTTTTATAAGTTTATCAAAAAATAAAAACCGCAGAGGTGATCAAATACCACCAAAAGAAAGCTCTATTTGTGGGAACAAAATGATACAAATTTAGTTTGGGTACAGTGTAGCATGACCGCACAATTGTCATTCAAAAAGTGACAGCACTGAAAGCTGAAAATTGGCCTGGGCAGGAAGGCGCGAAAGTGCCTTGTATTGAAGTGGTTAACAAGTATCTTTCAGACCACTGGAATATGGGTAGAAGATACTACAGGCATGGATCTAGCAATCTAGCAGTGCAGAGTATCGGACAAGTATATCTTCTTTTCTATACCCCCTAGACCTAAACATCCCTTGCAGGGCTAGTACAGCCCGACTGCAAAGAATTAATATAGTTATGCTCTATGAATGAAGATAAAGTAGATCTTGTCCAAATTTAACTCAAAAGAGGAAATAGACTTTAAAAAAAAAGTTGGGTTACCTGTGGACTGGAGATGAGAAATGCTGCAGATGATCTATACAATGTGGATGTGATTCTGTATATTCAGCTCTGATTCATCCTACATAGCGGTGCACATACCAGCAGTGTCCACAAGAGGGCATTCTGACTGTGTCTATGTAGCTGTCTAGGATGGTAAGCAGCTGCTGAAGTCAGCTTCACTTCTGGTTGTTTAACTAATTTATGTAATTAATATATAATACCAAAACGGTGTAATCAGATACCTACTCTTGTCTGCAGGTCATTGTATAAAAAAGGAGGTTGCTATGTAACACAGGCAATAATTGTGGAGACGACTCTGATGAATACTGCAAGGATGGAAATGACCCAAGGCCATCATGCAGGGAGAATGCTGAGCTGTCAGAAGTTGCAAGGACAGCAGACTATGGGTTGGTTATATAGTTATACATTTTTCTGGAATGCATTTTAATTTCTATTTAAAAACCAAAGGTAATATTGCAGTGTTTGGGCTACCCAGTGACCCAGTTTCTGTGCGGACTCTGATGTAAGGGGGCTCTGTGCGGACTCTGATGTAAGGGGGCTCTGTGCGGACTCTGATGTAAGGGGGCTCTGTGCGGACTCTGATGTAAGGGGGCTCTGTGCGGACTCTGATGTAAGGGAGCTCTGTGCGGATTCTGATGTAAGGGGGCTCTGTGCGGACTCTGATGTAAGGGGGCTCTGTGCGGACTCTGATGTAAGGGGGCTCTGTGCGGACTCTGATGTAAGGGAGCTCTGTGCGGATTCTGATGTAAGGGGGCTCTGTGTGGACTCTGATGTAAGGGGGCTCTGTGCGGATTCTGATGTAAGGGGGCTCTGTGTGGACTCTGATGTAAGGGGGCTCTGTGCGGACTCTGATGTAAGGGGGCTCTGTGCGGACTCTGATGTAAGGGGCTCTGTGCAGACTCTGATGTAAGGGGGCTCTGTGTGGACTCTGATGTAAGGGGCTTAGTGTGGACTCTGATGTAAGGGGGCTCTGTGTGGACTCTGATGTAAGGGGGCTCTGTGCGGACTCTGATGTAAGGGGGCTTAGTGCGGATTCTGATGTAAGGGGGCTCTGTGCGGACTCTGATGTAAGGGGGCTCAGTGCGGATTCTGATGTAAGGGGGCTCTGTGCGGACTCTGATGTAAGGGGCTTAGTGCGGACTCTGATGTAAGGGGGCTTAGTGCGGATTCTGATGTAAGGGGCTCTGTGTGGACTCTGATGTAAGGGAGGTTAGTGCGGATTCTGATGTAAGGGGCTCTGTGTGGACTCTGATGTAAGGGGGCTTAGTGCGGATTCTGATGTAAGGGGCTCTGTGTGGACTCTGATGTAAGGGGACTTAGTGCGGATTCTGATGTAAGGGGGCTCTGTGCGGACTCTGATGTAAGGGGCTCTGTGTGGACTCTGATGTAAGGGAGCTCTGTGCGGATTCTGATGTAAGGGGGCTCTGTGCGGACTCTGATGTAAGGGGGCTCTGTGCGGACTCTGATGTAAGGGGGCTCAGTGCGGATTCTGATGTAAGGGGGCTCTGTGTGGACTCTGATGTAAGGGGGCTTAGTGCGGATTCTGATGTAAGGGGGCTCTGTGCGGACTCTGATGTAAGGGGCTCTGTGTGGACTCTGATGTAAGGGAGCTCTGTGCGGATTCTGATGTAAGGGGCTCTGTGCGGACTCTGATGTAAGGGGGCTCTGTGCGGACTCTGATGTAAGGGGGCTCTGTGCGGACTCTGATGTAAGGGGGCTCTGTGCGGACTCTGATGTAAGGGGGCTCTGTGCGGACTCTGATGTAAGGGGGCTCTGTGCGGACTCTGATGTAAGGGGGCTCAGTGCGGATTCTGATGTAAGGGGGCTCTGTGTGGACTCTGATGTAAGGGGGCTCAGTGCGGATTCTGATGTTAGGGGGCTCTGTGCGGACTCTGATGTAAGGGGCTTAGTGCGGACTCTGATGTAAGGGGGCTCTGTGTGGACTCTGATGTCAGGGGGCTCAGTGCGGACTCTGATGTCAGGGGGCTCTGTGCAGACTCTGATGTAAGGGGGCTCTGTGTGAACTCTGATCTAAGGGGGCTCTGTGCGGACTCTGATGTAAGGGGCTTAGTGCGGACTCTGATGTAAGGGGGCTCTGTGCGGACTCTGATGTAAGGGGGCTCTGTGCGGACTCTGATGTAAGGGGGCTCTGTGTGAACTCTGATCTAAGGGGGCTCTGTGCGGACTCTGATGTAAGGGGCTTAGTGCGGACTCTGATGTAAGGGGGCTCTGTGCGGACTCTGATGTCAGGGGGGTCTGTGCGGACTCTGATGTAAGGGGCTCTGTGTGGACTCTGATGTAAGGGAGCTCTGTGCGGATTCTGATGTAAGGGGGCTCTGTGCGGACTCTGATGTAAGGGGGCTCTGTGCGGACTCTGATGTAAGGGGGCTCAGTGCGGATTCTGATGTAAGGGGGCTCTGTGTGGACTCTGATGTAAGGGGGCTTAGTGCGGATTCTGATGTAAGGGGGCTCTGTGCGGACTCTGATGTAAGGGGCTCTGTGTGGACTCTGATGTAAGGGAGCTCTGTGCGGATTCTGATGTAAGGGGCTCTGTGCGGACTCTGATGTAAGGGGGCTCTGTGCGGACTCTGATGTAAGGGGGCTCTGTGCGGACTCTGATGTAAGGGGGCTCTGTGCGGACTCTGATGTAAGGGGGCTCTGTGCAGACTCTGATGTAAGGGGGCTCTGTGCGGACTCTGATGTAAGGGGGCTCAGTGCGGATTCTGATGTAAGGGGGCTCTGTGTGGACTCTGATGTAAGGGGGCTCAGTGCGGACTCTGATGTCAGGGGGCTCAGTGCAGACTCTGATGTCAGGGGGGTCTGTGCGGATTCTGATGTAAGGGGCTTAGTGCGGACTCTGATGTAAGGGGGCTCTGTGCGGACTCTGATGTAAGGGGGCTCAGTGCGGACTCTGATGTAAGGGGGCTCAGTGCGGACTCTGATGTAAGGGGGCTCAGTGCGGACTCTGATGTAAGGGGGCTCAGTGCGGATTCTGATGTAAGGGGGCTCTGTGCGGACTTTGATGTAAGGGGCTTTGTGCGGTCTCTGATGTAAGGGGGCTCAGTGCGGACTCTGATGTAAGGGGGCTCAGTGCGGACTCTGATGTAAGGGGGCTCTGTGTGGACTCTGATGTCAGGGGGGTCTGTGCGGACTCTGATGTAAGGGGGCTCTGTGCGGATTCTGATGTAAGGGGCTCTGTGTGGACTCTGATGTAAGGGGGCTCAGTGCGGACTCTGATGTCAGGGGGGTCTGTGCGGACTCTGAAGTCAGGGGGCTCTGTGCGGACTCTGATGTAAGGGGGCTCAGTGCAGACTCTGATGTCAGGGGGGTCTGTGCGGACTCTGATGTAAGGGGGCTCTGTGCGGATTCTGATGTAAGGGGCTCTGTGTGGACTCTGATGTAAGGGGGCTCAGTGCGGACTCTGATGTCAGGGGGTCTGTGCGGACTCTGAAGTCAGGGGGCTCTGTGCGGACTCTGATGTCAGGGGGCTCAGTGCGGACTCTGATGTCAGGGGGGTCTGTGCGGACTCTGATGTAAGGGGGCTCTGTGCGGATTCTGATGTAAGGGGGCTCTGTGCGGACTCTGATGTCAGGGGGCTCTGTGCGGACTCTGATGTAAGGGGGCTCTGTGTGGACTCTGATGTAAGGGGACTCTGTGCGGATTCTGATGTAAGGGGGCTCTGTGCGGACTCTGATGTCAGGGGGCTCTGTGTGGACTCTGATGTAAGGGGGCTCAGTGCAGACTCTGATGTCAGGGGGGTCTGTGCGGACTCTGATGTCAGGGGGGTCTGTGCGGACTCTGATGTCAGGGGGGTCTGTGCGGACTCTGATGTAAGGGGGCTCTGTGCGGATTCTGATGTAAGGGGCTCTGTGTGGACTCTGATGTAAGGGGGCTCAGTGCGGACTCTGATGTCAGGGGGGTCTGTGCGGACTCTGAAGTCAGGGGGCTCTGTGCGGACTCTGATGTAAGGGGGCTCAGTGCAGACTCTGATGTCAGGGGGGTCTGTGCGGACTCTGATGTAAGGGGGCTCTGTGCGGATTCTGATGTAAGGGGCTCTGTGTGGACTCTGATGTAAGGGGGCTTAGTGCGGATTCTGATGTAAGGGGCTCTGTGTGGACTCTGATGTAAGGGGACTTAGTGCGGATTCTGATGTAAGGGGGCTCTGTGCGGACTCTGATGTAAGGGGCTCTGTGTGGACTCTGATGTAAGGGAGCTCTGTGCGGATTCTGATGTAAGGGGGCTCTGTGCGGACTCTGATGTAAGGGGGCTCTGTGCGGACTCTGATGTAAGGGGGCTCAGTGCGGATTCTGATGTAAGGGGGCTCTGTGTGGACTCTGATGTAAGGGGGCTTAGTGCGGATTCTGATGTAAGGGGGCTCTGTGTGGACTCTGATGTAAGGGGGCTCTGTGCGGACTCTGATGTAAGGGGGCTCTGTGCGGACTCTGATGTAAGGGGGCTCTGTGCGGACTCTGATGTAAGGGGGCTCTGTGCGGACTCTGATGTAAGGGGGCTCTGTGCGGACTCTGATGTAAGGGGGCTCAGTGCGGATTCTGATGTAAGGGGGCTCTGTGTGGACTCTGATGTAAGGGGGCTCAGTGCGGATTCTGATGTTAGGGGGCTCTGTGCGGACTCTGATGTAAGGGGCTTAGTGCGGACTCTGATGTAAGGGGGCTCTGTGTGGACTCTGATGTCAGGGGGCTCAGTGCGGACTCTGATGTCAGGGGGCTCTGTGCAGACTCTGATGTAAGGGGGCTCTGTGTGAACTCTGATCTAAGGGGGCTCTGTGCGGACTCTGATGTAAGGGGCTTAGTGCGGACTCTGATGTAAGGGGGCTCTGTGCGGACTCTGATGTAAGGGGGCTCTGTGCGGACTCTGATGTAAGGGGGCTCTGTGTGAACTCTGATCTAAGGGGGCTCTGTGCGGACTCTGATGTAAGGGGCTTAGTGCGGACTCTGATGTAAGGGGGCTCTGTGCGGACTCTGATGTCAGGGGGGTCTGTGCGGACTCTGATGTAAGGGGCTCTGTGTGGATTCTGATGTAAGGGGGCTCTGTGCGGACTCTGATGTAAGGGGGCTCTGTGCGGACTCTGATGTAAGGGGGCTCTGTGCGGACTCTGATGTAAGGGGGCTCAGTGCGGATTCTGATGTAAGGGGGCTCTGTGTGGACTCTGATGTAAGGGAGCTCTGTGCGGATTCTGATGTAAGGGGGCTCTGTGCGGACTCTGATGTAAGGGGGCTCTGTGCGGATTCTGATGTAAGGGGCTCTGTGCGGACTCTGATGTAAGGGGGCTCTGTGCGGACTCTGATGTAAGGGGGCTCTGTGCGGACTCTGATGTAAGGGGGCTCTGTGCGGACTCTGATGTAAGGGGGCTCTGTGCAGACTCTGATGTAAGGGGGCTCTGTGCGGACTCTGATGTAAGGGGGCTCAGTGCGGATTCTGATGTAAGGGGGCTCTGTGTGGACTCTGATGTAAGGGGGCTCTGTGCGGATTCTGATGTAAGGGGGCTCTGTGCGGACTCTGATGTAAGGGGGCTCTGTGCGGACTCTGATGTAAGGGGCTTAGTGCGGACTCTGATGTAAGGGGGCTCTGTGTGGACTCTGATGTCAGGGGGCTCAGTGCGGACTCTGATGTCAGGGGGCTCTGTGCAGACTCTGATGTAAGGGGGCTCTGTGTGAACTCTGATGTAAGGGGCTTAGTGCGGACTCTGATGTAAGGGGGCTCTGTGCGGACTCTGATGTAAGGGGGCTCTGTGCGGACTCTGATGTAAGGGGGCTCTGTGTGAACTCTGATCTAAGGGGGCTCTGTGCGGACTCTGATGTAAGGGGCTTAGTGCGGACTCTGATGTAAGGGGGCTCTGTGCGGACTCTGATGTCAGGGGGATCTGTGCGGACTCTGATGTAAGGGGCTTAGTGCGGACTCTGATGTAAAGGGGCTCTGTGTGAACTCTGATCTAAGGGGGCTCTGTGCGGACTGTGATGTAAGGGGGCTCTGTGTGGACTCTGATGTCAGGGGGCTCTGTGCAGACTCTGATGGAAGGGGGCTCTGTGCGGACTCTGATGTAAGGGGCTTAGTGCGGACTCTGATGTCAGGGGGCTCTGTGTGGACTCTGATGTAAGGGGGCTCTGTGCAGACTCTGATGTAAGGGGGCTCTGTGCGGACTCTGATGTAAGGGGCTCTGTGTGGACTCTGATGTAAGGGAGCTCTGTGCGGATTCTGATGTAAGGGGGCTCTGTGCGGACTCTGATGTAAGGGGGCTCTGTGCAGACTCTGATGTAAGGGGGCTCTGTGCGGACTCTGATGTAAGGGGCTTAGTGCGGACTCTGATGTCAGGGGGCTCTGTGTGGACTCTGATGTAAGGGGGCTCTGTGCAGACTCTGATGTAAGGGGGCTCTGTGCAGACTCTGATGTAAGGGGGCTCTGTGTGAACTCTGATGTAAGGGGCTTAGTGCGGACTCTGATGTAAGGGGGCTCTGTGCGGACTCTGATGTAAGGGGGCTCTGTGCGGACTCTGATGTAAGGGGGCTCTGTGCGGACTCTGATGTAAGGGGGCTCTGTGTGAACTCTGATCTAAGGGGGCTCTGTGCGGACTCTGATGTAAGGGGCTTAGTGCGGACTCTGATGTAAGGGGGCTCTGTGCGGACTCTGATGTCAGGGGGATCTGTGCGGACTCTGATGTAAGGGGCTTAGTGCGGACTCTGATGTAAAGGGGCTCTGTGTGAACTCTGATCTAAGGGGGCTCTGTGCGGACTGTGATGTAAGGGGGCTCTGTGTGGACTCTGATGTCAGGGGGCTCTGTGCAGACTCTGATGGAAGGGGGCTCTGTGCGGACTCTGATGTAAGGGGCTTAGTGCGGACTCTGATGTCAGGGGGCTCTGTGTGGACTCTGATGTAAGGGGGCTCTGTGCAGACTCTGATGTAAGGGGGCTCTGTGCGGACTCTGATGTAAGGGGCTCTGTGTGGACTCTGATGTAAGGGAGCTCTGTGCGGATTCTGATGTAAGGGGGCTCTGTGCGGACTCTGATGTAAGGGGGCTCTGTGCAGACTCTGATGTAAGGGGGCTCTGTGCGGACTCTGATGTAAGGGGCTTAGTGCGGACTCTGATGTCAGGGGGCTCTGTGTGGACTCTGATGTAAGGGGGTCTGTGCAGACTCTGATGTAAGGGGGCTCTGTGCGGACTCTGATGTAAGGGGGCTCTGTGCGGACTCTGATGTAAGGGGGCTCGGTGCGGATTCTGATGTAAGGGGGCTCTGTGCGGACTCTGATGTAAGGGGCTTAGTGCGGACTCTGATGTCAGGGGGCTCTGTGTGGACTCTGATGTAAGGGGGCTCTGTGCAGACTCTGATGTAAGGGGGCTCTGTGCAGACTCTGATGTCAGGGGGCTCAGTGCAGACTCTGATGTCAGGGGGCTCTGTGCGGATTCTGATGTAAGGGGCTTAGTGCGGACTCTGATGTAAGGGGGCTCTGTGCGGACTCTGATGTAAGGGGGCTCTGTGTGGACTCTGATGTAAGGGGGCTCTGTGCAGACTCTGATGTAAGGGGGCTCTGTGCAGACTCTGATGTCAGGGGGCTCAGTGCAGACTCTGATGTCAGGGGGCTCTGTGCGGATTCTGATGTAAGGGGCTTAGTGCGGACTCTGATGTAAGGGGGCTCAGTGCGGACTCTGATGTAAGGGGGCTCAGTGCGGACTCTGATGTAAGGGGGCTCAGTGCGGATTCTGATGTAAGGGGGCTCTGTGCGGACTTTGATGTAAGGGGGGTCTGTGCGGACTCTGATGTAAGGGGGCTCTGTGCGGATTCTGATGTAAGGGGCTCTGTGTGGACTCTGATGTAAGGGGGCTCAGTGCGGACTCTGATGTCAGGGGGGTCTGTGCGGACTCTGAAGTCAGGGGGCTCTGTGCGGACTCTGATGTAAGGGGGCTCAGTGCAGACTCTGATGTCAGGGGGGTCTGTGCGGACTCTGATGTAAGGGGGCTCTGTGCGGATTCTGATGTAAGGGGCTCTGTGTGGACTCTGATGTAAGGGGGCTCAGTGCGGACTCTGATGTCAGGGGGGTCTGTGCGGACTCTGAAGTCAGGGGGCTCAGTGCGGACTCTGATGTAAGGGGGTCTGTGCGGACTCTGATGTAAGGGGGCTCTGTGCGGATTCTGATGTAAGGGGGCTCTGTGCGGACTCTGATGTAAGGGGGCTCTGTGTGGACTCTGATGTAAGGGGGCTCTGTGCGGACTCTGATGTAAGGGGGCTCTGTGTGGACTCTGATGTAAGGGGACTCTGTGCAGACTCTGATGTAAGGGGGCTCAGTGCAGACTCTGATGTCAGGGGGGTCTGTGCGGACTCTGATGTAAGGGGGCTCTGTGTGGACTCTGATGTAAGGGGACTCTGTGCAGACTCTGATGTAAGGGGGCTCAGTGCAGACTCTGATGTCAGGGGGGTCTGTGCGGACTCTGATGTCAGGGGGGTCTGTGCGGACTCTGATGTCAGGGGGGTCTGTGTGGACTCTGATGTCAGGGGGTCTGTGCGGACTCTGATGTAAGGGGGCTCTGTGCGGACTCTGATGTAAGGGGGCTCAGTGCAGACTCTGATGTAAGGGGGCTCTGTGTGGACTCTGATGTAAGGGGGCTCTGTGTGGACTCTGATGTAAGGGGGCTCTGTGTGGACTCTGATGTAAGGGGGCTCTGTGCGGACTCTGATGTAAGGGGGCTCTGTGCGGATTCTGATGTAAGGGGGCTCTGTGCGGACTCTGATGTAAGGGGGCTCTGTGTGGACTCTGATGTAAGGGGGCTCTGTGCGGACTCTGATGTAAGGGGGCTCTGTGTGGACTCTGATGTAAGGGGACTCTGTGCAGACTCTGATGTAAGGGGGCTCAGTGCAGACTCTGATGTCAGGGGGGTCTGTGCGGACTCTGATGTAAGGGGGCTCTGTGTGGACTCTGATGTAAGGGGACTCTGTGCAGACTCTGATGTAAGGGGGCTCAGTGCAGACTCTGATGTCAGGGGGGTCTGTGCGGACTCTGATGTCAGGGGGGTCTGTGCGGACTCTGATGTCAGGGGGGTCTGTGTGGACTCTGATGTCAGGGGGCTCTGTGCGGACTCTGATGTCAGGGGGGTCTGTGCGGACTCTGATGTAAGGGGGCTCTGTGCGGACTCTGATGTAAGGGGGCTCAGTGCGGACTCTGATGTAAGGGGGCTCTGTGTGGACTCTGATGTAAGGGGGCTCTGTGTGGACTCTGATGTCAGGGGGGTCTGTGTGGACTCTGATGTAAGGGGGCTCTGTGCAGACTCTGATGTAAGGGGGCTCAGTGCAGACTCTGATGTCAGGGGGGTCTGTGCGGACTCTGATGTCAGGGGGGTCTGTGCGGACTCTGATGTCAGGGGGGTCTGTGTGGACTCTGATGTAAGGGGGCTCAGTGCAGACTCTGATGTCAGGGGGGTCTGTGCGGACTCTGATGTCAGGGGGGTCTGTGTGGACTCTGATGTAAGGGGGCTCAGTGCAGACTCTGATGTCAGGGGGGTCTGTGCGGACTCTGATGTCAGGGGGGTCTGTGCGGACTCTGATGTCAGGGGCGTCTGTGTGGACTCTGATGTCAGGGGGGTCTGTGCAGACTCTGATGTCAGGGGGGTCTGTGTGGACTCTGATGTCAGGGGGGTCTGTGTGGACCCTGATGTAAGGAAGCAGGGGGTGGGAGGAGCTGGAGATCTGCACAGTGAGTAGAGAGTAAAAGGGGGGGCATGATTGCAGGGACACTGTAATATAAAGGGGACTGCACTGTAAAGGGGCACTGTAAACATTACAGTGCAGTCCCCTTTATATTTATATCAGTGTACCTGCACATCACAGCATGAAGGACCGACATCACCCCCCCCCCCCCGTCCATGGAAAAATTGGCTGCTCAGTCTAAAATGCCCGGGCCTATTTTTTGTCCCAGTCCGGGCCTGCCCACCACCATGCTTTTCTGTAGGCAAAACACACTTGTCTTTGTTCTCCTCACCTGGTTGCTGCCACACACGCTTGACACCATCTGAACCAAATAAGTTTATCTTGGTCCTTAGTCTGCTTGTCTTTAGCAAACTGTTTGTGGGATTTCTTGTGCATCATCTTTAGAAGAGGCTTCCTTCTGGAACGACAGCCATGCAGACCAATTAGATGCAGTGTGCGGTGTATGGTCTGAGCACTGACAGGCTGACCCCCCCACCCCTTCAACCTCTGCAGCAATGCTTGCAGCTCATACATCTATTTCCCAAAGACAACCTCTGGATATGACGCTGAGCAGGTGCACACAACTTCTTTTGTTGACCACGGCGAGGTATGTTCTGAGTGGAACCTGTCCTGTTTTACCTCTGTATGGTCTTTACCACCATGCTGCAGCTCAGTTTCAGGGTCTCAGCAATCTTCTTATAGCCTAGGCCAATATTTATGTAGAGCAAAAATTCTTTTTTTTTCACATCCTCAGAGAGTTCTTTGCATTGAGGTACCATGTTGAACTTCCAGTGACCAGTATGAGATAGTGAGAGCGATAACACCAAATTTAACACACCTGCTCTCCATTCGCACCTGAGACCTTGTAACACCAATGAGTCACATGACACTGGGGAGGGAAAATGGCTAATTGGGCCCAATTTGGACATTTTCACTTAGGGGTGTACTCACTTTTGTTGCCAGCGGTTTAGACATTAATGGCTGTGTGTTGAGTTATTTTGAGGGGACAGCAAATTTACACTGTTATACAAGCTGTACACTCACTACTTTACATTGTAGCAAAGTGTCATTTCTTCAGTGTTGTCACATGAAAAGATATAATAAAATCTTTACATAAATGTGAGGGGTGTACTCACTTTTGTGATGTTTATTGATTACCATTTTTACACTTTTATTATTATTGATATTTTTTATAGCGTAGCACTGTCTATTGATTATTTATCCACATATAGGTTAACAGAAAAAGGGTGGACATTAGCAGAAATCCTTAAAGGGGAGTCCCCCCCCCCCCCAGCAAAAAATGAAAAGTCAGCAGCTACACATAATGTAGCTGCTGACTTTTAATATTAGGGTGCTTACCTGTCCTGGAATTCAGCGGTGTCGGTACCCCAGCCGATGTTTCCATAGGCTCTTTGGGTGCTGCCGCCGCCATTCGTAGTAAGGGAACCCGGATGTGAAGACTTGCGGCTACACAGCTTGTTCCCTACTGCGCATGTGCGAAGTCTGCTGTGCTTTCTGAATGGCCCGGTGACAGGGGAAGGAGGAAGGGGGCGAACTTTCGAATGATCGTGCCGTGGTGCGATCTCCCAGAAGTGGGGACAGGTACCTGCTCCCCACCGAAAGGTGCCAAATGTGGCACCAGAGAGGGGGAGGAGTCAGATAAGTGGAGCTTCCACTTTTGGGCGGAACTCCGCTTTTAGGAAACTATTCAAGCTCATAGGAAGGGGGTACAACAGAAAGGACATAAAATGTTTTTTTCCGTGTCTTTGCATGCTGTACAATTATTTTACTTTTTTCACAGAAAAAAAAATTGTAAAAAAAAATTATAATGAAAAAAAACAACAGTAAAAAAAAAAATATATATATATGTGTGTATATATATATATATATATATATATATATATATATATATATATATATATATATATATATATATATTATGGAAAAATCAATATGGGGGGTTTTCTTAAAGGTAATATTTTTCTTAAGCAAATTATACCTAAAGCATGGGGATTTTTCCAATATTTCACTACTCATTTCTTGTAGTGACATAATTGAAGGGACCAGGGAGTGGGTTTGAGCAGGTATTCGGGTTGCTGCAAGTGGGTTGATGGCCTGAAGACCTAAAAGGGATGTTCCCCATTAACACCTCCTTCCCTCTCTTATCCCACTTTTGGAGGTTTGCTTTCTTTTTGTGGTGCAGGCACTCCCCCCCCCCCCCCAACTCCCTACCCACAACCTTCTACAACACGTCACAGGTCCCAGAAGGCTGAGTGATCATTGTGCATGTCCAGGGGGAAGCCATCTGTGAAGTCGCAAGGAGTCACAGCTGGATTCTCTTAGTAAACCTGCTGTCACTGGGGACCTGAAGATTCGTGAAGAACCGGCCCAGGTGAGGACAATTCTGGATCCCTGGACAGGTAAGTGTCTGTAAGAATCCAGGGCTTACTACTCATGCACCAATGGCGTGTTGCCGCAAGAGGAAATCTGTGCCAAATGAGCATGCGCCAAAGACGCCTCACTGCGCCAACCCGCACCTGCGCAGAAGCCCTGATGGAAAAAGGCAGGGAAATGCCCACGAGGCGCACAGGAAGTGACCTCAACCTGATGGAAAAAGGCAGGAAAATTCCCAGGAGGTGCACAGGAAGTGACCTCAACCTGATGGAAAAAGGCGGGAAAATTCCCAGGAGGCACACAGAAAGTGACCTCAAACTTCCCTATATAAGCCTAGACACTGCCAAATTGCTGGATTATCTTCAGCCCCCCCCTGTTCCTGTACTAGTGTGTGATCTGTTTGAACTTGTGACCTGGAAACCTATTTGACTACTCTTGTTTGATGCTTGCCATTGACCTCGGATTTGTACCATGACCATTCTACTTCTTTGCCCCTTTTCTACTCAGCTGCCAGATTGGAACCGACCCAGGCTTGGATCTCGACCATTCTTCTTTTGATTAACCCTTTTATACTTCGTTGCCAAACTAGACTGGACCTCGGCTCAGATCTAGGACTAAGGCTTGTACGGCGCTCCGCACCCCTGGCAGTCTCTGTCTCCATCTCCAGAGGGTTCAAGGACCCGAGGTGCAAGGGAGGCCTCCCCACTACTTCGGTCTCACCTCAGGTACGTGGCCCTCGTGACAGTGTAATTTTTTTCAAAGTCAGCAGTATTTGTAACTGCTGACTTTTATCTTTATTAAGACTAAAGATTGTGTGTGTGTATATATATATATATAAAATAATAAAATAAATAAATACTGACTCTGTCCACTGTCCTACTGACAAAGTCCTTTGTCCTACTGACTGACACCGTCCTCTTCCCTGACCAACACTGGTAGGTAGGTAGGCTGTTTATATTTTACAGTGCCATTTGTTTTATTATATTTTTCCAGGTTTTCATTACTATTTAGTTAGGCCTTGCTAGTTAATTTCTTTAAAAAAGGGCGCCTACCCCTGTTCCAGGGTATTCAAACAAATTTTAGACGTATGTCAAAATGTGGACAGTTTCTCTAAAATCTTTTGAATTACCCTCTCAGTGTGTAAATAAAGATCTAAAATAACCCTTTAGCCAATTGGAGTATTTTGGCGAGCGTTGGGAGTATCTTAGCGTGCAGTGGAAGTTGCGGGTGGTAGTCGGGGTTCCCCAGGTCAACTTTTGCATTGGGGCTTACAAGCTTTAAGCTACGCCTCTGACTGCCTGTATTCTGACAGCAGAGGAGTCCCCACTGTTAGAATACAATAACACAGTGGGGAGGATTTCCCTATCCACCTCAATTCTGTGGATGGGGGAATGTGTTTATTTTTTTTTTCGAGCAGCCCCATATATGGCCAGACTAAGGCTGGCCATACACAATTTGAATTTTGGCTGATTCAGCAGGAAATGGCTGAGATTTGAACCGCTAATGGGCATGCTGAATGTACCAAGTTAATCGATCGTTCAAACACTGCCCGTGTTGATAAGGGGAATCTTGCAAATTTCTTCCCTGCAACCCGTAGTTGCAGGAAAGAATTTTGCACAGTGTATGGCCTGCCTTAAATTTTTTATGGGTTTTGATATGTAGCGAACAATAGGAATTAGCCTATCTTGATGTGTGCTGTTGACAGTTATACAAGCAGAAGTTTAAAGGAAGCCGTACTTTGAGACAAGTTTTTTTGGTGATGTTTGTTGGCACCACATGGCGCTCTCATGACAAGATTAATGACGGGAGTCAAGAAGCCCTGTGCTAACCCAATTTAGCACAAGTTTTCAAACTGGAGTTCTGTTTTAACCCTAAAATGCCAGACTTGCCATATTGATTACGCCCAGCCATTTCCTGCCAGTCTCACACCAAATATGCCAAATCCAACTACTTCACCTGTAATTCAAGGTAATGTAATACAGCAGTTTAACAGAGATCCCTGCATACAATCCTTACTAGGATATGTGGTTCTTCAAATGATCTAGTTCCCCAATGTTATGGGTTTTAATGGATGTGCATGAATCCTTCCTCCAAGACATAGCAACTTCAAAAAGGATTATACATCAACCATCCTTACAGAGAGATCTTAACAGCCCTGCTATCCAATGCTATAGAAATCTTTTTGTTTAGCATTAATCTGAGACTGAATACTTTTACAACAAGTGTGATAACCACTGAAAAAGCAGATTTTGATAACTTGCTAAGCACAAGTAATTTTCCATAGCAAAAAAGAATCTAATTTTCCTCCCATTAACAGAGCCTTCCAAACCTCTCAATAGAAACTGGGGATGCTGGGCTCCACCAACCTCATGCAGCAATGAAGAGGAGATAAGGACACGGAAATGTGACAACCCAGCTCCCCAACCTGGTGGAAAAGCTTATAGTGGAGAAAGAACAAGAATAGTTCCTCCTTAAATTATTGTTCCTTTATAGGAAAAAAGAATCTAATTTTCCTTCCATTAACAGAGCCTTCCAAACCTCTCGATAGAAACTGGGGATGCTGGGCTCCACCAACCTCATGCAGCAATGAAGAGGAGATAAGGACACGGAAATGTGACAACCCAGCTCCCCAACCTGGTGGAAAAGCTTGTAGTGGAGAAAGAACAAGACTAGTTCCTCCTTAAATTATTGTTCCTTTATAGTCACTTCCAAAGCCAACTCCACAAAATATATACTGTTCTATATGGCTGAATGTACCATCATACTGACCTGGGAACTTTTTTATTTAAAGCGTGACATTTTTCTTTTTTTTTTTTTTTAAATATGCAATGCTTTATTGTGAAATAAGCTTTTAGTGAGATGTCTATTTTAACCATAGTTCTTCTTGGAAAACATTCTCATATGACAAAGACAATGGCTTTGGCAGGGGTCAGAGGCTTCTAGCAAGAATACCCATGACAGTACCCATGGAACACATGACACATGATTCACAAAGCATTTTGGGTCCTCCACTAGATAAGCCTGCTTTTGAAAAGGCGTAGGAAACAGATGAGCGCCAGCCACTGACAGACATCAAATTGTAATGACAAAAGGGCTGCCGCCACACAACTGTTTGTCAATTTCAAGGGGAAAAAAATCCAATCCTTGGATTTACCAGCCAGTTGCTGCAGCAGTCCTATACAGTATATATATTCAATTTAAAGCAATATATATATATATATAGATAGATATATATATATATCTATATATATATAGATAGATATATATATAGATATATATATCTATATATATATCTATCTATATATATATAGATAGATATATATATAGATATATATATATGGGTTCTTCAAACAGTTCTTCCTCTGACTGGATGAGTTGGCGGGTGACAGCACAATTTCAACCTCAGAGAAAGACTTGTAATAATTGATAAAGAAGTACAACGCTTTTTCTCAATGGCGGAGAAGCACTGACTCTTTTTAATTCCTGCAGCAGAAAGGAAGTCACCAGACTGCTACTGGAACACTGTGCCGCTTACTGTATGTAGCTCACGCTACTGCCGTATTTTACAGCTATAGCTGTTTAGTAATAGAAATAGTTTGTCTGGGTCAGGTTGGCCCAAATAAACTATTTAAAGTGACATGATACTTGGAATTCTACTTTGAATAACAACATACTCAAAAACTGCATTGATGTTGGCCATACATTATACAATTTTCTTATTACCTTTCCTTTAGATTTACCTTCAACTACACTATAGTACCAAAAGTTTTGGGCCGCCTGCCTTTACACGCACATGAACTTTAATGGCATCCCAGTCTTAGTCCGGAGGTTGAATATTGAGTTGGCCCACCCTTTGCAGCTATAACAGCTTCAACTCTTCTGGGAAGGCTGTCCACAAGGTTTAGTAGTGTGTCTATGGGAATGTTTGACCATTCTTCCAGAAGCACATTTGTGAGGTCAGGCACTGATGTGGATGAGAAGGCCTGGCTCATAGCCTCCACTCTAATATATCCCAAAGGTGTTCTATCTGGTTGAGGTCAGGACTCTGTGCAGGTCAGTCAAGTTTCTCCACTTCAAACTCGCTCATCCATGTCTTTATGGACCTTGCTTTGTGCACTGGTGCCCAGTCATGTTGGAACAGAAAGGGGTCATCCCCAAACTGTTCCCACAAAGTTGGGATCATGAAATTGTTCAAAATGTCTCGGTATGCTGACGCCTTAAGATTTCCCTTCACTTGAACTTAGGTGGTCAAGCCCAACCCCTGAAAAGCAACCCCACACCATAATCCCCCCTTCACCAAATGATTTGGACCAGTACACAAAGCAAGGTCCATAAAGACATGGAGTTTGGGATGGAGGAACTTGACTGGCCTGCACAGAGTCCTGACCTTTGGGATGAATTAGAGAGGAGATTGCAAGCCAGGCCTTCTTGTCCACATCAGTGCCTGACCTCACAAATGCGCTTCTGGAAGAATGGTCAAACATTCCCATCGATACACTCCTAAACCTTGTGGACAGCCTTCCCAGAAGAGTTGAAGCTGTTATAGCTGCACAGGGTGGTCCAACTCAATATTGAACCCTACGGATGAAGACTGAGATGCCATTAAAGTTCACGTGCGTGTAAAGGCAGGTGTCCCAATACTTTTGGTGATATAGTGTATGTTGTACAAGGGCCTGCCTGATTGCATACAATATAGAAATTGTTTAGGTTTGACCTCATATGATTTAGAGAAATCTAAGGGAAAATTGTATAATGTATGGCCAGCCTAAAAAAATACAAAGAAATTAAAACAACTTTTTTTTTTTACTCAAAATGCAGTAGGCCTTTGTCTTTTGGTTGGTATAAAGATTGTACTGATATCATCTTCTGAGTATTATACTTTGTTGCAAGTTTTGATAGTACAAAGCAAGTTATATTTTCAATATGCTCAAATGTGGCTATTCTTGACTGGGCACACTTTCACCAGTTTAAATTATAGGTCAACCCAAAAACTTTTTCTTTCTGCTACCAAAGTTTTATTGTAACCATAAGTCACATATATAAGCAAACGCTTATGGGTACAGAGTGGTTAAAGAGACCGAGCTAAATCAGAGATAACATCGCACCCATGCAGGGGTTGTATTGCTGGTCTTAGAACAAATTTAAAAAGACAACATATGCATCTAGCAAACAAAGATTTAAATGATATGAAGGTAGGTTGTTTAAAGGTAGGTTGTAATACTCACCTGAGATCGAAGCCCTCGCTGCAGTGCCTGTACACAGCACCGGCCGGCGACATTTCTCCCTGGAGTTACTTCTGGGTATCACAGTCCGGCGCTGTGATGCATGCGGGAGCCGCTGGTAACGGCACACTCACTGAAGCAACGGCACGTACGTGCCATTGCTTCAGTGCGCATGTGTCGATGACGTCGGCACATGCAGATACAGGGGATATCTCCTAAACCTAAACCGCAAGTTTAGGAGATATCCAGGCTAGCTACAGGTAAGCCTTATTATATGTTTACCTGTAGCAAAAAGTGGATTGTTATGCCCCGTACACACGGTCGGATTTTCCGACAGAAAATGTGTGATAGGACCTTGTTGGCGGAAATTCCGACCGTGTGTGGGCTCCATCACACATTTTCCATCGGATTTTCCGACACACAAAGTTTGAGAGCAGGATATAAAATTTTCCGACAACAAAATCCGTTGTCGGAAATTCCGATCGTGTGTACACAAATCCGACGGACAAAGTGCCACGCATGCTCAGAATAAATAAAGAGATGAAAGCTATTGGCCACTGCCCCGTTTATAGTCCCGATGTACGTGTTTTATGTCACCGCGTTCAGAACGATCGGATTTTCCGATAACTTTGTGTGACCGTGTGTATGCAAGACAAGTTTGAGCCAACATTCGTCGGAAAAAATCCATGGATTTTGTTGCTGGAATGTCTGAACAAAGTCCGACCGTGTGTACAGGGCATAAGGGTTTACAACCACTTTCAACTCAAAACTTTGCATAATTTAACTAGTTAAAGAACTGCATGAAAAACTTTTTTTCTTTTTTTTTTCTAGTTTTGGAGAGAGTAGGAAACTCCTGTCTGATATTCTAAGTCTACGGGAATTTTAACCAAATTTTGAAACACTGTAACTCTCAATTTCCCCACTTCTGTTTCCCTAAACCTAAAAGAAAAAAAAGGGAACACAGTGAAGGAATAGAAACTAAACTGGAAGGCACAAATGTAACTAGAACACTAGATCTATGTATAGATGTAAAAAAAAAGATAGTAATGCAAATATATATTGTAAATATTATGTAAAAGGGATCGCCAGTATTAAAGAGGAAGTAAACGTTCCTCTAGGGATGAGCAGAACACCCCCCCCCGCTTCGGTTCGCACCAGAACCTGCGAACGGACCGAAAGTTTGCGCAAACTTTTGAACCCTGTTAAAGTCTATGGGACGCGAATGTTCAAAATCAAAAGTGCTAATTTTAAAGGCTAATATGCAAGTTATTGTCCTTAAAAGGGTTTGGGGACCCGGGTCCTGCCCCAGGGGACATGTATCAATGCAAAAAAAAGTTTTAAAAACTGACGTTTTTTCGGGAGCAGTGATTTTAATGATACTTAAAGTTAAAAAAAGTGAAGTATTCCTTTAAATATCGTACCTGGGGGGTGTCTATAGTATGCCTGTAAAGTGGCGCGTGTTTCCCGTGCTTAGAACAGTCCCTGCACAAAATGACATTTTTAAAGGAATAAAAGTCATTTATAACTGCTTCCGGCTTTAATGTAATGTCGTGTCCCGGCAATATGGATGAAAATCAGTGAGACAAACGTCATGGGTACCCCCCCCCCCCAGTCTATTACCAGGCCCTTTGGGTCTTGTATGCATATTAAGGGGAACCCCGCACCCAAATTGAAAAAAGGAAAGGAACGGGCCGTGCTGTGAAATATAGATCAAGAATTGTAATTACATGCCATTGTTGAACAGTGGTAGAAAAATTGGGCCTTTGGTGGTGGTGGTGCTGGTGCCACAACACTGTAAGTCCTCACAGTTACTCTTGGTGGGCGCTGGAACGGGCCCTGCTGTGAAATATTAGATCAAGAATTGTAATTACATGTCCCTGTTGAACAGGGGCAGAAAAATTTGGCCTTAGGCACTGGTGCCACAACACTGCAACCTCCCACAGATGCTATAGTTGGAGCGCAGGAATGAGCCCTGCTGCAAAGTATTGCATCAAAAATTGTAATTATACGCCCTTGTTAAACAGGGGCTGAAAAATTGGGCCATAGGCACTGGTGCCACAACACTGCAACCCCTAACAGATACTCTAGTTGGAGCACAGGAATGAGCCCTCTTGCAAAGTATTGCATCAAAAATTGTAATTACACGCCCCTGTTAAACAGGGGCTGAAAAATTAGGCCTTGGGCACTGGTGCTGGTGCCACAACACTGCAACCCCTCACAGATACTATAGTTGGAGCGCAGGAATGAGCCCTTCTGCAAAGTATTGCATCAAAAATTGTAATTACATGCCCCTGTTAAACAGGGGCTGAACATTTGGGCCTTGGGCACTGGTGTTGGCGCCTAGAACCAAAAATGTTCTTTCAAGCTATCAGCATGAAAATTGATGAGGAAGAGGATTGTGACTCAGCATAACAGGATAGTCACTCAGCATCAGCATAGGCAGTCTTAAAGGGATCTCACATTTTTAAAAAAATCAATCGGTTACATCAGCATCAGGTGCTTGGTAGCTGGTGATCCAAGACTGATTCATTTTTATGAAGGTCAGCCGATCGACTGATTCAGTGGACAGGCGCACCCTGTGATCGGTTACAAAGCCTCCAGCAGCACTGAATGTGCGTTCTGAAAGAACGCTGGATGCAGGACAGGCCAGTGGCTCAATTGCATACTGTGCAAGCTCTGGCCAGTGAGCCATCCTCAAGACCCAGTAACCCAGAGGATTTTCGGTGGGAAAGGTGTCCAAGTCTGATCTTGCCCCTAGGTATTTGTCATATACCAGATAAGACCAGAACTGTGTGGACTGCAACAGAGTGAACCAGGCATAAATAGGTGAAAGTAAGTTTATTAAGGTAAATGCATATACATGTGAACACACCACCAATACAGAGTGAACAAACCAAACAACCAAACAGTGATAATACACAACCAGCATATGTAGCAAAAGGGAGTACCAGAATCGTAGTCAAGCCAGGCCAGGGTCAGTAGCTGGGAAGGGAAACAAACAGGACAAGAGAGGATGGATAGATCACAGGAGGGACGGGTCAGGTACAAGGCTCAGGGTCCAGGGTTCAGGTAACAGACAGGAAACAGGATCAACAGGTTCCAGGAATCAGGCTTCAGGTTCAGGAATCAGGTATCAGGATCAGAGTAACAGGATGAAGGCTGCAGGTTGCAGGTCAGGGCTCAAGGACAATACCAGGGCAAGATGAGTGTGCACCTGCTGGGTATTTATACTGCAGCTGTTAATTAAGGTCAGGTGACACCTGTCTGCAGAGGGGAATACCTGCTCCATACTGCCAGGATTCCTCCGCTGGTGGACGCCAGTACTGCGGCCCAAAGGTGCCAGAATACCAGCAGGAAAAAGCTCTTCTGACAGCTCCAAACTGCCAGGAGACACCTGCTGGTGGACCTCAGTACTGCACGCCAAATGATCGATATTACCAGCGGAGGAGACCTTTCCTGACAGTAATCCTGCACCATGTGAATCAGACGCTGGCAATGGTTGCTGGAACCGATCAGACCTTGGGGCTGCGGACTAAAAAATTGTCTGAACGGATCGGTCAGACGGCCACCTTCTCCACCGCTCCTTCTGTGACTGACCGAAGCCTCAGCAACACGTTGTCCAGGAGAACCGGGAAATTGTAACCTCCCAGGCTCTAGAAACACAAATCTTTCTGCAAGGCCTCCCGAAGATGTTTCATCCTCTGCTCCCTCTGCAACGGCAAGATAAGGTCCGAAACCTTACCCTTGTTACGTGGATCAAGGAGGGTTGCCAGCCAATAATCATCCCTCCCCTTGATATCACGAATACGAGGATCCTTCCGCAGGCGTTGCAGGATCAGGGAGGCCATGCAGCGTAGGTTTGCTGAGGCATTTGGTCCAGAGTCCTCTGGGTCACTAAGGACGACAGGATCCGCAGCCACCTCCTCCCAGCCACGTACAAGTCCATGGGTTTCTTCGGACTGTAAATGATCCCTTGAAGATTGCTGCTGATGCTGAGTGCCAGGCTCCACCTCCATGCTAACACAATCCTCCTCCTCCTCGTCAGCTGAGGAACGTGGACTGCGAACGGGTGAGACGATCGCCGGAATTCACACTCCCTGGGTCCGCTGTGGCCGTCCTGTGCTAGTGTTACTGCATGCTCTGCTGTGTTCTGCTGTGATACAGTTCCATTTGCTGTGAAGTGAAGTGCCTAGTTTATTTTATTCATCATGTGAGTGCATATGTGTTGATTTTAGTTTGAAATTAAATGTTTTAAACGATATCACACCATTAAAGCATTTTTTTCCTATTTTATATGTGGAAACACCATCTCAAGGAAAGTGTTCGGGGCACTTAGCAGTAGATATCATTGGCCGCATGATAACCCCCATGAGAGTGGGTTGAGGTTTTTTCTGGCCAAACACGAGAGTGTAAGGCCTTTACAGCTGGTGAGTTTGCAATTCACAAGGGAGTGGAATCACGTCACTGAGGTGTGGTGAACACGGGTCAACAGCATCTGAATATTGGAGACACTTTCACTTTTGGAAGTTTTCGTTTGATCTTTTCACATTGATGTGGACTATTTTAGGTTTTTTTCACCATTTTTGAATATTTTTTTAATATTTCATTAATTGAACTATTTATTACTGTCATTTTTCTGGTATTTTGATACCGGACTGATTCACTTCTCACGGGGTGTCACTAGGGGTTACTGTAGCCACTTATACATTAACCCTTTCATCATTCTTATGTCATGTTAAAGATTATGATGGGTGTGCACTAGTTCATATGTTTATTGCACTAGTAACTGATGCCCATGTGCAGAGGCAGTGCTAGGGGGTGGCTATTGGGGCTACAGCCCCGAATCTGGGGCCCATAGCCCCGAGTCTCTCACTGGGGGAAGCGATGCCATCAGTGGCGGATGTGGGCGCCGTGCAGATAACTAACATCTCAGCCATTTTACTTTGTTCTGCCACTGCACAGGTTGCTAGAGCCGCCCAGGGTCTAGCAACCAGTGATGTCACGTAACCTGAGTGACACAGTGGGAGCCCGAGGCAGTGGTGTCGCTGGGGGGGGTGGCCGCCTTCCCCTCCTCTCTGTTAACATCCACACAGGAGGAGGAGGATCACAAGAAGGGGGGTGTCTATACTGATAGGGGCCTGCACTGAGGGCGGTGCCTATACTGATGGGGGGTGTCTATACTAATGGGGGGTCTGCACGGAGGGGGGTGTATATACTGATTGGGGGTTCTGCACTGAGGGGAGGTGGCTATACTGATGGGGGTCTGCACTGAGGAGGGTCTATACTGATGGGAGGTCTGCACTGAGGGGGGGTGGCTGCACTGAGGGGGTGTCTATACTGATGGGGGGTCTGTACCATGCCCGCAGCCTCTGACATCTCTTGTACCATGCCCGCGGCCTCTGACATCTCCTGTACCATGTCCGCAGCCTCTGCATCACCTCATTATATATATATATATATATATATATATATATATATATATATACACACACACACACACACACACATTTTTATTATATACATGTGTATGCCCGCCCAAGCGTATGACTTCCTTTACTTCGCTGCTATGGGCTCTAGCCCCAGATCTTTAGTAGGCCTAACAACGCCCCTGCCCATGTGTGTGGTCATCATCACTGACCTCATTGGTCTTTTGCGGCATTTTTTATTAGTTTGATTGTATGTTGTGTTCATATATTGTTTTCATCACTTTTCATATTGTGATTTATGATTTATTAGAGAGGGGGGTTACTATTCACCTCAAACCCACATTAGGGGGGTAGCGCCACTCTTCATTTCCTGTGTGTCCTTTCCTTGGGAGTGATTCAGATTTTCCATTTATAAGTTTTAAAGTGGCAGCTTGCATTGGGTTATCATTTACTTCATTGAGCGCAGTGGTGGTAGGACGGGATTGGGCGGCTTTTTTTCTTGTCTAGTTTTATATAATAAGACTTACCTATAGGTAGTGTAAATATCTCCTAAACGTGCGCTGTTTAGGAGATATTTACTGTATACTGCACCGATTACATCATCACCCGCCTCCAGCGGGGATGACAAGGGCTTAGTTTGCAGGTAAGTGTCACACAATGTGCTAGTATGCAATGCATACTAGCACATTATGCTTTTACTTTGCAAGTAAGAAAAAAGGGAAAAAAGCAGTTTACTTCCTCTTTAAAAATCCGCTTTTAAAAGCTAGAATAATTAGAGAAGTCGCAGTGAAAGATGTGGAAACAGAGTTTTTTTAATACATTTTTTCTGTATTGCTAAATTTATTGATCTGTGTAGTTTAATTTTAAATGTATTTTGTAATTATTTTTGCTTATTGTATTACTTTTTTTACACATTTTAAGTTTTTTTATCAATTTATTTGCTATGTGATATGCATGTGATAGCTTTGGGCAGGTGACAGATAATTTATGGAGACATCAGGAGTCCATTAGAATGTCTCCCCTGCCCTTCAAAGCAGCTCATCAAGCATAGATAATGCTTGATGAGCTGCTTCAGAGAATGACAGCGAATTGAATGTTCATTTCTCTACCACAAGCCGCCTCCAAAGGCGTTTCAGAGATTTTGGCAGTACATCCAACCAGCCTCACAACCGCAGACCACGTGTAACCACACCAGCCCTGGACCTCCACATCCAGCATCTTCACCTCCAAGATCGTCTGGGACCAGCCACCCGGACAGCTGCTGCAACAATCGTTTTGCATAACCAAAGAATTTCTGCACAAACTGTCAGAAACCATCTCAGGGAAGCTCATCTGCATGCTTGTCGTCCTCATCGGGGTCTCGACCTGACTTCAATTCGTCGTCGTAACCAACTTGAGCGGGCAAATGCTCACATTCGATGGCATCTGGCACTTTGGAGATGTGTTCTCTTCAGGGACGAATCCCGGTTTTCACTGTAGGGCAGATGGCAGACAGCATGTATGGCGTCGTGTGGGTGAGCGGTTTGCTGATGTCAACGCTGTGGATCGAGTGGCCCATGGTGGCAGTGGGGTTATAGTATGGGCAGGTGTATGCTATGGACAACGAACACAGGTGCGTTTTATTGATGGCATTTTGAATGCACAAAGATATCGTGATGAGATCCTGAGGCCCATTGTTGTGCCATTCATCCACAACCATCACCTCATGTTGCAGCATAATAATGCACGGCACCATGTTGCAAGGATCTGTACACAATTCCTGGAAGCTGAAAATATCCCAGTTCTTACTTGGTCAGCATAGTCACCGGACATGTCACCCATTGAGCATTTATCGGCGTATACCATAGCATGTTCCATATATCTAGCAACTTTGCACAGCCATTGAAGAGGAATGGACCAACATTCCACAGGCCACAATCAACAACCTGATCAACTCTATGCGAAGGAGCTGTGCTGCACTGCGTGAGGTAATTGGTGGTCACACCAGATACTGACTGGTTTTCAGGCTGCTTTCCTTGTACTGTAGTGACCTCTTTATCTTCTATAAATGGGAAGGAGGTAGTAGTTTACAGAAGGCAAATAACATTGTTGTTTCTAGTAAAAATAAAACTAGACGAGGGTGCTCTACCCTGCGCACCAGATGGCACTTATCGAAAACTTTTATTGTAAATAGTAAAAGGTATGAGTATGATCATAAATAAGCTTCTCTCGTATTCAAGATTGCATTGACACAAGGCATATCCCACCCCACACTTGTTTCCAGTTCATCAGTCGGAAAGTGACAAGGACACTGCATTTGTAGCAAGTTTAATGAGTGTCTTTCTGTACTTGCTGAAAATGTTGCTAGCCTGAAAAATGAAAATCTAGGCAGCCACCACATCTGATAAGCTGCAATATATTACATTTTCCTTCTAGTTTTAGATATCCTTTTAGCCATAAAGCTCTGTTCAAACCATGGAGGTGCAACCAAGTGTGTGTGCTTTTTTGCATGTTTCCGTGCATTTCCGTGTGCCACATTTAGGGCAGCCCAATCATTTCAATGGGCTGCCCTATGCCCAAGAAACAAACAAAAAAAAGTGCATGCACCATTTTAAAAATTGCGCCACATCAAAATGCAAGGTACTGCAGTACTATGCGTTTTAGCGTGCATGAACGCATGCGTTAGCAAAAGGCGTTGTGGCGCCAATAAGAACTAATGGCACTGCTGTGCACCTGCAAAAGAGCAGGGTTTGTAGTGTACATAGAGCAGTGCAGATGGCCGCAAATAACATGCACTGTTTGTTCCAAACAAAGGGAAGTGAGCAGGAAAAGGAGAGGTTCGGGAGCTTACAGAGATTACAAGGTGGCAGGAAAACACAGTAAGAAACACTTTAAAGAAGAAGTAAGCTCGGTTGGCTGTACTTCTCCTGTGGATCAGTTTATTCTGCACTCCTGTGACCAACTGACATCACAGAGCCGGTCCAGGCTCGTGCAAGATCATGACAATAAGTCGGGATTCGCCCACATGCCTGGACTTGATCTGTCTCAGCTTCTCAGCGAGCTTCCTGAGAGCATGAACCGGCCGCTCCCGTCCTCTCCACAGCACAGCGCTCCAGTGAGATAAGGGGGCAGAGCAGAGAGCTGTGACTGACAGTCACAAGCTCTCTGCTCATGTAGCTCTGAGAACTGAGCGATCGGCAGTGTTAGATTGCTCAGTTCAAAGAGTTAGAGCCGGCGGGGGACAGATGCAGCATCCACCTAGGTAAGTATAAATCTGCACAAAAAAAAAAAGTCCAAACTTCTCTTTTAATGAAACATAAATTACGGGCCCATTAAAGTAAGCTCCACCCAAAAGGGGAAGTTCCTCTTGTTTGCACCCTCCACTGTCACATTTGGCACTTTTTAGGGGGAAGTGGGTACCTGGTTTTGACCTGGAGTTCAGCCTCCTCTCCTTCCCCCGTGGTCTTCTGGGACACATCACAGGTCCCAGAAGACCGCGGGGCCATTCAAAAGACACAGCGCGGCTCCTGCATGCACAGTCGAAAACCGACTGTGAAGCCATAAGTCACATCCTGTATCCTTACTTACTATGCTGGCATCTGCACCCAAAGCCGATTGAAAAATCGATTCGGGTGAGGACATCGCTTGATCTCTGGACAGGTAATTGTCCTTATAATAAAAGTCAGCAGCCACAATACTTGTAGCTGCTAAAAAATTTTTTTGGGTGGGGGGGCTCAAGCACCTCTTTAACCACTTACAGCCGTGAAAGATTCTCCCCCTTAATGACCAGGCCACTTTTTATGATACAGCACGGCGTCGCTTTAACTGACAATTGCGCAGTTGTGCGACGCTGTACCCAAACAAAACTGACTTGCTTTTTTTCCCACAAATAGAGCTCTCTTTTGGTGGTATTTGATCACCTCTGCGGATTTTATTTTTTGCCCTATAAACTAAAAGAGCGACAATTTAAAAAAAAAACGAAATATTTTTTACATTTTGCTATAATAAATATCCCCCAAAATTAAAAAAAAAAACATTCCTTAACCAGTTTAGGCCAATATGTATTCTTCTACATATTTTCGGTAAAAAAAAATCGCAATAAGCGTATATTGATTGGTTTGCGCAAAAGTTATAGCGTCAACAAAATAGGGGATAGATATATGGCGTTTTTTTTTTTTTTTTTTTAATAGTAATGGAGGTGGTCTGCAATTTTTAGCAGGACTGCGACATAGTGGTGGACAGATCGGACACTTTTGACACTTTTTTGGGACCATTGACATTTCTACAGCAATCAGAGCTAAAAAGAGCCACTGATTACTGTATAAATGTCTCTGGCAGGGAAGGGGTTAACACTGGGGGGAGATGAAAGGGTTAAGTGTGTTCCCTGGGAGTGTTTCCAACTGTATGGGGGCTGGGCTGACTGGAGGGGGAGATAGATCGCTGTTCCTGATCACTAGGAACAGCAGATATCTCTCTAATTTCCTTGTCAGAAAGGGAATCTGACTGTTTACATTGACAGATCCCCATTCTGGCTCTCGTTCCCGCAATAGGGGGTGGCCAGCGGACATTGCATCCGCTGGCCACACCCATCGGGTCCCCCGCCTACAGCGGGCATGCACGCGGGTGCGCACATCTGCTACAGTTACTTAAAGGAGCCAACGTACACCTACGGCGTTTTGCGGGAATGTGCCAACCTGCCGCCGTATAATGGCGGCTGGTCGGCAAGTGGTTAAGTAGTGGATGTGTATGGATTATTTTTGGAGAATAAGGATATTGTTTAGTGTCACTTTAAGCTTGTACAGAGTTAGGATATAAACAAACTTCTATAGGTAACTCATAAGATTAGCCAAAGCCTGCAGAGTCTGCCCATGCTGTCTTAGCTCTCTATGAACATCCTAACTGGGAAGCAAAACATGCATATGGAATTAACAAATAAAACTGTATTTATGTACAAAGAAAAAGCATGGCACTCATTGATGAGTTTATGTTAGCTGATCCCATCCACATGTACATATAAACACAATACAATGGACTGTAGTTATCTTTCAAAGAAATGAGGAAATGCTTATAACAGCAACTACAGTTGTTAATGCTGCAGACCTGTGAGCTAAAACCAGTTCCAATAATTTGATATTCAAATGATTTAAACAAATACCTATTGTGCATCATCCTTATTTTAAAGACAGTGTTAGGTTAAAGATGTTTCCCTATATGCCTTGAAAAGGATTTTTTTTTTTGATACATGGAGAGGTGGGTTCTCAAGCACCATTGCATGGTTAGGCGTATCAGTAAATCTCAAAAAAATTTCAGTTTCATATATTTTTGAATTGCCACAAAGGATATAAATTGACTATATGTGCACCAAATAAGTCAATTATTACCTTGTAAAAGTAACAATGACATCATCACTGTGCTGCACATCAGATTAGGCGAGCCGTCAGAATTTGTAACGAAAGCGATGTTCCATCAACGCTATCTTGCTACACCCCGCACTTTTCCACAGTAATGCCCCGTACACACGGTCGGATTTTCCGATGGAAAATGTCCGATCGGAGCGTGTTGTCGGAAATTCCGACCGTGTGTGGGCTCCATCGGACATTTTCCATCGGATTTTCCAACACACAAAGTTGGACAGCAGGAGATAAAATGTTCCGACAACAAAATCCGATCGCGTCAATTCCGACCGTGTGTGGCCTGTTCCGACGCACAAAGTTCCACGCATGCTCAGAAGAAATTCCGAGACGGGACAGCTCGTTCTGGTAAACTTAGCGTTCGCAATGGATACAGCACTTTCGTCACGCTGCAGTGTTCAAAATGGTTTAATACAGCGCACTCTCTTCTTCTTTATAATGTGACAAGAATTAAGTAGTTTTGATGCTCATATTCACACACACTTCTCACAAACTTCTTTCGTTACTGTTTATCTGGATTCCCTCAATATATTTTGATTTCTCACATCTGACAACATTTTTTTTATATTTTATTTTTTTTTTTTGACTTTAATGTTGAATCTTTTTTTGTGTTTCTCTTTTTTTTTTTTTTTTTGGTGATTTTGATTTGTACTCCTGAAAATGTTTGTGTGTGTTTTTTGTGATAAGTTACCACAACACCATTAATATGTTGTTCTATTTAATCTGTAGGAGATTGGTGTTGTTGTCCCTTGTTAATTTCACATTGTACTTTAGAAATGTACCTGAATCGTCACCAACAAACTGTCCTTTTTGGATGAAAACACACACAGGAGAGTAGAATTTACCTAAAAAATTTTATTAAGGGCTCACAACTATAAACAAAGAGGGAGGCAATGCTGGGGAAACTGCAGAAGTGGGTGAAGCCTTGGACCCCCAGGGCAGACATCAATTATTTAAAAGCAAAATTGGTGGCCTGAGGAGTCCTTATCTTACGGAGGGCAGTCTGGTCCAGAAGTCCCAGAGATCCGGAAAGCAGCAGATGACATCTGTGTCCCCAGGCTGTGGTCATACGAGAGACTGCATCTTCTGTCAGACCAGACTGAACCCAGGGCAATCACTCTTTGATCTTCCTTCCACGCTTCCTTCCAGGCTGTGGCTGTGGTGGTGGAGTTGTGGCAGCAGGAGGAGGAGGAGGAGGATCGTCGATCTCAATGACATCCGTCTTGGGTGTTAGTTCCCCACTCACCCCCTTACGTAGGACTTTATAAATCAGGTCCTCAGAGAGCCTGCGTTGACCCTCCTGCATGCCCTGCAATTTTGTGGCAGCCATGCAGGCAAAGGCCTCTTCAGGAGTGGGGAAGGCTCTGAGGGACGCAGAAGCCTCCTGGATCAGCCTGTACGCTGAATCCTGCACAGGACTGGGAGTCGTCTTCCTGGCTCGTTTATGTGGCAGGCGGAGGGGAGGAACCTGAGACTCAGTCAGGCTACGACTGGTCCCAGGCTTCTCTTGGCTGACACTTAGCCCTGCCTCCTCCTGGCTGCCACTAATCCCCGCCTCCTCCTGACTACCACATTCCACAACCTCCTCCTGGCTGAGGTCTTCCTGTGTATGAAAAAGGGACATAGTTTTAGTATTTTTTCAATCAATCACACACAATTTTCACATCCTGACTGCTGCAAATTCAATGTTAACAAATATAACAGACTATCCTTCTGAGCCCAGCAGTTTTCATTCTTGTCCCAATTTTGGGTGCCCACTACTGTCTATTGATATGTAAAACACTTTTTTCAATCAGCAATTAGTGATCAATAATAACATCTAATAAACATCATTTATTTCTTGACCAGAAATCTGTAGAAGAATGCTATACCTGACTCCAGCTGGGCTCCTCCACTTCTTCCTGGCTGGAAGGCCCAGGTTGGACATCGGAAGCCTCAGTTGGGGTGGAAGGAAGCATGGAAGGAAGAGTAGAGAGGGATTCCCTGACTTCAGTGTGGTCTGACAGAAATCGCAGTCTCTCGTAGTACCACAGCCAGGGGACATAAACGTCATCTGCTGCAGCTCCGGACCTCAGGGAATCTGTGACCTTCTTGCGCTCCCTAAGATATGTGCTCCTCAGGCCACCAATTTTGGCTTTTAAATAGGGGATGGTTGCCAACTCCAGCAGCTTCTCCAGCGCTGCCTGCCTCTTCTGTTTGTGGTTATAGTGGGGGTGTCTCACCTGCCACAGACAGGGCAGCTCCCTGTACTTGTCTATGAACAGGGGCAGGAAATTGTGGTCGTTGAAGCCATCCATTTTCTCTGCAATACACAAGACAAACCCTAATGTCAGGCCAAACTCCCCTAATCTTGTTACAATATAGGCTTCCATTTCGAAGCAGTATAGGCCCAAGTTTAGATCCTACCTTCGTTAGCACGATCGGCGTCTCCGATGCTCCTTCCTCCGCTCACAGATCGTACGTAAGACAAACGTGTGTTATGCTTTATACACACTGCGCATGCGTATAACTCCGCCCGCCCCTGACGTTCTTTCTAGTCTATTCCCCGCCCCTTTTCGTTCGGCGCAGTGGGGGAAGAGCACATGGCGGATAGACAGCAGGTGCGTGCTAATTGTAGCAACGATGAGGAGGAGGAGGAGGAGGAGGAGGAAAGGCCGGAGCCTGAAACATCCCGATCCAGAAGGAGATTGAAGGACTCAAATATGTCCTTTGGGGAGATGTTGGAGATGGTGGACATCCTGAAGAAGGCCGACTATGATGGAAAGTATGGGCCTTACCCCAACCCCAATGTCCGAAAGGCCAAGATCATGGCGAAAGTGGTCAGGAGTCTGCACCGGAAATTCGGGGTACGGCGATCGAAAGATCAGCTCAGGAAGCGGTGGTCGGACCTGAAATTATGAGAACATGAGCAGTACAGAAAGATCCAGAGAGTGCTGCAAAAAAGTAAGTAGTTGTGCTGTGTTCCTATTCTTTATGTTTATTACGTTCGTGCTGCTCCATGTGCTTTTAGGAACTGTTGTACAGTTTAAAATGGCAACTTTCATGTTCATGGGCACATTATTCGTTCGGATCACACATTTTTTTTTCGGACTATAAAATACCATTGTTTAGACCATATGCATTTGGCCAGCATTTTGAGGCCCTATACTTGTCTTCAAAGAATTGGGTTGTGTAGATGGCTTTGTTACTAGAATGAAATGCAAACTAGATTGTGTGTAAGGAGAGGACACTGAGCAGCTGTTTTCACATCTGGACCCTGGAGCACTAGTGTGGGACAAAAGAACACCATTTTTATTAGGGGGGCCACACAGGTGCTCCAGTGTATACTATAGGGGGATCTCCATCTGTGAAGCTTGTACCAAACAGGTAAAGTATTGCAGCTTGACAAAGGGCATTTAAAAAATTACATCTTGGAACTCTGCTAAAATAGACAATTGTACCCCACTTACAAACAATGTTTCCTATTTCTAGTTCTGCCATCAAATATCTGTGTGCTAATTATACCATTTTTGTTTTACATAGGGGAGAAAAGACTCGGAGGACACCCCTCATCCGAGGAGACCAGAGACCCCCCACCTCTGGAAGAAGGTGAAATCCCTCCAACACAAGCTGAGCAGGAGGAAGAAGACGTGGTGGAACTAGTCACCACAACAGGTGAGTGTCTGCAACCACAGGCTCAGATAAGAGATGGATGGCGGCATTTTTTGGAAACAAAAATTATTTTGGGGTTCCTCTCTTTTTAGGTAATTGTGAGGTTGTGGATGAAGATCCTTTCACATCCGAAAGTGCCCAGATCCTGATCGGGGAGATCATGGGGTGTAATTTACAATTGGAAATCATCAAGCAAAACATCAATGATGTTATTCCTAAATATAAAAACATCATTGATGTTTTGGGGCGAGTTTAAAGCCCCTCCAAATCACTTTCTTCTTTTGTGTGCTACAATGTGCGAAATGTTTTTGTGATTTTTCCCAAAGCCAAATTTGGAAGATGCACACAGTGTGTCAACATGTGCTATCTGCCATCACGGGAGATCAATGGACGCGTTTTGGGGGTGCAACCCCTTCCTCAATAATAAAGTAGCTGAGAGGAAGGGCTTGCTCCCCCAAAACACATCCCTTGATCCCCCATGATGGCAGCTAGCACATGTTGACATTGTTAAATTTGTGTGCATCTTCCAAATTAGGCTTTTCCAGGGGTGATTTCCCCCCATCTGAACGCTATATCAAACCCAGTTCCTAAATACTGATGTCTGATATAGCCTTCAAGTTCTACCCAATGTGAACTTTGTAAGATCAAGATTTGTGTCTTTCTTGTTGGTTTTACACAGGCCTGTTTTCTATAAAATGCACATTTTGATTTTGTATAATGCCACCACAAAAATTGGTATACAACAAACATGTTGGTTTGTCAGAAAAACCTTGGGTAAATGCACATGTGATTGTGCTGGTATTAAAAAGATTGTTCATCAAGAATGTGTGGATTATTGTCTCAACGCTACAATGTTTTTGGGGTGATGTAATTGTTGTTTTATGAGAAAATGGGGGTTATTTCCTAAGGGCAAATCCACTTTGCACTACAAGTGCAGTTTAAGTGCAGTTGCAAGTGCACTTGTAGTGAAAAGTGTCTTTGCATTTAGTAAATAACAGCCAACAGTGCTTTGTATAAGGTTACACAATCACGCCATTTTCTGGACTCCACACATTTCTGTCAGGGTCAGCTAAAACAAACACAAGCAGTAAATGTCCACCAAGAATTTCTTTTTTTTTTATTATAAAAAGGCTTCACAGATTGTCTGGCATATTGATAGCCCCCCTACCCGCAAAGAACTCCAGGTAGCGTAACCGGACATCACGGGCACTCAGGGAGGGCAAGCCAGGACGGCCACTTTCAAGCGCCGTCAGTGTGGTTTGATGCATCATTCCGGCCTCAGGCCCAACTGAGCCAGCATTGTTGGCCGAATGTTTCCTTAAAAAGTTATGGAGAACACAGCACGCAAGTATTATATGGTTCAGTTTATACTCCGCCATATGGATGGGTGTTATAAATAGGCGGAACCGGCTGTCCAGGATTCCAAATGTGTTCTCCACCACTCTTCAGGCTCTGGCCAGCCGGTAATTAAAAACCCTCTGTTCCGGGTGAGGGTCCTCATCGGGAATGGCCGCATCAGGCGGTCCCCCAGAGCAAACGCTTCATCAGCAACGAACACAAATGGGAGACCTTCCACATTGTCCTCTGGAGCTGACAAGTCCAAGCTGCCATTCTGGAGACGCCTGTAGAACTCCGTCTGGGCGATGACTCCACCATCGGACATCCGGCCATTCTTCCCCACGTCCACATACAAGAAGTCGTAATTAGCCGACACCACCACCAACATCACCATACTATTGAACCCCTTGTAATTATAATAGTACGACCCCGAGTTGGGTGGTGGGACGATGTGGACGTGTTTCCCATCAATTGCCCCTCCGCAGTTAGGAAAGTCCCACTGCTGGGCAAAGTGGGAGGCCACAGTCTGCCATTCCTGTGGCGTGGAAGGAAACTGTTGAGGAAAAAACAATAAACATTACTATTTTTTCACAGAAATATGGCAAGCAGATTATACACAAACATTATGGGGCAACCTCCAGATAGCATTTATTAAGGGGAATTTAACAAGGCCAAAGTATAAGGTACACCTATCATATTCCCCCTCCTCCCCCCCTCTCATGGGCTATTTCTAACATTATAGGGGGTGTGTGTAAATCTTGGACAGGTAACCCTCTTCACTTCATTGAGAGATGAATGCCTAGATAATGGGTATTACTTTGAACAGACCCTCCTTAGTTACACTATTGGCAGACCACTGGACAGGTAAGAAGTGTCATAATACAAAGATATAAATACACACTGTACACATTTGAGGACATTTGGACATTCTGCTATTACCTATCAAGATAATAATAGGATACAAAAACTTTAAACAGTACCATTGGAAAGTATACAGGCAGGCCCTTGCACTACATGCTTTGGGGAATTCATCCATAAATCTGAGCACAAAATAGATGGGTATAGTGTGTATGGGTTTGGCAAAGTCAGCAGATCGATGATTGAGGATAGATAGAGAATTGGGATCAGCTGACTTAGCAGTTGGGGGAGGGAGGGTTACTAAAAATTATTTGGGGACACCACAAAAAAAAAGCCTCTGGCACTCTGCCTGAATTTAAAGCTAAAATAACATTTCCAAACATTTTAGGGGGTGTTTGGGGTAAAGCACTACTATGGAGCTGATAAAATACATTGTTAAGTGACTACATGAGGTGAATATAGGGCCAGGAGACACCATGCTGGGGAGGTTATTGAAGGGCAAATATCTATGAAGGACCTAAAATAATAATTACATAAAAATCCAGCATGCATGAGAACAAAGGGGACATTCACAGCATATTACAATCATGGTAATTAGGGAATGAGGAAAGTAATACAATATATTAGCAAACATTCAATACAATAAAATGTGATATTAAAGGATAAAAATCTTACCTTCATATACTCCTTCTGCAGGACCTGTATGATGGCAGAACAGGTCTCTGGGATAATGAACCCAAGAGCCTGGGGGGAGATGCCTGTTGAGAACTTCAAGTCCTGCAGACTTCTCCCTGTGGCCAAATACCGCAGGGTAGCGACCAACCTCTGCTCCGGAGTGATGGCTTGCCTCATGCAGGTATCCTGCCTGCTGATATAGGGGGTCAGCGAAGCCAACAAACGGTGAAACACGGGGTCCGTCATCCTGAGAAAGTTCCTGAAATCATCAGGATTATTCTCACGGATCTCACGGAGCAAAGGCATATGACAGAACTGGTCACGCTGAAGCAACCAATTCTTGGTCCATGAACTCCTCCCCACCCTGTTCATGGACTGGACTTGTGTCAAGGTCAGGACCCCAACACCAAGCCCCCGCACAGCACGAACTCTACGAGGAGTACGCATATGAAACATGGCTAGAAAACGGTCGGCTGCTTAGAACGAAGTAACAGAACGCACTGAAGAACAGCAAGGCCTGTGAAGAGCGACCTGAAAAACAGCAACGAGCAGGCAAGATCACACAGAAAACTCTGATACGAACTGACTGCACGCACTGAAGAGCAGATACAAACCCACAAGCACAAACTGAACGGCAGAAAACGATCTGAAAGCCACGAGTCTGAAAAAGCGCGAATCGTCTCTCACCAAACTTTTACTAACATGAGATTAGCAAAAGGAGCCCAAAGGGTGCCGCGCTTGGTTCTGAACCGGCCTTTTCTAGTCTCGTCGTACGTGGTGTACGTGACCGCGTGGTTGGCGATCGGAAATTCCGACAACTTTGTGCGACCGTGTGTAGGCAAAACAAGTTTGAGCCAACATCCGTCGGAAAAAATCCTAGGATTTTGTTGTCGGAATGTCCGCAACAAAGTCCGACCGTGTGTACGCCCTATAAGTATACACTGAGAAGGGGGCAAGCGGACATCTTGTTACACCCACCGGAGTTTTGCATTTCACACTTATTTTTAACAGTATCATATATGGTGAAATACAGTATTTAGAAATCCAATGGACTGTTTACATGTTGAATTTTAAAAGCAGCGGCAAAGCTGCTGATGCCACAGGTTTGCTAATCTCACAGAACAACGCTGCTTTTATAATTCAACATGTAAACAGTCCAATGGATTGCTAAATCCTGTATTTCACTATATAAGCTCTGTTTACTGTTAAAAATAAGTGTGAAATGCAAAACCGGTGGGTGTAACAAGATGTCCACTTGCTTCCTTCTTATGCCGCGTACACACGAGCAGACTTTACGGCAGACTTTGCCCGGCGGACGGGATTTCGTCGGACAATTCGATCGTGTGTGGGCTCCAGCGGACTTTGTTTTCTCAAAAGTTGGACGGACTTAGATTTGAAACATGTTTCAAATCTATCCGACGGACTTGAGTCCGGTCGAAAAGTCCGCTCGTCTGTATGCTAGTTCGACGGACAAAAAGCCACGCTAGGGCAGCTATTGGCTACTGGCTATGAACTTCCTTATTTTAGTCCGGTCTTACGTCATCACGTACGAATTCGACGGACTTTGGTTGGTTGTGTGTAGGCAAGTCCGTTCATTCAGAAAGTCTGCCGTAAAGTCCGCTTGTGTGTACGCGGCATTAGTGTATGCCTACTGTGGAGGAGTGTGGGTGTTGCAAGATGGTGGCGACGGAACGTCATTTCCGTTACAAATTCTGACAGGTCACCGAATCTGACGGAACACCTGCAGAAAACTACAGGAGGGGGGCAGAGACAAGACCAGTCACCCTGCACAAGGAGAGAGAGCAGCAGTGAGCGGTCTTTATTACAGGAAGTTCCTGGACAACAGTAAAGTTTCACACTGGATTACTGCACAGATCTGGCAGAAATACACAAAGCACACCGAGATTCAAATAAGAACACATGATGCTTTTACTTGGACAATATTTGCTTATCCTGGAGCTCAGCTTTAACAACTTAAGGACCGCCTGCCGCAGTTGTACGTCGGCTGTTTGAAGTGGAATACCGTTGTTATGACAAAAGATAGCAGCCATAACCCTGATATCCTCTTCAACAGCGGGCGGTCCGCTTTCAGATAAAAGTGGTCTCAGCGGCAGATTTGACACAAGGTCACTTTTATCCGGGGCGGGAGAGGGTCCCCCCCTTTCGCCGCACTTCGGTGGTCTCCGCCACTTACCGGATCCATCGGTAGCAACGGAGACGATCGGGTCTTCTCCCCTAACAGGCTGGTAAATGTAGGTAAATGTCTGCAATGGAAATTTACTTTCTCTTTAACTCTTACTGTACATTAACTTTTATTAATTCTTCATTTTCTTTGGTTTGCTGATGCAAATGATTATTTTGTTCTTTTTACTTCCTTTTTCTTTTTACTTAACCATGTATTTTCCATGTGAGGAAAGTTTGATTATACTTCCTTCTAAGCAACCAGGTCTAATATTTATCCACTAAGGCATAATTTTCCCCAGCAGACATGAACTGTGCTCTCATTTTTCTTCCGCTCTGAAGAAGCGACCTGATAGAACCTAATAAATCATTACAGTTCTCACTTCATTCCTGAAGATCATTGCCCTCTTCTTCTGAATTGCTATGTACTTCACCATACTGCTTCATCCTGCTGACTCCCGACCTTCTCATATAAGGAAACATATGGGACTCCTGGAAAGTATTGCTATTTTGTCTACTATCAATCTATGATGCCAGATGAATCTTTCCAGATCCCTCTAATGGTTCATACTTTTGGAGAAAAATCTGCCAAAATCCCATATTTAAATTAAACCCAAAGGCAAATTTTTTTTTTAGCTTTGGCAAGAATAACGAAGAGTTAAACAGTACCCCTATACATTTTGTATTGCTCTTAAAGTATTAATAAAAAATATTTTATTTTATATAATAACTTTTTAATTATATGTCAGACAAAAAAAAAAGTTTACTATTAACCCTTCCACTGCCAGAGTGTAACCCTTACACAAGTTTAAAAAAAATATATTTTAGGCCTGAAGATTACATAAAACTCTGAAAACATTATATATTTCTGAAAATAGAACAGGGCTCAAAATTTCAAGTCCTGATTAAGGATGAAGGATGAGCCGAACCCCCCCCCCCCCCCCCCGGTTCAGTTTGCAGCAGAACATGCGAACAGACAAAAAATTTGTTGGAACACGCAAACGCCCTCAAAAATTGTAATTACAATTGTATCTGTTGCATACTTTTCAATAAAAAAAATTAAAATAAAAAAAAAATAAAAAATTGTAATTACATGCACCATTTAAACAGGGGCAGAAAAATTGGGCCTTGGGTGGTGGTGGTGATGCCACAACACTGTAACCTCTCACAGATACTCTTGTTGGGCACAGGAAAGGGCCCTGCTGTGAAATATTAGATTAAAAATTGTAATTACATGCCCCTGTTAAACAGGGGCAGAAAAATTGGGCCTGGGTGGTGGTGGTGCCTTAAACCCAAAATATTGTTGGAAGCTAGCATCATCAAGATTGAGAAGGAATAGGATAGTCAACATAGGCAGTCTTCAAGGTATCCCAGATCCATAGCAAATTCAATCAGTTACATCAGCATCAGGTGCTTGATAGCTGCTGATCCAAGACTGATTCATTTTTATGAATGTGAGCCTATCAACGGAGTCTGTGGACAGGCGCACTCTTTTCCATTACAAACCCTCCAGCAGCACTGAATGTGCGTTCAGAAAGCACACTGGATGCAGGACAGGCCAGTAGCTCGATTGCATATTGAGCAAGTTCTGCATGCATTGTCGCTACTCACCATCCTTGTGACCTCCTCAAATGGTGACAGGACAGTGCATGCATCCTTGATCAGTAGCCACTGGTGTGGCAAAAGAAGCCAGGCTCCCCTGACCCTGTCCTGGTGCTATACTCGCGCAGGTACTCATTTATGGCCCTCTGCTGTGTGTGCAGCTGCTGCAGCATTGCCGACATTGAGTTTCACCTGGTGGGCATGTAACAAATGAGGCAGTTCTTGGGCAGGTTGCATTCCCTTTGAATGTCAGCCAGCTGAGCACTGGCATTGTATGACTAGCGGAAATGACCACAGACTTTTCTGGCCTGCCTCGGGAGATCCTGTAAGCCTGGGTACCTGCTCAAGAACCGCTGCACCACCAAATTCAGGACATGTGGGTTGGTGCTGAAGCTGGCATGGGGTCAACCACCTCTGAGCCTGCCCCTGCAGAGCTGACAGAATCTTTGCCCCAGTGTGGCTCCTGTCCCCTAGGCAGACCAAATCAAGCACCGCATGGCATCTTTTAGCCTAACTTCTTGCGTAGCCCCTTGAACGCTTATGGAGCACCGCTGGTTCAGAGGACAAATCTGCAGAAGAGGGCAAAGAGGAAGAGAGCTGAACCCTGTCCTGCATCCTTCCCAGTTGCCAACAGAGTTACCCATTGCGCCGTGAAGAAAAGGTAACGTCCCTGCCCATGCCTGCTGGACCATGAGTCAGCTGTAAAATGAACCCTTAGCCTGGCCACCCTGTCCAACAAGGCCAAAACATTGCCTTCCACATGCCGGTAGAGAGCCGGAATGGCCTACCATGAAAATAAATGGCATTTTGGAACCTGCCACTGAGGTACAGCACATTCCACAAATTCACAAAAGGGGGCAGAGTCTACCAGATGAAAAGGCAGCAGTTGCAGTGCTAGCAATTTGGCCAAGCTAGCATTTAGATGGTGAGCATGTGGATGGCTGGGACTGAATTTCTTTTTCTGGTTCAGCAACTGGGGTAGGGAAATTTGCCAGCTAAAATCAATTGGTGGTGTACTGCTAGCAGATTGGCCGCAAGTACTTGGGACACCTATTGCTATACCTTCATTCCCCTCAGTGCAGGTTTTTGAGAGGACTAGAGGTATAGTAAGGTTGGAGATCCCAGATGAGGAGCAAGGAGAAGTTCACCTCTTTCTTTGATGTGGGTCTTTCAAGTGCTGTTGCCAACGGACTGCATGGCAGGTTGTCATATGTCTGGTCAAGCATGTGGTGCCCAAGCGGCTGCTGTTCTGGCCACGCGTTATCCACTTCAGTATCACTTCACTATCCAATACACACTGTATTAGATACTGTGTACACCGCCTGCACTGTATTAAAAACTGTACAATGGCTGCACTGCATTTTATACTGTGTACACCACCAGAAGTGTATAAGAAACAGTACACCACCGAATGCACTGTAGATATAGACTACACTGGATGCAGAGTATATATATATATACACAAGACTGTATATATATATTAATACACCACCTGAAGTATATTAGAAACAGTACACCACAGAATGCACTGTAGATATAGGCTACACTGGTTGCATAGTATATATATATATATATATATATACACAGTGGGGACGGATTCAGACCCCCTTAAATTTTTCACTCTTTGTTATGTTGCAGCCATTTGCTAAAATCATTTAAGTTCATTTTTTTTCTCAATAATGTACACACAGCACCCGCCATTGACAGAAAAACACAGAATTGTTGACATTTTTGCAGATTTATTAAAAAAAAAAAACTGAAATATCACATGGTCCTAAGTATTCAGACCCTTTGCTATGATACTCATATATTTAACTCAGGTGCTGTCCATTTCTTCTGATCATTCTTGAGATGGTTCTACACCTTCATTTAAGTCCAGCTGTGTTTGATTATACTGATTGGACTTGATCAGGAAAGCCACACACCTGTCTATATAAGACCTTACAGCTCACAGTGCATGTCAGAGCAAATGAGAATCATGAGGTCAAAGGAACTGCCTGAAGAGCTCAGAAACAGAATTGTGGCAAGGCACAGATCTGGCCAAGGTTACAAAAAAATTTCTGCTGCACTTAAGGTTCCTAAGAGCACAGTGGCCTCCATAATCCTTAAATTGAAGACGTGTGGGACGATCAGAACCCTTCCTAGAGCTGGCCGTTCAGCCAAACTGAGCTATCGGGGGAAGAAGAGCATTGGTGAGAGAGGTAAAGAAGAGCCCAAAGATCACTGTGGCTGAGCTCCAGAGATGCAGTTGAGAGATGGGAGAAAGTTGTAGAAAGTCAACCATCACTGCAGCCCTCCACCAGTCGGGGCTTTATGGCAGAGTGGCCCAATGGAAGCCTCTCCTCAGTGCAAGACACATGAAAGCCCGTAGGAGTTTGCTAAAAAAAACACCTGAAGGACTCCAAGATTGTGAGAAATAAGATTCTCTGGTCTGATGAGACCAAGATAGAACTTTTTGGCCCTAATTCTAAGCGGTATGTGTGGAGAAAACCAGGCACTGCTCATCACCTGTCCAATACAGTCCCAACAGTGAAGCCTGGTGGTGGCAGCATCATGCTGTGGGGGTATTTTTCAGCTGCAGTGACAGGATGACTGGTTGCAATCGAGGGAAAGATGAATGCGGCCAAGTACAGGGACATCCTGGACGAAAATGTTCTCCAGAGTGCTCAGGACCTCAGACTGGGCCGAAGGTTTACCTTCCAACAAGACAATGACCTGAGGCACACAGCTAAAATAACGAAGGAGTGGCTTCACAACAACTCTGTGACTGTTCTTGAATGGCCCAATTGAGCATCTCTGGCGAGACCTAAAAATGGTTGTCCACAAACATAGGTGTGCGCAGCCTCTTGCATTAGGGTGTGCACCCCAAAGCTCAAATACATATGCATGTGTATATGTATTGATGGTGTCAGTAGGGCAGTGGACAGTATCAGTAGTTTTATTTTTATTCTTTAAAAATTATTTTATTTTGTAACATTTTTTTTTTGGATGAAATATCAGTGGTCTAAACAGGGGGGAATATGCACCACACAAGGCGATTAGGGTGTGCCCAGGCACACCTGGCACACCCTGTGCGCACGCCTATGTCCACAAACGTCTTTCCCAAAAAGACTCATGGCTGTATTAGATCAAAAGGGTGCTTCTACTAAATACTGAGCAAAGGGTCTGAATACTTAGGACCATGTGATATTTTGCTTTTTCTTTTTTAATAAATCCGCAAAAATGTCAACAATTCTGTGTTTTTCTGTCAATATGGGGAGCTGTGTGTACATTAATGAGGAAAAAAATGAACTTAAATGATTTTAGCAAATGGCTGCAATATAACAAAGAGTGAAAAATTTAGGGCGGCCTGAATACTTTCCGTCCCCACTGTATATATCTATATCTATATATATACACATATACGAGCGAGACTGTGTGTGTGTATGTATATATATCTATCTATCTATATCTATATATATATATATATATATATATAGATATAGATAGATAGATAGATAGATAGATAGATAGATAGATAGATAGATAGATAGATAGATAGATAGATAGATAGATAGATAGATAGATAGATAGATATGTCTATCTATCTATCTATCTATCTATCTATCTATCTATCTATCTATCTATCTATCTATCTATCTATCTATCTATCTATCTATCTATCTATCTATCTATCTATCTATCTATCTATATCTATATCTATATCTATATATATATATATATATATATATATATATATATATCTCAAATACACTGCCACTAACTGAACAACCTGCCTGCTTAATCTCGCAGTGCATTATGGGGCGTTCCGCGGTGCTCAAATTTTGTGCGAATGCCCAATATGTTCGGTTTGTTTATCTATGGAAAAGTTTGTCCAAAAGGGTTTTTTTAGCGGCAGAGTACGTAAATGTCAAGGAATTCAAGGAGAAGTATTGGATTAATAAAAATGTATTAGTGTACAATATAGCATGAAAGTTAAAATATGAGCTCGGCATGGGAGTATACCCATGAGGTGCAAATAATAAAACATAAAAATACATAGCATTACATAGCAAACATGTCAATTAAGACAAATCTGATGCTTTTCAACCCAATTTGGTCTACTTCAGAGGATGAGTTTGGTGCAAAGAGGACTACATTTAGCACTTCAAGTGGAAAAAATGCATAGATGATCATATAAGCGCAAATAGTAGCCATTACACATATTTACCTATATGCATGCGGAGGGGACCACCCAACTGAAATTCTCAAGAGAGCTGTCAGACAGTTCTGCGCACCGGCAGATCAGAAAGTACCCAAGGGTAGAAACGGACCCCACTCCATGTGACTTACAAGGAGTCACAAACTATTGCTTGCGAGGCCTGCCATGCATGGAGGGGCCGACACCTGCGGCAGAATTTCAGAGCATCAATACAAGTGGTATGTATACAAATTATATTATGTAGCGTTATTACTGAATTATTAAATATAGATCTATTTATATTTGTATATTGGATTATATGGCGTGGTTGGACAACTATGCCGAAAGAATTAATTAATGGAGATTTTTTATCAACAGTGGATATGAATATAATAAACATATAATGGGAATGTTGGATGTGTGAACTAGTTGGAAAAATTGATACGAAGGTGCAATGTTGCAAAAGTGAACAAAAGTGTGAAACATAAGGGGGTGTGCGAGGGGGACAATGAAAGGGGACAGATAAGGGGGAAAATGAAAAATGAGAGAAAAGGGAATGGAAAGGAAAGAAAGAGAAAGGGGAAAAGAAAGGGAAAAAGTAAAAGTAAAAGCGATAAAGGAAAAGTGCATAGTGGGGGGAAAAAGAAAAAAGGAAAAAAAAAGCCAAGAGGAGTGTGGGAAACAGTGAGGAAGGGGAAATTAAACAAACAAGCTGAAAGGTAAAAAAACGTGACAAAGAGGAAGGGGGGGGGGGGGGAGAAGGGGAAAGAAAAGAGGGGAGGGAAAGGAAGAAAAGATGGAAATGGGAAAGCACTAGTGGGCGGGGGGGGATGAAAGGAAGGTGTTATGTGAAAAAAGAAAAAGAAAAAGTACCAGTGCAGCCTGGGATGAAAAATGAAGGAATGAAAAAAAGGAATGTGTAGAGAAGTGCAAGTGAAAAGTGCAGACAAAAGAAAAGGGAAAATGTGTGGTGAGGGGAAGGGGTGTGGTGTGTAAAAACCAATACAAATGAAAATAATTATTGATAAGTGAATAATGGGTGAAAGGTAATAATAATGAATAATAATGAATATGCCCCAGTTGATGACCTATAGTGTCGAAACGCGTCGGACTTGCTTATCCTATGCCTTCCACATTGCTGTTTTACTACCTATTTTTGTGATCACATTTTTATCGTCTCTACATTTGTTCCTGATGTATGATCCTAATATTTTTTTTTTTTTGATTGACCTGTACCATTGAGAGACATTCTTTTTACATTATTTCTGCATACTTGGCTATTGTTGAGAACATCTTCCATGGCCACGCTCCGGATTGACTCATCGGCTAGTCCATTGACGTCATCTGATCGAATGGTCTGGAGACCAGGGATCCATCATCCTGTTCCGTTTGACTTTCGTAGCCCCATTCCATCAGAGCTCTAGGAATCAGCGCTTAGAGCCTACTTGACCCACTACCGTATGGTATGTGTGTCCATCACATCTGGAAAGAGTATTCCATTTTTCCATTTGACTATTGTGTTTGAAGTTCTTTACATCCATCTGAGTCACTCCACTTGGTATTGTCTTCGAATATCCCAGTTTTTCACCATCTCTGGAAGTGGATTTTTTTCACTGCTGGCATTCTATAGACTATGGCATTTATGCTTTCAGATATGCACATCATGTGTTTTTTGATTATTTTACAGTGAACTTTTTTCACTTGTATACACTCTTGTGTTTATATTTTTATTATTTTTTTGTGCACCATTTATTTTGGTTCACGGTTCATGTTATGTTCATTCGCAATCATTCTAAGTAGGTGTTACATCATCACTTCCATGTTACTGTGTATTACCCCTGTTTATATACAGAGACATTTCACTTTTTAGCGCTACACTATTTATATTCACTATTATTTGGACTTTGAGTGTTGGCAGCTGTCACGTTTATATTATCATCTGGGTTTGGCGCAGTTTTTTCCCCCATATCATAATGAATAATAAGGGTACCTTATTACTGGAGAGATGCAACAAGTACCCCAAAGGTGGAGATAATGTAAAAAGACATCTTGGAGGATGATAGGTAATTTGTAAATCTATTGGTAAGGATTATTAAATTGGGGTTGTTACAAGGATACTTCGATGAAAGTAAATAAAGCTGGGACGTGACAATGTACTTACTGCCTCAGAAGAAAAAAGGCGTGTGTTCGACTGTTCAGGAGCAGGATGTGGGGTGGTCACCTTACAGACCAGCCCACATCCTGCAGTTAATATAGTAACCCTTGATTGTATGCTCATTAATAGAAGATGCCGCAGGTGAAGGAATCCCCTCTCACTTACCTGGCCGGCCACGAGAGGCTAATGGCCGCCAAGGGCAGCCGCATGTGGCTCCGTCGGTGATCAATGTCGTCACTTCTGCCGAGAAAATGTGATGTCATCATGCAGCACGCACCCGCATGGGTGCCGCACATGCGCGCCGCGTGATGCGCCCAGAAGTGATTGGGGACGCCGCCAGCAAGGGTAAACACTGGTGAACGTAACCATAAGGAGACCCTCATCCAGGACAGATGGGGAGCCAGTTGGACATAGCGCCCCCCGTGCCGGGAAGGCGCATGAAGCGGAGATGTCGCCCACCACGGATACCCGATAACTGGCAGCACGCAGGAGTCTGAAGGAAAATTGGGAAACATTTGTGAAAAAAGAAAGAAACGCAATTTTTTATATGTAATAATATACAAATTGATTGACATAATGCGAGTGATCACAGCCTGCATAAGTCCCACAAGACATACAACGTAGTAATTGCCCACAGTAAATACATACATGTAATCATGGAAAGAAGTATGATAAATACAGTACTGAAATAATTGAAAAGGAACACATAGAGATTGCACAGAATTGTCCAATGATACCAAGGGTGATAAATGATATCATAATGCAACAAAAAATAATACAATTGCACCAACAAGATGAAATATCATATTAGTGTGTTTTACCAGAGGAAAAACCTTTGAGAAAGGGGGCAAAAGAAATGGATTCATTTAAGCCTGGATGCGAGGTGGTTCTAATTGGAGTAAAGTTTTGTTCCAGTCACCGCCCCGATCGGGAATGTGTACCCGATCGAGTGCAGTGAAGGAAATCTTGGGTACCTTATAACCATGGACAAGCACAGCATGTAGACCAACTGTGAGATGGCGATTCCCTATCCGCATGCTGTACAGGTGCTGAGACATGCGTCGCCAAAACTCTTGTTTGGTCTTACCTATATAATAGGCATTACATTCACAGACCAGAAGGTATACTACCCCCCGGGTATGACAGTTCACAAAATGAGATAGTTTAAAAATTTCTCCATTGGGAAGAGTGAAAACTTTCTCTCTTCTCATAAGGGGACAGTAGGAGCATTGGCCGCATGGAAAGGAACCCAAAGCCAGACAATGTTGTCGTCTCTTGGATTCATTTTTAAACTCCCTGTCTTTGAGCAACATTGCTCTTTTGAAAGTGATAGAAGGTTTTTATGTTTGTATCCATGCACTTTTCACTTGCACTTCTCTACACATTCCTTTTTTCATTCCTGCCTGCACTGGTACTTTTTCTTTTTCTCTTTTATCACATTACACCTTACTGTCATCCCCACCACCCACTAGTACTTTCTCATTTCCATCTTTTCTTCCTTTCCCCCCTCCCCTCCCCTTCCTCTTTGTCACGTTTTTTACCTTTCAGCTTGTTTGTTTAATTTCCCCTTCCTCACTGATTCCCACACTCCTCTTGGCACCTTTTTCCTTTTCTCCCCACTATGAACTTTTCCTTTATCTCCTTTTCTTGTTTCTTGTCACTGTCTTCGTCTCAACACTTTTCCTTCATAATTGCTCACACGACCCCTCACCTCTCCTATACACCCCCATCCCACCTCATCCTTCTCCCACTCGCACCACCTTTTCATTCACTCACTTCACTTCCGATCCTACATGCACTTTTCTTTTTCCCTTTCTTTTCCCCTTTCTCGTTCTTTCTTTTCCATTCCCTTTTCTCCCATTTTTCACTTTCCCCCTTATCTGTCTCCTTTCGCTGTCCCCCTCGCACATCTCCTTATGTTTCACACTTTTGTTCACTTTTGCAACATTGCACCTTCGTATCAATTTTTCCAACTAGTTCACACATCCAACATTCCCATTATATGTCTATTATATTCATATCCACTGTTGATAAAAAATCTCCATCAATTAATTGTTTCAGCATAGTTGTCCAACCATGCCATATAACCCAATATACAAATATAAATAATTCTACATTTAATAATTCAATAATAATGCACATTAATACATAATATAATTTGTATACATACCGCTTGTGTTGATGCTCTGGAATTCTGCCGCAGGTGTCGGCCCCTCCATGCATGGCAGGCCTCGCGAGCAATAGTATGTGACTCCTTGTAAGTCACATGGAGTGGGGTTCGTTTCTACCCTGGGTTACTTTCTGATATGCCCGTGCACAGAACTGTCTGACAGCTCTCTTGGGAATTTCGGTTGGGAGGTCCCCTCCGCATGCATATATGTAAATATGTGTAATGGCTACTATTTGCACTTATGTGATCATCTATGTGTTTTTTCCACTTGACATGCTAAATATAGTCTCTTTGCAGCAAACTCATCCTCTGAAGAAGACCCTAACGAATTGGGTTGAAACGCGTCAGTATTTGTCTTAACTGATGTGTTTGCTATGTAATGCTATGTATTTTTATTTTTTAATATTTGCACCTTATGGGTATACCCCCGTGCCGAGCTCATATTTTAACTTTCATGCTATATTGTATGCTAATAAATTTTTATTAATCCAATACTTCTCCTTGAATTCCTCGACATTTATGTACTCTGCTGCTAAAAAACCCCTTTTGGGGGAACCTTCCCATATTATATTATCCAGGGTGTGCAGCAACCTTATCTCTTTGTATATGTATCTTTCACATTATTCTGTTCTCGCTACATGTTTGCCTCTGGCGTGTATGTAGCTCAACATACAGTTTAAACCTTGAATCCTACAATAACCAGACTGTCTGTAACTTTGGATCTTTATTACGATGAACAGGTGGTGGTCATATAAGATAGGATATGATATGCGCGGTACACACGGTGAAACTAAAAATAAACAGACAATGAACATACTTAAGAATTACATGAACATAACAAATGTCTACTAGGTATACAAATAAACAGTCTTTAGCATACCAGCGATGCTGCCCTAGAAGGACTGGAAATTCCTCAGAACATGCAGTACAGGCTTAGCTGGCTCCATTGCAGTCTCTCCTCCTCATGGTAAAGATGAAAGAGTTGCATAGGAAGCGGGCTAGCTCCTAGTGATATGACAGGAAATGTCTATTAACCATAGAACACTACCCATCAATAGTCCTTTGTTGAGAGTGGCATCTAGTGGGCAATGTTGATATTGCAAGTCCAGAGGATATTATTTTTCCTTTATAGGCTGAAAGCATGACACTCCCTGCCTGGTATCATCAGATACCACTATTTATTCCTCAGATGACAACAACAAAATTAGCTATATGGATAAGACAAGAAATAGCTTGAACAAGCGTCTTCCATTTTGAGAATCTGGTAAATCTGTTAGATTTAAGCTGGCAGTCTGAAGTTGCAGTCTGAAATGTCGAGATCTCAGGACGGATGTCAGTATCTGAGTCTGGATCTACTAGTTCAATAGTTTCACTCTTAGGAACAGTCTGTTCTGCATTGTACAAGTATGCAGGTCCTGTAATCCATGTTGTGTCTTTAAGGTTATATGCAGCAACAGCTCTTGTAGCATGGTCTGCAGGATTATGGTCAGTAGGTACGTAGCGCCATTGTGTTGGACGAGTGGATCTCCTAATCCTCAACACTCTGTTGTTGACGTAAACATCAGTGTAGAACTGGATATCCTTCAGGTCAATGTCCATCTCTGAGGTGATTAGTTCTGCTAGTTCAACAGCTAGTACTGCAGCACAAAGTTCTAGCCTATGTACAGTGTGCTCAGGGTGTGGAGCTAGCTTTGCCTTGCCCTGGACGAATCCTACGTGACATCGTGCTGTAGTGTTGACAGTTCTTAAGTAGGCCAGAGCAGCTATTGCCTTGATAGAAGCATCACAGAGTATGCAAAGGTTTTGGCTCTGTGTCTGTGTAGAAGGTATGGGAGCATATGTGCATGAAACATGGAGATCAGAAGACTGATAGAGAGTTCTTCCATTCTACCCAAGAGTTCCTCTTATCAGGGGGTAGTGGGGCATCCCAGTCGGATGTTTCACGAATCAAGTCTCTAAGGAAGGCTTTACCTTGAATTGTAACAGGTACCGCAAATCCTAATGGGTCGTATAGGATATTGATTGTGGACAAGACACCTCTGCGAGTGAAAGGCTTTTCTTCTCCGTTTATTTGGAAGGTAAAGGAATCAGATTTCAAGTCCCAAAGTAGACCTAGACTGCGCTGTACAGGTAAAGAGTCTGTACCTAGATCTAAGTCTCTTAGATCGTTAGAATGGTCTTGAGCAGGGAAAGCTTCCATTACCTCTTTGGTGTTGGAAGCAATCTTGTGAAGCCTAAGATTCGAACAAGCGAGCATTTCCTGTGCTCTTTTAAGAAGACAGATTGCAAACTCACTGGAAGGTAGGGATTTCAAGCAATCATCTACATAAAAGTCTTTCTCTACAAATTGCTTTACATCTGAGCCATACTCAAGTTCACCTTCTTGGGCGGAATATCTGAGTCCGTAGATAGCGACTGCAGGTGAAGGGCTATTTCCAAAGATGTGTACCCTCATGCGATACTCTGAGATGTCTTTGGAAGGGTCATTGTCTCTGAACCAAAGAAATCTTAGGAAGTTTCTGTCTTCCTCTCTGACCAGAAAGCAATGGAACATCTGTTGAATGTCAGCTATGAAGGCAGTAGAATCTTTGCGGAAGCGTAAGAGCACTCCCAGGAGTTTGTTGTTGAGGTCTGGACCCATTAAGAGGACATCATTCAAGGAGACACCCTTGAATTTGGCACTAGAGTCAAACACTACTCTGATTTGACCTGGCTTTTTAGGATGGTACACTCCGAATATAGGGAGGAACCAACACTCTTCAGAGTCTTTAAAGGTGGGAGCTATCTCAGCGTGACGATTCTCAAAGATCTTCCCCAGGAAAGAAAAGAAATGTTCTCTCATCTCTGGCTTTCTTTGTAAATTACGTCTAAGGGAAGTGAAACATTGCAGCACTTGTTCTCTGCTATTGGGTAAGCATTGTCTCTGTGGTCTGAAGGGAAGAGGTGCAACTCAGCTGTTTGTGCTATCTTTGATTAGTCCTTGCTACATTACTTCTAAGAAGAGTTTGTTCTCAATAGACATTGCCACACGATTGTCATCTTTAGTTCTTTGAAAGTCTGTGCACCCTAAATGGTCTCGGTCTCTGTCACAGGCAAAGTTATCACTAGTGGGGCTCGTGAAGGGACAAGACAAGTGGGTGGTGTAGGGTGATTACTTAACAAGCAAGTGGTTGTGGCATGGCTGGAAAAGAGAGGGACGTCCATTCTCTAGGGTATTTGTGAGCAAGCTGTTAACGGAGTTAGGTTTGTGCACGCTTCCTAGACAGACATCTCCTATGGTGTCCCATCCAAGGTCTAACCTCTGAGCATAAGGAGCGTTGTTGGGACCATTAATTTGAGCTCTTGATTTGTGGACTCGTAATATATCTCTCCCAAGGAGTAGGATAATCTGAGCCTGAGGATCAAGTTCTGGTATCAGATGCGCTATGGGTTTCAAGTGTAGGTGATGAGCAGCCACATCTGGTGTAGGAATTTCAGATCTATGGTCGGGGATCTGGTTGCATTCGATAAGAGTTGGCAAAGATAAGCATGATTGTCCGTCAATGGACTCAACTTGGTAGCCGGATGCTCTCCTCCCCGCTGTCTCCACTATTCCTGCACAAGTTTTTAAGGAGTAGGGAATGCTGGGGCCTTTAATGCCAAAGATGTCAAAGAAGGTTGAGCTGGCTAATGACTTGTTACTTTGGTCATAAAGAATTGCGTAAAGCTTAATAGCTTTGTGTCACGTACCTGGTTGGAGACTGAAATGACAAGGTCGGCCTCTCTTGTATCTCCAGTCCAGGTCCTGCTGAAAGTGGAACAGCGGGGAGCCGAGGACCAGGAGGGACACGAGTGCCTGCAGCTGCGGACTCAGAGACTTGTGGCGGAGGATGCGATCTTGGATGAGCAGAGAAACCGTCAGATCAGGATGAGCGGTGCTGCGCCAAGGATCAGCTGGGCTTAAGGAGGCACTCCGCAGAAACTGTGGTGCTGGAACGTTAGGTGATGTAAAGTTCCTGGAATACTTGCAGCAGGAAGTCGCAGCAGGTTGCAGGACTGTGATTGCAGGCACTTGCAGGATAATGAGGAGAAATGCCAGAGGCAAGAGCAGAGTCTCAAGGGTAGCCAGGTTCGGTAACAGGCGGGCAGCGGGGTACAAGGCAGCAGGCAGAAGCAACGTCACATGGATAGCCGGGTCTGGTAACAGGCGAGCAGTGCAGTGCAAGGCAGTAGGCATAAACAGTCCAATGGGAAGCCAGGATCAGAAACCGGTAGTCAGAGCAAAACAGGATCCAGAAGCAGGGTCAAGGCAAGCCAGGTTCATCAACAGGTAACAAGCAGGTAGTAGCAGGGTTCAGGTATCAGGGTACAGCTGAAGACCAGTCAGCACTGGTCTGAGGGCAGAGCGCTTCTTTAAATAGGCCGGCTGGCGCCAACTGGTGTTATGGGCGCGCTCCTGCGCGTGCACGCCGTCCGTCGCGCACGCGCATTGATGCGCACAGGCATCTGCAGCCATCCGTGTGCGCGCGAGTGTGCACCCACTGGATGGGTACTAATAGTTCTCTTACACTTTGTCTTTTTGGCCTGCTGGGTAGACTCTGACTAGGCATATTTTGGAGCAGGACCTGCCACCTATGACTCCTTTGCAGACCTCTGTACATTGTGAAGTGATCTCTGGTGTAGTTGTAATGGTGTGCTCTTCCTCCCCGCCACACTCACTAGTGCTGAAAGTGTGTTGTAAAGTCCATGGAGCTGGCCCAGGATGTAAACCAGTGTTGTGATCTGAGCTGTCATATTCTATGCATTTTAAACTGACCTTACAGTCCTTGGCGAGGTGAGATGTGGAAGAGCAGCACCTGTAGCAGATGTGGTTCTCCTTGAGGAAGGCCTTGCGGTCCTGCAGGGTTTTCTCTCTGAAGGCTCTGCATTTTAGGAGAGGATGTGGCTTCCGATGCAAGGGACACTGCTTACCAGGATCTTTGACCTTTGTCTCTGAGTTAGAGAAGCTGGCAGATCTGTGAAAAGAATCTGGAGGAGTCACGTTAGTTTTGTGTACTGCTACTGGAGGTTTGTAAAAAACACTGCAGAAACGGATCAAAAGCAAACTGCATAGGTGTGAACAAAGCCTTCCACCTTTTTTCCTCCTCAGCACACAATAACCACCATAAAAGCAAGAAGAGAAAAGCTCCAGATAGCAAAACACTTTTTAAAAAAGAATTTAAAGACCTTTTTTTTAAAAAGATACATTTAAAAAAAAATAGCAATAAAGCAGTTCAGATCAATTTCTATGTTAATACCTACTGGGGCTAATGTATTCAGGGTATATATCCATTTTGTCTCATTCTGCAATAGTTTTTGCTTTTTTTTTTTCCCTAGTAAGCAGACTGGGAAACATCATAAAGAATGGGTTCTTCACTTACTGCAGTATTTGAATAAAGCGTATAGTGAAAAAAACAAATGCCGTGCAGGGATTGCCGACACAGCATCAGAAGTGGTGAAGGGCTTTTGGGGGGTGCAGCTGAACTCAAGGTGGGGGGCAGCCCCCTAGATCTGACCACAATCTTACCACTGCTGCAGCTTGTGTGGATGGGATGTATCGTGCACCGATCCCTGCTGCTGTCCTCCTCTCCTGTTCATCCCATGTGATCAGAGCAGTACACACTCCATGCACACAAGCAACAAATGCTCTGCCTTAGGGAGGTTTCCTTAACCCCCTACAAAGGTGCTAGAGGAGCGCCGGAGAGTGTGGGGGAGGACTGAACTGCAGCTCCCCCCGTACCCCCATTGAGGCTCCACACTAGAGAATAAAATAGTGATAGTTCTAATTTTTTATGTCACACAATATTGGCATAACACTTTAGAAAATGCAACATTTCATTAGGAAAATACATTAAAGTTAATGTAGCCATGCCCCCGTAGGGTTTGCTGTGTGTTGTGGTTCACCTATCACCCTGCCCAGCCAGACATTCATCCCAGTCACAACTTGGGTGGGGATTTGGGAATTATGGGATGCCCAGGAATATTTAGTGCAAAGTTGCTTATGACTCCTGTATACACTCCTGTATATACACTTCACTCTTTTCTCTCCAGCACAAACACTTGCTGCTCACCGTTAACTCCTCCAGCACTTCTCTTGCTGCAGACTGTCACTCCTCCAGACTAGCTAGCACTGCATGGGTAGGCCTGACACTACTTCAGACAGGCCTCAATGAACTGCCTTTTGTGGGCAGGGACCTTTGGGCCTTTGTGGTGTACAATAGTCCAGGTGCTAGCTGTCCTCTACTGGGCTACCACTCCCAGATAGCTCTCTTCAGGCCCTGCCAGCAAGCCTGGCTGCAAAGACCCTTTTCCACTGCCCTTCTCCACAGTCCTCTCTCCACTGGTTCTGCAATCTGCACCAATCTCTCAAACTGCAATCTCCCAGTTCTCTTAGGCGTGCCTCCCCAGTCCTCTGGACTGTGATCACTCACCAGCCCTCCTGGCTGCAACCAGTAGTCCTCCCTGGAGACTCTTAGAAGTGTTCTCCCCCACTGTCCTCTACTTGCTCTCTCCTGTGCCTCTCATTCCAAGATCTCGATACTCCTCCTGTATGCACCCGAGCCCAGCCCAGGGTCAAAACGACTGGGGAGAGCCCCGTGGGCCCGAATAGCCTCCACCCCTCTCTTACTCTATTTCTTCCACCCGACAACTCCTCCCCAGCTGGGCTAGCCCCAGGTATTTATGGAGTCCTGCCCCCTGCCAATCCAAGTTGGGGATTGGTCAGAGCACCTTAAGATACCACAGGCAGCTCCATCTCTCTTCCCCTCCTCTCCTTCTAGAAAATGCTAGAAAGAAGAGGGAGGTAACCGAGAAGTGATGCTGCCTGTGAGTCATCAGGTGCTACCCTGAGCCACTCCCAGCCCAGAATGAAAACAAAAAGGCCTAGCAATTAGCTAGGCCTGCCTAAATTTACCTACACTGCCAGAGCAAAACCTTACTCTAGCACGTCACTAACTACAGGGTGCTACATTATTTTAGGGCATATAAATACATTCTATTACCCAATTTTATGGTAAAATATCCAACATGAGGTTGTGCCGGGGAAACAGATACCCAACATGTTAAGTCCTAAAATTGTGTACCCTATATTTTCTATAGGCAACGCTGTAAAAGCCCCTACAGGTCAGTATAGAGTTAACAGAGAATAAGCAGCCTAAATTTATTGCTGTTACTCTGGCATGAGAGGTGATATGTAACATGTATAGCGTGTCAACATTTTTGTGAATGGGGGAAGGGGTATTTTAAGTTCTTGGATTTAACGTTAATTTTTTAATTTTTTTTTTTTAATTTTCTTTTTAAATAAACTTTTTTTCTATCACATAGGGGACAAAAAGTCCCCTATGCGATACATTTTCGCTGACAGGTTCTTTTTAATAAGACATCAGGGGTCTAAAAGAAAAAAGATCCCTGATGTCTCACCTGTCCTCAAATGAAGCTAATAGAGAGCAGATCTATTAGTGACACCAGATCCCGGAAGTGACCAGGAGGCACCGGCATGCCAGTTCCAGGTCCGTCAATGGGCACACGGTGGGGCAAAGGGGACTGTCACATACAAGGGTGTGTAGAAGCGATTTGGAGCCTGCACAGCTGCTGGATTGCTTCCATCTGACAGTCGACTTGTCATATTTGCACACAGATTTACACACACTCATAATGGCTGCAGTGTGTGTAACTCCCCGCCCCCCCCCCCCCCCCCCCCGGCCGTTACCACTGTACTATGTACTATAATGGTGGCAGTAAAAGCATTCTACTTACAGGTTTTTCTTGCTGTTTGTTTCACGGTGTAATTTTCCCACTCTATTTATCATAATGACCATTGTCGCTGGGCAAAGTAAGGAAAAATCTAACATTTCAAAAAGTTGTTAATGAACAAAGGAATAGAGGCAAAATCTGCTAATAGAAAACATGTTTAAGAAAACAGTTTTAAGGGGATTTCCCTCTCTTTAGGAAGACATCTTCTTCTTCCTGTTATGTCTGCAGGGAAGGAAGTGAAGGAAAATCTCTGCAATCAGGTAAACATGAAAAAAGAATGAAAGGGGTTTCGAACTTTCACCACTCTACCTGAAAAATGATGGCCTTTAGGTACACCCTGAAATTGTCTCTTTTAAATAAGACACTTTCAGTCAACCCCATTGATTTGTCATATACCAATCTGTAACTTTAATTTTGTTTTTTTCACTATACACTTTATTCAAATGCTGCAGAAAGTGAAGTAACCATTCTTTATAATATTCTCCAATCTGCTTGCTGCCACTGAAGAGGACAAAATAAAAAGCAAAAACTATTGCAAAATGAGACCAAATGGACATATACCCTGGGTACATTAGCACCAGTAGGTATTAACATAGAAATGGATCTGAAAAAACTTTTTTAAACGTATTTTATTTTAAAAAAAGGTCTCTAAACATTTTTTTTAAATGGTGTTTCATTATCTGGAGCTTTTCTCTTCTGGCTTTTATGGTGGTTATGGTGGATGTGCTGAGGAGGAAAAAGGTGTAAGGCTGTAGTTTGCTTTTGATCCATTTCTGCAGTGCTTTTTGTGGTGCATTTTGTGGTGCATTTTGTGGTTTTGCATATGCGTTTGACGCATTTTTCCACACGTTTTTCACGTGTTTTGCAATTTTTATGCTTTTTATATTTTTGACCTAGTTTGTTGTTGGGCGAATTAGAAAACGCAAATCCAAGCAAAATTCATTGAAGTCTATTGAACAAAAACCACATCGTTTTGCTTTTAAAGTGGTTGTAAACTCAGTTTTACCACTTGTACCTACAGGTAAGCCTATAATAAGGTTTACCTGTAGGTATTGTGAATATCTCCTGAACTTGCACTGATTAGGAGATATTCACACTTCATGCAGTTGGTGACATCTCCGGCGCATTGGCACTGAAGGTCCGGTATACTGTGCTGAACCTTCAGAGCCCATGCCATAAACTGTGGCTCCCGCGTGCATGCACAGGAGTGACATCATCTCACCCGTGGCCACTCATGTAGCCAGAGGCCACGAATCCGGAAGGAAGACCGGGTGAAGATAGCGCGCTACTGGAGGGCATCGTTTCAAGGTAAGTCTTTCATAATTTGCTAGTATGCAATGCATATTAGCACATTATAACATTGCCTTGCAGGGGACTTTTTTTTTTTTTTTTAACTGCGGTTTACGACCACTTTAAGGCTTGGTTCACACCTATGTGCTTTTTGTTGCTTTTTACAGAAATGCACTACAGTCCATTTAACATTGTTTTCAATGGGCACGTTCACATCTATGCTTTTTTCAGCAGCTGCATTTTTCGAAGAGGTCAGGGACTTTTTTAACCACTTGCCGACCGCCGCAAGCCGATGTACGTCCAAAGTTTGGCGGCGGATATCGTTGTTATGGCAGCAGCTAGCTGCCATAATCCCAGTATCCCCGTTTTCGTGCGGCGGTCGGTTTTCAGATAAAAGTGGTCTCTGCAGCGGATTCGCCGCGAGATCACTTTTATCGGTGGCAGGAGAGGGGGCCCCCCGCCGTGATCCGGTGCCCTCCGCCACTTACCGGAGCCGTCGGTAGCGGCGGAGGTGATCGCGTCTGTCTCCTTGCTGTGCCTGGAGATGAGTGAAGCTAAGATGGCGCCCACTTGTCTCCATGACAATACAGGGCGGAAGCAACGTCAAAACGTCACTTCCGCCCATACGTCTTAAAGACACATTTTTTTCAATGTAATTTTTTTAAATTACTTTTTTTTTTTTTTATTGCATTTTAGTGTAAATATGAGATCTGAGGTCTTTTTGACCCCAGATCTCATATTTAAGAGGTCCTGTCATGCTTTTTTCTATTTTTCTATTACAAGGGATGTTTACATTCCTTGTAATAGGAATAAAAGTGACACATTTTTTTTTAAAAAACAGTGTAAAAATAAATAAAATCATGTAAAATAAATAATAAAAATAATTTAATACCCCCCGTCCTGACAAGCTCGTGCGCAGAAGTGAACGCATACGTGAGTAGCGCCAGCATATGAAAACGGTGGTCAAACCACACATGTGAGGTATCGCCGCAAACGTTAGAGCGAGAGCAATAATTCTAGCCCTAGACCTCCTCTGTAATGCAAAACATGCAACCTGTAGAATTTTTTAAACGTCGCCTATGGAGATTTTTGAGGGTAAAAGTTTGACACCATTCCACGAGCGGGCGAAATTTTGAAGCGTGACATGTTGGGTATCAATTTACTCGGCATAACATTATCTTTCACAATATGAAAAAAATTGGGCTAACCTTACTGTTGTCTTATTTTTTTATTCAAAAAAGTGAATTTTTTCCCCAAAAAAGCGCGCGTGTAAGACCGCTGAGCAAATACGATGCGAAAAAAAGTATTGCAATGACCGCCATTTTATTCTCTAGGGTGTTAGAAAAAAAATATATAATGTTTAGGGGTTCTAAGTAATTTTCTAGCAAAAAAAACTGTTTTAAACATGTAAACACCTAAATTCCAAAACGAGGCTGGTCCTTAAGTGGTTAAAAGCAAAACGTTGCGTTTTTTGTTCAATAGACTTCAATGGAGAAGCTTCAGAAAAGCATGTGGTGCATTTTTGCCACGATTTGTGTTTTTTAATCCACCCAACAACAAACTGACCAAAAAAAAAGCATAAAAAATGCAAAACACATTACAAAAAAAAACGAAAAAATGCATCAAAAACACATTATGATGCGCGATGAGGGCATTGCATTAATGCATTTTTGTCCACGTTTTCGCACTACATGCAAACGCAACAAGAGCACATTCTGGTCAGTTTTCTGGCTGTGCTGGGAACTTAGACTGCTCTCAGACATGAGCTGACATGCCCCCCTGCACAGCCATTCACTGGGAAGATCAGTGTCCTGCTGTTTCTCCTCCCTGAGCTCCTTACGCAGATGAGACTAGATGAAATGTGATCACTAAAAGAAAATGAAAAACAAGATATTTATTTACTATTTATGTATACACAAATGTTTTACCTTTCATTTTTATTTTAAACTGAACGGGTTGCTTTACAAGGTGAGAGTTCATATATACATTAATCCTGAGCAATTCTTGCTGCTGTAACTCATACATCAGTGCTATACTATATATAGCATGTGACTCAGAGGAAAAGAATGAGATCCTTATAAAGGATATTAAATAATACAAATATTAAGTAATATAGCAAGTGAAATAGATAAGAAAAATACAAAAAAAAAAATACACACCCAGCAGATAACTACAGAGTTTTGGAAAGAGGAAATACACATAACAAATCACCAGTTAACTTGCAAGTCACAAGTGTTCCCTAGATCCACCAAAGCCATAAGTGTCTACCAGAGACAACTCTATGAAGTATGCCTTCTTCGACTTTACACATAAAATCAGAGTAGGACTGAGGACTGAGAGCACCGTAGAGTGGCTCAGATAATCATTCTCTGATAAGACCTAATGAACCAAAAAAAAAAAAAAGAGGAAGTGTGTTCCGAGCTTCAACTACGTGCAAAGGATAATTATTAAACTCTGTCGCTACATTTCACAAACAGATCTCGTACAGGAGCAACAATGGTGAGTACAACCAATAGTTCCTTTTTATAATTGCAAATAGAATAAATAGAACTATACAAACAGATGAATAGATAGATAAATAGATAGAAAGGGACATTCTGACAACAGAACTCTAAGAAGTCAATGGGTTTGATTTACTAAAGGCAAATAGGATATAGACATTGCTAGTGAAGTTGCACTTTGAGATTTTCTCCGGAGGTTTTAAATTTCATTTGCAAGGAATACCCAATCACATCAAAGAAAATAGAATTTTGGCTTGCGCATGATTGGATGATGGAAGGCAACAGATCTGTTCTAGAGAAACTTCCCTTACAATGTGAACAGCCTATTTGCCTTTAGTAAGGTAACCCCAATGACTTGTGCTGTACTGCTTCAAAAAAAGGTTGGAAATCTAAATGGCTATTAATTGTAAATGTTTATGAGAAATAACACTGTGGAATGTTGATCCAATTGTTTTACAAGATTAGTTTTTTACTTGTTGGAGTAAATTGGACCATGGTTTAAATGCCTTTTTCTGAATCAACTGCAGGGTTGGTTGATGTCATAAAAAAGTGTATTTTTTTCAACATCACTATAGTCTCTGTTTTCTGCACCGCATGTTGTTACCCTGTTTCCCCGAAAATAAGACCTAGCGTGATTGTCAGTGATGGCTGCAATATAAGCCCTACCCCCCAAATAAGCCCTACACTGTTTCCCCAAAAGTAAGCCCTACCCTGAAAATCAGACCTACAAGGACTCTAACTAGGGCTTATTTGGGGGGTAGGGCTTATATTGCAGCCATCACCGACAATCACGCTAGGTCTTATTTTTGGGGAAACAGGGTAGATAGCAGGCAAAGTGTCACGGAGAAAGCAGCTGCACAGTTGAGCTACAGTGCCTATTCTCTTCCGAAGGCTGATGCGACGTGAGATCCGACCTGTGAGACACCAAGTTGGATGGCATGTGAAATTCAATGTATCCCTATGAGAGCAGTCTTAACTGATACTACACAAGTCTGTCTGACTTTAGAAAAGGTTCCTGCACTACTTTGGTTTGACTTTGATACGACTTCAATGCCACAGAATGTAAAAAGTTACATCAAAGTCATCCAGGGGCGTTGCTAGGGGGTGGCTATTGGGGCTATAGCTGCAGGGTCTCTGCCTAACCAGCGGGTTGCGGCTGCTGACATCATCTCTCACTGCCCGTCACACATCAGCACTCTTCCACCCTCACAGCACAGTGGAGTGAAGGTCACGTGCTTCCTGTCATCGTGGAGCTTCACTTTGCAGCCAGACCCCCTTGCTTCAATGTCGGAGGTGCAGCGGGGAGCAGCGAGATGACATCATCTCTCACTGCCTGTCCTGCTCTCACTAAATGGACCAGTGCTGTCAGCCTGCCACCAATGCAGCGTCAATGCACATTTGGTAGCACTGGCTGGCATGGCAAGTTACAATCCACATCAGGTGGCAAGTAACAATCTGAAAATGGTGGCAGGAGATGTGGCAATCTGCAAATTGAGCCAGGAGACATGGCAAGTGACAACCTGCAAATGGTGGCAGGTTACGTGGCAAATGACAATCTGCAAAATGGTGGCAAGAGATGTGGCAAGTGACAATCTGCAAATAGTGGCAGGAGATGTGACAATCTGCAAATTGAACCAGGAGATGTGGTAAGTGACACGCCCAGGGCTCCCACTGATTCTGCAGTATGATGAGTTGAACCACTTCATTATATATTAGAATGTAACAATAGAAATAATGCACTTTAATCACCCTGACACCATATCAACCATGGTGCCATGATGATTGAAGCGCCAACACCAGCCATCGCCCGTGAAAAATTGCTTAGGTCAACCCCCCCCCCCCGCGGGCATGCAAAAAGGTTGGTGACCGCTGCTATAGGCTATAGCCCCAGATCTTTTGCAGATCTAGCAACGCCCCTCGTCATATCAAAGTCAGACTCCAAAGTTGCACTGAAAGTTACGCGACTTTGGAGTTGGCCTAGTGTGAACCGAGCCGAAGATGCAAATTGTCGGACTAGTACACTGATAACCTGGGTTCAGTAAGGTCTGAGTAGCTGGCCTGGAACAGAACATATGTATGCGAGTCCAGGTAGAGTCAGACACCCTTATTTGCATGCTTGTTGCAGCTAAGAGAGAACGTAAACAAGACAGTCAGGATACTAAAATATGCAGAATGAGAAGGGGCAATGGCTGTCTCTGTTTCCTTAAACCTTTTTACCGCCACCACCATGGAGGGGGGGGGGGGGGGTTACACACGCTCCCGACAGATACAACCACTGGGAGTGTGTGTAAATCTGACAAGACGACTGTCAACTGTCAGGTGGAAGTAAATCAATCACTTCTACACACCCTTGTTACTGCCAGCAACTCTCCCCTCTATTTGCTTGCCCCCCACCGTGTTTCCCAGGCTCCACGCGCCATTGGCAGGTCCAGATACACCATGGCAGGTGCCACCAAGTTGAGGGGAAGATCAGCAAACGTCCATTTGCTGATATCCCTTTCCTGTTAATGACTCAATGCGTAAAACATCTTTTGGACCCCTGGACCCCTGTTGTCTCATTAAAGAGAACCTGTCAATACAATTGCATCACATAGTGGACCTTTTGTCTTTTTCTTAAATTCTAAAATTTAAATTACACCCAAGTACTTAAAATCCCCCCTTCAAAATCTTTTCAGGCCCCTCCACCCCCACATACACACATGTAATAAATGCAAATGCATGCGTCGGGGGCACCTACTCACGAAAACGCTTTCATATCACTACGCACATTGGAGTGGGAAATAAAATTCTAGGCCCAATGTTCACAGTTAACTCTAAATTTATGACCTGAAGGTGCTTTAAAGCATCTTCTATGGAAAATATAGGGTACTGAGGTTTGTCACTGATTCAGGGGCGCAATTTTAATGTTTAACATGTTGGGCATCTATTTACTTGGTGCAGCCTCATCTTTTATACTTTACTACAAAATGGCTAATTTCTTTGCATTCATGTGCTTAAAAATTCAAATTTATTTCATTTTTTTATTTAATTAAAAATAAACTTTAGTGTATTTGTTTACTGAACTTTTCCATTCCTAACTGTTGCACTAATATCACATGACATGAAAAAAATTAGAACTACCAATATTCTATTCTTTAGGGTGTCTGCTTTCAAAAAATATATAATGTTTGGAGGTTTTATGTAATCTTCAGGCCTAAAATTATTTTTTTTGTGAACAAAAAAAATGCAAAAATGGCTCTTGCAGCAAAAGGGATAAAGCAAATTTGCTACATGTCCCAAAAGGCTATAGACAAAAGGGGGGCACTTCCAATCAGATTGTCTAGGCAATCTGAGAAGAAGTGAGAGCGGGTACCTTTCAAAACCTGGTACCTGCTCCTCTCAAAAAAATGTGCCAAATGTAGTAGAGGGAGGGGGGGGGGGGTAAGGACATAAAGCGGAATTTCCCTCTTTATGGTGAAGTTCTGCTTTTTAGCTCCTTCATGTGAAGATACAATATATTGTCAAAAGTATTGGGACACCAGATTTTACACGCACGTTAACTTTAATCGCATTCCAGTCTTCGTCAGTAGGGTTCAATGTTGAATTGGCCCACCCTTTGCAGCTATAACAGCTTCAACTGTTCTGGGAACACTCCACAAGGTTTAGGAGTGTGTCTATGGGAATGTTTGACCATTCTTCCAGAAGTGCATTTGTGAGGTCAGGCACTGATGTTGGAGAGAAGGCCTGGATCACAGTCTGTTCTCTAATTCATCTAAAAAGGTGTTCTATTTGGTTGAGGTCAGGACTCTGTACAGGCCAGTCAAGTGCGCAGTCATGTTGGAACAAGAAGGGCCATCCTCAAACTGTTTCCACAAAGTTGGGAGGATGAAATTGTCCAAAATGTCTTGGTATGCTCACGACTTAAAAGTTCCCTTCACTTGAACTGAGGTGGCAAGCCCAGCTCCTGAAAAGCAACCTTACACCATAATTCCCCATCCACCAAATGATTTGGACAAGTGCACAAAGCAAGGTCCATAAGGACATGGATGAACGAGTTTGGGGTGGAGGAACTTGATTGGCCTACACAGAGTCCTGACCTCAACCCCAGAGGAACAATTTTGGGATGAATTAGAGTGGAGACTGCGAGCCAGACCTTCTCATCTACATCAGTGCCTGACCTCACAGAAGCACTTCTGGAAGAATGGTTAAACATTCCCATAGACACACTCCTAAACCTTGTGGACAGCCTTCCCAGAAGAGTTGAAGCTGTTAAAGCTGCAAAGAGTGGGCCAACTCAATATTGAACCCTATGGACTAAGACTGAGATGCCATTAACCTCTTGGCGCAGAGTGCATGCAAATATGCAGCCTCTCGGCGGCCGGGCCTTGGTGCCGAGTGGCCACATACCTGCATTCAATAGCGCTGACAGTGCTGTGCCGAGAGTGCGTGCCTTGTGCGTTCCTGACACAGTGACTGGTGGCTCATGGAAAGTTCCTGATTTACGTTTGAGATTGGGACTTTTCCGATCATGTGACTGCCGTGACAGCCAATCACGGCAGTCACGTGGCCATAAACCCCGCCCCACCTCCTGGCATAGAAAACCCCTTAAAGGGCCAATGGCAGCCAGCGCCAAGGGGTTAAAGTTCATGTGCGTGTAAACGAAGGAGTACCAATACTTTTGATAATATAGCGTAGGTGTTTTTTGTCCTTAGCGGGTTCTCCACGGCCTGCATTATGCATATTTCAGCTTTGGAAACAGTGATGGTAAGGAATGACTCACAGTGCAACGTAAGGCAACTCCCAATAAGGATACCAATCTGCATCTGGTAGTACCTTTGCTTCATTCATCATCATAACTCTAGATGTAAATAACAGTGACAGGAGTATTGAAAGAAAATATATTGTTTCCTCTATCCTTCATGGCTGAACCAGAAAACATCATGACTTCTGTACTAGCTAGAATAGGGTGTCATGCTCTTAACTTTTATATGTTGTGTTGAGGCCATCTGACTTTCACCAAATTTACATGTTGCTATGGTAGCACATGAAGGAAACATTTGCTGGTTTTATTGTGTTTTTTGTGAGTCTGCTGTCACATTACAGTATAAAGGTGTAATCTTACTCCAACAGAGGTTTAAAATGGAACTAAATCTAATCCAATTTAACAGTTGCAGAAAACAGTTACATTCTCGGAATGCCAGGAATGATAACTGTCACATTTGCTGGTTCTCAACCAAACTGTCAAACCATAAAATGGTTGATGTGATACCAGCTCCCATGTGCAGCATCATGGCATATTCAGATCAAACAGAGGCTAAGATAGCCACTTCCTTGGCTGAAAAGAATAGGAGGGTTTAGTTTGGCCTTAAAGTGGAGTTCCACCCACTTTTACAACTCTTCAGCATCCCTCACTAAACTGTGCACTGTAAACAAATTGGATATTTGCGGCCCATCGTATCATTTCCTGTTTGCAATGCCTTCTGGGAAGGGGCGGCAACTTCCTCTGAAACTGCCGTTGCTATGGAAACCTGACCTGAAACCTATTACACTGCTTGTGCTGCACTGAGCATGTGCGAGATCTGCAAGGATGAGCTCCAGGAAGAAATACAGTCTGGCTTCAGATGCCCACACTTAAGATGGCCACGGCCTGCTGTAAGTTTATAAAATAACAAACTACTGCTATAAACTAACAAAACAGACATTAGTTTACAGACTAACTTTACTAGAATACATAAAGCTTGTGTATTATAGGGGTATTTTTATTTAAAAAGTATAATTTTGGCCGGAACACCACTTTAAGCTAGGTATATAGTAGAAGAATTTTGTTTGATATTTTTTGTTCTAAGAACATTGTAAGAACGTTTGTTTGTTTTTCTAATCATTAATGGGTTCAAATTGGCGTTCATTTTCGACTGCAGTGATGAGAGAATGGATAGAAGTTTTTTCTTGAATGTACAAATTTCTAACAGTTATGTGGTTTTATTTGGTAAAGTCCATTCATTCCATAATCGATTGTTAAAAGCAAACAAGATCTTGAACTATTTTAGAACATATTAAAATTTTGTATATATTTTCCTATAAATTCTTCTGCAAATTTTTCGTTCTAAATTCTACTAATAGACTTCTACCATTTTTAAGCCAGCCATACATGGATTGAAATTCGGTTAGTTCATCAGGGACCGGGCAAATTTCAATCCATGTCTGGGCAGGTTGGTTTGTACACAAGTGAATCTATCAACTTGTGTATAATCAGCCTGTCGAGTTTTTCCCAAACCATCAGAGCCACTGGCTATAGCTAACATAGTACAAAATTTGCCATGCTAACATGAAATGGTGATAAATGTAATAAATATGAAAGTCAAATAAAATCTTCAAAAGAAACAAAAATAAGAAAAGTCCCATAAGTGATAACAGTCCAATGATGAATCTTTGTATTCACTTCAAAAGATAATAAAGCTCCAGTGCTCAACATAAGTCCAATCTACACCATTGATATGATTATCAAACGAAAAACGTGAAACACCCAGGTGAACCCCTACCATGTGATAAAGTGGCTGCTTACCAGAGAAAATAGACTCTAAATTAGAAGAGTCATAAGCACAATGAGCGTAAACTCACGAGCGTAAATTAGAAGAGTCATAAGCACAATGAGCGTAAACTCACGAGCGTAAACTCTGCCCCACACGTTTTATCAGAATTGACGTCATCGGGGGGAACCGGCTATAGCTATCAACATTGATCATTGTACTCTGACAGTCGGGACATTTCCCTGCTGTCAAAATACAATACCATAGTGGGAAGGATTCACCCATCCACATTGAATGTGTGGATGAGGGAATTTGATTATTTTGTTTTTTGTTCAACCCACTGTTTGAAAAAAAGATCAATGTATAGGCTGCCATAGTTTACCACTACCAATTTAGTGTACTACTACCAGTTCTATCACCAGCTTTTACTACCATCTGGCCATACATAGTTACATAGTTACATAGTAGGTGAGGTTGAAAAAAGACACAAGTCCATCAAGTCCAACCTATGTGTGTGATTATAAGTCAGTATTACATTGTATTTCCCTGTATGTTATGGTCGTTCAGGTGCTTATCTAATAGTTTCTTGAAACTATTGATGTCCCCCCGCTGAGACCACCGTCTGTGGAAGGGAATTCCACATCCTTGCCGCTCTAATGCCCTGTGCACACGGTCGGACATTGATCGGACATTCCGACAACAAAATCCTAGGATTTTTTCCAACGGATGTTGGCTCAAACTTGTCTTGCATACACACGGTCACACAAAGTTGTTGGAAACTCCAATCATTCTGAGCGCGGTGACGTAAAACACGTATGTTGGAACTATAAACGGGGCAGTAGCCAATAGCTTTCATCTCTTTATTTATTCTGAGCTTGCGGGGCACTTTGTGCGTCGGATTTGTGTACACACGATCGGAAATTCCGACAACGGATTTTGTTGTCGGAAAATTTTATAGCTTGCTCTCAAACTTTGTGTGTCGGAAAATCCGATGGAAAATGTGTGATGGAGCCCACACACGGTCGGAATTTCCGACAACAAGGTCCTATCACACATTTTCCATCGGAAAATCCAACCGTGTGTACGGGGCATAACAGTAAAGAACCCTCTACGTAGTTTAAGGTTAAACCTCTTTTCTTCTAGTTTTAATGAGTGGCCACAAGTCTTGTTAAACTTCCTTCTGCGAAAATGTTTTATCCCTATTGTGGGGTCACCAGTATGGTATTTGTATATTGAAATCATATCCCCTTTCAAGCGTCTCTTCTCCAGAGAGAATAAGATCAGTGCTCGCAACCTTTCCTCATAACTAATATCCTTCAGATCCTTTATTATTTGTTGCCCTTCTTTGTACTCACTCCATTTCCAGTACATCCTTCCTGAGGACTGGTGCCCAGAACTAAACAGCATAATCTAGGTGCGGCTGAGTCTTGTAGAGCGGGAGAATTATTGTTTTATCTCTGGAATTAATCCCCTTTTTAATGCATGCCAATATTCTGTTTGCTTTGTTAGCAGCAGCTTGCTGTGGACCCCCAGGTCCTTTGCCATCCTAGATTCCCCCAGAGTCCCCCCCCCCAAAGTGTATAGATTGCATTCATATTTTTGCCACCCAAATGCATAATTTTACATTTTTTTACATTGAACCTCATTTGTCATGTAGTTGCCCACCCCATTAATTTGTTCAGATCTTTTTGCAAGGTTTCCACATCCTGCAAAGAAGTTATTGCTTTGCCTAGCTTAGTATCGTCCGCAAATACAGAGATTGAACTGTTGACCCCATCCTTCATGTTGTTTATGAACAAATTTAACAGGATTGGTCCCAGCACAGAACCCTGGGGGACTCCACTACCCACCCCTGACCATTGCGAGTACTCCCATTTATCACCACCCTCTGAACTCGCCCTTGTAGCCAGTTTTCCTTGTCAAAAGAAGTTTATTGAGTATACAATGTTATAAAGATACATAAAGTAAGTTTACAAGGATCTATAAAGTAAGCTCATTGTTTTACAGTGGGGTTTATATAGGTAAATATCATGAAATTTCAAATATTAAACATTGGGTTCACGTAAACCTAAATTAAAGATATATATCATTTCCTTAGTTACTTTTGTAGGTATTTAAATGATTTATACCTACTATACATATTGTTTACAAGTAGAGTGTATATAGGTCAAATAAATTCTGATAATGAGCTTTAATCGTAAGGTGGAGAAAAGGAAAGAGAAAGAAGAAAAAGGGTTGAAAGGTAGAGGTATGGTCCACAAGGTTGTCCCGCTCGTCAGTTTATTATTCTTTTTAGTTCTCTTTGAAGCCTTAGAATGGGTGTCTCTGTAAGTCATTTAATCTGTTACCATGGCAACAGGACAGAGTCATTGAAGTTTAACAGGAACTGTTGTTTTATCCAAGGATGCCAAAGTTTTTCAAATTTTGGAATTTGATTTTGATTGATGGCTACCATCTTAGCATGGGACATTGTATTATTCATTCTGTGAATTGTTTCTGCTAGTATTGTAGCCAGTTTTCAATCCATGTGCTCACCCTATGGTCCATGCCAACAGACCTTATTTTGTACAGTAGACGTTTATGGGGAATTGTGTCAAATGCTTTTGCAAAATCCAGATACACCACGTCTACGGGCCTTCCTTTATCTAGATGGCAACTCACCTCCTCATAGAAGATTAATAGATTGGTTTGGCAAGAACGATTCTTCATAAATCCATGCTGATTACCGCTAATGATACCGTTCTCATTACTAAAATCTTGTATATAGTCCCTTATCATCCCCTCCAAGAGTTTACATACTGTTGATGTTAGGCTAACTGGTCTGTAATTCCCAGGGATGTATTTTGGGCCCTTTTTAAATATTGCTGCTACAAATAAGCTGGTACCATTCCAGTCAGTAGACTGTCAGTAAAAATTAGGAACAATGATCTGGCAATTACTTGACTGAGTTCCCTAAGTACCCTTGGGTACAAGCCATCTGGTCCTGGTGATTTATTAATGTTAAGTTTCCCAAGTCTAATTTTAATTCTGTCCTCTGTTAACCATGGAGGTGCTTCCTGTGTTGTGTCATGAGGATAAACACTGCAGTTTTGGTAACTGAAGCCCCCCGATTCCCTCGTGAAGACTGAGGAGAAGAATAAATTCAATACCTTTGCCATCTCCCCATCCTTTGAAACCAGATGTCCTTCCTCATTCTTTATGGGGCCAATATGGTCTGTCCTCCCTTTTTTACTGTTTACATACTTAAAGAATTTCTTGGGATTTTTCTCCTCCGCTATGTGTCTTCCATGTTCTATGTTAGCCGTCCTTATTGCACTCTTACATTTCTTGTTACATTCTTTATAAAGTCTGAATGCTGATGATGATCCCTCAACCTCGTATTTTTTGAAGGCCCTCTCCTTTGCTTTTATATGCATTTTTACATTGGATCTAAGCCATCCAGGACTTTTGTTCACTCTTTAAAAATGTATTACCCAATGGGATGCATTGGCTAATGCCCTTATTTAATATGCTCTTAAAGCAAACCCATCTCTCCTCCGTGTTCTTTGTTTCTAAGATTTTATCCCAATTTCTGCCTTCTAGCAAGGTTTGTAGTTTAGGGAAGTTGGCTCTTTTGAAATTCAGTGTCTTTTTATTCCCCTTATGTTTCCTATTTGTGTGATTTATACTGAAGCCAATTGACCTGTGATTGCTGTTGCCTAAATTGCCCCGTATTTCCACATCCGTGATCAGGTCTGTATTGTTGGTAATCAGTAGATCCAGTAACGCTTTATTTCTAGTTGGTGCGTCTACCATCTGACCTATAAAATTGTCCTGCAAGACATTTAGGAACTGGCGAGCCTTGAATTAATGCGCAGTTCCCTCCACCCAGTCTATGTCTGGATAATTAAAATCCCCTATTATGATAACACTTCCCATCCTTGCTGCTAATCCAAATTGTGATAGGAGATCTGTATCCCCTTCCTCCCTCAGGTTAGGGGGCCTATAGCATACTCCCAGTATTATTTTCCCCTTAGCGTCATCCCTTTGGAGCTCTACCCATAAGGATTCCACCTCCCCCTTTTTTACTCTCTCTATCCTTGGATAAAGGGTATACCCTTGAAAGTTTGCCATACACTAGTGGATTTTCATATGAACATTCTCAGTTGATATGACAAATGTCATTAGTTCAAATGTCAAAGTTCTTCCAAATTTTCTTTGCTTTTAACCCCTTTGCTCCTAAGGGTAAGGCAAATCTTAATGCCTAAGCACAATTTTGCAACTTTGACATATGTTAGTAAAACGGTACATATCATCACAATTACTTGCATGTGCATCTAGGTGGATTATATCTTGTTTTTTCAGGACAAATTAAGCTTTCATTTGGTGGTAATGGATAGCTCCTGTATTTTTTTTTAATTATTATTATCAAAGGAAAACTGGCCCAAAATAGTAAAAAAAAAAAAAATTTTTTAAATTTAGCTGTATATTTCTTACTACTACCATAACCTTCCACCAAAGAACAACCCAGTAAACTCTGATCCAGGCAATTGCAGCGATATGTGTATGTTATTTGTTGTTTGTATCTGCAGTACAGCCCAGAAACAATAGAGCGCATTTAGCTTTTTTTTTTTTTTTTTTTTTATCCTACCTAAAACATACTGACACCTACTGACACTGACACTAATTTAAAAAATAAAAAATCCTGTCCAAAAAAAAACGACCTGACCTTTGACTCTGACCATTGACCTTAACCCAAACACTAACCCCGGCACTGGACTGTTTATTTCATTCATTTATTAGTGTTTTGTACCCTCTGTTTTGTTGTAGTTGGACAAGCTCATAACTAGACAAAACCTTCTTATTCATGCATCCATTTAGTTTCTGTTTCATCCATGTAGAGCAGTAGCTTCCAAACTGAGATCCGCAGGCTGGATGCGGCCCTTTGCTTGCATTTATCTGGCTCTTGGGTTATTATTCCTTCCACTGATACGAGACACTATTCCTTCCACAGACACCAAAAGTGGAGCATAATTGCTCCCATGGATTCAAATGATGGAACACTATTCCTCCCACTAACACTAATGATGGGGCCCTATTACTCCCACTGACACCAGCAATGGGGCAATATTCCTCCCATCGAAATCAATAATGGGGCATTTGTAGGCAGGTGACACCATGAGGGTTTTGAAGGGTTACTGTGACATAGTTACTGTGACAGATCTTATCACACACTCCGCTTCCTCCAGTCTGACCATCAGAGAGATATATTAATTATAGCTGCATTGAATACAAGGCTAGCCGGTAATAGCTTGTATGAATGTTAAATGATTTATTGGACAGAATACAGCCTTTTTATACACTTTTTAACACAAGGGGTTAGATAACAAGGTAGGGCTGGCTCATGGCTACTCCCCCCCCCCCCCCCCCCCCCAAGCAACAGCTTAGCTGACAACTATATAATTAACATGTTAATTAACACAGCACTTAAGGCAGCCCAGGTGACACCAGACTGTTCGTCTCCGGAGGCCAATGTGGCCAGCTCTTTCAATGATCATGTATTGTTCAGAATTAAACAAACTAAGAATAGTCTTTGGGCAAATCCAAGAAAACAGTCTCTCAAAAATGTAACAAAAAGAGGAATATAGCAATAACAAATAACAGGGTGAATGTGGGCAGAAAAGGTCCCTGCAGCCGTCCGCGACAGTTACATAGTTAGTCTAGTTGTAAAAAGACACAAGTCCAACTAGTTCAACCAATAAAAGGGAAAAAATATAAAACATATATGTATACAATCCTATATACACAATCCTATAGCCACAGTTGATCCTTCCTGATCCCCCGAGAGGCAATCAGATATTCCCTGGATCACCTTTACCTATAAATATTAGTAATGTGTTAGTAATGTGTTTTTCCTGTCTGTGTTCATGCCCTCAAGTTAAATGAGCAAGCCCCTTGCAAATTGTTACAATGTCTTGATGTCGCACTGTTTCCTCAGGTTGACCTGTTGAGCAGGTGGTGACTGAGTAAGAAGGGTTAATGTTTTTCCCACATTTTTCAGGAAGGTTACTGCCCCCTGCAAGTCATATCATATAAATAGGGCTCACCCACTCACTCTCTGGTTGGGAAAAGACTGCTAAAATGTAGCTGTCCAGACGCCTTACAGCTCTCTACTATAAGTCCTTATCCACACTCCTGACACCACATCTATTGAAAACCTTTAACTACCTAAAGGACTCCCAGGAGATCCCAGAGAGACCACGTTACAGTGCTGCCCAAACCTAACAAGGTCCCACTAGACTGCACCAATTACAGATCAATTTCCCTACTTAACCACTTGCCGACCGCCGCATGCTGATATACGTCAGCACAATGGCAGCGGTGGGCAAATGGGCTTACCTGTACGTCCCCTTTAATTTGACGGGCTAGTGGGCGCACTTGCCCCGTGACCCTGCCCGCGGGTCTGCCGGTGTCCCACAATCGTGTCACTGAGAGGCAGAACGGGGAGGTGCATTTCCCGGTCCTGGGTGGGATCCGAGGGGGGGCTGTGCTGATAAACAATCAGCACAGACCCCCCTGTCAGGAGAGCAGCCGATCGGCTCTCCTCTACTCGCGTCTGTCAGACGCGAGTGAGGAAAAGACGATCACCGGCTCTTCCTATTTACATCGTGATCAGCCGTGATTGGATTCAGAGACTCTTTACCTAGATTGGAGTTGCGGTGTGTCAGTCTGGGGGCACGCAGCGGCTTAATATCCTGATCACATCATATGACGTCCGGTCAGGATATTGAAACCACTTTGCCGCCGTCATTTTGCTATATGGCGGGCGGCAAGTGATTAAATGGGAAAACAAAGCTCTCAAATACTTAGGGATATGGTTGACACCGAAACTTGACTCACTTTATACAAGAAACTTTCAACCCCTTTTACAAGCCATAAACAGGGACCTAGAGAGATGGTCTTTAAAATATTTCTCGTGGTTCAGGAGAGCAGCTATCATCAAAATTACAGTCTTACCTAGAATCCTGTATTTTTTTCAGACCATCCTAATCCTTCTAACATCAAATTTCTTCCGAACCCTACACTCCATTCTCAGGAGATTTTTATGGGCCATTTTACGACCAAAAAACCCTGCATTAGTCTCCAAAAGGGATGAGCTTTCTGTTCGGGTTGAACATGTGTTCGACTTGAACATTGGCTGTTCACCCGTTTGTCGAAAACCGAACATTATGGGCCGTTCGCGCCAAATTCGAGCGGCGTCTAATGGCCCATAATGCACTGGGGGAGCGCAGTGCATTGCTGTATGATGATTGGCCAGAGCATGCACCATGACCTGCATGCTTTGGCCAATCACAGCGCCCTCAGCTAAGAGACCCATAATTGGCCAAAGGCAGGGTGCCTTTTGCCAATCATGGCTCAGGGGGACTAAGTCCACGCCCCACACTATATAAGGCCACCTGCACGTCAGCCTCGTGTAGTGTGTTGTTGGCGTGGACAGAGCGAGAGTCTCATTTAGATTGAGCAGGCAGGCAGGCAGACAGGCAGGCAGATTATTCAGTTAGCTGCAGTATATTTAATATATATATATACAGATAGTCTTTTTTATATATATATATATATATATATATATATATATATATATCCACTGCATAAAGTTTAGCTATATCTCACTGCAGGCCGTTCCTGGTGTACTGTTTCTAATATACTTCAGGCGGTGTACACAGTATACAATGCTGTGTACCCATAGTGCAGTGTGTAGTTGGTCATACTTTTCTGGTGGTCAATACAGTACACCCATAGTTGTTATTAAACTTCTATTGGTGTACACAGTACCGTGCACCCCTAGTGCAGTTGCTACTACTTTCCTGGTGGTGTACACAATACATACAGTGCACCCATAGTTGTTATTACACTTCTGTTGGTGTACACAGTACCGTGCACCCCTAGTGCAGTTGCTACTACTATCCTGGTGGTGTACACAATACATACAGTGCACCCATAGTTGTTATTACACTTCTGTTGGTGTACACAGTACCGTGCACCCCTAGTGCAGTTGCTACTACTTTCCTGGTGGTGTACACAATACATACTGTGCACCCATAGTTGTTATTAAACTTGTGTTGGTGTACACAGTACTGTGCACCCATAGTGCAGTTGCTAGTGCTACTACTTTTCTGGTGGTGTACACAGTACACAATACATACAGTACACCCATAGTTGTTATTACACTTCTGTTGGTGTACACAGTACTGTGAACCCCTAGTGCAGTTGCTACTACTTTCCTGGTGGTGTACATAATACAGTGTAATGTTTTTTTTGCTAAACAAAATTTGCAGCATGTCCGGAAGGCCACCAAGGAGAGGCAGATGCTCATAGGCCACTAAAAGTGGGCAAGCAGGCTCTGTGTCTACGGTCAACATTGCTGGTCCTGGACCAGCACGTGGCTGTGGGGCACGCTTGTCCTTTTTTCCTGCAGCTGGCCGTGTTATTGAGCCACAACATGCAGAAGAGTTGGTGGAATGGAGAACAAAGCCGTCCTCATGCTCCTTATCCTCTGTCACCTAGGCTCAGAGTAGTTTGCCTGCCAATGCAGCTGCCAAAGCGGCCTATTCCATCGTCTCCATGTAAACAGTCACTCCTTTTCTAGCCCCACCATCATACGCGGAGGAGTCCCCTGAACTCACAGTGTCGGGTTCATGCTGCAGGAGGATGCGCAGCGATTTGAAGGCTCCGATGAAGGTACCCAGGTTGAGGAAGGGTGTATTGTCAGCCTAGAGAGAGTGGGTGCCCAAGAAGGTCAATAAACAGGCAGTCATGTTCCCCCAGCTGCAGCATACTGCCAAGTTTGCTCCAGTGATGAAGAGGGAGGGGATGATGAGGTCACTGACTCAACTTGGGTGCCTGATAGAAGAGAGGAGGAGGAGGCACATCTCCAACGAGTTGGGATGCTCTCCAGGGGGCAGCTTAAGGGCAGCTACCCTATTGCATCACACCACAGAGCTAAGCAGGTGCTGGGCTCTGCTGACTCCCCACATATTTTGAAAAGTTCTTTGGTGTGGGCCTTTTTTGACACATGTGCAGCAGATCGCACCTGTGCTGTTTGCAACATATGTCTGAAGTGTATCAAGCGTGGCCAAAACAGCAGCCGCTTGGGCACCACATGCTTGACCAGACATATGACGACCTCCCACGCAGTCCATTGGCAACAGCAATTAAAAGACCCACATCAAAGAACAAGGCGGACCTCTCATTGCTCCTCATCAGCTGGGTTCTCCAACCCCACTATACCTCCAGTTCTGAAACCTGCACTGAGAGGAATGACGGTATAGCAATAGGTGTCCCAAGTACTTGCAGCCAATCTGCTATCAGTACACCTCCATCTGATTTTAGCAGGCAAAATTTCCCTATCCCAATTGCTAAATCATCGAAAGAAATTCGGTCCCAGCCATCCACATGCTCAAAATCTGAATGCTAGCTTGGCCAAATTGCTAGCACTGCAACTGCTGCCTTTTCAGCTTGTAGACTCTGCCCCCTTTCATGAATTTGTGGAATGTGCGGTACCTCAGTGGCAGGTTCCCAAAAGCCATTTCTTTTCACGGAAGGCCATTCCGGCTCTTTACCAGCATGTGGAAGGCAATGTCTTGGCCTCGTTGGACAGGGCGGTCAGCAGTAAGGTGCATATTACTGCTGACTCATGGTCCAACAGGCATGGACAGGGCCGTTATCTTTCTTTCACGGTGCACTGGGTAACTCTGCTGGCAGCTGGGAAGGATGCAGGACAAGGTTCGGTATTGTTGTTCCGCCAACATACCTTCAAAATGCTAGTGGGGATTCTGCCACAGCTCTCTCCTTCACCCCCTCCTCCTCTTCTTCCTATATGGCCTCTTCCTCTGCAGATTTCTCCTCTGAACCAACGGTGCTCCGTAGGCGTTCAAGGCGCTACGCAAGCACTCAGGCAAAAAGATGGCATGCGGTGCTTGAGTTGGTCTGCTTAGGGGACAGGAGCCACACTGGGGCAGAGATTCTGTCAGCTCTACAGGGGCAGGCTCAGAGATGGTTGACGCCACACCAGCTTCAGCCAGGAATGGTTGTATGCGACAATTGCACCAACTTCCTCTCCGCCCTCCGACAGGGACACTTGACCCATGTTCCCTGTTTGGCTCACGTCCTGCAGCGGTTCTTGAGCAGGTACTTGGGCTTACAGAATCTCCTGAGGCAGGCCAGGAAAGTCTGTGATCATTTCCGCCGGTCATATAATGCCAGTGCTCGGCTGGCTGACATTCAAAGAGAATGCAACCTGCCCAAGAACCGCCTCATTTGTAACATGCCCACCAAGTGGAACTCAACAATGGCAATGCTGCAGCGGCTACACATGCAGCAGAGGGCCATCATTGGGTGCTTGTGTGAGTATGGCACTAGGACAGAGTCAGGTGAGCTTGGCTTTTTTTCGCCACGCCAGTGGGCTATGATCAGGGATGCATGCACTGTCCTGTCACCATTTGATGGAGGTCACGAGGATGGTGAGCAGTGACAGTGCATGCATCAGTGATACTGTCCCTCTTGTCTTCCTGTTGGAGCACACGCTTTGTGGAATAATGGACAGGGCACTTGAGGCAGAACAGCGGGAGGAAGAAAAGGATTTCCTTACCTCTCAAGGCCCCCTTTATCCAGATACTAGTATTCCTGCAGGCCCGCCGATCACACAGGAAGAAGAAGAGGAGGAGGAGGAGGATTGTGTCAGCATGGAGGTGGAGGATAACACTCAGCCCACCAAACTGACCTTTGGCATAAAAGTAGCCCGTGGTTCTTTGACACCTTCACACAGTCCCTCACCTGGATCTTGTCGCACCAAGCCCAGTGCAAGAAGGACACCCATTACCTGGATGACTTCTTGCTAATCAAACAGCCCAGCATTCCCCCAGAAGAACTTGATAGGTTAAGTGTGGTGTTTGGGAATCTCAATGTGCCCATTGCAGAACACAAAGTGGAAGGCCCAGCACACTCCATCACCTTCCTCGGGGTCAACCTGGACACTCGCTCTATGCAGGCTGCCTTCCCCCCGACAAACTGACCTGCATCAGGTCGGTTCTTCATGACTTTACCTGTGCACAGGGGTAGAAGCAGCTTCAATCCCTCATAGGGATGCTCAACTTTGCAATGAGAATCATTCCCGAGGGATGATCTTTAATTTCATGCCTCTTGATCTTCCTCTTTCAGACACAGGACCCCGATCAAATCCTTAGATTAGACATAGTGGCAGTAGTGGATTTGTCTATGTGGGATGAGCTCCTTACTAGTTTGAATGGCATATCCATGTTCATACCGTCAGTATCGCCTCTATCACCGCAGGTAGTAACGGATGCCGCAACCTCTACAGGCTTCGCTGCAATTTTTGGCCACCATTGGTTTACAGGACCATGGCCTCCATAGATACTCCCCGGGTTTATCCGGTCTTCCTCATTGTTTGAACTATACCCAATCGTGGCAGCCGCTCAGGTCTGGGGCCATGACTGGACCGGACAAACGGTGGCCTTCGCCACCGACAACCAGGCCATGGCCGATATTTTTAATAAAGGCAGGTCCAAGTCGCTTCCTATTATGTCCTTCCTACGCAGGCTGGTACAATTATCCCTGCAGCATCAGTTCAATGTCCACTGCACATTCATTCCAGGCAAGTGCAACGTCACAGCAGACGCACTGTCCCATTTTAACTTAATTTCATTTTTTCAGCAGAAACCCGGAGCCGACCCAACATCATCTCTTATACCACCTTGGTCTCAGCTGACATTGGATTAAAGCAGCACCTTCACAGCGCCACCCAGCTTATCAATCAATCTTTATCTCGCAACACACTCAAGGCCTACCACACAGCTTGGAACACCTTCTGCAAGTTTCTGGCATCCTGCCCCGCAGCAACGTCAACAGACACTAAGCATGTACTATCTTTCATTTCATATTGCCACAATCAATTGGCTCTATCACACAACACCATCAGACTATACTTAGCCGGCATCCAACACTTCCTGGCCTTACAGGATCCCGCAAAGCCGTCCTTGTTTGCAACCCATGCGATCCGAGCCATTCCGCACAGCATTCAAAAGTAACAGCCCATAACCAACTCCAAACTCTTGCCCATCACGAGTACCATCTTCAGAGACATGTCGACCATCCTCTCTTGTTCTCCGTTTGGCCTTCTTCCCAGCTTGGTCATTCAAGCGGCCATCTACCTGGCCTACTACGGTTTTTTGCGGCCTAGCGAGTTTACCTGTAATAGCCCTGCTGGCCAGGTACTGTGTAGACGTCACCTGGCTTGCTACCAAGATCATTAAGCACGTCAGGATCCTCCTGTGCAACCTAGACCTTGACCCCAGTCGGTACTCTGGTCACTCGTTCCAAATTGGAGCAGCCTCAGCCGCATCCCAGCATGGGGTTCCTAGACCACATCATCAAGAGATTAGGCAGGTGGAAATCTGCCTGCTTTGCCCAGTACATCCCGAATCCTCAGGTAGAAATGTTGCAAGCATTTACCAAACTTGCTTAGTGAATAACACAAACCAATCATGCATCCAACTCCTAATGATTGGCAACAGGCCATGAAACGCGTTTAGTGTTCATCCAAGTCAAGCTATGTGCATTCAAAATGCCATCAATAAAATGCACCTGTGTGCGTTGTCCATAGCATACGCCTGTCCATACCATAACCTCACAGCCACCATGGGCCACTTAATCCAAAACATTGACATCAGCAAACCGCTCACCCACACGACACCATACATGCTGTCTACCATCTGCCCTGTACAGTGAGAACTGGGATTCATTCATGAAGAGAACACCTCTCCAAAATGCCAGGCGCCATCAAATGTGAGCATTTGCCCTTTCAAGTCGGTTATGACGACGAACTGCAGTCAGGTGGGGACCCCAGTGAGGACGACAAGCATGCAGATGAGCTTCCCTGAGACGGTTTCTAACAGTTTGTGCAGAAATTCTTTGTTAATGCAAACCGATTGTTGCTGGTCTCAGATGAGCTTGGAGGTGAAGATGCAGGATGTGGAGGTCCTTGGCTGATGTGGTTACACGTGGTCTGCGGTTGTGAGGCCGGTTGGATGCACTGCCAAATTTTATGAAATGCCTTTGGAGCTTATGGCTTATGGTAGAGAAATGAACATTCAATTCAAAGGCAACAGCTCTGGTGAACATTCCTGCAGTCTGCATGCCAATTGCATGCTCCCTCAAAACTTGCGACATCTGTGGCATTGTGCTGTGTGATAAAACTGTACATTTTAGACTGGCCTTTTATTGTGGCCAGCCTAAGGCACACCTGTGCAATAATCATGCTTTCCAATCAGCATCTTGATATGCCACACCTGTGAGATGGATGGATTATCTCGGCAAAGGAGAAGTACTCACTAAGACTGCTTTCACACTGAGGCGCTTTACAGGCGCTACAGCACTATAAATAGTACCTGCATAGCGCCTGTAAAGAGCCTTTCCTGTCTCTCCAGTGTGAAAGCCCTCGGGACGGTAAATAAAATCCTGCAAGCAGCATCTTTGCAGCGCTGTAGGAGCGCTCCCAAAGCGCCCCCGCCCATTGAAATCAATGGGCAATGCCCACGAACCGCTGGCAAAGCGGGCGGTTTTAACCCTTTTTCAGCCGCTAGCAGGGGTTAAAAGCACCCCACTAGTGGCCAAATAGCGGCACTAAAACGACAGTAAAGCGCCGCTAAAAATAGCGGCGCTTTACCACTGACGCCCCCAACGCATGAGTGTGAAAGCACACTAACACAGTTTTAGACAGATTTGTGAACAATATTTGAGAGAAATAGGCCTTTTGTGGACAAACACAAGTGTTGTGTTTATAATTTTGCTCAGTGTGTGTGTGTGTATATATATATATATATATATATATATATATATATGAATTTACAAATAGATAGGGATTGAGAGATAGAGAGATAGAGCCTTCCTGTTCACAATTTTTTAACCTTAGTTACACTTTAACCCCCTTTCAGAAGCCCCATCTCCCCCACAGTGACACCCAGCTCCATCTAGAGCTTTACAGGATGTCAAGATCTATTTTGCATTCGCATTCTTTTATTGTGTGAGTATAAAAAGTCTAAAGTAGTGGTCTCCAAACTGCGGCCTGGAGGCCAGATATGGCCCTTTGCTTGCAGAGCCAATGATACAGGGCATAATCCCTCCCACTGACACCAACAACCTGACACTATTTCTCCCACTACTACAACAATTGGTCATTATCCCTTCCCTTGATACCAATATTGGGGTACTATTTCTCCCACTGATACCAATGATGAGAGCATTATTACTCTCACTGCTCTCACAGAGAGCAGGGGTGGGGCAAAGCCACGCTCAGTGTGTCAATGCACTTACACAGGGTGGCTTGAGAGTGAGCCCGCATGAGTGCTCCGAACCACCTCTGGGGGACCCCAGGAGAGGAGAAACTATTGCACAGAGCAGGTAAGGATGACATTTTTTTAAAGTTTCCTTTAGAATCACTTTAGGTCAGTCAAAATACAATATACTGTATGTTATCATATTTAACAGGGTTTTCTAAATGTATATAACACAAGACACAGCTTCAGCTCAGCACTAAACACTGTCAATTATTAAATATTTGTTTTAGACTTCTATGGATCTTGTGGCTTTGTTTGACTTTGTCAAGGTTGAAGCTGGATGTGAGACCTGACCCGGGGTGTAACTAAAACCTACCTGGCTCGGGTTCAAAAAATGAAGCACAGATGCCCGATGCCATGGTAAACTGTTTTATGTTTAAACTAACGTGCCTAGTGCACATTGAAACAGCAGATAAGGATTGTGAAGTGAAGAGGAGAATTAATGTGTTGGGTCAGGAGTCCACATACACCTGGAATAAAATACCTTCTCTGCACCCTTTGCAATAGATGGTGAACTTAAGGTAAACGTGTTTTTAATTTGGCTAGAATGAGGAAGGGGTAAAGCTAAACTCTAGACCAGGGGTAGGCACCGATGCCGCAACAGCGGTGCCGTACAGCTGTGGGGCAGATGTGCAGGGAGGTACAGTGGTGGAAGAGATGAGAAGGGGGTTCAGCAGTGGGACAGAAGAGCAGGGGGGTACAGAGATGGGGCAGATGAGCAGGGGGGTTCAGTGTTGGGGCAGATGATAAGGGGGTTACAGTGGTGGGACAGATGAGCAGGGGGGTTCAGTGTTGGGGCAGATGAGAAGGGGGTTCAGTGGTGGGAAAGAAAAGCAGGGGGGGTAGAGCAGTGGGGTAGATGTGAGAGGAGGTGTAGTTGTGTGAGCAGGGGGTTACAGGGGTGGGGCAGGAGAGCAGGGTGAACAGAGGTAGGGCAGAAGAGCAAAGGTGTACAGAGGTGAGACAGATGTGCAGGAGGTACATTGGTGGGGCAGATGAGAAAGCAGGTTACATTGGTAGGGCAGATGAGCAGATGGGTTCAATGTTAGGACAGATGAGAAGATGATTCAGTAGTGGGACAGAAGAGCATGGGGATATGGCGGTGGAGCAGATGTGCCGGGAGGTACATGGTGGGGCAGATGAGAAAAGGGGTACATTGATGGGGCAGATGAGCAGGGGGGTTACAGTGGTGGGACAGAAGACCAAGGGGGTACAGTGGTGGTACAGAAAAGCAGGGGGGTACAGTGATGGGGCAGATAAGCAGGAGGTTACAGTGGTGGGACAGATGAGCAGAGGGGTTCAGTGTTGGGTCAGATGAGAAGGGGGTTACAGTGGTGGGAAAGATGAGCAGGAGGGGTTCAGTGTTGGGGAAGATGAAAAGGGGGTTCTGCAGTGGGACAGAAGAGCATGGGGTAAAGCGGTGGGGCAGATGTGAAAGGAGGTGCATTGGTGGGACAGATGAGCAGGGGGTTACAGTGGGGGTACAGTGGCGGCAAAGAGGAGAAAGGAGGTACATTGGTGGGACAGATGAGCAGGGGTTTACAGTGGTGGGGTAGAGTAGCAGGGGGGTACAGAGGTAGAGCAGATGTGCAGAGGGGTGCAGAGGAGAAAGGGGGTACATCGGTGGAACACATGAGCAGGGGGTTACAGTGGTGGGGCAGAAGAGCAGGGGCAACAGAGGTGGGACAGATGTGCAGGAGGTACAGTGGTGGGGCAGTTGAGAAAGGGGGTTATAGTGGTGGGGCAGATGAGCAGATAAGTTCAGTGTTAGGACAGATAAGACAGATAAGAGCATGGGGGTGCGGTGGTGGAGCAGATGAGAAAGGGGGAGCATTGGTGGGGCAGATGAGCAGGGGGTTACAGTGGCGGGACAGAAGAGCAGGGTGGGACAGATGTGCAGGGGGGTTACAGTGGTGGGACAGATGAGCAGGGGGGTACAGAGTTGGGGCAGATGAGCAGGGTAGTACAGTGGTGGGCAGAGGTGCAGGGGTTACAGTGGTGGGGCAGATGTGCAGGGGGGTTACAGTGGTGGGGCAGATGTGCAGGGGGTTACAGTGGTGGGGCAGATGTGCAGGGGTACAGTGGTGAAACAGATTTGCAGGGAGGACAGTGATCTGAGGTGTGAAGGTACAGGAATTGGGGCTGATCTGAAGTGTGGAGTTGCAGGAATTGGGGCTGATATAAAGTGTGGAGTTGCAGGAATGCTGGCTGATCTGAAGTGTGGAGTTGCAGGAATTGGGGCTGATCTGAGGCGTGAGAGTGGAGGATGTTAATTTCTCACTACTACTCAAGTAGTTTTCAGCATTTACTTTATAAAAAATCCTTTTTGTGATTGAGAGTGTGAAGTTGACATTTTTTTGTTATAAAATTGGCACGCTCAATTTCTTCGAAAAAATTTTTCGGCACACTGTGCTCAAGATGTTTTTGTTGTTGTTAGAAGAGTCCAGACAGGCTGCATACTCAGATAAGCATCTGGTATGGATTTTGTTTTTTGTGTTTTTTTTGCATAGGGTTCTCCGGAAAAATTCATACTAAACCTTAAGTTCAATCAAACTAAACTGGTGGATGATTGATCTCTCTCATTCCTCAGGACCTCTTAGGTATCAGCCTTACCAAAATGTATGAAACCCTCTACTAGGCCTATGTTCCGAAAGTTCCTTTCTCAGTGGTCCCCCTTACATACCTCTTGGCTCAGAAGAGTCAAGATAATGTTGTTAACAAAAATGTTATATCTCTTTTGAGTCTGTTCCATCTAATTCTTTTAGGATCTTTCAGAGACATGTACATCACTACGTTTGGGGTGCTTTAAAACCCAGATTGCCACAGAGTTCAGTATTTCTGCTTAGGTTGACTGTCGGTCTGGGCCTTCCCCAATTTCCTAGTTTTTACAGCTTGCGGTTGGCCCAGCTAGGAAACTGTCTATAAAACCAGATGGGAAATTCCACTCTGGGTGGGACGGATAAAGACCCCCTCACCATTGATAATGTCCTGTGGCTTAACTCTTCCAAGCACCCATGTTTAACGAATCCTATAACACTTCATGCTCTGCAGCTGTGGGATAGATTAAAAAATATGTTTTTCTCTTCTGTCTTAAGGCCCCTTTCACACATGCGGACAGTATGTCCGTATTTCATCCATCCGTTTTCGGATGAAATACGGACATACATGCATCCCTATGGGATAGCGGGTGTCAGCGGATGTACATCCGCTAACACCCGATGTTGTCCGGCTCCGCTCTCGTCTGATTCTGCGGACGGAAGAAAATCCTATTTTTCTATCCGTCTGCAGAGCGGATCGGAGGAACACGGACAGACGGTCCGTGTTCCTCCGATCCCCCATAGGGGAGAGCGGAGATCTGACAGGGCGGTCCCTGCACAGTGTGCGGGTCCCGCCCTGTCATCTGCCTGCTCAGCTGGGGAAAACGGAGCGATCCCCGCTGAGCAGCGGATAAACACGGGGCGGATCAACATGGATCCGTCCCGTGTGAAAGGGGCCTAACACTTCCCTATGCTATGTTTTCTATAAGACCCACAATTTTACTTGGTGACGGAATCACCACAAATATCCGCTCCCTGGTCTGGGCTGAACCTCTCTTGATTACATCAACTAGCAGGCCCTACAGAAATTTAACCTATCACTGCACTTCAGCAGAAGCAAAAACTTCCCCGTTCGGAGTTGTTAAGATATCTTCAGATTATACATTTCTACCTCTCTGTGGTCCACTCACAGGCTCTCTACACCAACTTTCTCTCTAGGAAGGCAAGTTTGCTAAACACTTCCATTCTCCAGGCCTTATATCCAGGGTATACTCCTAACTTATTACTACAATATATTCATATCCCTCCTCATACGTGTATAAGTGAACAGCTGACCCCAATGTCACTTTATACCCTAAAGAATTGATGGAAATTTATGAGGCTACCAAATCTTATTCTCAGACCAGGCCATTGGGAATCTCTTCAAGGTACTTTCAGAGTGATACTCGGTCCCCATGTGGATCAACAAATATGTACCAACATACTCATCCACCTGTTTTAGGGTTTGTGGGAAGTCAGAAACCCATCCTCATATATCGTGGACCTGCCCCCTGGTGCACAATTGTTGGACTAAAGTGGTTGGGATCCAAACTGTTTCATAGACTCCTTATGCCTAAGCCTTCTAAAAGGCAGTTTAAATGCCTCCTTCAGGCTACCACAGCTGGTAAGCAAATGCTGACCAAGTCCTGGAAAGCACCTATAAAACAGGTGTTCAACCTGTGGCCCTCCAGCTGTTGAACAACTACAAGTCCCATTAGGCATTGCAAGGATGACAGTTTAAAGCATGACTCCCTAAGAGAAAGGAATGATGGTACTTGTAATTCTGCAACAGCTGAATGGCCACAGGTTGAACACCCATGTCCTAGACTAGCCAGGTACTGGACTACAGTAGTTGAGACAAAGACCTTGTTTCAAAATCCATCTGTCTTGCTGCCCTCACTGAGTTGTTTGTGCTGTTGCTCCCTTCTTCTCCTCCAGCCAGCAGGGTGAAAGTCAAGTTGGGGTGGCACAGTGGTGTAGTGGGTAGCACTTGTGCCTAGCAATAAAAAGGGTCGCTGGTTCGAATCCCAATCACGACACTATCTGCCTGGAGTTTGCATGTGTGCCTGCGTGGGTTTCCTCCGGCTACTCTTGTTTCCTCCGACACTCCAAAGACATGCTGATAGGTTAGGGTTAGGGTAGGGACTGATGTGAATGTACAATGTATATGTAAAATGCTATGTAAATTGATGGCGCTATATTAGTACCTTTAAATAATAATAATAACAAACAATAATTACTACAAGCTAAGCTTAAAAACCTAAATTTGGAATGCCTGGAATTCTGGGAGATGTAGATCGAGACTGCCTTTCTAATCTACAAATCCCTATAGCCTGTGTGCGGCAGAAGGAGCCAAAAGGGCCTTAAGTTTTTTGCCTAGAAAAAGCCAACTCTCTTGGGCTGTGGGGATCCAAGCAAACAAGACCTGTTGTAATGAGCCACTCAAGAGAGCCTGGAAGTAGGTCTAAAGTTGCTGAGGTTGGAATTGCTATTTGTACAGATTGAGGCGTCTGCCACGAGAACACCTCCTTGACCGGACCCTCACCCTATCTTTAGCCTATAGACCCATGTATCAGCTGAAATGTAGACATGTGCAACTCGTTTCATTCCGAATTAGTTTGTCATCAAAATTCGGCATATTCGTTAATTCGGAAACATCCAAATTAACGAAAGACTGTTTAACAAATTTCTTCGAAAATTGATCTTCTAAAAGAAAGAAAATTCAAAAGAACGAAAATCTGAAATTCGAAAGAACGAAAACCCGATATTCGAAAATTTGAAAGATTGAAAATCCGAAAATTCAAAAATCAGAAAATCAGAAAGAACAAATATCTAAAAATAAGAATGAAAATCTGAAAATTCGAAAGAATGAAAATCTGAAAATAAGAATGAAAATCAGAAAGAATAAAAAACGTTTGGATAATTTCTATTATAATTAAAATATTATGTTTTATTAATCATTATTAAAGTTTTTTGTATTGTTATTATTATTATTTATTAATAATAAATAATAATAAAAACTATATTAATAGTTCTAAACTATTAAATTATAGGTATTGGTATTTCCTTTCAAAGTTGTCTGTTAGTGAACGTTATGAATACAAATTTATCCAAAGTTACAAATTATCTGAAATAACGAATGCTGCACCTATACAAATGGAATGTAACAAATTTGAATTCATCTGAAGTTACAAATTTATTCAAAATAACCAATATTGATCATAACGAATGATCCAAAAAATGGAAAGAAAAAAAACCTGCATGAAACGAAAATAAAAAAAAAAACGAATATTTTGGCAGTGCACATGTCTAATGAGCTACCACCACTTTGAAACCAGGTCTAGAGGGGGGCACCCTTTAACCGCAAGCTTCTATAGCTTTATGAAGTGTTGGTGAGCGGGCCGTCAGCCCATCTACTCCTAATACCAGACATACCACTGAGAGCAGAATACGAATCACTCTCCCCTTGTACTCAGATCTATCCATTTGAGATTTCTTTTGCTTGACTTCACCTCACGTTACTGTCATTACAGGGTGCAGTTATATTACTGTGTACCACGCACCCCCAGGCTAATGAACTTTTGTACTGCCTTCTTAATACAGCACCTCTACTGCCTGCAGGATCCACAAAAAAAACCACCTCTAGTATACCAACGATCCTCTACAGGACCCCAAAGTTAGCCGGCTGAAGATCCATTTTAAATACTGCTCCTCTTGCCAAGTTACAATTCCCTTCTCTTGACTGTCTATGCTGTTTTTTGCTGATTGTGTTGTCTCAAACAGTGTACGACTAGCACAACCACCATTAGGACACGAGGGCAATATAGTCCTGACATTGTTAAGTAAGATCCACTCATTGCCTGCCTGGTACTCTGGGTGGTATTGCTACTGTTTATGCTGACCTGGGGCTTTTATGCCACATACAGTATGCCCACCTTGTTCCCTCTCTAAATGTTAACTTCTTGCATTTGTCTGTTAACATGCTTCCAAATAATATCCAATAAGCTCACTTTTACTTACGTTTCCGTTGTCTAACTCAAGATAGATGAAATACAGGGTGTTAAGAAAGCTGTGTGTGTGTTTACCCCTTCATCTAGTAGCCTGGTGTGTCAGTAGGGCTGAGGCCTTTGAAGGGTCAAGGCAGAAAACAGAGAACCTAGGTTCCAGGTGGGTAGCCTACTTCCTTCCTACTGGCTTCAACAAATCTGTACTGTATTTCACAATGTTTCCTAACACTTTTGCATTTATCATTTCATACGTAAAACTCTTTGTGTACAACATGACTATAAGATAACTGCTGTAATGGTAAATGTTATGTAATGTAATGGTAAATGTTATGTAATGTAATGGTAAATGTTATGCTCTCTGCTGCTCACTTTCCTGGCCACTCAGGCTACATAGTAAGAAAAGGCTTTGGTATAGATTTTGTTCAAATAGCCGAGAACATAACATTTACCATTACAGCAGTTATCTTATAGTCATGTTGTACACAGAGTTTTACGTATGAAATGATAAATGCCAAAGTTTTAGGAAACATTGTGAAATACAGTACAGATTTGTTGAAGTAGGTAGGCTACCCACCTGGAACCTGGGTTCTCTGTTTTCCGCCTTGACCCTTCAAAGGCCTCAGCCCTACTGACACACCAGCCTATGGTGGCCCAGGAGACGGGACTTCCTATTACAGAGGCCGTTGAGTAAACAGGAGATTCTTGCTGTATGTAATCTGACGGCGCTCGTCCCGCCCCCCTCCCTGTTCCCTCCTGGGCAGCCCAAATTGCAGTATCGGCGTATAACACGCACACACTATTTGCACCCGATTTTCAGGGTGAAAAAGCGCGTGTTATACGCCAATAAATACAGTATACCTTTCATAGGTGTGCGCAGCTTATTGCATTAGGGTGTGCACCCCAAAGCTCAAACACATATGCATGTGTGTGTATATATACGGAAGGTGTCAGGAGAGCAGTGAATGGTGTCATAAGGGCAGATACTGGTGGTGTCAGTAGGGCAGTTACAATACTATTTTAATTATTTTTTTGCAATTGTTTAGGAGAAAAAAACCCAGATTTTTTAATGTATTTATTTGGTAAAATATCAGGGGTCTAAACATTGGAAATATGCACCACACGGGGTGATTAGGGTGTGCCCAGGCACACCTGGCACACCCTGTGCGCACGCCTATGATACCTTTATTGCTATTCGAGAAAGTTCAAAAGTAGACATGATTGGCAAGCCATATTAAAATCATTTAAACTAAGATAAAGCCATGTGCTGAAATCTCACATATCCTCCTAAAAAGGTATAAATACAGTAAATGCACAAGGGTAATATATTACATGGCATATACAGTATGTCCAGTGTAGTGTTGTTTCAAGAGACGGGTGCACATGATTGCAGCCCCTTCCTTTTTAGCGTGGAGTTGAGAGCCTGAGTCAGCCGCTCCCGTCCTCTCCCCAACCCAGCCTTCCAATGATCGCTGGAGAGGCAGAGCACAGAGCCGGTAAATGACAGTCCACCACTCTGTGCTTAGAGCAGACCCAAGAACTGAGCAATCAATAGTCTTTGATCACTCAGTTCTCAGTGCAGAACCAGCAGAGGACAGTTGCAGCATCAGATGAGTATGTATGTCTGTTTTTTACATTCCCACACTTCTTTTCACATTGGCCTACCTCTAGACAGACTCCCCCCTACTCAGTCTATCATGAATGCTGCTGTCAGACTCATCTACCTAACCAAAAAACAGTGTTGGCCACCTCATTTTGTCAATATTTCCATTGGTTTCTGCTGGCCCATCAAATAAAATTGTTAATTCTTACAACAACATACAAAGTCAGGCACAATTCTGACCCAAGCTAATCATCAACATACACCCAAACTGTTCTTTTTGCTTCTTACAAGGCCTCCTGCTCTGTAGCTCCCTGTCACCTCCTCTCCAGGACTTCTCCAAAGCCTCTCCCTTCCTTTAAAACTCTCAATCTGTCCGGCTATCTCCTACCTACTTTGTCGGCCCTTAGGCAATCTTTGAAAACTCATCCCTCTTTTTTTTTTTTTTTACAAAAACCGGCAGATGACTCCTGGGTGCCGGGGTGGGCACCACAAAATGTGAGTGAGTTTTAAAAATGTTTTTATGGATTTTAATAAAAACATGGAATACACTATGAGACCCCACTCCCATGGGACTTTAATGCAGCCAAAATGCACACAAACACATAGATTTTGTAGTATAAAAGTAAAAACATGTTTATTGAACAACAAGGTTTAGTTCCTCTAGTCTAGACAACATGACAACTAGTCTATTGCTTGTGTCTCCTAATTAGGAGTAGAAATATCATATAGCATATATAAACTTTATTAATTATATAACCACCAATTATTTTCAACGCATTTCTACTGGATTAATATCATTACTCTGTATCGCAATTAGTTTTTTTTTTACTTGCTGTTATTTTACTATTTATTTAGGTATATTCCACCTACATCCCCGGAAGAAGATTCTTCCACAGTTGAAACGCGTTGGGTATATAATTGGTGGTTATATAATTAATAAAGTGTATATGCTCATATAGTTCAGAAGGCAGTGCAAATTCACAAGGCATAGTCAATGCGTATATCAGGAGTGCTGGGGCTGCTTGCTGCAAAGGAGCGAGTGGTCACTCTCCTCCCCCCAGCCTGATGCACCTCCCATTCTGAATGGCTGGCGGCAGCACGCCTCCCCAGGCCAGGATCCAGATTGCTAGGCAACTGTCAGCTCAGGCATCCTCTGCTCCTCACTGACTGCACCACCGTGGTGCTTTATTTGAACATCACAATCCAGTGCTTGTTAGGGCTGGGCTCAGCCCTTCCTTCTCTGAGCTGGCCGCTCAGCTGTCAGCTAATTGCTAGCTCCCATCTCTCTCCACAGTTACTCAGCTGTTGTTGATATCCTGCTTGTCAGTCCTGCCTACTTAAGCCGTCCAGTCCAGAGGGTCTCTGCCTTCGCCTTGGTCAGCATCACAAGAAACTATCTCCTGCGTTCCTGTTTAAAGATTGTTTTTGCTGACATCCTTTCTGGCTCCAGATCCTGCTTGCTGTTCCTATACATTGATCCCTGACTTCTGGCTTGGCTGACTATCCATTCCGGTTACTGAACTTTGGCTATGTTTTGTTTGTTCTTTTTACTTTTATTATTAAACAAGTGTGATTTAACTGTACTTCCCTTCTCTGTCTGATTTCATGGTTTCTGACAGAGCTCTGGGCTTGCGATAGCGTTATTGCTTCCTGACTGCTTGTCTGCTTCCCTGCCTGACCCAGATCTGCAATACCTGACTCTGGATTCTATTTTGCTTTCACCCCTGGTTGTGTTTTTTCTACTCTTTTGGACTGCCGCCTGCCTTGATCTCAGACTGCTTACTGGGTTATGGAGAATAGTCACACAAAGTGTTTCTCTGTCATGTGATAGTAATAAATATTATTCATCTGAAGCTGAAAACATTTTGCAATAATGCTTATGAGTGTATGGCAGCAGCTGGCTTCTGATTTCCTTATCTTTCAGCATGTTAGAGTGACCCAGGTCTTGTTCAAGTTCCTTTTTAGATGTTTTAATAAACATCAGGGCATTATATTTATAGTTTAATGTATTTATCTAATTAAAACCCCAACTCCAGGAAACTTAAAAATTATCCCTTGCAGTGGGGCTGCACCCAATACTAAAAAGTATTAATTGATTTTTTAGGTCTAGGGGATTTGTTAAAGTAGATTTACTTACCTGATCCTCTGATCCTCCTCACTGCTAGGAGGTCCCCGCAGTATCTTCACCGCCATGCTCTGGCAGTCTAAGGTCCTGATGTTATCAAGAACCAATGTAGGGTCCATAGCTTGCATAGGAGATGATGACGCTGAGGAACAGTCCACCACCGGAGCAATGGGGAATCCTCGCCTGCCAAGCTTACCATGCTTACTTTTCTACAGACGTAAACAAGCAATTAACCGTCACAGTTTGGGCACAGCCCTACTGCAAGGGACCATTTTAAAGTTTCCCAAAGTTGGGCTTTAATAAAGCCCAACCTTTAACCACTTCAGCCCCGGAAGGATTTACCCCCTTCCTGACCAGAGCACTTTTTACAAATTGGCACTGCGTCGCTTTAACTGCTAATTGCGCGGTCATGCAATGCTGTAACCAAACGAAATTTGCGTCCTTTTCTTCCCACAAATAGAGCTTTCTTTTGATGGTATTTGATCACCTCTGCCGTTTTTATTTTTTGCGCTATACACGGAAAAAGACCGAAAATTTTGAAAAAAAATGATATTTTCTACTTTTTGTTCTAAAAAAAATCCAATAAACTCAATTTTAGTCATACATTTAGGCCAAAATGTATTTGGCCACATGTCTTTGGTAAAAAAAATGTCAATAAGTGTATATTTATTGGTTTGCGCAAAAGTTATAGCGCCTACAATCTAGGGTACATTTTCTGGAATTTACACAGCCTTTAATTTATGACTGCCTATGTCGTTTCTTGAGGTGCTAAAATGGCAGGGCAGTACAAAACCCCCACAAATGACCCCATTTTGGAAAGTAGACACCCCAAGGAAATTGCTGATAGGCATGTTGAGCCCATTGAATATTCATTTTTTTTGTCCCAAGTGATTGAATAATGACAAAAAAAAAAAAAAAAATTACAAAAAGTTGTCACTAAATGATATATTGCTCACACAGGCCATGGGCATATGTGGAATTGCACCCCAAAATACATTTAGCTGCTTCTCCTGAGTATGGGGATACCACATGTGTGGGACTTTTTGGGAGCCTAGCCGCATACGGGGCCCCGAAAACCAATCACCGCCTTCAGGATTTCTAAGGGCGTACATTTTTGATTTTACTCCTCACTACCTATCACAGTTTTGAAGGCCATAAAATGCCCAGATGGCACAAACCCCCCCCAAATGACCCCATTTTGGAAAGTAGACACCCCAAGCTATTTGCTGAGAGGCATGTTGAGTCCATGGAATATTTTATATTTTGACACAAGTTGCGGGAAAGTGACAATTTTTTTTTTTTTTTTTTTTTTTTTGCACAAAGTTGTCACTAAATGATATATTGCTCACACAGGTCATGGGCATATGTGGAATTGCACCCCAAAATACATTCTGCTGCTTCTCCTGAGTATGGGGATACCACATGTGTGGGACTTTTTAGGAGCCTAGCCGCGTACGGGACCCCGAAAACCAATCACCGCCTTCAGGATTTCTAAGGGTGTACATTTTTGATTTCACTCTTCACTGCCTATCACAGTTTCGGAGGTCATGGAATGCCCAGGTGGCACAAACCCCCCCCAAATGACCCCATTTTGGAAAGTAGACACCCCAAGCTATTTGCTGAGAGGCATGGTGAGTATTTTGCAGCTCTCATTTGTTTTTGAAAATGAAGAAAGACAAAAAAAAAAATTTTTTTTTTCTTTTTTTAATTTTCAAAACTTTGTGACAAAAAGTGAGGTCTGCAAAATACTCACTATACCGCTCAGCAAATAGCTTTGGGTGTCTACTTTCCAAAATGGGGTCATTTGGGGGGGGTTTGTGCCACCTGGGCATTCCATGGCCTCCGAGACTGTGATAGGCAGTGAAGAGTGAAATCAAAAATTTACGCCCTTAGAAAGCCTGAAGGCGGTGCTTGGTTTTCGGGGTCCCATACGCGGCTAGGCTCCCAAAAAGTCTCACACATGTGGTATCCCCGTACTCAGGAGAAGCAGCAGAATGTATTTTGGGGTGTAATTTCACATATTCCCATGGCATGTTTGAGCAACATATAATTTAGTGACAACTTTGTGCAAAAAAAAAAAAAAAAAAAAAAAATTTGTCTCTTTCCCGCAACTTGTGTCACAATATAAAATATTCCATGGACTCGACATGCCTCTCAGCAAATAGCTTGGGGTGTCTACTTTCCAAAATGGGGTCATTTGGGGGGGGTTTGAACTGTCCTGGCATTTTATGCACAACATTTAGAAGCTTATGTCACACATCACCCACTCTTCTAACCACTTGAAGACAATGCCCTTTCTGACACTTTTTGATTACATGAAAAAATTATTTTTTTTTGCAAGAAAATTACTTTGAACCCCCACACATTATATATTTTTTTAAAGCAAATGCCCTACAGATTAAAATGGTGGGTGTTTAATTTTTTTTTTTCACACAGTATTTGCGCAGCGATTTTTCAAACGCATTTTTTGGGGAAAAAACACACTTTTTTACATTTTAATGCACTAAAACACACTATATTGCCCAAATGTTTGATGAAATAAAAAAGATGATCTTAGGCCGAGTACATGGATACCAAACATGACATGCTTTACAATTGCGCACAAACGTGCAGTGGCAACAAAATAAATACATTTTTAAAAGCCTTTAAAAGCCTTTACAGGTTACCACTTTAGATTTACAGAGGAGGTCTACTGCTAAAATTACTGCCCTCGATCTAACCGTCGCGGTGATACCTCACATGCATGGTGCAATTGCTGTTTACATTTGACGCCAGACCGACGCTTGCGTTCGCCTTAGCGCGAGAGCAGGGGGGACAGGGGTGCTTTTTTTTTTTTTTTTTTTTTTTTTCTTTATTATTTTTTTGCTTTTTTATCTTATTTTAAAACTGTTCCTTTCATTTTTTTTTTTTTTAATCATTTTTACTGTTATCTCAGGGAATGTAAATATCCCCTATGATAGCAATAGGTAGTGACAGGTACTCTTTTTTGAAAAAATTGGGGTCTATTAGACCCTAGATTTCTCCTCTGCCCTCAAAGCATCTGACCACACCAAGATCGGTGTGATAAAATGCTTCCCCAATTTCCCAATGGCGCTATTTACATCCGGCGAAATCTAAGTCATAAAATGCTCGTAGCTTCCGGTTTCTTAGGCCATAGAGATGTTTGGAGCCACTCTGGTCTCTGATCAGCTCTATGGTCAGCTGGCTGAATCACCGGCTGCATTCTCAGGTTCCCTGTTGAGACAGGAGAGCCAGAGAAAAACACGGAAGACGATGGGGGGGGGGGGGCATTCTCTCCCACTGCTTGTAAAAGCAGTCTAGAGGCTAATTAGCCGCTAGGATTGCTTTTACATGAAAGCCGACCGCTGGCTGAAAAGAATGATACCAAGATGATACCTAAACCTGCAAGCATCATTTTGGTATAACCACTCAAAGTCGTGAATGCTGTACCTGAAGACAAAAATATGGCTAACAATAAAGCACAGTAAATGGTAAAGTATAAAAAATTGCATACCTGAAAAGCAAACATGATAAAACATAATAACAATAAAACATTGCAGAATAGAATACAGTAAAAAAGAGCAGAACAATAGAGAGAATAGAGAGAGAGAGAATAGAGAGAGAACAATAAAACGACAACTATTACTTTTTATTTTATATTTTTGTTTGTGTTTTTTTTTTTTTTTTTTACACTTTTTTTGTAACTGTAACTTTTATAACTGTAACCGGTTCCAGGTTCGGGTCTCTCAAAATGCGATGGCATCTTGGGAGACCCTGTGAAAGTGTGTCCTAGTCTGTGCAATGCTGTACCCTACGCTAATACTCAGCTAGTGAATGGTAGCATTCAAAACATTCACCAATGCAAAGACCAGGATTGTCAGGACAGGAGGGACAATAATAGCGGGTGTCACGCCTATATCCGTGCTTACTGCAGACACGACATCTTTTTTGGGAGGGTTCGTTGGGTAGGGGTACTAGGGGGAGGACATAAAGAAAATGCCTCTCATGCAGCCGACTGCATTTGGTTGGGGATGTGAATGGGGGAAGTACGGGCGCTGCAGAAGCGGTGGGTTCCCAATTAGGATTGGCGAATGCAGCAAGAAGGGCATTATGGGCACGACGGGCCTGTGTTTGTCTTCTTTGTGGCAGCGGGACACTACTTGTGCTTGCCACCTCACCAGCTTGAACTGCACTTATGGGACTCGCCACGTCACCAAGTGTTACTGCAGTGCTGGTTTGACTATGACCGGGGTGTACTAGGCCGCTGGCGCTTGCCAGTTCACCAAAACGCTACCAAAAAAACTGTTAACGATCGCAGGGATCAGGCCTGACTCTGCGAACGCTGCAGTTATGCGTTTAGTGTTTTGTAAGTGACAGTGATCGATCGATACTGCACTTGGGTGGGCTGGGCTGGGCCGGGCGGAGGGGCAAAACGCAGGTGCTAGCAGGTATCTGGGCTGATCCCACTAACACTGCGTTTTTGGGAACCCTAAACTGCTGGGGATGCCAGTATAGATCTGATCGGATCAGATCAGATATTGATCAGTTCAGATACTATACCACTAAGGGAGGTGTACGGTGCGTGCGTGGGTGTTAGCGCTACTGGCACTAACCTGACGCTGCCTGGGGCTGGTGCTTGCCAGTTCACCAAAACGCTACCAAAAAAACTGTTAGCGATCGCAGGGATCAGGCCTGACTCTGCGAACGCTGCAGTTATGCGTTTAGTGTTTTGTAAGTGACAGTGATCGATCGATACTGCACTTGGGTGGGCTGGGCTGGGCCGGGCGGAGGGGCAAAACGCAGGTGCTAGCAGGTATCTGGGCTGATCCCGCTAACACTGCGTTTTTGGGAATCCTAAACTGTTGGGGACGCTAGTATAGATCTGATCGGATCAGATATTGATGCGTTCAGATACTATACCACTAAGGGAGGTGTACGGTGCGTGCGTGGGTGTTAGCGCTACTGGCACTAACCTGACGCTGCCTGGGGCTGGTGCTTGCCATTTCACCAAAACGCTACCAAAAAAACTGTTAGCGATCACAGGGATCAGGCCTGACTCTGCGAACGCTGCAGTTATGCGTTTAGTGTTTTGTAAGTGACAGTGATCGATCGATACTGCACTTGGGTGGGCTGGGCCGAGCCGGGCGGAGGGGCAAAACGCAGGTGCTAGCAGGTATCTGGGCTGATCCTGCTAACACTGTGTTTTTGGGAACCCTAAACTGCTGGGGACGCTAGTATAGATCTGATCAGATCAGATATTGATCCGTACAGATACTATACCACTAAGGGAGGCGTATGCTGCGTGCGTGGGTGTTAGCGTTACTGGCGCTAATCTGACGCTGCCTGGGGCGACGCATATCACCGCCGGGCGATCAGGGGGCTAAATCTTTATTCGGCGGGTGCCCTGACACTATAAAAAATAAACAAACTAACCAGCGTCACCCGTAACAGTTATACAGTGATCAGTGGTGAAAGGGTTAACTAGGGGGCAATCAAGGGGTTAAAACATTTATTAGGTAGTATATGGGGGTCCCTGTCGCTATAAAACGCTGACGGCGAACCTAAATATTTACCTCACTAACTAGCGTCACCAGTGACACTAATACAGCGATCAGAAAAATGATCGCTTAGCGACACTGGTGACGGGGGGTGATCAAGGGGTTAAAACTTTATTAGGGGGGGTTAGGGGGGTACCCTAGACCTACAGGGGGGTAATACTAACTGTCCTAACACTGTAAATGTCACAAACTGACACCAATACAGTAATCAGAAAAAAAAAAAAAAAAAAAAAAAAAACCTGCTGGTGTCAGTTTGTGACAGGGGGGGGGGGGTGATTGGGGGGGGATCGGGGGGCGATCGGGGGGGGGATCGGGGTGTTTAGTGTGCCTGGCATGTTCTACTGTGTGTAGTGTGTTGGTGCACTTACATTGCAGTCTTCTCTCCTCGGCCCGGAACGGAAAATACCGAGCCGAGGAGAGATGACATCATTTCCTCTGCCTCTGTGTACAATACAGAGGCAGGGAAATGATCCCATTGGCTGAGAGCGATCGCGAGGGGGGGGCCACGAATGGATGGCCTCCCCCTCACCTCCGATCGCCGGGGGAGATTTGCCGACCGCCGCTGGCACCGGGGGGGGGTCCGATCGGACCCCCCACCCGCGGGCAGGCAAGGACGTACATATACGTCCTTTTGCCTGCCCGTGCCGCTCTGTCGACGTATATAGTCGTGCGGCGGTCGGCAAGTGGTTAACAACAGACAAAAAAATCCTGGCAACATTCCTCACACACACACTGAAAGGGTTAAATATGTTTTTTTAGTCTCGGAAGATAGGCATATGCAATAATACTTACCTTCTTCCTCACTCCCGCAAGCTTTCTAGACCAATCCCCCAAAGCCACTTCCCTTTGCTGCTCTACCAGTCTAAGGCTTTCCAATGTTATAATGTACAAAGTAGCAGCGCTGCATTGCACGCAGTGGCATATCCTCCATTGGCCCACTGTGCCCTCACACATTGTACAACATGAGGGAACGCCATTCCATTTTGTCTTTGCTGTAGCTGCGAGTAACAATCCAGCTGGCAGGGATGAGCTCAGGTATATATAAATAAATATATATATATAAATCTAAAAAAAATTGTAAAATTAAAAAATTCCTTTACGAAAGAGAATCAATTTGATTAATAACCAAAAGAATATAAAGAAAATGAATGATGTATATTTAGATTTTTGTTTACCTAACACGGCTATGGTCCAGACCCGGGCACCAAGAGTATTAATAAACTGTCCAGTCCGTTTAATTTAATTAAATTACAAATGTTTAAAAGTTTTAGAAACACAATTTTAACTAGGAGAAAAAAGTCCCCATGAACAATGGTCGTATCACTATAGAAACGGCTTAAAGCTAAGAGATTCATTTAAGCCTGGGTGGATAGTAGCAGATAAAGTATGTATCCATTTGGATTCATGTTGGAGGAGCACCCTATCAAAATCTCCACCTCTATCAAAATCGGGTACATATTCTAGAGCAAAAAATTTCATTTTGGAAGCATCAAAGGCATGAAACAGTCCCATATGCCTACTGATTGGTGTTTCCACTTTTTCCTCTCCAGAAGAGACACGATCTCTAATTCGGTGAAAAAAGAGTCTTTTTGTTTTTCCTACATAAAATGCATTGCATTCACATTTCATATAGTAAACAACACCCACTGTTTTGCATGTTGCATAAAAACTAGGTTTGTATACTTGACCATTAGGAAGAGCCACCTCTGCAGTAGTCATTAAGAGACTACAGAAGTCGCATCTTCCACACGGGTAAGTACCCTTGCGTGTTTGCTTTACTCTAGGACTTAGATGACTTTGCACCTGTTGGTCTTTGAGGGACCTCGATTTACGGTAAGTAATTTGGGGGTAGGCCCCCACATATCTAGACAGGACATCATCTGTAGCAAGTAAATGCCAGTATTTTTTAACTATTCTACTAATCTTTTTATGTTCCCCTGCGAATCTTGTAATTAAACGCACATTTTGTTCATTTTTAAAACTTTTTTGAGTAAATTAAGTTCCTTCTGTCTTTTAGTTTTGCTCTTTTGTAGGCTTTTTTGCTCTTTTGTAGGCATGCCTTGCTGTATCCCCTATTTAGAAGACGATTCTGGAGTGCTTTTGCCTCCTGTTCAAAATCTTCACCCCTGCTACAATTCCTGCTCAGTCGCAAATATTGACTGTAGGGTATGCTGTGAATCAGACTCAGGATGAGAGCTGGTTGCATGCAAGATTGTATTTCCTGCTAACGGTTTTCTGTAAAGAGATGAGCCAATAGTGCCATCTGAGTTTGCATATATTGTGATATCCAGGAAGTTGATTGACCTCTGATTACAAACCAGAGTAAATTTTAAATTGTAGGAATTATTTTCCAATTTCTCCAGAAAAACAGTTAATTCATCCTTGGTTCCTGTCCAGACAATAAAAATACTGTCTATGAACTGTCTCCAGATTAGTACTTTATCAAAGTACTTAGCAAAACTGTCTGAAGAAAAAAATCTCACGCTCCCACCCCCCAGGTACAGTTGGCATATGATGGGGCACATTTCGTCTCCATCACAACCCCCTGCACCTGGAGGTAGTGGGAGCAGTCAAAGGTAAATATATTGTTGGTAAGAATAAAGAGCAGAAGCTTGGCAACAAAGTTGTTATATGCCCTTGCCTGGGGCCCCCGCTCAGATAGGAAGCCATTGACAACTCAAACCCCCAACTTGTGGGGAATCGAGTTGTAGAGGGCCTCCACATCTATAGCGACCAACCAGGCTCCCTCCGGAATGGACAGCCCATCAAGAGATCGTAGAAGGTCCGTAGTATCCTGAATATACAAACTCAAAGATTTTACATGTGGCCGTAAATAGTCATCAATTAACTGACTTGCTGGTTCCATTAAACAGCCATTGCCTGACACAATAGGACGTCCCAGAGGAAATAGGGCGTTTTTATGTATCTTTGGCAAGGCGTATAAAGTTGGCAACCTTGGCATTTTCACAGTTAGAAATTCACAAGTTTTTTTTATCAATTAAATTATCAAAGAATGCTCGGGTAATTAGAATGTGATATTTTGTTTGGGCATATTTAACCTGGGCTAAAGGAATAGGTCTGTACCATTGGCGATTAATTAGGAGATCCATGACCATAGCTTTACAGTTTTCAATATTCATAACAACTATGTTGCCTCCTTTATCAGAAGGTTTAATGATCAACTGATCATTATTTTTTAAGGAGATTAAAGCTCTACATTGAATCGGGTCAAGATTGGATTCTCTATTAGATCGTTTCCACTTGTTATTTTGGATTTCCTTCGTTACTTGCTGAGTGAATGGCCAGATACTTGGATTTCCCTGGAGCACAGGGAAACATTGTGATTTAGGTTTTTATAGAGGGGGTGAAGGGAAGCTTCTCTCAAATTGGGAATCCAAAGATTATTAACGGATTAGAGGAAGGATCCTCTAAAGGGTCATCTAAGGGGTTACTCTCCTCTCACAGTCCCATAAGATCATTTAAGGCTCTAATTCCATTGATGGTTTTGTTTTTCCAAATATCTTCGGATGAATTAGTCCTAATAGGATTCGACTGATCCTTATCATAAATTACTTTAAACATTAATTTACGGGCAAACAAATTTATATCTTTTATGACTTCAAAAGAATCGACCTCCTGGTCAGGACAGAATGACAGACCAAGGCTAAGAACCCTGGTCTGATCTTCTGTTAGTGAGCAGGAAGATAAGTTAATACCCTGGAAGTTGTCTTGCCTCCAGTTTTTGTTGTGATCCCAGGTGCACTGAGAATCTTTTTGAGAGATCCGCAGTGGGCTGGGGAGAAAAAATTGGTGCATTGCGAAGATCCCCTGGCGGGGGGATCAGTGGTAAGTCCCCAGAGGGGGTAATTACATTAGACGGGCTTACCTGAGAAGCTGCCAGAGAATTTGAAATAGAAGAAACATTGTTGCCAACATCAGAAACAGTGGAAGAAAGTGCAGAAGATACAGGTTTGTTTTGTGAATGAAGACCTGATCGTGTATTATTAAGTGGAATAAGTTTTGAAGCCAATAAATTCTGTGCCGGACGGTCATACTTGCGTTTTTGTGAGCCACTTGCTGAAGTCTGTTTGGAACCTTATTGGGAGGAGATAGAAGATAACAATGATTCAGCAGAATCACTTGGGTCTTGGTTTGAATTGTATTGTCTCTGGGGAAAAGGTTTCCTTTTGCATCCACCTCCCTCAGATAAGCATCTGTAGGCTGAATAGGTTTCATAAGACTGTCTATCTCGATAATATTTCTTATCTATAGTTTTCAAAATATCAGCTACAAATACTTCAAGATGTTTTTCCAGGGCAATTTCCGAATCTCTAAAAGTGGAGTCAGCCAGTAAACCATTATTATCTGTGTATAACTTTTCAATTTCAATATCTAAGGTTTCAATCTCCTTGGAATAATGCTGACAAAGAGAGTTCATCATCGTAAATGAACAAGACTGGAGATTGCTTTCCCACTCGTTTTTAAATTGTGGCTCCACCTTAAATAGATTCGGAATAATTTGCACTCGCAAGCCCCATGGAACTATTTTGTCTTCAATATATTTTAAAAAATATTTTTTGTTTCAAAATATGCGGGCCTTTTTCTCCAGTAATCTCCTAAGACTCATTAAGAAACGTTCCAAAGTTATACCTCCAAAGGAGGCCCCTTGTGCTAGATGGATTTTATCCATCAGACCCTCAAAGCCCAAACCGCTATAGGTTGCCATTGTACAAGACAAAAATTATAATTAGACAATACACTGATAAGTAGATAATTACAAATCAAAATTAGAAGTAATACATTTCAACAAACCAGCTCCATAAATTTTGGGTGTTTGCCACCCTATTATATCACAGAGGAGAAAGAAGGTTTTATGCCCTGTACACACGGTCGGACATTGATGGGACATTCCGACAACAAAATCCATGGATTTTTTCCGACGGATGTTGGCTCAAACGTGTCTTGCATACACACGGTCACACAAAGTTGTCGGAAAATCCGTTCTAAACGCGGTGAGGTAAAACACGTACGTCGGGACTATAAACGGGGCAGTAGTCAATAGCTTTCGTCTCTTAATTTATTCTGAGCATGCTTGGCACTTTGTGCGTCGGATTTGTGTACACACGATCGGAATTTCCAACAAGTTCCTATCACACATTTTCCGTCGGAAAATCCGACCATGTATACAGGGCAATAGAGTTACTTTGTTGTAAAATTAATTGTTATAGCGCCACATCCCTTGAATATGTATAGAATATAGAAAGGTTATTTTGGGACTTTTTATGGGCATATGAGACAAAATTATAGAAAAAATTGAAATGTAATAGATTCAAATTTTAGATTGAATACATAAAACATACATATATTGGATCAATGGAATATACAGACAAAAATGCACATTTGATTTATCTCTACATGTTTCGCCTTGTGTGGCTTCTTCAGGAGATCTTTTTACAGCAGGCACTGTATATAAGATGATCACTACAATAGAAAATACATATTTCAAAAAATGACAATACAAATAGAAAATACAAATTAATACAACAATATTTATATGACATTGCAGACTTGAACAGAAAATAAAACACAATTAATGCACTGATCTGGACACTAACCTGTGTATTCAATAGATGAACAAACACCAACATTCTTAGTATGGATGGATATAGTGCAGTCAATACATTTAAGTCTCATGCACATAGGCAGAAAACATACATTAAAGGCATTTTCCAAATTTGTATGCCTCTCAACTTAGCACCATTTCAGCCAATGTGTTTGTTTTGTTTATTCTTTTCAATGTTGAATAAAAAATAATTAAAAAAATAATTTTGCCATGCAAAAACATCCATTAAGTGTAATTTTAAATGGAGCAACTTATAGAATAGAATGTATACTTTTTTTTTCACAGAGAACTGCTAAGTGCAGTAGCGCATGGTAGCTAAGCGTAGTATTTTCTTTAGTGCCACCTGTGATGCACTACAAAATATGAACTGGAAATAAACCCCCCAAAACAACAAACACCAACGTAAGAGGACACTGACCACCACAGTAAGGGGGCATTGACCATCAATGTAAGGGGACACTGACCACCAATATAAGGAGGGCACAGTGACCACTATTGTAAAGGGGGCACTATCCCACAAAACATCAAAGTCAGGGGCACATTGGCCACCAATGCAAAAGGGCAAACTGACCACCAATATGAAAGGAAATACTGACCATCAAGTTAAGGAGGTATACTTTATAGGCCATATTTCATGAAATATACTCCCCAGGGTTGTATTACATGTACAAGTATTTGTATATGAAGTACAAGACATTCAGTAGACCTTTGTTAGCGCTCTACCTGTGTATTTAAAAGGATTAAATGGTTTCCTGTCATGCAAACATTACACACAGAAAACGTCTTTGTGCACAAAGTGGAAGTACAGAAATGTATTTTTGTAAATATTCTGAGTTTCAAGCCATACCACGTACTGTACTGTAGTTGAGAATACCGCAAAGAGGAAGCTCCTTTAAATTTGCTGACACCAAAAAAATGTAATTTTACACTGGTGCCAAATTTGGGCTGCTGGTCACTGTCTAGAAACAATGCAGATCAAAGTCACAGTCATATATGGCATAATACTATCAAGCAACTAGGAAGCTGTGAAGGTGAAAGAGCAACCAAACTCAGAATTATTTCCCACATTTTTGGTGGAGTGGGTGGGCCTTCACTGCCGCCTCTGGAATTTCCCATGATCGCCTTCATGGCCATGACATCCTTAGAGCTTGGTTGAGAGTTGAGCTTCTGCTATTACCATGACTTATTGCATTTGTAACGCTAAGGTGAAGCACAGTTTGTACATTTGTATATATTTACCTTCAGCTTAACAGTGACTACATTGTGAATGTCCCAGGCCCACTTACTTGCCAAAAATGATGGGCTTCAGTCACTTTGGTTGAGATTTTTGTAGATTTTTTTGCACATGTATGTAACACTACCATCGCAGAAGCCACTTGGTTTGTTGGGTCCTCTGTTCTTTACCACCACTCTTTAACCCGCTCGGTCCCCACTGACACACCTGGATCATAAAACGTGCTGCAAGGACCTTGGTTGGCTTAAACACGAGTATAATACCACAGCAGTAACAAAATGCAGAAAACAGGCCATGAGCAACTTGAGATGAATGTACAGTGCCTTGAAAAAGTATTCATACACCTTGAAATTTTCCACATTTAGTCATGTTACAACTAAAATCGTGAATGTATTTTATTGGGATTTTTATCACCCCCTATGTGACACATAGGGGGTGATATTACAAAAGTCGTGCGCCATCAGTAGAGGCGCATGGCGAGGTGCAACGCACATTTACATATTACTAAATGAATATGGGAACAAGGTGGTTGACTTTTGGGGTGCCTGAGTCCCTCCTGCCCCCAAGCTTCCACCCCCCTTTCATGGGCTGGCTTGCTGTGTGTTTGGCTAGGGATTTGTCGGTGTGTGGGAGGGGCACAATATTTTTTTAGTTTGGGGTGGTATTTTTCCTGTGGGGGTTCTCATTTTAAGCCTTAACAGACCCCAATGGCCTTGTATGTATTGGGGGGGCAGGCTATTTTTTATTTTGGGTTAAAATCTTGCAGCTGCAATGTAGATTTGTAAGTTTTATCTAAAGCCGTACATCTTTGAAGCAGCATTTTGGATACATGCTACAGATACACCACTTTACAGGCAGAGTAACCCCACACCCCCCCCACAAGTTACTAGCTTTTAAGCAATTTTGCATTTTTAAAGGCACTTCTCCTTGTTTTGTTTTTGGGGTTGTCCAAATTAGTGACATTGATATATGTCCCTTAGGGTGGGACCTGGGCCCCCATACTCATTTTTACGCCAATAACTAGAATATAAGCCAGCCAAGTGGGGACTCGCAAAATTAACAAGTCATTTCCCATAGACTGCAATGATATTTGTTGTATAACTTTTGCCCATGTTAGGCTCTTTGTTTGCCCCCTGGGCCGGGGGGTGTTTGTCCCATCTGTAATTTTGTAGCATGCTGGATGATGTGCTTCATTTTGGACAGGGGGGTGGCTTATTTTGTGCTAGCAGCATTTGGGTTGTTCTGGGCATGCTAAGGGACTTTGTTTTTCTTCTGTGGCTTTTGGTGTGTGAAATGCATTTGTGTTGGTCTGGGCACACTCAGGGACTTTTGGGTTTTGTTGTGCTTTTTGTGTGTGAAAAGAACTTGGATTTTTCTGGGCATGCTCAGAGAGTGTGTTTTTTGGGTTAGTAATTTAATGACATCCTTAACAGGTGTACCCACTTTGAAGTTCTGTCTCTACATAGGGTGAAGTTATATTTGTGTGTTTCATGGACTGTGCATGTGTTTTCAATTGCCTCATTAGCACACAAACCTATGTTATATAAAGCTTGCAGATAGCATTCTTTACTTTGCCCTGAAAAGAGGTGGGTGCGTGCGTTACATTTGGGTTTCCTTATAGAGTTTGTAACACATGTATTTTCTCTTTGTATTTTGTTTGTTATGTCTTTGCAAAACAGATGTGTTTTAGAGCAAGTATTTTTTATTAAGCAAGCATTATTTTGCAAAATCTTCCTCAAGCTCTTGTGACTACTAAATGTTTAAATCCTTAAAAGTATGTCCGTTTTTGGAAGCAGTCCTTTTAACTCCTGTTAATTTCCTCTGCAAAATGGTCAGACCTCAAACCCATATTCTCTTTTTCAAGTCCTGTTTTGTTGACCAATAAAATTTGTAGCAAATTTTTATGTTTCATGTGTTTTGATAATTATTTGTTTTGCAGATGCATGCTCAATCCAAGTAATGCATTTTACATTTTTTTCTCCCCCCACCCCCCTTTAAACAATTTTCATGCCACAGATTTCCCAGCTGCAGCTTAACTAGGCTGATTGGCATGGCAAAACAAAAAAAGGTGTGATTTGTCTAAAAGCTACTTTCCTGGTGCCTTCATGGTAGCATATGCATGTGTAAGCTGCCATAAATAGGCACCAGGAAAAGAAAATTAATGAGAGGTAAGTATTCAATTTTCCATTTTAGCACAGTGGTTCTCAGTCCTCAAGTACCCCGACAGGACATGTTTTGGGAATTTATCTTAGCTAAAATAGCTGTCCAAAATACCAAGTCATTGACTCTGATTCAAAGCACCTGTGCAAGATGAATGTAAACCTGTAAACATGGCATGTTGGGGGTACTTGAGGACAGGGTTGAGAACCACTGATTTAGAGCACTGAGCTAAAATCTAGCTCAAGACAATCCTATTCTAATTGGGGGCATTTGGGGGAAACCAGTTGAGTGTTAGAACCCCTGCTTGTCTTTTTTAGGTTGGGCTTTGTGTCCTTTTTCTGAAAATAGCCAAACAGGAAGTGAGGGTAAAGCCCTACCAATGTCTTTCTTTGGGGACACACAGGTCAATCTAACTAGTGTCCCCATTAGGCAAATTGCACTCTAGCACTTGGTTGTGTACACCCCAAATGATTAGGTATTTTGGGGTTTATTAAAGGCAAATCCACTCTGCAATACAAGTGTACTCGCTGTAAATCAGAAGGGAAGCACTGGTGATTTTATTATCCAATCATGTAGAAGCAAAGATGCTGTTTTTTTATTTTCCTTCCATGTCCCTCTCGGATCTCCAGCAACTGCACTTCCAAGTGCACCTGTAGTGCAAAGTGGATTTGCCTTTAGTAAATAAACCCCAAAGTCCAAGATACCTAATAATTCGGGGTGTAACACACACAGCAAAATGCTAGAGTGGAATTTACCTAATAGGGAAACTATTTAGATTGACCTGTGTGTCCCCAAGGAACGACACTTGTAGGGTTTTACCCTCACTTCCTGTTTGGCTATTTGACAGGAAGTGAATAAATTTGAAGGAGAAACTGGCAAAATTTGGGAGGTGTCTTCACCCTTTCAGGGGTGCAGACATCCCCAAAAACTGACAAGACTTCTAATCCCTCTGCATTCTATTCCCAAGCAAAAATAAGAAAGGATTTAATTTAGTTTAACTTTACAAAGACACATTCCTAAGCTCAACTGTGATGCACATCAATGGCCCATTTAGACCTTGTTTAATAGAAAACACCAGTTTTGTATCTGCTTTGCTATTATTTTCCATAAAAATTGGGTTCCTGCAGCTAGATGCGTGACCGCTGTGTATGTGAGATGCTGTGTGCGTAGAGGTATGTACCCGTGGTGCATATCTGGTTCCCGGAAGCGGTGGCCAGCACACAGGAATGACATCACGCCCCTCCAGGAAGTTGCTTGTACTGCTGCTAATTTCTTCCCACCACCATGCCCCGCTCACTGTTCTCTGAAGAAGAGATGATCCTTATTTGTAAATTAAGATAATTTTTGATTTATTTTTACATGGGGTAGTGTTTGTATGGGTCATGTGTGTATGTCTAAATGATTTGGCCTCAAAACACACACCTACTTCCTGTGTACAGATGCACTTTCAGGCCAATGTATATTACTTCCTGCTTCAGTGTGTGTGTATATATAGATATATCTATAGATGTAGGTTCTTGTGTCCACCAGCAGAGAGAAGTTGGGTAGATGCCACACTCCCAATTCTGGAGGCATAATAATGGTCTAGCACAGGGGTCTTCAAACTATGGCCCTCCAGTTGTTCAGGAACTACAATTCCCATCATGCCTAGTCATGTCTGTGAATGTCAGAGTTTTACAATGCCTCATGGGATGTGTAGTTCCACAACAGCTGGAGAGCCGTAGTTTGAAGATTCCTGATCATTTTAGCTTGTCTTGAAAAAAGGTGGTTTTTCATGTGCCTTCTATAATGCCCAAGAAATATCGTTAGGAAAATACAAGTGGGTCATGGCACATCTACATTCCAAATTTGGCACTTAAGATGGTCATGCACTATGCAATCTGATTGACCAATCTCTGTACAACTCGATATTTAAGCAAAATAGGTAATAGGAAGACGCACTTGAATAATCAGTTCAAAATATAGGGAATCAAACAGGCTCTTGCACTAAAATTAATTTATTTAAGGTCTAACTGATTGCAGTGTATGGTCACCTTTAAAGATCAAGATCTGAAAATATTAATTTATTGGGTTTAGAAACACTTCTCTGTTGTTTGTAATGTATTGAAAGATTTGGGTAAAAAAAAAAAAAACACATTTCAAAGATATATTAGAAGTGATAGGAATGAGATTAACATCAAAAGGTTTAATTAACTGAGTACACCTATTAATTGCTTAACAAGACACATCCAATGAGATGAAATGAACCAATTGTATTGGGCGTGCGCTATTATCAATGAGAAAACCGCAGTTACCCTAGTGACAGTTGCAGTTTACATATGCGGGTATTTATTATCGTTATTTGTGCTTCAATGTGCGTCGGTTCGCACATTCAATTAATGAATTTTCCAGCACACTAATTAATGTATGAACTGGTTCAGTGCCTTCTTCTTAGTAACTCACCCCCATAGTTGTGAAGTGGAAGGAACATGATAAATGGTTTTCAACATTTTTTACAAATAAATATCTATAAAGTGCATTTGTATTTGGTCTTCCATTTGTATTCAGCCCCCTGAATACTTTGTAGAACCACCTTTCGCTGCAATTACAGCTGCAAGTCTTTTTGGGGATGTCTCTACCAGCTTTGCACATCTAGAGAAACATTTTTGCCCATTCTTCTTTGCAAAATAACTCAAGCTCTGTCAGATTGGATGGAGAGTGTCTTGCCACAGATTCTCAATTGGATTTAGTTCTGGACTTTGACTGGGCCATTCTAACACATGATAATGCTTTAAGCTAAACCATTCCATTGTAGCTTTGACTGCATGTTTAGGGCTGTTGTCCTACTGGAAGGTGAACCTCCGACCTAGTCTTAAGTCTTTTGCAGACTCTAACAGGTTTTCTTCTAAGATTGCCCTGTATTATCTCCACTAGAGGTACCATGGGCCTTTTGGCTTCTTCTCTGATTAATACTCTCCTTGCTCTGACTGTCAGTTTAGGTGGACAGCCACGTCTTGGTAGGTTTGCAGTTGTGCCGTACTCTTTCAATTTTTGGAATATTTTTTTATAACCTAACCCTGCTTTAAACTTCTCCACAACTTTATCTCTGACCTGTCTGGTGTGTTCCTTGGCCTTCATGATGCTATTGGTTCACTAAGGTTCTCTAACAAATCTCTGAGGGCTTCACAGAACAGCTGTGTTTATAATGAGATTAAATTACAAACAGGTGGACTCTAGTTACTAATTTGGTGACTTCTGAAGGCAATTGGTTCCACCAGATTTTAGTTAGGGGTATCAAAGTAAAGAGGGCTGAATATAAATGCATGCCACACTTTTCAGATATTTATTTGTAAAAAAATTTGAAAACCGTTTATCATTTTCCTTCCACCTCACAATTATGTGCCATGTTGTGTTGGGCTATCACATAAAATCCCAATAAAATACATTTACGTTTTTGGTCGTAACATGACAAAATATGGAAAATGTCAAGGGGTATGAATACTTTTTCAAGGCACTGTATTTTCCAAGGACAAGCAAATACAATGGAAACAGCATACTGGACAATATACTACGTTAGATTAACTGACGGGCAGGTTAGCCTCACCTATGGCCATTGACTTACTCTGCAATAAGGCTAAGCCCCATTACACTAGTCCACACAGTAAGAATGATATCAACCATGAAAACATGAATGGCATAAAGAAACCTCACTGTAATGATTAGCAATGGATATCCAAATAACATCCCTGTTTGCACTCTATGTATACAGCTCCAATAGCAGGTGGATGTACACTTTACTACTAGATGGAGCAGCGTCTTTTGCACACTCAATTATGTACCAAATGTGTGTAGCTACGCTAGATCCATTTGCATATGATCTTTTGTCTCACTAGCTTAATCAAGTACTGCAGACTGTGTGTTACTATTTATTTCAATGGAGCAAGGTATCTGACGTTCGGCCTGCGCCATGCGAAGGCGCCACTGATGACGAAACGCCTCCGACTTGGCTGTTACTGAAGACATGAGCTGACAGTCTGATGGTTTTTGACTCATTTGTGCCTGTTTACAACTTATCGAATGTACTGCTTACATATTATAAACAAAAGGACTTGAATGTTAGCAGGCTTCACTGTGCTTGTTAATTTTTTTATTCACGATCGATTGGGAGCTGCTGCTGAGCAGCCACCGCCTATCTCGGATACCGGGCTATTTTGTGCCTTTATGACCATTAGAATTTATGGTCCATACTATCTGTTAAAAAAGCTAATTGTTGGTGCTTGGTGGTGGATTTCATCAATCAACGTTACTTATACACCTTTTTGCACTTTATGGACACTCTTATTTATTATTGAAAAGGACTTTTTCATTGAAAGGCCTTTTTTATGTTCACCTAACACTGGATTTTTCTCCTATTTCATTATAGCCAGTTCATACGATTGATATTTTTACATTTTTTATGTTATATTTTGCTCATATTTTATTCACTGCATGTTTAATTGTTTTCATGGCACATCATTTAGCATATGATTACTCACGATTGCGCCGCATTCAGGATTTAGCGCTGCTTTTTATTTATACTAATCATTCACAACTAGTATCATTGTGTCAGGGCTGGGCTCAGCCCTTCTTTCCCTGAGCTGGCCGCTCAGCTGTCGGCTAATTGCCAGCTCCTATCTCTCCACAGTGACTCACCTGTTGATGATATCCTGCTTATCAGTCCTGCCTACTTAAGCCGTCCAGCCCAGATGATCTCTGCCTTCACCTTGGTCTACATCACAGAGACTCCTGCGTTCCTGTTAAAGACTTGCTTGCCTGACATTCCTTCTGGCTCCAGATCCTGCTTGCTGTTCCACTACGCTGATCCCTGACTTTCTGGCTTGTCTGACTATCTGTTCTGGTTACCGAACTTTGGCTATGTTTTGACTAAATTTGTCTGCTCAATGACCAGGCCATTTTTTGCGATATGGCACTTTTTGTTTTAAAAAATGAACATTTATTACAGCACCCATGACACAGGATTCATAAAGAATTATGGTTTTGAAAAGTGAGAGCATATTTGCTTTCAGACTTTCTCTAATTGAAACGTCATATAGAGCTGTCTGAATGGAGCACACCCTCAAATGATACTTGCCTTATTAGGCACCTGACATACCAATATTACTTCTGATCTGATATCTTGGTGCCAAAAACTCATTTAAAAAAGGATCAAGGGACAGATTGATGGCACCTAAAATCCTGTAGGCCTCATGCTGGTGTTCTGAAAAATCTAACTGTACATACCCAGCAGGAAATGTAAACCTACAACTCTTCACCTAAAACTAAAAAGTGTTGGTGATTTAACGCTTTAATAAAAATATTTTTACCTAATGACATATCACTGATGTTTAATGCACTGTCACATGTTGTTATTCAAATCCACCACTTAGCGGCAGAAGTACAAAGATGCTGCATACTGTATGTGGTTAAAAGAGAAAAAAAAAAGAAATAACACTTAACCAAACTAAGAAAAAAGTGAGCACCTTCATGCCATACATGTTATATACTTAAAAATGCTTTAGTTTTTTTTTTTTATAAAATACTTTGTTTTTTTTTAATAAAACATTGTTTTTTTAAAATCTGGGAATATGCCCTTATGCTATACAAGTGTTTAACCAAGCAACAGTGTATACCCTAGTACAGCCATGCACAGTCATTCATGTCTGTGGGTGGCTGTACGCAGCACCGGGGCCTTCCCAGGCAGGGAAAATACGCTGGAATTTACGTTGCACTGGCTCAAGCTCCCATGTGCAAGAGTCTTAACTTACATGAGCCTAAAAAAAAAAAATCAAAAAAACAAACATCCACAGAGAGCTAACACTTTTTCTGAGCTTACCTTAACCACTTGTCTAGCAAGATACACTATATAACCAAAAGTATTGGGATGCCTGTCTTTACACGCGCATGAACTTTAATGGCATCCCAGTCTTAGTCCGTAGGGTTCAATATTGAGTTGGCCCATCCTTTGCAGCTATAAAAGCTTCAACTGCCACCTAGATGGGGTAAGACAGCGAACAGGCGGGGGGCTCAGTGGTTTGAGGTGCCGCCAGGAGGGGGTCTGGGTGGTTGTTTGCCGCCTCCTCAAAAAAAAACACCCACCACTGTCCCAAAGGTGTTCTATCGCGTTGAAGTCAGGACTGTGCAGCCCAGTTAAGTTACTCCACCGCAAACTCGCTCAACCATGTCTTTATGGACCTTGCTTTGCACTGGTCCAAATCATTTGGTGGAGGGGGGAATTATGATGTGGGTATTTTTTTCAGGGTTTGGGCTTGGAGCCTTAGTTCCAGTGAAGGGAACTCTTAAGGTGTCAGCATACCAAGACATTTTGGACAATTTCATGCTCCCAACTTTGTGGGGACAGTTTGGGGATGGCCCCTTCCTGTTCCAAAATGACTGCGCACCAGTGCACAAAGCAAAGTGCATAAAGACATGGATGAGCGAGTTTGGGGTGGAGAAACTTGACTGGCCTGCCTCAACCCAATAGAACACCTTTGGGATGAATTAGAGCGGAGACTGCGAGCCAGGCCTTCTCGTCCAACATCAGTGCCTGACCTCACAAATGTGCTTCTGGAAGAATGGTCAAACATTCCCATAGACACACTCCTAAACCTTGTGGACAGCCTTCCCAGAAGAGTTGAAGCTGTTACAGCTGCAAAGACTGGGCCAACTCAATATTGAACCCTACGGACTAAAACTGGGATGCCATTAAAATTCATGCATTCAGGCATCCCAATACTTTTGGTAATACAGTGTATGTTTATAAACTGTGTGGCAGACAAGTGGTTAAATCAAGCTCACAGCTGCTGCTGCTGCAGCTATGAGCTTGGTAGTGGCTTTTAGAACTGGTAAAGGGCTTTCAGGTAAATGTGATCACTTTTATGGTGCTTTCAAAGCATGTCCTCCGCCCCATGTGGAAGACACGGTAATGTGTTTTATTACCTGCATTGGGGCTCTCAACCGAAACCCAGCTGCAAAAGCAGCCCGAAGCTGTGTACACAGGTTCCCAGGCTTACAGTGTACTCCCCATGAGTCTCAGATGTTCCTCCATGCAGAATGAGTTTGATGGGTTACAGTCCCTGGCTGTGCATCAGCCAATCTGGATCTTCTCTGTCTGTTGTCAAGGGTGGAATTCCCTCTTTGCTCTCCTTGTATGTTCTCCTCTCTCTTTCTCTCCATGCTCCAGGCAGGGAGGGAGCAACAGTCTACCGGTTCTGTCTGGAGGCTTAAAGGGGCCACTGGCAGATGCTATACATGTGAGCAGTGAATTATCACAACTCAATACTGTATTGGGCCCTAATAAAAATGGAAGATATAAAAAGACTGAAAATAACTTTTGAAATGACTATAAAGTGGACCTTCCATGTAAATATAAATGAAAAGTCCTCTTACTCACATTCCTTCTCCCTACAAATGGCTTCTGATGCATTTCTGCAGTGGGATTAAGCCCATTCTCTTTTGATTTAAAGTATACAGTATCTAAAGTGACATCTTTTTTTCATTTGGGATAAAGCAGGGAAGTGTTAATATTGATGTCAGTTTTTGTTTTTGCCATCTGGGGCCCATTAGGGAGAATTTTTTTCACTTCCTGTCCTGCAGACTCAACAGAAAGAGAAACCCCCTCTTAGACAGTTGTCATGTGAGGAACTGTATCCATAGGAAGATGTCCCCCGTATTGCTGTTCTGCAGCAATTCAAAATTTTGGATTTACCCCCACTCTTAATCCCCATGACACTGGAGATCGAGAAAAAAAAAAATTGTCTTCAGTTAGTTTCGATTTCAAACCAACTTTATTTTCAATCGCTTTTTAAATGAATTTGCATATGGGGAGTGGGGGCTGGCCTGCGGGTAAAGTGGACCTTTTCATTTTAATGGAAGGTCTACTTTAACATGTTAAAACTGAGGCTGGGTTCACATCATTGCGACTTGCATGCAGGTTGACCGCATCCAATTCGCAATAGCAGGAGATTGTGGCCACCTCTCTATGGAGCCGGTTCACATATCTCCGCAGCAAGTCTGGTGCCGGTCTGTTTCAGGTCTGAATTCAGCCCAAAATCCTGCCTGAAATCAGACCTGAAACAGTGAACCAGGACGCACCTGTGAGCCGAATGCGGCGATGGTGTGAACCCAGCCTTAAAGCGGTAGTAAAATGCAAAAAAAAACAAAAAACTTTATGACATACTAACCTTAAAACAAAGCATTCCAGTGGCACGCTGTAACAGTTACTTCCATCTTCATTTGGTCTTTCCAGGGTCGTGAGCGTCAGCTGTTTGAATTAGACATGTGCAATTTGTTTCGTTACAAATACGTTTTTCAATGAATTTCAACAAATTTGTTAATTTGGAAATATCGGAATTAACGAAAACCCGTTTAACTAATTTTTCCGAATATTCGTAAATTCGAATATTCGAAAATTCGTAAATTCGTAAATTCAAAATCCGAAAATCCAAAAACCCAATAATTCGAAAATCGAAAATAATAACTAACTAATAGCAACTTAACTATTACTAACTATTAAATTATAGGTATTGGGATTTCCTTTCAAATTTGGCTCTTAGTGAACATAGCGATTACGAATTTATCCAAAGTTACTTAATTATCCGAAATATTGAATGCCGTATCCAAGCGAATGTAACGTAAAAAATTAATACTAATAAATAACAATAATAATAATAAAAACATTTATACGAATTTATCTGAAGTCACGAATTATCTGAAATAACGAATGAGGCGTCTAAACTAAGGAAACGTAACAAATTAATAATAAGTAATAATAATAAAAAGTTTTTATTATTATTATTATTATTATTGTTATTTATTATTATTAATTTGTTACGTTCCATTCGTTTAGATACGGCATTCAATATTTTGGATAATTAAGTAACTACAGATAAATTCGTATTTGTTAGGTTCACTAATGCCGCGTACACTCAAGCAGACTTTCCGGCAGACTTGGTCCGGCGGACCGGACTCTGCCGGACAATTCGATCGTGTGTGGGCTCCAGCGGACTTTTTTCCCCAAAAGTCCGACGGACCTAGAAACAAAACATGTTTCAAATCTTTCCGACGGACTCGAGTCCGGTCGAAAAATCCGCTCATCTGTATGGTAGTCCGACGGACTAAAACCGACGCTAGGGCAGCTATTGGCTACTGGCTATCAACTTCCTTATTTTAGCCCGGTCGTATGTCATCATGTACGAATCCGTCGGACTTTGGTGTGATCGTGTGTGTCCAAGTCCGTTCGTTTGAAAGTCCGGCGGACCTACGCTGCAAAGTCCGTCGGAAAGACTGTCGGACCTAGTCCGGTGAAAAGTCCGCTTGTGTGTACGAGGCATAAGCCAAATTTGAAAGGAAGTTCAAAAACCTATAATTTAATAGCTAGTTATTAGTCAGTTAGTTAGTTATTCTTTCAAATTTTCAGATTTTCTTTCTTATTTTCGAATTTTCGAATTTACGAATTTTCGGATTTACGAATTGCAATCATAACGAATGACCTGAAAAAAGAAAAAAAAAATGAATGAAACATAAACGAAAACTAACAAATTTTTTGGCAGTGCACATGCCTAGTTTGAATGGCCAAGCTGCACGGGAGTTACAGCCGCAGCACAAACCTCTGAATGGATGGCACCATCCATTCAAGGCGCAGTGCGCATGCACTGGTGATGATGTCACTGACTGCTACTAAAGTAAATATTTATTATTTTTACTGTGCTTATCATTGGCTTACCTGTAAGTATAAATCAAAAAGTGGACTTTCCTATTGCTTTAAGCTGGGTACACACTGTAAGGTTTTTTTTTTTTCATTCAGCCAGCAAGATGAATGAAAAAATAACTCACAGATTCCTTCACCCGCACAAGTAAGGTGGATGCAGGAATCTCCCCTGCTGTGCTATTGTATTCTGACAGGGGGGCTGTTGGAGGTTCGTGGCTGTGCAACAGGGCCCAGACAAGGAAGGTATCTTGGCTTTTCTCATACTTCAGTGCACAGGGATGAATTGGGCTTTAGAACTCAATGAGATTAACAAACTGGAATTAATACAATTTTAAAAAGACTTTCAGGCACTCTAGCTATATATTATAGCTATTATAATATCCAATTTCTTTTAAAGAAACACATAAAAACAAATCTAAAACTGGACAAGCACATAACAGTCTCATTTTACAATCTCCATTAGAGTAACTAAAATGTATATTCATTAGCATAGAGGACTACATGTTTTGATATATAATTAATGGATTGTTCAGGAAGACTTTCACACTACCATAAGGTATTGTACAATCCAAGTGTGTCATATGTGACCAGCATACTTTATAAGACCCCTTTCACACTGAGGCGCTCGAAAATTGCCCATAAAACGTTGGGCGTTTTGCAGCGCTTTTGTGACACTTTTCAAGCGATTTTGCGACGTGAGCGGTGCGCTTTTTTTAAGGTCACGTGACTCAAAAGAACCATTTTGCGGGGCTTTTGAAGCTCTTTTGCAGCGCTTTTCAGTCACTTTTGAAGCGCTTCCCATTCATTTCAATAGACAGGTTTTTGAGGTAATTTTTTAAGGGATCCAAAGATGCTGCTTGCAGGACTTTTTTCACCTCCCCATTGTAAAAAGATCCATTGATATTATTGGGAAGCAGTTTTCAGGAGCTTTTAAGGCACTTTTTTAGCGTGAAAGCGCCAGAAAAAGGCCCCTGTGTGAAAGGGGTCTAACAGTGGCCTCCAAACTGTGGCCTGTTGGGCAGATGCAGTGATTTGCTTGCATTTACCTGACCCTTGTGGTACTATTCCTTCCAGTGATATGAGACACTATTCCTTCCACTGATATGAGGCACTATTCCTTTCAGTGATATGAGACACTATTCCTTCCACTGATATGAGGCACTATTCCTTCCAGTGATATGAGACACTATTCCTTCCACTGATATGAGACACTATTCTTTCCACTGATATGAGACACTATTCCTTCCACTGATATGAGACAGTATTCCTTCCACTGATATGAGACACTATTCCTTCCACTGATATGAGACACTATTCTTTCCACTGATATGAGACACTATTCTTTCCACTGATATGAGACACTATTCTTTCCACTGATATGAGAAACTATTCCTTCCACTGATATGAGACACTATTCCTTCCACTGATATGAGACACTATTCCTTCCACTGATATGAGACACTATTCTTTCCACTGATATGAGACACTATTCTTTCCACTGATATGAGACACTATTCCTTCCACTGATATGAGACACTATTCCTTCCTCTGATATGAGACACTATTCCTTCCACTGATATGAGACACTATTCCTTCCACTGATATGAGACACTATTCTTTCCACTGATATGAGACACTATTCTTTCCACTGATATGAGACACTATTCCTTCCACTGATATGAGACACTATTCCTTCCTCTGATATGAGACACTATTCCTTCCACTGATATGAGACACTATTCCTTCCACTGATATGAGACACTATTCCTTCCACTGATATGAGACACTATTCCTTCCTCTGATATGAGACACTATTCCTTCCACTGATATGAGACACTATTCCTTCCTCTGATATGAGACACTATTCCTTCCACTGATATGAGACACTATTCCTTCCACTGATATGAGACACTATTCTTTCCACTGATATGAGACACTATTCCTTCCACTGATATTAGACACTATTCCTTCCACTGATATGAGACACTATTCCTTCCACTGATATGAGACACTATTCCTTCCTCTGATATGAGACACTATTCCTTCCACTGATATGAGACACTATTCCTTCCACTGATATGAGACACTATTCTTTCCACTGATATGAGACACTATTCCTTCCACTGATATTAGACACTATTCCTTCCACTGATATGAGACACTATTCCTTCCACTGATATGAGACACTATTCCTTCCACTGATATGAGACACTATTCCTTCCACTGATATGAGACACTATTCCTTCCACTGATATGAGACACTATTCCTTCCACTGATATGAGACACTATTCCTTCCACTGATATGAGACACTATTCTTTCCACTGATATGAGACACTATTCCTTCCACTGATATTAGACACTATTCCTTCCACTGATATGAGACACTATTCCTTCCACTGATATGAGACACTATTCCTTCCTCTGATATGAGACACTATTCCTTCCACTGATATGAGACACTATTCCTTCCACTGATATGAGACACTATTCTTTCCACTGATATGAGACACTATTCCTTCCACTGATATTAGACACTATTCCTTCCACTGATATGAGACACTATTCCTTCCACTGATATGAGACACTATTCCTTCCACTGATATGAGACACTATTCCTTCCACTGATATGAGACACTATTCCTTCCACTGATATGAGACACTATTCTTTCCACTGATATGAGACACTATTCCTTCCACTGATATGAGACACTATTCCTTCCACTGATATGAAACACTATTCCTTCCACTGATATGAGACACTATTCCTTCCACTGACAAAAACGGTGGGGCATAATTTCTCCCATTGATGTAAATGATGGAACACTATTTCTCAAACCAAACAATAATTAAAAGTGTGCTATCCTTGTGCTAGGTATACAGTATCTCACAAAAGTAAGTACACCCCTCACATTTTTGTAAGTATTTTATTATATCTTTTCATGTGACAACACTGAAGAAATGACACTTTGCTACAATGTAAAGTAGTGAGTGTACAGCTTGTATAGCAGTGTAAATTTGCTGTCCCCTCAAAATAACTCAACACACAACTATTAAAAACCACTTGCCACCCAGGCCAATTCTGACATTTCTCTCCTACATGTAAAAATCATCATTTTTTTTTTTTGCTAGAAAATTATATAGAACCCCCGAACATTATATATATGTTTTTTTTTGCAAAGACCCTAGAGAATACAATGGCGGTTGTTGCAACTTTTTATCTCACACGGTATTTGCGCAGCAATTTTTCAAACACTTTTTTTTGGGAAAGAAACAGTTTTGTGCTTTAAAAAAAACAAAACAGTAAAGTTAGCCCAATGTTCGGTACTTAAAAATCCCCATAGGCGACGCTTGAAATTTTTTTACTGGTTACATGTTTTGAGTTACAGAGGAGGTCTAGCGTCAAAATTACTGCTCTCGCTCCAACGTTCCCGTCAATACCTCACATGTATGGTTTGAACACCGTTTTCATGTGTTGGTGGGGCTTACATATGCGTTCGCTTCTGTGTGGGAGCACACGGGGACAGGGGAGCGTTAAAAAATTTTTTTTTTTTTTTTTATTGTTAATTATACTTTCTTTTTTTTTTATTTTGACACTTTTTTGAAAAAATAATTTTTTGATCACTTTTATTCCTATTACAAGGAATGTAAACATCCCTTGTAATAGGAATATGACATGACAGGTCCTCTTTATAGTGAGATATGGGGTCAATAAGACCCCATATCTCACCACTAGGCTGGGAAGCCTGAAATAAAAAAAAAACAAAAAACGATCACTGCTTCCCAGCCGAAGCGGCGCCATTTTTTTTAATGCAGAGGCCGGGCGTGACGTCATAATATTGCGCCCGGCCTCCGACGATCATAGAGACTCCGGCGACCATCTGGTCCACCGGAAATCTCTATGATCGGCATCCGGGGCCGGCGGATCCTCTGTCCGACTCACCGATCGTAGCAGTGAGTCGGTAGAAGCACCGGAGGGCGGCGGGAGGGGGACGACGTCCCCTCTCGCCTCCCGTAAGAACGATTAAGTGGCGGAACAGCCGCTATGATCGTTCTTATAGTGTAGGGAATCGCCAGCTGAAAACGGTCATTCAGATATACCTGCTTAAAGTCCGTCATGACGGCGGGAGGGAGTGAGGCGGTTAATGTCTAAACTGCTGGCAACAAAAGTGAGTACACCCCTAAGTGAAAATGTCCAAATGCTCTCCTTTCACACCTGAGACCTTGTAACACTAATGAGTCACATGACACCAGGAAGGGAAAATGGCTAATTTGGCCCAATTTGGACATTTTCACTTAGGGGTTTACTCACTTTTGTTGCCAGCGGTTTAGACATTATTGGCTGTGTTGAGTGATTTTGAGAGGACAGATAATTTACACTGTTATACAAGCTGTACACTCACTACTTTACATTGTAGCAAAGTGTCATTTCTTCAGTGTTGTCACATGAAAATATATAATAAAATATTTACAAAAATTTGAGGGGTGTACTCACTTTTGTGAGATACTGTAAGTTAATAAATCACATAAAAAAACACAATAAAAGTGCATTAAACATATGATGAACTCATCCTAAATTGACATATCTGTGCAAATAAAGTCCATATAAATTGTGCAAACACTGTGCATAAATATTATAAAAATATATAAATAAAAAGTGCAAAAAGGTGCTCAGATTTTATAAACATCAATGGGTCCTCTTTCTTTACCATGAAGGAATGATGATAATGTGCACCACCGAAGAAAAAGTGCTACCAAAGGAATCATCACAAGCGATTAAATGAGCTCCTTACCAGCTCCTCTGATCCCACAAGGAGATCATTAGACGCATTGCAGCCATATACACCTCGATATTGCATATAAAGTTTCCACAATCTCCTAAGCCAAGATAGACTCCATGGAGGAAGTTAAAGTATTGTGAAAAATCCACATAGTGTAGTATATCACCAAGGTATTGATAAAATGATAAAATCACACTTACATTTTTGAAGGAATTACACACCATGTGTTACAAACAACCAGCAGGTCCAAACGGTCAGGCCAACTTGGCGGAATAATGTCATGTGTGAGGCCCCTCCCACCACGTTTCTCTGTAACCAGTGTCGTCTGGCGATATGAGGCTCTGTTATAAATGATGGAGCACTATTCCTCTCACTAACACTAATGATGGGTCACTATTCCTCCCACTGACACAAATGGTAGTTTACTATTACTCCCACTGACACCAGTGATGGGGCACTATTGCTCCCACTGACACAAATAATAGGTCACTATTAATCCCACTGACACCAACAATGGAGAAATATTCCTCCCACTGACACCAACAATGGAAAAATATTCCTCCCACTGACACCAACAATGGGGAAATATTCCTTCCATTGAAACCATTGATAGGGCACTATTCCTCCCAACAACACCAACAGTTGGACAGAATTCTTTCCAATGACACCACCATTAGGGCACTATTCTTTCCACTGACACCAACAATGGAACATTTTTTCTCCCACTAATACCAATGATGGGGCTCTATAACTCCTACTGGCCACAGACTCTATGTAATTGTTTTACTCCCACTGACCACCAAAGCTTAAACCACTGTTTACTCCCTCTGAAGCTGGGGTATTTTCTACTTCCACTGGCCACACTTCAGCCCCTATGAAGTCTGATGCACAGTAAACTGGCTCTTTGTTTAGAAAATTTGGAGACTCCTGCTCTATCAGGTACGGCAGTGTCGGCTGGTGTTTTTGGGGGGGTGGCAAACAACCACCCCCCTCCCTCGGCAGCTAGCGGCACCTCAAACCTCCCAGCCCCCCTGTGCGCTCACTGTCTTACCCCATCTAGGTGGCAGGCATCACGTAGCAGCGGCGGTGGGCATCAGGCGGTGGCCAGCGGCATCAGGCAGCAGGCATCGGGCAGCAGCTCCTGTGTCATTTCCTTCATAGCTGTGGCCATGCGACTCCTCCCCACCTCCTAGGCGTTCAATAGAATAGCCTGTGCTTTCAGCCAATCAGGATCAGTGTTAAAATAGTGAATATTCATTCTCTATTGTAACACGCCTGGGTGGGCTCAGAGCGTATTCTCTGCGCCCCGAGCCCATCCTATTTTGAAGCCTGTTAGAGCCTCTGGCTCTAATCAGTGCTTCAAAAAAACATCCTGCCCCATTGGAATTCACTACACTTAGCTGCTGGATGCTGAGACTGGGCTGTCAGGATTTTACAAGCTTTCTGTTATAAGCCATGATCAGTCATTATATATAATTCGGTTAACTCTTCAACTGCCACCCTCAGGATTCGCCATTTGGCCCCAGTGAATCTTTGGGTCATACCCTGCTTATGCTGGTGGAGTTAAGAGAATATTGGGCCTTTTCCATTACAATCTATTTTCTTACTATCTGTTTGATCTGGCATGGATGTAAAGCATCCTTTAAAATAAATACACTAAAAGCTTTGGGAACTGAAAATCTGCCTGCCACAGCTGTCCTAATTCCTGTTGTTTTTAACTACAATACTATGGAATGCTAATTTAATAACTCACCCAAATACAAATCTCTCTTGCTTAATACTCACCCCTGAGGAAGGAGATACGTGTACTCCAAAACACGTTGGGTGCAAGAGTACTGTATACTACTATATGTACACTGTTGACTATGTTGTAAACGCATTCCTTATGCTATATGTTTTTTATATATTTAATAAACTATTTTTGTATTCATAATACTCTTCTATCTTGTATGTGCCTTAAAAGTTCACCACTAGGGGTTTTTTGTTTTTTTAATTGTAACACGCCTGGGTGGGCTCAGAGCGTATTCTCTGCGCCCTGAGCCCACCCTATTTTGAAGCCTGTTAGAGCCTCTGGCTCTAATCAGTGCTTCAAAAAAACACCCCGCCCCATTGGAATCCATGCATCTGGCATCCTGAAAGGGGTCGGACGCAAGGATGGGGGGGTGCCGACTGTGTGGGACCTCCAAATATGCTGAGCAGCCACTCCTAGTCTCCACCCACTATCTTCCAGAATGTTCTCCAACACTCTGGAAACAGGGGGGGGGGGAACCAGAGAGCTGCTAAGATGAGTCATCCAGCCCTGAAGTCTAATAACCCTTACCCAATTGCAGACTCACAAGTTTACAGCATGAGTCAGAGTATAGTTTGCCTACTCTACTTCTAGTACACACTAGAGGGTGCTACAAATATGTTAGAGGAATTTAAAAAAAAACAAATGTGAGGTTCAACTGGTCATTTTATCCTTGGATGGTACAGAACCTCTTTTAATGTCCCATGCTGGTTCCAGACCTCCAAGAAATGCCTGGTACTTCTGGGTATAGGGCACATGTGATACTACTCCTGCCTCCCCCTAATTTAGTGCTTGGTGTCTAGTTGGCCACCCTCCAGGCTTGAGTGCTGTCGCATAAGAACCAGGGAGGATTTTTTTGCCCTGTATATATTTTGATTTTGTTGAAGTTTGCACAGGAATTGGGGTACAGGCTACAAACCATTTTTTGCTCTGCAGAATACTCAGCAACAGAATCATGACTGTAAAAAGTTAGGCAGATTTCTACATTGTTTTTACAACACTGCGATGGTGTCTCGCGTGTGGTTCCCTTTAAGTCCACAGGAATTGTTGCAAGAACAGAGCATTTTAGTTTCCCTTTCAGCTTCCCTTTATTAAGCCAGTTCCTATTTAAATAAAGTCACCTTATGAGAAGAGTAATTGTTCTTCACTTGGCAACCGGCTAGCATTGCTCTCAATATAATACTAGAGGGAATTATCACAGCTACCTGGAATACACCAATAGGATCTTTCCTGTTACCTGCCTTTGTCTTCCACCATTACTGCACTTCAGAATCACTGCATATGTAAGTAGCAATGAGTTAGTAATGAGCTAGTTATTACATTATTTTTGTTTCTTTGTTCGATTACTACATTGCAGCAGTCGCATACCAACCGCAAATGCTGTCTATGTGGCTGCTGTGAGGCCAGATAGGTAGCATTGCTCAGGTCTTTCCTATTGTTATTGATCATTAAAAAGTTATTGATAAATGTGATTTGTACAGCATGCCTCGCCCTATTAGAAACATATAATGTGCATACTGTTATTATATAGTAAGAATAGTTACCAGGAAGCTGGCAGCGATAAACACGGAGAAATGCCCCACAGGCATCTGACACTAATATGAGCTAGCTGGATAATGTATACTTCAATGTGTAGGCTCAGAGTCATGGCTGCTGAAAGATACTCCCTCACAAAGCAGTCTGTGTGATTATTCTATTATTCTATTAAGAAAAATCATACCTCCCAACTGTCCCTGATTTCGAGGGACTGTCCCTGATTTGGAACAATGTCCCTCTGTCCCTCATTCCTCCTCATTCGTCCCTCATTTTGGTCTGATCTGTATAGATGTATATAAAATGCACTTTTTATCTTTCAAAAAGTGTTTCCCAGTGTTAAACCTTTCATCCAAATTCTAAATTGCTGCATATGTATATTTTAAAAGTCAATATAAAGGAATAGTAGTGGTAAAAAAAGCACTTGTGGATTTAATTAACCTTTTTTTTGGGATAATTCTCCTTTAAGGGGGTGTGGCAAGGGGGGCGTGTCCTATGCCTACATACATTTGCTAGTAGGTGTCCCTCATTCCCATCTCAAAATGTTGGGAGGTATGAGAAAGATACCAACAGTATTTCTAGAGTAGTAACGCTAAACTTAAAATGATATTAAAAACTCAATGTATTAAGCACTTTCAGCAGCTTAATTATCATTAATTATCATTACTGAGTATGCAGCTTCTTTATCTTTTATCTTTGCCTATGTTGCAGTTTAAGCTGGAGCCATGACCAGTGTCCTAGGTTTCCTCTTTCTCTTGCAGCATCCTATGGAGCCCCTATTGCATGCAGGGACTAGAGTTGTGTTTGCCTACACTGTGTGCATCGATAGAAACACACAGCCCAGGATAGCAAGGCACTCCCCTCCTCCTCCCTCTTCCTTCTCAAAGCTAACAGACCTCTGGAGACTACACTGGCCACTGTTAAAGAGGAGTTCCAGCCTGACAAAAAAAAAATGTAAAAGTCAGCAGCTACAAATACTGTAGCTGCTGACTTTAATATAATGACACTTACCTGTCTAGGGATCCCCCGATGTCGGCACCCTAAGTCGTTTCATTCATCGGCTTCGGGTGCAGGCGCCGGTATTGCAAGTAAGGGAAACCAGCAGTGAAGCCTTCAGGCTTCACAGTCCATTTCCTACTGCGCACGCATGAGTGGCGCTGTGCTTTCCAAATGGTCCCGTCTTCTTCTCGGACACACAGGTCCCAGAAGGCAGCAGGGGGGAGGAGGAGGGGCCGGACATGACGTAGATCGCCGTGCGGCGATCTTGCCAGGAAATGAGAGTGGGTACCTGTCAAAATCAGATACCCGCTCCCCCCCAAAAAAAAGCGCCAAATGTGGTAGTGGGATAAACCTATTTTGTGGAGTCGAATATTACGACATGAAGCTTCAATTTTAGATTTACCCATCTGAAATTAGCATACAAATCAGGCAATTACTACTTCCAAAATCTAATCCTGTTATGAGAGACGTACAGGACTGCCATTGCTGGTCTTCTTCTATATATACAATTACCTGGCTCTTTTTTCACATTGTGACTTTACATGTATCCCCTTCGGATTATGCTGCCAATAACTACAGTATGAGTGTTTTTAAAAATGAAAAGTCTAAACACCTTTTCTCACACTGCAGCTGTGAGGTCACATGATCCTCCTCTGCTCTCCTTCCCCGATCTATGGAAGTGGGAGGGGCCTAGATCCCCCTGTAAAGGGGGATCACATGACCACACAGCGGCAGTATGAGAAAAAGGTATGTAGACTTTTCCTTTTAAGAAAACACACACACTGTAATTATTGGCAGCGTAATCCAGAGGGGATACAAGTATATTTGCTGCATATTGAATTGTAGAATATTGCTATTGTAGAACAGCAGTGGGAGGGGTGGGGAGGAGAGCCGCTCAAACGCTGACAGGCAGGGAGGAAAGGGGAGAGATTCAAAGCAGAGAGCGGGATAACGGAGGCACGTAAACTGACCATGGTATCATGGCTCAGCAGCCATGATTATTGTGGTCAGCACAGACAGGGGGACACAGGAACAGGCAGGATCAACCAGGCATATTACAATATAGGAAGGGACAGATTACAAGGCACAAGCACTGTGCTGTAGATCATGCTTTAAAGAACAGGATTTTTTTTGTTGTTTGTTTTTAGGGTTACAACCAGTTTAAGGTCTATTCAAAGCCCAAACTTCTTTTTTTTTTCTTTTTAGTTTTGGATAAAGAATAGGCTTTTGCTGTCTGTTTCAGCAATTTCGCATTTAGGGAATTTCCCTTCACTTCCTGTCCCAGAGACACATCAAGAGTTATGAGGGAAATCCCATTTTCGATAGCTGTCAAAGGAAAAGGTGTCCCCATCATTATTTTACTGCCTGTTCCTGTTACTTTCTGTGTCAGAGATTCTCCACAACCGACACATACACAGAATAGAAAAGCAGCAGTACTCATAAAGCACAGACCTGGCTTTAGCACTGAATATAGTGCTCTTAAAGTTATTAGTATTCAAAAAATTGCTTGGAGAGCTTGGTCACATGACCCCTCAAAGCCGTGTCCCGGTTTTGATGGGTCAGGTCAAGTTCTATCTGCAAAGTTCTAAGCCAAACATCAACGCCCATACCACAGCCTGCGTTTTATGAATGGGTTGTATAAAAGCAGGCCCCTGAGTTGAGTAACACCGTGGCATATAGCGGAAACCGATATGTGCTCTATATTATAAATGGTCCCCCTAGATGTCATTCAGTAACAGTTTACATCTACTCTAGATACTGTACACCGTCATGGCTTTCAGTTCTCCCATCTTCCATTTTCACAAAGGGGCTGTGAAGAGACACATCCTCTTCTGACTTCCAATAATACTTTCAGTAAGGACAGAATTATGTTGAATCTCTATAACAAAATACTCCATATGTTTCAAATGTATTACCTGATGCTCATTTATGTTCATTTTGCTTAGACCAGGGGTCTCCAAACTTTCTAAACAAAGAGCAAGTTTATTGTCCTTCACGCTTTAGGGGACTGTGGCCAGTTAAAGTAGAACATGCTCCGGCATTAGTACCCCATCATTGGTTTTATTGGGAGGAATAGTGCCCATTGTTGGTATCGATTGGAAGAATAGTGCCCCATTGATGGTGTCAGTAGGGGAAATGGTGCGCAATCATTGGTGTAATTTGGTGGAATAGTGCCCCAAGGGCCAGATAAAAGCAAACAAAGGGCCACATGTGGCTCCTGGGTTTGGAGACCACTGGTGTAGACCATTGCCTAGTGGGAAGAGTTTGCATTTTACTGTAAGCAACAGCCTATAGTTGTCTACAGCAGAGGTGTGGAACCAAATCAGGGCCAATAAATGACTGGATTTCATGGATTTCAAAAACGAATATAATATATGTGACAGACCTAGCCGGGAAAGAGACTTTTGGAGGGGACTGTATGCTAGCCTCTTGCCGATCGATTGGGGGCCCTTGAATTTGGGGGAACGGTGCTCTTTGTGAGCTGTATGTCTGGGGACCCTGGATTTGCCATATTGGAATAGTGGCTGATTCATAATGCTGGGACAGATACTGTTAGGAGATGCTGATGTAAATTCCAACACCTGTCTGTCTATTGTCTGCTAAAAATGTGTATTGTAAATAAGTCTACTATGGGATCTAAGAGTCATTAGATCCCCATTGTTATTTGTGTTAATTAACTCTGCTATTGTGTGAAGAAGAGTCTATGTTGATTGTGATAATGTTGATTGGATTTTCTGAACTCGAGACGGCCAGTCTGGCCTAACGGTCATGTCTGAGTCATCTAGGCTGTCTAAAGGGATTAGTTAATTAGCTCATGTTAATTAGGTTAATTAGGCTACAGCTGTATTGTTAGAGTAATATGAGCAGGAGGTCTGCACCTCCACTTTGAGTGTATAAAAGTCTGTATTTTGTCAATAATGATAGATTCCTGGTTGAACTTACATACAGCCTGCCTGGTGTTTGTTCTGAGCTATCACAACTGGACTAGAACGGCACAGAGCTGTGGTTCTAGTCCCGGACAATTGGATGATCGAACCATCAGACGTTGCAATCTGATTCAATAGCTGCAGAGGAGTATCGGGAGAGTGGAACCGAGCGAGCAAGGGGCTCGTTACAATATATAATACTTAATAAATAAGAATGAGTGTAGTGATGTATCACAAAAATGATTGTACTGCAAAATTACTGACCTTGTCATTGGGTGGTGGGAGGTGTTGAGTGTATTTAGGGTAGTTTGGTTTATTTAATTTAGGCTACGTTTAAACTTGCCACGTTTTAACCCTATAAATGCTGCACCAACGCACCACAACTGGGTGTAATGCACATGGTTGAAGGGCATTTGTGCCGCGTCCCCATTATTTAATTAGTCATGTTCAATGGTGGCACTGCCCGTGACAGATGCAAAATTTTTTGCTGTGGGCTTGAAGCAAAGCATCACAACCATGGCATGTAAACACCCGTCAGCTGCTTTTGCAGCTTTAATGGGGCGGTTGGGGGGTGCGGGTCAACCAAATGCTTTTAACGCTCCCCAACCGCAAGTTTAAACAAGCCTTTAGTGGTTTTTTATATCTTGTATGTGTGGAAAAAACATAAAATAATGAGGCTAATGAGGGGCAATATACTGTGAAACAATGTAAAGACAATGTAACAACAATGTTATTACATTGTATTTCTGAGTTAATCTTCTGAACAGTTTTTCTGAACACTACAGCTGCTGCTATAATAGAGAGCAAGCCCCGGCTGTCATTTTGATTTGGATTTGCTGGCAAGAATGGCTGGACATCATCACAAGCAGTACAATGGACACCCCATGTATTTTGTTGATGTTTTTCAGGGAGTGCTTTCCAGACCCAAAATCTGCAAGTGGTTAAAGCGGAACTTCGGTCATTTTTTCATCTTTCCATCTATTAAATCCTCTGCCCTTGTTGTTTTAACTTTTCTGCCAGTAAATACCTTATACAGCCCACTTCCTGTTTCTTGTCTGGTACAAAGCCTAGGCTTATGACATCATGCACAGCTCTCTGTCTCTCACTCTCTTAAGAGTGGGAATGAGTCATAAGAGGGCCAATGAGAGCTGCAGAGCTGGAGGTGTGCCTCTGTGTGTTTGTGTAAATCCAGGAAGTGAACAAGCAGCAGCTTCAGCTGCCCACAGTTAAAATGGTTGCAGTCAGACTCAGTAGAGGGAGATTTCTGCAGCATATTTGGCAAGTACAGAATCACAGTATATAGAAAATAATATGCAAAGTGGTTGCAGGAAAGCTTCAGAATGGCAAAGATGTTTTTATTTCAAATTATGTGAGCAGACTGTAGTTCCTCTTTAAACAGAAATGATGTGTATTTAAAATGCATGTTGGTTACAATATAGTCCTAGGCTGGTCATACATTATACAATTTCCTTGTACAGTTTTCTTTTAGATTTACCAAAACCATATAATAAGAGGTCAAATCTAATCACTTTCAATGTGTATGCAATCAGGCAGGCCCTTGCACTACATAGTTGAAGGTACTGTAAATCTGACGGAAATTGAATAACAACATTGTATAATGTATGGACAGTTTAACTTTCTAAAACCACATAGTGTCCTTTTATAAAAAGAGAGTAACACTAAAACGTCTCTGAAAAAAATAAAGCAAAGTTAATGAGAGGCGTCTTAATGTGAAACTGTAAATACAATGTAGTAACAATGTTGTTACATCATATTTCTAAATGAAGCTTCAGAACAGTTTTCTGAACACTGCAGCTGCTGCTCTGATAGAGGGCAAATCCTGGCTGTCATTTTGATCTGGATTTGCTGACAAGAGCGGCGGGGAAGCATCACATGGATTACGATGTGTAGTTTTTCAGGGCGTACGTGGCACACCCATAATTTGCAAGTGGTAAACACAAATACATATCGGTTATAGTATAGTTGAACTTTCTGAAACCACATAGCATCTTCTTATAAAGGGAGAATTCACAAAGAGGTTCAACAGATATAAAAAAAAAAAAAAGATAACCAATTCCAAGTCAACAATCGCATTATTAATAATGTCACATTCTGGCCAAAACTAAAATGTAGTAAACAGTTACATCACAATAGACCATACCCAATTGCAACATAATACATGAAAAAAAGCTAGCATTTTTCATTAAACCACAGAAGAAAATATTTCAACAGAGGAGCATTAAAAACATGTCATTGGGCAAAAAGTGTTTAAAAATGTATGATGCCTATTGGTTGAAGCTGTCACAAACTGGCACATATGCAATGGCATGTGGTCATAGGGCGGGTATTCGCATTGTCCAAGATGCTTAGTGTGCGCACAAGATTTGTCAGAAAGTCAGGAGGGAGTAGTCCTAAAATTGTAACCATCACAATTATGTGTGACTCTGTTCCTGTCCATCTAGTGTTCCCACCCTTTGGTGTATTACAGCTAGTCCTTTTACATTCTCCATGATATAAAATAAATAAAAATACAACAATCATAATAAAAAAAGAATCATAGTGACCACAACTTTTTTAGGTGCTTTAAAGTTAACCATGGAAGGTAAAGGAAAAGATGTGCTGTAATGTTGGACCCCACTGCTGCTTTTGCCCACAGTATATAACTCTCAGCCTGCACTCATGGGACAACACTAGGTTCTTCAGCGACCAATCACAACGCACCATCTCTGTCATGTGAGATGAATGAGTCTGATGTTTTACCATTCTTGGAAGTATCAAATACATTCTCAACAAATTTCCGAAATTCTCACCAAGGTGAGAATTGTGGAGGTTTTAGTCGGAGCGAGTACCTGTCAGATAAAGGTACCCGCTCCCCAAAAAAAAAAAATGGCAGTACTTTCACTTTTAAGTGAAGGTCTGCATTAAGGAAGGATATGAAGAGCTTTAAAAATAATACAGAACACCTGCGCTGGTGCAAAAAATGTACAGCTGCTGTTGCAAACAACAATATGTTATTGAACTAAAATAGACCAAAAAACAGAGCATGTACCTTTAAGTTAAATAATATCAAACAATATGAAACACATACAACAAATGTCCAAGAGAAAAAAATTAAACATAAAAGTCAATATTCAGTGCTACCCACGTGCTCCAGATATCCAAACAAATGCATGCTGCTTTACACCGCGTTCCAAAAACAATACATTGCACTCACCTGACTGAACTGACCTTTTCCATTAAAAAGAAAGTCAAATAGCGCTTGTTGATATAAGGTGCATCTCTGGATTAAAAATGGAAGCCAGGAATACTATGTTATAAGTCAGGAAATACCACTTGTCAATAACCCTCCAACCAGCATTACCATGCCTCTTCAAATCCTCTCACACCCCCGGGATGCACATAGTAGGAACATTAGGAACAAAAGGAGAAGAACATAGTGTAAAACTACTTTATTATCTCAAACCTCCAAAAAATTGCACTTATAGTATTCAACATGTAACCACAGGGGTCAAAATGTTGCCGGAGGGGAATAGGATGCCCACATCACTAATAATGAAAAACACTATGAACAATACAACCTCTAAATGGGACTTTAAAGGGCATAGACAACTATATATATATATATATATATATATATATATATATATATATATATATATGTAAAAAAAAATAAATAAATTTTATTGGTACACATTAAAAATATACAAAAGTTAAAAAGAATTAGTGCGGTTCTAACATGATTGTTGTGGGTAAAAATACAGCGATAACCACGTGTGCCTGTCCACAAGTTGAGTCAGGGAGACAGACATCACTTGACGTTTTTCGAAATAAACAGATTTCAGCCTTCTTCTTCAGGGGTAGATGGTTATCATAGCAATTATCCACATAGGCAAAAAACATCAAGCGCAAAACCGCATCACATAAAAACACAAGGGAAGGAATTTTTCTATTGTGTGCTGCCAGAAATCCACCGGAGACAGGGTACCCCCACAACATATGCCCAGTCTTCGACAAGGAAGACAGATTTATATTACATCAGTGTAAGGGACTGACCATGGTGCCCAGATGACCCAAAAGGAAGCCCAACATGAGAAGGATGTTTAAACAGTTGTACATAAAGATGATGAATCCTCCCAGCGGTGAGTAACTGGGGGGTCTCACGGAGGATTCCACCATCCACTAATCAGAGTATCTGGAACAAAGGAATACAGGTGTCCAGGCAGTATGGTATCTGGAGCACAGCGATGCTGAGATGGAGGCTCCGGCGGCCTTCTCTGGTGGATTTCCAGCAACACATAATAGAAAAAATCCTTCCCTTGTGTTTTTATGTGATGCGGTTTTGCGCTTGATGCTTTTTTGCCTATGTGGATAATTACTCATGATAACCATTTAACCCTGAAGAAGAAAGCTGAGATCTGTTTATTTTGAAACGCGTCAGCTGATTTCTGTCTTCTTGACTCAACTTGTGGACAGAAGCACATGGTTATTTCTGTATTTTTATTAACAACAATCACGTTAGAACTGCACTGATTCTTTTTACTTTTGTATATTTTTAATGTGTACCAATAAAACGTATTGTTTTTTACATAAATATAGTTGTCTATGCCCTTCAAAGTCCCATTTAGAGGTTGTGTTGTTCTAAGTGTTCAACATGTAACCGAGCATACACAGAAGCGAAACAGGAAATGCCACATAGCGTGCCTTCCAACAAACCGAGCGTGCCGTCACCGGAAGTCCCGCCCTTTGTGTTTCGCCATTAATATGCAACATATTGTTTAACTTAAGGTACAAGCACTGTTTTTTGGTTTATTTTATGATGGGCTTTTAACGAAGTTCCTTTCACCTTACGGGGACCTGTTCCTGTGCTCCCTAGAAGCCACATTTTTTGTGTCAGAGGAAGAAAAAGAGAAAGTGAAAAAAAATAAAAAATAAATTGTTTAAAGCAATAATACACAAAAAATACACAAAAAATTAGAAAAAAGAAAAATACTAAGAAAACTGAATTTAATAAACGAAAACTATTTTTAATAACCCAAAAAAACCACACCCTCTAAATAAATCTTTTAACACATTTCGCCTAAGCACCAGTTTCTCTGAAATCATTCCACTCTTTGCTACTTTTTAAATTCCACTGCAACTTTTGGATATTTATGCATGAAGGTTCCTAAAACCTCTTTTACACAAACCTGAATATACATTTTGGGAAATCATATAGTGGCTGGTGTAGTTCTTCAATCAGCTGCTAATGCTGGACTCTCCTTAAATTCCAGGTGGTTGTCAAAACAGGCAATGACTCCTGCTAATCATAATAAAGGCACTAAATGCAGTATAGCCTCATAAAAATGGGGAAGAAATGTTAAAAAGGGAAGCACGGAAAAGCAAAGTTATCATGCAAGGCGTCACTTTCCTAATTGCAGAATACTTCCACATTCGGCCAACACTGTCACTTCCTAGTCAAGATAACTTGCTATAATTGATGTGTCTAGGGATGGGTGCACCAGGGTGATCACCAAAAAAGCTGGGTGATCACATGATTTCATGTATTCATGATTATATGCTATGGTTTAAGAGTCGAAATGGATTACTTCAGAAAATGATCAAGAGCAAAAGATCAAAGAAAACCTATATCCTGTTGTAGAAATTTAGTGAAGTTTATAATGCGGTGCCTTTATTGTTATATTGCTATTATTTTTATGTGCATTTTGCAGCATGTGTCATGAAAGTACATTGAGTCCAATGAGGTCCTTTCACATCTGTGCGGTGTTGTAAAAAATGAGGCATGTTACCTGCATTCATCCACATTTTCCTTGTGATTCCTTGTGCAGGGGATTAAAGAATATAAATATAAGGACGGGTTTCAATTAATTATTATATTTAAAGTGGTTGTAAACCTCTGACATGAAATATGAACAAAGTATATCCCTCTATAGTTTGTACTTGTCTCACTTAAGAGCATTAACGGATAAGTTCACATTTTAGAAAAAAATAATAAATGCACATTTTTTTGCAGGTAAAAAAAATGTGCATTTATTTATTTATTTTTTGGAGCCTGTAAAGCAGGGATATGCAATTAGCGAACCTCCAGCTGTTGCAAAACTACAAGTCCCATCATGCCTCTGCCTCTGGGTGTCATGCTTGTGGCTGTCAGAGTCTTGCTATTCCTCATGGGTCTTGTAGTTCTGCAACAGCTGGAGGTCCGCTAATTGCATATTCCTGCTGTAAAGCATTGCACCAGTCATGCCATGCCATGCAGGTCTCCAGCAGATCTGTCAGTGTATCTGAGTCCCCGTACATCCCATACGGGTAAGCAGATACAATCTGACAGGAAGAGATAATTAACTACCACGGCGTTCCACATTGTCTTGGTAGTTCATTAAAAACTAAAAGCCTACAGCTACCTTGTAGTTTTCCATTCACAGGACACTGTGAATGAGTGGCGCGGCTGGGCAGGCAGAGCATTGCTCACCCATGTTTTTTTGACAGCTAGTGGGGGGGGGGGGGATCCCCGCTAGCTGTCAGATCGGAATTATGCAAGGGCCATTCCATTCGTAAAATGTTACACCCTGAACATGGGTGTAACATGTAACATGTTACAAAACGTGAACTTATCCTTTAAGGCTTCATGTACACAGGACGTTTGAGAACCTCTTCTGAACACTGGAAACGTGACAGCTAGTAACTGACATTTAAAAATGTCAGTTTTGCTGCTTTTACATACCACGTTTATGCGTTCTCCCCTCTCTCCCTCTCCCCTCTCTCCCCCTCTCTCTCTCCCTCTCCCCTCTCTCCTTCCCCCCTCTCTCTCCCTTTCCCCTCTCTCCTTCCCCCCTCTCTCTCCCTCCCCCCTCTCTCTCTCTCTCCCTCCCCCCTCTCTCTCCCTCCCTCTCTCTCTCTCTCCCCTCTCTCCCACTCTCTCCCCCTCTCTCTCTCCCTCTCTCTCTCCCTCTCTCTCTCCCTCTCTCTCTCCCTCTCTCTCCCACTCTGTCCCCCTCTCTCTCTCCCCCCCTCTCTCCCCCTTTCTGTCTCTCTCCCTCTCTCCCCCCCCCCCGCTCCCTCTCCCCCCTCTCTCTCCCCCTTTCTCTCCCTCTCTCTCTCTCCCTCTCTCTCGCCCTCCCTCTCTCTCTCAACCTCTCCCCCCCCTCTCTCTCTCATCCCCCCTCTCTCTTTTTCTCTCTCTCTCACTCTCTCCCCCCTCTCTCTCCCCTCCCTCTCTCTCCCCTCCCTCTCCCCCTCCCACCACTCTCTTTCCCCCTCTCTCCCATCTTTCTCTCTCTCTCTCTCTCTCTTTTTCTCTCTCCCTCTCCCCTCCCTCTCCCCCCTCTCTCTCCCTCCCTCTCTCTCTCCCCCTCTCTCTCTCCCTCTCTCTCTCTCTCCCCCTCTCTCCCTCTCTCTCTCCCCCTCCCCCCCTCTCTCTCTCCCCCCTCGCTTGCAGACAACAGCATGTGGTGAAAATTATGTTTTTTCCACATTTTACATGTTTCTCTTTCAAAACGCTTATAAATGCAAACACACATATACACGGGTTGTTTACAAGGAATTGGTGTTTGAAATGCCAGTAAACTATAGTCCTGAACACAATTTTTCTGCTTTCAAAAAAACGTCAGTAAGCTCAACTGCCTCTAACCTACTATAAATGCCCATGTACTGATAAGATAACATTGAGGAGAGTTCAAGGGCTGCTGAAAAAAAAACACCCAACTGCTCCTAAATGTGAGTTTAGCAGCTGCAGTGTACAAGAGGCCTAAGTGTCATTTCTGTCTGCTGCTTCATTCCTCTGCTATCAGCAAGAATCATTTCTGACAAGTTTTCCTGACACCAAGAGAAAAAAGGTGACGGGGAGGGACCTCCAGTTGATTGACAGCCCCAGCTCTGTTCCTGCGTGCTGTGTGGAGAGGGGTGAGTCCCTTCCCTCCAATCAGCTCTCAGAGCTCTCCTCACTGAGCTCTTCAGAGTCTAACTTCAGCTTTCCGCCCCCTTTTTTCTGACAGCTCAGACAAACTATAAAGGTCAGCACTTTGAACAGATGTAGGGAAGAGAAGACTGCAGATAAAAAGGTACAACTTATGTAGGAGGATTTGTTTAATCTCTGTGTATCATCTGAGGCCAGTCACTTCACTGGGTATATGTAAAGGTTTACAACTACTTTGAAATTCAGCACCCCACTTCCTGGGGTTAGTGCTTGACCGTGGCTGGTTCCAGCATTAACCTCATAGGGTCCTGCAGGAGCGAGCCACTCAGTCTGGGTGCTGAAACAAATAGTCACTGTCTCAAGTGTTTAATGACTATATACCATAACTTTTCTAACAGTTGGCATGTAATATTTGCTTGAATTTCACTTTAATGCATTCAAATATTGTCGAGAAGCCAATACTAAATACTTGCTGAGAGGCTGAGCCAGTTGCCAGTCCAGGCATATGGTTGCGATCTTTCCCCAGGCTGGACCGGCTCTATAACGTCAGCTTGAAAACAGGTCACAGGAGTGCAAAATGAACTGCACTCCTATGATCCACAGGAGAAGTACAGCCAAATGAGCTTTTATGGTACTTCTTCAAATGTTTTTTTTTTTGTATTAATAATTACAGTGCCATCATCCACATACAGAAGTAGAAGGTACAATGTAAATGAAACCGTTTGTGTTTCGTATCACTGTAATTGCAGTTTAGTCTGCAGAGAGGTCTCAGGGAGTGAAGGATCTGCCTACGCTTCTTGAAGTTCAGCTCTAAGCCAACCACTGCCTTACTTGCTACAAGTCCAATTTCATTTTCCTTTGACTACTGCATATGCACCTGTTTGCTGCTTAATGGCAGGATGTGGGACAGGAACCAGTAGGCCTTTAGATCAAAATCTAGATGACTCGAATCTCTTGATCTGGTTGAACCAGGTTTAGAGTGCAGTATTTTTGCTTAGTTCTCCTTTAATTAAATCCCAATATTTAAAAGAGAACTAAAGTCTCTTTATTTTTTCATATCACATTATAAACTCACATTTGAGAATTGTACTATTTTATTGATACATGGAGTTACGCACAGAATGCAAGATCATTTAACTCTCAAGCATCCTACATCAAAATCCAAAAACTGGTTAAAAAAACCTATGTATAACGAATGCATTTTCAAATACCTATATCAGCCTTTCTCAACCTTTTCAACACAGAGGAACCCTTAAAATAACTTTTTCAATCTCAGGGAACTCCTGCTATACACGACTATATCTACAAATCTAGTACATTAGTGTGATGGTCAGTGGGGAAGAATGCTCTTACACTTGTGGTCATTGGGAAGGATTACCCCCTTACAGATAGCTAAAAGGATCAATGGTGTGCAGTGAGAATTATCTGAGAGGCAGAAGTTGCTCATTGCTCAAGGAACCCCTAGTAACCTCTGAAGGAACCCTGATTGAGGAACCCTGACCTATATGTCAATGTAGCAATTCACATATTACAGATCAGCTTCAATAATACTTTTAATTTTGTATTTATGGTAGAAACAACTCGTTTCTATGTGTGACTTGCAATTATGTAAGTACATGGGGCATCTCATAATGAAACATAACTTCCTGATTAGTAGTGCGACACAATGGTTCAAGTTCATAAAGGTCCACTTTATTCTATTCATACTATCCTCCCAAATTGTAAAGGTGTGCTTTCCAGGCGTTTGGAATACATGATAAGCTGCCCCATGCACTGCAAGGGTTATATATTTGTTTAAGTCTAGGGGGGCTGCAAAAATCGCATTTACTTACGTGATCCTCCTCTCCCACAGGCTACCTCCAGCAGCAACCAGCACTCTCGTCTCTTCCAGAATATTGGTGGGCCTTTGGCGTACCTGTATACACTGCAGGACTATTGGTTCTAAAGTGTATATGACACAGTCGGAGAAGCTGTGCATCTGTAGGATGGAAAGGAGAGGCAGCCAATTAGTCATTATTACTGCTGATTGGCATAAAAAGGACCACCTGTTAAAGAATACAGTTAATAATTACCGGTGTAGCACCCTTCTAGGTAGGCTTCTAGGTAGATGTAGTTTTCGGCTCCTTCTGTAATCAGGGGAGCAGGATATTGTTTGGACTGGTCTGCTCAGGGCTTCACAGGCTGGGAGTTTGTCTGCCTACCCCTGCCTCCAAAAGAAGTTTCTGGAACCTAGGGAGAATTACATATTGAACAGGGCCTAGCCAATCCCTGGGGAGGTGTGCTCAGATGGTGGCTGGGAGATTGGTAAATAGGCTGGAGCCTTAAAGAGATTGTGACAACCACCACTGAAAAGAAAGCGGCTCCAGGTGAGCACACCCACAGCATAGCGAGGGTTTGGGTGAAGGTGCTAGCACAACTCTTCTGCAGATGCACAATCAAGAGAAATACAGAATTCACTGTAACACTTCCATTTTATTTATCCTTCATGCAAAAGACATCACAGACAGTGCAGGGTACAGTAAAAGTAGACGTGTTTCACGCTGTGACTCGTGATACAATATGAGGTTATGAGTAAGCGCTGGTCACAGAGTGAAACACGTCAACCTTTACTGTACCCCGCAGTGTCTGTGATGTCTTCTGTTGCATGAAGGATCAATAAAGATGAAGTGTTTCAGCGAATTCTGGATTTCTTTTGATTGTGCCCCTGGAAAGTTTGCCCTTTTCCCTGTGAGGGAATTAATCTTTGAGCTGTAAATGGATTGGGAGCCTCTGCCCCCTGGAACACGTTGGAATGGATGCTGGACTACTCTACAAGAGGCTGCATCTATAGACTGATCCTGTTCAAGGATTCTGTGAGCAGAGTCTCCTTTCTGTGCTGCACCACAATTCATGGTCCTCAACCATGAATATGAAGACTGGTCCAGTCTACCTTTGCTAAAATCTACTTCATGGTCCCCAGCCCTGAACATAGAGAATTCCCCGTCTTCTTCTACTGTACTTGTACTGACAATTACCTTGTGTTTCTCAAGCGTGAGACTACAGACTGTTTCACTCTGACAAACTACCATATAGTACCGTATAGCTGCGAGAGACAGTCTGTTCTATTTGCTGGAGAGGAAAGCATCCTCTGTCTATTATGCTCGAGTGTTATGGAGTATCCCACACCTCTTCATCCATTCCAGTCCTTACACATGATGAGAATATCGGACAAAAAAAAAAATGTCGTATTCCGAGTGATTTTCTGATAATTTGTTTTAGTGCAAAGCTTTTGAGCGCCAGTCACCACAGTTTAATTTTATTTATTTATTTATTTATTTATTTCAGGTACTTATATAGCGCCGTCAATTTACGTAGCGCTTTACATATACATTGTACATTCACATCAGTCCCTACCTCTTACAATCTAAGATCCCTAACTCACATTCATACATACTAGGGACAATTCAGACAGGATCCAATTAACCTACCAGCATGTCTTTGGAGTTTAATGTGAAAATATCCAAAGAGACAAGCACTAAAAATTTTTTTTCGAAAGATAACAAGAAAGAATGATTTTCATGTAATTATTATAGTATTTTTACAAAAAAAAAATCATGTGACCAAGACCACACATGCTCAGAAACAAAAGAATACATTACCATACATCACTTCCGAAGTTGTATTCTTTCGTACGAGAATTTTCTTAACTTAGTAAATAGTAACCTATTGTTTTTCGATATGAGACTAACATGCAAAAAAAAAACAAAAAACGGACGATTATTCGTCTGATATTCTCATTGTGTGTGCTAGGTTTTCGCCCAGGCCAGTTTGTTCGCCTATTCCCCGAACTGCGAACAGGCTGGGTTTGGGTTGAACTCATATTCAACCCAAACCTCAAACTCATCCCTATTGTTTTAGAGGGTTTTTTTTCTCTTTTGGTGACAAAGTTGCTTTAAAATGATTGTAAATGATCACCTTGTAAAACAACCCATTCGGTTTAAAATAGAAATAAAAGGCAAAACAGTTTTGTATAGATATAAAAAAAAAACATTATAAATGCCTTAAGTGGTCACATTACCTCTGTCCCCAGCTGCATAAGAGCTGGGGGGCGGAGAAGCAGCAGCACACATGAGCTTCCCGTTAAATGGCTGTGCAGCAGGGGCATGTCAGGACAAGTCTGATCATTAGAGAAGAGTATAATGAGATCCCTGCATAGTTAGAGAACTGACCACAGCGTGCTCTCCTGCTTGGTGTGGTCAGTTTTTAATAGGAAAGCAAGGGAACTAGCAGGAACACCAGGGACTCCACACAAAGGAAGCAATGGAAACAGAACAGGATACTTTATCATACAAGTACATGGTACAGCAGGCACATATCAGGAATATGAAGTGTTGAGGTCACAAACACTTTAAGAGGGAGCAGTGGCTATTTGCTTTTAGGTGCTATGCAAAAGGATTTTTTTTTTAAATGCAATTTTTTCATCTAGGATGAAATAAAGAAAGTATGTACAAAAACACGATGCATTCCCTTTTATTACAGAAACGGTCCTAATATCTAAAATGGCCACAAGGTACAACTCTCTACAGCCTTTCCTGCTGCGCCCAGAGCTGCAACTGCCACGCTTGTGCTGAATTTAAAATAAAAAATTCTCTATGGCCACTCTTCTTTGTCATATTGTAACTTGAGTTATGAGAACTAAGTAAACAAGAAAAATGAAATATAAGTCCTTTAATTCTGTGGGAAGTTCCGTGCTCTGAGCAGTCCGCCAGCATAATGTGGATAAAGGGGAAGGCACAAACATACATACAGGATGGAACTACAAGAAAACCAGGCAAAAATAATGAAAAGGAAATCCAGTCTCATCACATTGCCCCCCCCCCCCCCACCACCACCACCACCACCACCACCACCACTACGCCCATTTTTTTTCCTCTCTTCTTCTATTACCCTGGTGTAGCGTTACTTCTGAAGGAGTCGCAAGGTTTCTGTCCAGGTCTTCCCAAACTTCTGCCCTGCAGCCAGGCAGCATGTTCATTCACTCTTTCTCCAAGGACCAGTCTTGTTTTTTTAGTTGTGGAGAAATTGGATAGAGATGAGGGAAGTGGTGGGATACTCCAAAGATAAGAACTATGTACAACTGAGGACTTGGTTTTCCTTTAGGACAAGCTATGATGAAGTCCGGGCTTGTAACAAAGCGTAGATTTCAGCTTAAGTTGAAGTAGAGCTGTTAGAACAAAGTCCCATTAAGTAGGAGAATGTCTGGACAGAGCTCTTCAGTGCACCAGCCAGTGTATCCTTTAACTACTTCAGCTCTGGAAGGTTTACCCCCTTAATGACCAGGCCATTTTTTGCGATACGACACTGCGTTACTTTAAATGACAATTACGCGGTCATGCAACGCTGTACACAAATAAAATGTATGTCCTTTTTTTCCCACGAATAGAGCTTTCTTTTGGTGGTCTTTGATCACTTCTGCACTATAAACATTAAAAGCCCGACAATTTTGAAAAAAAAACAATATTTTTTACATTTTGCTATAAAACATACCCAATAAAAACATGTAAAAATTCAAATTTCTTCATCAATTTAGGCCAATATTTATTCTGCTACATATTTTTTGGTAAAAAAAATACCAATAAGCATATATTGATTGATTTGCTTAAAAGTTATAGTGTCTACAAACTATAAGAAATATATATATATATATATATGTGTGTTTTTTTACTAGTAATGGCAGCGATCAGCAACTTACAGCGGGACTACGATATTGCCGTGGATAAATCGGACACCTAACTGACACTTTTTGGGGACCAGTGACACCAATAGTGATCGGTGCTAAAAAAAATATGCACAGTCACTGTACTAATGACACTGACAGGGAAGTGGTTAACATCAGGGCTAAATGTGTTTCTAGGGAGTGCTTGCTTGTACTGTGGGAAGGCAGGGATCTGTATTTCTGCTTAGCATATACATATACACATCCTCAAATACACACCCCTCATATACACATCCCTCTTATACACACCCTCATATACACACATCTCCTATACAAATCCCTCATATACACCTCCCTCATATACACATTCCTCATATACACATCCCTCATATACACATCCCTCATATACACACCCCTCCTGTGCTTCTGCTTAGCAGAAACACAGGTTCCCTACCTTCCCTTGTCACAGAACAGCGATCTGCCTTGTTTACTTCTGCCTGTGCCTTAAACGATCGGCGGGTCCTAGCGAACGTCGCATCTGCCGGACATGCTAATTGGCTCCTGCTGTGTCCAATCACAGCGGGAGTGGGTCGCCGGTGGCACGCCTCAGACCCAGAAGTGCAGAATCACGTACAGGCACGTGATTCTGCACAGAACGGCCACCCTGCCACAGTAAATGTACGTGGGGTGTTCCCTATCATGTTAATAGACCCACAGCTGACTATAATAGGGCACCAGAAGGGTAGCTAGAGCACAAGGTCCCCAAGATCTTGCAATGTCTGTACTCACAAGAGCCAAGGAAAGATAGATGCCCCTTTCCTATTTTACAAGTGATGCCCTCCAGTGATACCAGACAGATCTATGGCAGACAGCTCCCCTCAGTCAGCTTCTTCCAAGCACCTTTCTGTATTCCTCCCTCAGGTCGCCCACCAGAGGCCTCCTCACTGCAGGTTGTGCCTGAGAGATCAGTGTGCTCCCCTCAGGCTGGACTCCTCCACTATGGGACAAGACCCAGAGCTCTGTGTGCTCCCAGAATATATGCACTCTCCCAGAATGTCATCAGAGTCAGCCTCGCTGGGATAGGCCAGGGCTGCATCAATATTTATCCTGCCATCTGCATAACTCCACACCTATCATCCAGAAACTTCTCAAGTTACCCGCTTACAGAGGGAGCTATCAGGCAGACTGGCAGCAGCAGCGCACACAGAGCAGACCTAACTAAACAATTACAGCTCACTGAGTACAGTGAGCCAAACTATGCTTTTACTTTAACCAAAATTACAGCCACACTGACTACAGTGTGGCAACTAAATTTACCTATAAAAAAACATACACTGACACTTATCTAACTTTCCTAGCACCCACCTCAGAGGGTGCTACAATGAATTGTCATTAATCAGATACTCATTTGCCCAGCATATCCATCATTGTCCTGCTGCAATCTCCTGCTCAGGTCCTAGTACCATGGCACAATCTTTCCCTCTGACATCTTTGGGATACAGGCTGACAGGCCACCGATGACCTGTGCCAGGACCACCCACCGTCCAATCTTAGTCCGTACATGTACCGACTCTTAGGATAATCAGATTCAGAATGCTTTACTAATCCCAATAGGGAAATGATTAAAATGACAGGAACAGGTATACATCATTCTCTTCTAGATGAGAATCACCGCAGGAGGTGGGGCCGCAGTAAAAGAAAAAAAATTAAAGAATGTAAACAAGGAAAAGAAAAATCCCATTTCAGATTGTGGAGGATGAAGGGGTTGCTGGAAGGAAAACTCTCTTTTGGACCAAAGGTCTGCTTTAAGAGGACATATTTGGTACTTTCATTATTTACTTTTAAACACTATAATCCATGTAATGACTTCCTTTCTGTGACCGGCTGGGCTTGTATGATATGCTTGATTTTGTATTCATGTTTCTAAGGAAATGCACTTGCCATTTTAGAATATACACTGACACATTGAGGAAGCAATATCCTTGATAACGAGGGTGCAGAGAGACGCTGCCATACTCATGTATCTTCTTTCGCTTCCTGTAAAGATGATGTGAGAGAGACTTGCTTTTAAGAACTTGTAAAGTGAACCTGTAAACTGTTTTAAACTTTGAAAAGTATACAGCAGGTTCTGCCTAGCAGTAAGCGCCACAGAAATAATCAGTTAGCTAAAACCCCTTTGTGCTCTCTTCTGTTTTAGTTTCATGTTGTTGGAAAATACCTCTGTAGGAGGGCCGAACCTTTACTTATCTGTTTTAAAGAGTTCAGAAACACGCAAGAATCTAAGCTGGTCCTGGTATTCATGTGAGGACAGGTATGCAGAGCAAAGCAAAAGGTTGCCTTTATTTGCAGCCCTATGAGAGGTAATACCTTGCCTTTGCTTACCCCATGGCTCCATTCGGCCACCAGGACTGAAGAACAACACTAGGGACTTCTGAGTATGGGCCGCATATAACTAACTCTCCTTCATCGTATAAGCTTAGGAATTGGTCACTCAGGTACCCAGCATTATCATTCCTGTTTAGGCTCCAAATTACAACATTGGGCTAACCCAAGGTTTCCTCCTTATGTCTGGTGGAAGATGCAGGAAAGAAGAAGTTAGGTAAGTATTACCAACTGGAGGGTCCACCAGCGACCTGAACCTGTGGCTTTGAACTGCATGGGCAAAACAGAAATTTAAGTAAACTCTGAAAATTAAAAAAATAAATAAATAAATAAAAACATAAATGTACTTGTGTACAAGTGTCCAAAAACACAGAGGTTGGTTGCAGCCCCAGAGCTTGGCCAAAAGGGTATATGAGGATGAATGGAAGGAAAAAACGTTTAAGTCACAAGTCACTACTTCTGTACCTTGACACTTCTCCAAGTGTCCCCTGTATTTGACATCAGCTTAGGTCACACGATCAAATCCAGAGACACATATATAAAGTTTACCTGCAAATATCCTGTAGATTTCTTGATCCCCTGTGCCATCCAGGACAGTTACTTGGTGCCCTCTAAGAGTCTATAGCAGGACAGTAAGGACAGGGGATAATGTACACAAAGACGGGGGCCACGGGTGAGGATTTGTAAATTGACCATTAAAGTACACTTGTCATGAGCAAAATCAGGGGCTTCTTTTAAAAGCTCTATTTATTTGGCTGTGGTTGTCTTCAATACTTTTGAGTCATGCACCTAAAGCAAATGAAGATCGATGGTCACAGCATACACTTACATTTTGATACATCAGCATTGTACTAACAATGCAAAGGCAGTCACGTATAATTAATCTAAATTAATAAAACTAGAATTTCTCTAAAGGTGAATCCTGCCAATCTAATTCTGCCAATTAGAAATGTATCACCCAGAGTAATGCTCATAGAGCTCATGCTCATAGAGTCACCGGTCAATAGGAAATGTGATGTGAACACCAGCCAGTACAGAGATGTGACTGGGTGGTGTAGCTCTGAGTATGCCATCTTTAACCTTGTTAGTATAAGTGGGTTGATTCTGTGCTGTGAACCTTGGCTTGGCCCCTATGGGGGATTGCATTTGGGAATTTCTAGCCCCTTATGGGCATAATTTCTCATTAAAGTTTAAAGGTACAGGCCATATATCCAATAATTTTGTCAAGTTGACTTGATGCACTTCTAAAGACCGCAAAACTCCCTGAGTGCAATTGTTTGATGGTGGGAAATATGTGTTTTTTTATATTTCAGTTCATTGACTTGGCTCTAACCAAATGGCTCCTCTTCCCTTGGTGATAGTATGTCTGTGTGGTCCCTCGTGGGGCCCATGATGTGCATCCCTGGCCTGATGGTGGTCCACAATTCCTGGAGAACTACACCTGATCTTTAAGGGCCTCAGTTGTTGTATACTTTGTTATACATCTTTTTCATCCCCTGAAAAAGATTTAGCTTGAAGCAATTAAAATGTGTAGGGGAATTTTCCTTGGCAGGTTTCGCCTTTGGGGGAATTCTAGTTTAGGATTAATAATATGCGCACGCCTCGAATAGGGGTATAAATGTATAGAATAAGGGGCACATCATGGCTTGAATTTGTTTTTAAAGTGTAATGTTTTAATTGTAAAATAAAACTGAAGGTATACAGGTCCAAAGAAAGTGTCGCCCAAGCCTGTATTCCCACCTCTGCACTGAGATTTAAATATCAAGGCCCTATCGAAGCTGCCACTTAAATAATAAGGTAAATAAAAAACTGAGTTCACCAAAGAGTAGTAAGGATGAATAGTGGCGCTAACCCCCAGAAGTGTCTGGTATCTCCCCACTATCTGGGGGTTAGCGCCACTATTCATCCTTACTACTCTTTGGTGAATTCAGTTTTTTATTAATGTTTTAATTTGTGTATTAATGAAGTTGTAACACATTTCTACTTTACAATGATACAAGTATTTACAGTATTGTCTGCATTGAAATTTCCAAGAGGTAACAGTAGGTTTATGTATTAATTAATATTTGGGGATGAGCAGCAACCAGCTCCATGTATTGTTAAGTGGTTCTAAGGACTACTATCCCTTGCTGCCTGCAAGCAGTGATTTTTTTGTACTGACTCCATCTCCTTGAACTCCTTCTCCCAGCTCCTCTGAAGCTCAGAAGACAGGCTCTCTGAAATGTGTGTTTAAGGAAGTAAATGTGGGATGATCTTCACAAAGTTACATAGTTTACAATCTTCAAGATTGTTCAGATTAATAGTAGTAGGCTAAAAACAATTGAAATACAATGCAGAAATTAACATACAATTTTACATTTTGACCATTGATACGGCACCGAAAGCAAGCACTGAAGTCCAAGCATCAGCTGAACCAGGAAACTAGCTCTTTCAAAATGTGACATCAGCTATGGCAGCCTACATATTTCTCTCCCAACAGGTGCCTTGCTCTGATTGTATCCCAGCCTCGCTCCCAGTGTGTCCCAGCCTTGCTCTAATTGTGTCCCATCCTTGCTCTCATTGTGTCCTAGCCTTGCTCCCAGTGTGTCCCAGCCTTGCTCTCATATCCCAACCTTGCTCCCAGTGTGTCCCGGCCTTGTTCCCAGTGTGTCCCAGTCTTGCTCTCATTGTGTTCTAGCCTTGTTCCCAGTGTGTCCCAGCCTTGCTCTCATTGTGTTCTAGCCTTGCTCCCAGTGTGTCCCAGCCTTGCTCTCATATCCCAGCCTTGCTCCCATTGTGTCCCAGCCTTGTTCCCAGTGTGTCCCAGCCTTGCTTTCATTGTGTCATAGCCTTGCTCTCAGTGTGTCCCAGCCTTGCTTTTATTGTATCCCAGCCTTTCTACCAGTGTGTTCCGACCTTGTTCCCAGTGTGTCCCAGCCTTATGTCCCTCTGTCTGCTCCTCTTCCTTCACTGTCTCTTAGCTCTTCAATGTGTTACTTGTTTCCCCTTACCAGTCTGTTTCCCCTGAGAATTCCTTCCTGCCTTGTTATCTGCACCTGTTCACTCCCAGCCTGTGTTCCTCATTTGTCTCTTGGTATCTCTCTGTTCTCTTTGGTTATTTCTCTATTGCTCCCAGCTTTGCTCTTATATCCCAGACTTGTTTCCAGAGTTTCCCAGCCTTGTTTCCAGAGTTTCCCAGCCTTGTTTCCAGAGTTTCCCAGCCTTGTTTCCGGTGTGTCCCAGCCTTGTTTCCGGTGTGTCCCAGCCTTGTTTCCAGTGTGTCCCAGCCTTGTGTCCGGTGTGTCCCAGCCTTGTGTCCGGTGTGTCCCAGCCTTGTTTCCAGTGTGTCTCAACCTTGTATTCGGTGTGTCCCAGCTTTGTTTCTGGTGTGTCTCAGCCTTGTTTCCAGAGTTTCCCAGCCTTGTTTCCAGAGTTTCCCAGCCTTGTTTCCGGTGTGTCCCAGCCTTGTTTCCAGTGTGTCCCAGCCTTGTTTCCAGTGTGTCCCAGCCTTGTTTCCGGTGTGTCCCAGCCTTGTGTCCGGTGTGTCCCAGCCTTGTGTCCGGTGTGTCCCAGCCTTGTTTCCGGTGTGTCCCAGCCTTGTTTCCGGTGTGTCCCAACCTTGTATTCGGTGTGTCCCAACCTTGTATTCAGTGTGTCCCAGCCTTGTTTCTGGTGTGTCTCAGCCTTGTTTCCAGTGTGTCTCAGCCTTGTTTACAGTTTGTCCCAGCCTTGCTCTCATTGTGTCCCAGCCTTGCTCCTAGTTTGTCCCAGCCCTGCTCCCAACGTGTCCCAGCTTTACTCTCAGTGTGTCCCAGCCTTGCTCCCAGTGTGCCCCGGCATGCCTTATGTCCCTCTGTCTGTCCCTCTTCCTTCACTCTCTCTTAGCTCTTTCATTTGTTACTTGTTTCCCCTTACCAGTCTGTTTCCCCTGAGAATTCCATCCTGTCTTGTTATCTGTACCTGTTCACTCCCAGCCTGTGTTCCTCATTTGTCTCTTGGTGTCTCTCTGTGCTCTTTGGTTATTTTTCTAAGTACCCTGATGCCTTTTGAGTGCAGTGCCTTAACACTGCACGAGAGTTGTTTGATTGGGTAAATCAGAGGACCGTAACCTGGATATCGCCTGAAATGCAACATCTCCACCTCTAGGAGCTCTGATGAAAACCAGGTGGTATCTGAGTCTCTGTGCCTTCCCAGGGCTTTCACTTCCGCTAAGCGAGTGGCCAGCCGAGTCGGGGCTATTTATAAAAAAATTGCTGTACAGATATCACAGCATTCACACAGCCGTCACCAATAATTCCCATAATCTGTCCATATGTTAATTGTGACCACCATGACCACCAGCTACATCTCGAGGCCACAATTCAGTATTTTCCAGAAATACCTTAATCAGTAAAATACCACATTATGGCCACGAGATGGTGTTGATGATAAAAGGAAATAAGCATATCAGACATATTATGGGGATTATTCATGACGGCTGTGGAAATGCTGTGACATTTGTACAGCCATTTTTTTATAAATAGATCCTTCTGTGTCAGCAGCTACAACACTGGTTCTAAAGTCACACTTTTCACAGGAGCCTGTACCAATAATTTGCATAACCATGGAATGATAGTTCCTGGTAATGAAATAAGAGCATAGCATAACAGAAGGAGGAACATTCCTAATGATAAATTAAAGAAAATACAGTACAGTCCAGGCAAGAAGCTTGGTGGTTACATTTCAGTACCAATAGATGAGAATTGTTGAGCACAAAAACTAATGCCAAGTCAGGTCGACAGGGCTTAGTCATACCATCAGGTCTGGTACAAGGTCCTTTGACACCAACTTCAAAATGCCAAAGCAGGCCGCTTACCCCTGTGATGGGACGGATGGAGCCTGTGGTCCCACATGTACAGTGGTTGAGCCTAGGGTTACTACCTTTGGTCCATGGACCATTGAAAGAAGGGGTTGTTGCGACATGGTTAAATTAGTATAATAAAAATAATCTGCGTTAAATGTCCTTTACATTATTAAAAACGTTATATATCATAAACGTCTGAAGTAGATATTGGGTAATACACTCCGGATCACCCAAATGCTTCAACATACACAAAAAATGATTCACAGTCCAAACGTCATGATAGAAAGTTGCCCTTACCAGAACACCAAATATAGTGGACGGATGGCTTAAACCCAGCCAGGGCCTTTATGATAGAGACCGATCAGCTCTGTCAAAATTCAGGCGTAGTTCCCTCAGTTTGATACCGGATGAAGAAAAATGACAAGAAGGCTGGCCATAGTGTAGTATTGTTATACAACGTGTGTGGACATACAAACGTGACCAACACCCTATTGTGCACTTAAAACGAAAGGTGATATCCCACCACCACAGCTGTAGAGTGTGCTTACCAACTCTCAGATTTACACTCATTTGGCTCTATATCACACTGGGAGATTGATTGCTGTAGTCAGGAAATCCTTATCCACAGTATACGACCCAAAAAGGAGATAAACTGACCATAGTGTAATACATTCAATGAACACTTTAATGAATAAAGTAATACACTTACAAACAGACGATCGAATTCGCATAAAATATGTAAAAAACGCCGGCCGGCATAGCAATCACGAAGCGGAGCTCGTCCTCCTTCCCTGGTCACGTGGTAGCGTCACTACGTGCGTACCCAGACGCGTTTCGTCATCAAGTGGACGTTCTCAATGGTATTAGTATTAAATTAAATTAGTATGATTCTGTTAAATTTTTACTTACTTTACTGCAATGTGTCCCTTTTTTTATAGGTACACAATTTTTATCAAGAAACGATGAGAAGAGGTCGGCAACTTTGGTATCCGTATCGCTATGGCTATGATTAAGGCTCTCGCCGAAACACATTAGCTCTCTTTTATGTCACTTTTACAATATGGATACCAGAGTTTCCGGCACCTTTTCATCGTTTCTTGTTACCCGCAGTGTGGGAGAACACTTTGAGCTTGAGCACCTATTCGTGGATTCCTTACTTGGACACAACGCTCGAGGTGAGAGCCTTTCCTTTCTTGACCTGGCCCTGCATGCAGCATAATGATTGTCAAAATGCTTGTCCTAAAATCTTGCTCACTTGCAGCCTCAATCCACCATCAGGTCTCCTTTAAAGAATGCCTGGGAATGGTAGGTCACCCTCATGATGAAGCAGCAAGTTGCAAAAGCTCAGAAGGTGTGTTTTGTCTGGCTCTTTTAAGACTTGGCAGTTCAAATCCTACCACCTCTGTATGTCTCTCTGCTCTACAGTGCTGTTGGCTCATCAAAGGTAGAAACAGGAAAGAAGAGTCAAAAGCCTCTAGCAAGCTGGCAGGTCACGCAGGAAGATTTGTACCTTGGCTATGCCTATTATCCTTGTATGAGATACTTGTTGTGTAGATTTCTGATGGAAGAATAGGGAAATACTTTCTAATTTAAGAGGCATTGTTGTAGCTTACGCTTTTCAAAAAAAGAAAATCTGCAGAAGCCAGTTCATGTCTGGTGTAATCAGGAAGTGGCTTCAGTAACCATCACATCGTCTTCAGGTTTACAGTGACTTGTCATCACACCAACGGTGTGTGTGTGTGTGCGCGTGTGTGTGTGTATGTGTATGTGTGTGTATGTGTGTGTGTGTGTATGTGTGTGTGTGTGTATATGTATGTGTGTGTGTGTGCGTGTGCGCGTGTGCGTGTGCGTGTGTGTGTGTGTGTGTGTACAGTGAGCACATTATGGGAACCAAAAGCAGCTTCTTACTTCATTACTGATCATGCTTTCATCTTGTTGAGTGGGAAGTTTCTGTAAAAGACAAGCACTTTAGAAGTATTAATTCATCGAGGCCATCTTTTAAATGAATTCAATTGCGTGGCAGTTGTGTTTCCTTTGGCTGTACTGAGTGATATTTATGAGAATACATGTTGTGGGGTACTATAAACAGCAGCTGTGGTAACAACCAATGCCAGGCCATCTGATGTGGTCTTTTTTATCTAAAGTATACTGTATGTAAACACTCTCCTTGAGCCTAGGGTTACACTGACAGCGGGAATAAAATTGTGCGAGTTCTGCCGAACTCGCAAGATTTCATTCCCACATGTCAGTATCGACTTCAGGGGCGACTTCAGAGACATCTGTGCGGGTTTCTGCACAGATGTCTATGGAAATCGCACTCGGAAGTCGCCAAAAGTAGTACAGAAACTACTTTTGGGAATCGATGCAGTGCCGCAGATGCGGCGTCGCCCCGATTCGGACGGTGCCTTTGCCGGAAAGTGCCGCCGATTTGGCATGCAGTTTGTCATATCGCATGCCAAATGTGAACCAGGGCTAAACAACCCATTCAGTTTAAATTAAAAATGAAAGGCAAAACATTTGTGTATAGATAAAAAAACAAACAAACATTATAATAACCTTTTCTACCCCTTTTTTTATAAGTGATCACAAAACCTGTGTTGTCCGCTTCATAATGAGCTTAGAGAACTGGGGGGAGTAGAAACAGTAATACAGTGAATGATTGGGGGGGGGGTCCAAACATGTCTGATCATTGGAGGAGAGCAGGCTGAATTCCCAGCACAGCTATAGAACTGACCCCACTGTGCTCTCATGCCTAGTGTGGTCAGTTTTTAATAGGAAAGCAGAAACACCAGGTATATCACACAAAGGAAACAATTCAAAGAGAACAGGATAGTCTTTCATACAAGTACATGGTACAGCAGGCACATTTCAGGAACGTGAAACTTTGGGTTTACATACTCTTTAATGTCAGTGAAATACCATGGTCCTGGCTCTTGCCTTAGTTTTTCTACTTCGGTCTGTACAGTCCTTTATATTTTCTATACAGCCCTCAAACTTTAAAAATGGCCAATGATAGACTAATTTAAAGCAGTAATAAACCCAAACATATAATATATAGCATCTTACCAATCCTTAAGGTGACTGCATTTGTTTTCTTTTTTTTAGGCTTTTCTTCCTTTATTTCACTTGCTGATCCAGACAGTAATACACTTCTTGTCTTTAGATGCCTCCATTCTGGATGAAGTAGTAAAGCAGACATATTTGGACAGCAACATTTGGGAGAGGGAAGTGTTGAACTAGCAGATTTAGATAGACTTGACTAACAAATTGAAGCTGAACTCCAGCTAACACTTTATAAAAAGTTATAACAACAGTGATGACTGGTACTTTTTTTTTAGGGGGGGGCGGAAAAAACAAGCCTCTGGCTCTAATAAGGTGCTTCAAAAAAACACCCACCCCGCATTGTAATTCATGCGTTCAGCATCCTGAAAGGATGGATAGGGGAAGGCGGCACCCATGCGCCCTTCACAGACGCCCCTGTATAGCAACAGTTTTTTTCCTTTTGGGATAAAGGTTTTCCATATATAAATAAAAGATGATCATTGTCAGCACACCTGCCAATGTTAAATGGTTTGTCTCAACCATCTGCTACTTTGTCTGGACAGCTTGGTCTGTTAAAGGAAGTTAAAAAATTACAGACTTGCTGACTGGATCACCAGGTCTAAATAAATTTTAAAAAAAGCCTAAAAAAGAAAATAATGCGGCCACCATAGCTAAGATTTGGTAAGCTGCAATTTAATACATTTTTGTTTTGAGATTTAAAGTAAAGTCTTGTCAGCCATTTTTACCTACAGGTAAGCTTATAATAAAGCTTACCTGTAGGGAAAATTTAGATCTCCTAAATGTGCACCGTTTAGGAGATATTCCACAGAGCATCAGCCACTGACGTCACTGGCACATGTGCTCTGAAGGAACATTCCTTCAGGAGGTCTGTGTCGTAAACAGTGACTCCCATCCGTGGGAGTGATGTAATTGCGGCTCGGCCAATGAGACAGCTGGAGGCCACGAACCCGGAAGGAATACCTGGTAAAGATGGCAGCCCTGCCAGTGGTGACAGCTTGCTGCTGCATTGTTTTAATGTAAGTCTCTCATAATGTGCTAGTATGCAATGCATGCAAGCACATTATGACATTGCCTTGCAAGGTGGATTTTTTTTCTTTTTTTTACAAAATTTACTATTGCTTTAATAACCCCAGGTAGTCTTTGTTTTGGAAAAAAAAACATCCATTTTTAACAGCATCTAGGTCCCAAAACCACAACATGCTATATGAATTGGCTTTATATATAGTTAGTCAGCATTATTCTTGTTGGGTCCCTGTAGCATTCACATGGTGTAGTTATAGCTTTTACATTCAGCTCCCATGCAATCCATCAGATATGTAAGCTGGCTGAAATGGGAAATATTTCTTGTAACCTGACACACAGATTGTTAACACAAAGAGCCATTTTATTGTCAATCATTTTTATTGGGTTTTGTGCAAAAAGAGAAAAGCTTACAGCGATTAAGTATGCTCATTGTCCTCATTGTCCATATGCCTGCATAACATGGATCACAGACAAAATAGTCAGGATGAACACGTGACAATCACCCATTTTCAATGGCTTATAGGGCGTACACACGGTCGGACATTGTTCGGACATTCCGACAACAAAATCCTAGGATTTTTTCCGACGGATGTTGGCTCAAACTTGTCTTGCATACACACGGTCACACAAAGTTGTTGGAAAATCCGATCGTTCTAAACGCGGTGACGTAAAACACGTACGTCGGGACTATAAACGGGGCAGTGGCCAATAGCTTTCATCTCTTTATTTATTCTGAGCATGCGTGGCACTTTGTCCGTCGGATTTGTGTACACACGATCGGAATTTCCGACAACGGATTTTGTTGTCGGAAAATTTTATCTCCTGCTCTCCAACTTTGTGTGTCGGAAAATCCGATGGAAAATGTCCGATGGAGCCCACACACGGTCGGAATTTCCGACAACACGCTCCGATCGGACATTTTCCATCGGAAAATCCGACCGTGTGTACGGGGCATAAGAGCGGAGATTGTTAGCAATGTTCCACAAAGTGGCTGTGGGAGAAAATATTTAGCCATCTTGACTTATTTTATTGATTTTTACATTTTTTTTCCGGCTTTCATGGCTGCTGGGACTTCCTAGACAAAAAAGGTTGTTGTAGAAGAATTCCTGTTCTTTTTTTGTATGTGGCCTAAGTATTGGTGGGGCCTCTGGTTAGACATTGTAGTCAATTAGTGTGGTAAATATATACTGTACATATTAAAGACATTGCAGAGATATAAATATAACCCTGTTTTGGGGGCTCATGTGAGATGAGCAGGAATATGCAGTAATTACACTCGCAACACTGTATTACCTGGGTAACAGGGAATCTTGAGCCTCTGCTAAGTGGGAGTTCTAAAACCATGTCCTGATGTACTTAACACTATAATGCCTCCACCTGAAGGGGTCTTGCATACACAAGTGGGATTCCCTCTTAGGACATTTCTAGTCCACAGGAATACCAAATACTTTCCCTTGAAGTAAAGTAGGTTCACACTTGAAAGTACTTTAAGTGCTTTATTTTAACTTGAGGTAGGACAGATGGACACAGAAGATAGAAAACCTAAAACTTTTACAAGGGCTTCCTACAGCTTCTTATCGAGTAGACCAGGGTTTTTCATCCAGGATCCCATGGAAGCCTAGGGGTTCCTCCAGAGGTTGCTATGAGTTCCTTGAGCAAGGAACAATTTCTGCTTCTCAGATATGCTTCTATAGACACCACAGATTTTTTTAGCTATCTGTCTTTGGGTAATTCTTCACAAAGACCACAAGTGTAAGGAACATCCTTCCCACTGACCATCACACGAATGCCTCATGAGTTGTAGATATAGTAATTTTTTTAGCAGTTCTGAGCAGTTCTAAGTTCTCTGAGACTGGAAAGTTATTTCAAGGGTCCCTCTGCTCTGTTGTTGGAAAGGTTAAGAAAGGCTGTAGTAGACAATGGGTGGATCTCAGCACCCAGTAGCACCAGACAGCTTTCTCTGGAGAACAGCAGGTACAAACCTGAAACTGGAGGTTCTAGTGTTTCTCTGTTTCAGTGATGACTCATTGGGTCATTAATTTTTGATCTGGTTTTCTTGATACAATTTACTATATCAATATAATATGGTTCCTATTAGTCTGACGGTTATTGGTTAAGTTTCTAATGTCGAAGTATACAGACCACTGGAAACATGTCACTAGAAATTCATTCATGATCAAATACACTAAAGTTTTTGGCTGCAATAAGAAAATATAACTAAAGAATTAAAAAAAAAGAATGATGGACAGGACCCACCTCCAAACAGTTTCTTCATGTATTGTCACCTAACAAAAAAATCTTCATCATTAATTTTAAGATGCATTTACATATTCTTAACAAGCAGTAAATATGTTTTAAAACTAGCTCTCACTGACCTCTGTAACTGTAGGCATAGAGGAGTAATTCATCCTCAAATTTCACAAAAGAATTGCTGATGTAATTCAAATACCTCTGTCAGTAGATCAGCTCCCCTTGCTACCCCTTCGAACAGTTTCTCAAAAGTTCTACCCCCACTACTCCCCCCTCCCATCTGTGTCCTAGCTGTTCAATTTTCCCTGCTCATGCCCCTCGGGATTGACTCTGAATCTCAGAATCCTTCCCCAGCCAGGGGCGTTCCTACCATGAGGCAAGGTGAGCCGACTGCCTCTGGTGGCACTCATGAAGGTGACGGCATTGAGACCCGAGTTTCCACTGGTAAAATCATAAGCTCGGTGTTACTAAGCTCCCTTGCCAGCCACTGCAACTGAAGCCTGGGTGGGGGATTTGGTGGAATGTTACCCTCAGGTAACACACATTTCTGCCACACTGCATAGCCAGAAAGATGATACTGGGCAATGATATGGTAGTATGACGATGCCGAATTATTGTCCACTGAGCAGGCTAGAAATGGAAAGGGGACAAAAACTGTTTGTCACTTTCAAAACTGTACAATGAGGCAGAGGTGTGTCTGGCCCCATGTTTACCCTTTCATTGTACAGTACTCCTGAATTTGTTGGCATGCTATAAACAAAATATAAAGGGTAAGTTCACCTTTACAGAAAATCTGTAAGGTGAACTTACACTGGCCTCCTGGCTTTCTCTCCTCCAGCATGAATAAGATGGGCTAGGCAGGTTCTGATTGGTCAGCGCCATCCATGTAATGATGCTGACCAATTAGAATGCCTCCTATCTGTACACGCTGAGAGGTATGGATAGGAGATTAAGCCATGAGGATTTCAAATCCCTGGACCAGTGAAGCGGTGACCCGGTGTCTCACAGCGAGGGATCACAGGACTCCAGTATACCGGCACGGGGGGGATGGGGAGGGGGTCTAGTGTAAGTTCACCTTACAGATTTTGTGAAAAGGTGAACTTACACTTTAAAGTGGTTGTAAACCTCAGACATGAAATATGAACAAAGCATATCCCTCTATAGTGTGTACTTGTCTCAATTAAGAGCTAAGTGTCAGTTCTTTCTGTTTCTTTATTCCTTTGCTATCAGCATGAATCACGTCTGAGAAGTTTTCCTGACACCAAGAGAAAAAAAGGTGACAGGAAAGGGACCTCCAGCTGATTGACAGCCTTAGCTCTGTTCCAGTGTGCTGTGTGAAGGGGGTGTATTCCTACCCTCCAATCAGCTCTTAGAATTCACCTCACTGATACAGTGTGTAATTTTAGCTTTCCAGTCCCTGTATTCTGACAGCTCAGAAAAGCTTTATAAACACTGGACTTTGAACAGATGTTGAGAAGAGGTGGCTGCAGATAGGTACAACTTATGTAGGAGGATTTGTTTTATCTCTGTGTATCACCTGAGGATAGTCACTTCCCTGGGTATATGTGAGGGTTTACAACCACTTCAATATAATACAATTAAAGTTATATAATAAATGACAGTATTGGTTTGCACTTATTTGGTTTGATGTTTAAATTCTGTTTTACGGCTCTCATTCCTCTGAAATTCCCCCCAAAAATATTGCATTCTAAGGGTGGCTCAGTTATTCCGCAGGGTCCCACAGAGCCACTCTCCCGATCGTACTCTGGACATCGTACTCCGGACATGCTAAAGCTCCAGGCACTGGCTTTGGAACCCCATGAATAACTTACTTCCCATCTCTTTCTAAAGGGAGTGATTGGCAGCTGTGGGTGGGAATGCTCTTGCATTATTGGCTCTGATGGGACATATAGTCCTGGACATGTGATTTTTTTTTTTGTGATTTTATACCATTTTTAATGTGCAATATCACCCCTTCCCTGAACTTTGGGGAGAGCAACGCTGGGAAAAAAGGAACCAGCAGATTGGAAACACTTATCTAGTAATTGACTGCGGACATAGTTTTAAAAAATTAATTGTGCTATGCCTCCTTTATGGGCACGGATATTGTACTGGTAAAATAGTGGAGGCTTTAATACTACAGATACTCCTTGTTTAACGACATACCTGTTTAACCACTGCTCGGAACTTATGACCAGCTCTCCCCATCTGAACAATGCATTGTACATCATTGTTTTGTACAGTACAGAATTTTCATTTGTGTGCTGTACTTATGCAAATGAAAACAACTTTTTTGAGCTCGAGTTTTGTGTTTAGACCTTTTTTTCACAATACAGTACAGTACAGTAGTTAAGAATGCTTATAATATTGATTTCTTGTGACTCCTCGTTTAACAACCAATTCGTTTAACGACCTGGTCGTTGGAACGCAACCTGGTCGTTAAGTGAGGAGTACCTGTACTTCAATACAACATAAGTAAATAGATCAGATGTAAAATGCTTATGTAGTTTGAAACAATAAAGATAATTTTGTGTACATGAAAGTGCATATGTGTCTTTCAAGTAGTCCAAAGTGTATATGCACCTGTTATAAGTAAAGAAAGTTGCTAAAGAGATATGTTTATGTTATATAAAAAGAAAAACTAAAGTAAACTAAACTAAGTAAGAAAGCAGCATTATTTAGCCATACAGGAAGATACTTGTAAAATACATTCTACCAATCAGCTCTGTTGCAAGCCTCAGCTCAGGAAGCCTTTGAAATAGCTGTGTGTGTGTGCTTGTGCTATGTGAAACCTTTCACTTGAGCTCTTTTCTTCCTTTCGGCTTGCAGGAGAAAAGCACAAATGTGAAGTCGATTGCAGCTATGTTCAGTGGAGTTCCCAGTCCCATGGAGGAGGCAGAGAATTCCCCAGGGCCAACTGCTTTAAGATCATTTCAAGAAAGAAGAAAAGGATTTGAGTCACCGAGCAACACTCCACCAGGATTAACACCTAAGAAACCAGCAGTTCCAAAACCTGTACTGGCACCAAAAGCTCCGGCAAATGAAGTCAAACCACCACTTGTAAAACCAGTTGGAGGCATCAACAGGACTGCCGTCTCTCCTAACACAAACATCCAAGCAAGGGAGGAGAGAACTACATTTCCAAAACCATCTGGATTTAAAACCCCCAGCCAACAGACAGAAGAACCAAAGTTCCCATTTCCAAAACCTATATCTAACAAACCTTTTGTGTCTGTTAATAATGCTTCACAGGAGGCTAAGTTTGGTGGACTCAAGCCAACCTTTCCACCAGAGCCAAAGGGAACTGAGGAAAAGCCACCTTTCCCAAAACCATCGCAACTTAAATCAGTTAATTATACTTCAGAAAATGAGTCCAAACCTCCGTTTCAAAAGAAGCCACCATTTGGGGCGAAACCTCCCATTAACGTGGGCGGATCCCCAAGTGAGAACAGTTTCAACAAACACAACTTGGTAGCAAAGACATTTTCGGGTTCCCCGGACAACAAGCCTATAAAACAGATAAAGGAATCAACAGAAGAAAACATGTCTGGAAGCCCTTCCTCGCAACCTTTCCATGGAGTACCATTAAGGCCTTCTGGTATTAAACAACTCCAAAGCCCATTTCTAAATAAAAGCACAGAGGAGCCAAATGGCAGCCCAAAACCTAGCTCCATAGCCAAAGATTTTCAAATGAAAACTAACCAAAATGGTAACAGTTCTTCACCTTTCGGACTAAAACATCCTAGAACATCATCTGTCCCGGACAATTTAGAAGTATCAAAAGATCCCAACGAACCAAAACGAAAGCCATTTCCATCTCTAGCCAAATTAGGTCCTCCACCTCAAAAACCTACAAGACCACCAAATGTGGATATAGAAAAATTCAGGAAGCGGGCCGGTAAGCTGAAATTGTATTATTAGTTTGTATATGTGAAACTAAACTGCTTATCTATGCTACATGGCCAAAACAGGAGGGTTTAGGGTTTGTCATTTTAGATTAGGCCCCAGTGGTCTCCATCTTGTTTCAGTTCAAAATGTAGAGCTAATCTTGATCGTTCCCAAGGTAATCAGGCTGGCTCCAAAGTTGTCTGCACAGTAAGTAGCTATGCATAAAATGCACATATTGAATAACTGTTTGTCATCAGATTGAACCTGTAATTCTGACTGTTATCTATTATTAATGCTGAGCTCTAATCCCCTTTTATTATTTTAGTAGAGCTTAAAAATAACTATTTCAGCATTAAAAGACCAATAAACATAGCATATTATTTAAAGTATGTATAAACCCTAAGGCAGGACATACATGGGTCGAATTTCGAAAGAATTTCTTTCGAAAATCTTATCTAAGAATTTTCATTCGTATTTTGCACCATTAGTGGGCTGCAGCAACAGCCGATTTTCATACGGCAATCAAATTTGAGTAATCAGACATGTTGGAAATTTTTTGAAAAACTAACCATTTTCTAATCAATGATGGGAGAATTGTACGAGAAATGTAATCGGAAAAGAAATGTGCATGTGCAAGAAAAGAAAATTCCCGGAAGGAAAAGAAGATTCCCAGCCACGAAAATTCTTTTCTGTAGCAACATGAGTTGAAACTGAAGGCTTGGTTGGCCGAATTTCGAAATCAGTGGTGGCACCATCGGATCACAAAACACACACATTTTCAGATTTTCAAAATAAAATTTTTTCGAAATTCGACCATGTATGGCCAGCCTAACAATGTTATTTGTTCCTGTTTGGACTATTAACTACTTCAGCTCCAGAAGGTTTTACCCAATTCATGACCAGGGCTATTTAACACTGCACTACTTTAACTGGTAATTGCATTGTACCCAAATTAACTTTATATATTTTTTTCCAACACAAATAGAGCTTTCTTTTATTGGTATTTGATCACCACTGCGTTTTTTATTGTTTATTATATAAACAAAAAAACAAAAAAAAGACCGAAAATTAAAAAAAAAAAAATCAATATTTTTTACTTTCTGCTATAAAACATATCCAATAAAAAAAATAAAATTTCTTCAGAAATTTTGGCCAAAATGTATTTTACTGCATGTCTTTGATAAAACAAAATCTCAATAAGTGTATATTTATTGGTTTGCGTGAAAATTATAGCGTCTACAAACGTATTCCTTCCCCTTGAAATTTTCCACATTTTGTCATGTTACAACCAAAAACGTAAATGTATTTTATGGGGATTTTATATGATAGACCAACACAAAGTGGCACATAATTGTGAAGTGGAAGGAAAGTGATAAATGGTTTTCAACATTTTTTTACAAATAAATATCTGAAAAGTGTGGTGTGCATTTGTATTCAGTCCCCTTTACTCTGATACCTCTAACTAAAATCTAGTGGAACCAATTGCCTTCAGAAGTCACCTAATTAGTAAATAGAGCCCACCTGTGTGTAACTTAATCTCAGTATAAATACAGCTGTTCTGTGAAGCCCTCAAAGGGTTGTTAGAGAACCTTAGTAAACAAACAGCATCATGAAGGCCAAGGAACACAACAGACAGGTCAGGGATAAAGTTGTGGAGAAGTTTAAAGCAGGGTTAGGTTATGAAAAAATATCCCAAGTTTTGAACATATCACAGAGCACTGTTTAATCCATCATCCGAAAATGGAAAGAGTAAGGCACAACTGCAAAATAACCAAGACATGGCCATCCACCTAAACTGACAGGCTGGGCAAGGAGAGCATTAATCAGAGAAGCAGCCAAGAGGCCCATGGTAACTCTGGAGGAGCTGCAGAGAGCCACAGCTCAGGTAGGAGAATCTGTCCACGGGACAACTATTAGTTGTGCACTCCACAAATCTGGCCTTTGGGTTCACCTTCCAGCAGGACAACGATCCTAAACATACAGCCAGAGCTACAATGGAATGGTTTAGATCAAAGCATATTCATGTGTTAGAATAGCCAAGTCAAAGTCCAGACCTAAATCCAATTGAGAATCTGTGACAAGGTTTGAAAATTGCTGTTCACAGACGCTCTCCATCCAATCTGACCGAGCTTGAGCTATTTTGCAAAGAAGAATGGGCAAAAATGTCACTCTGTAGATGTGCAAAGCTGGTAGAGACATCCCCAAAAAGACTTGCAGCTGTAATTATAGTGAAAGGTGGTTCTACAAAGTATTGACTCAGGGGGGCTGAATACAAATGCACGCCACACTTTTCACATATTTATTTGTGTATAATAATGTTGAAAATCATTTTTCATTTTTCTTCACAATTTTGTGCCACTTTGTGTTGGTCTATCACATAAAATCCCAATAAAATATATTTACATTTTTGGTTGTAACATGACAAAATGTGGAAAATTTCAAGGGGTGTGAATACTTTTTCAAGGCACTGTATATTGGATTTCTCATTTACCATATATACTCGAGTATAAGCCGACCCGAACATAAGCCGGGGCACCTAAATTTTCCACAAAAACTGGGAAAACTTATTGACTCGAGTGTAAGCCTAGGGTGGGAAATGCAGCAGCTACTGGGTAAACAATGCCCTTCTGCAGCCTCACTGTGCCCATCTGCAGCCTCATTGTGCCCATCTGTAGCCTCACTGTGCCCATCTGCAGCCTCACTGTGCCCACCTGTATCATCAGTGCCCATATGCAGCCTCATTGTGCCCATCTACGGCCTCACTGTGCCCATTTGCAGCCTCACTGTGCCCATTTGCAGCATCAATGTGCCCATCTGTATCCTCATTGTGTCCATCTGCAGTGTGTTCGGCGGCCGTCTACTGTAACAAAGCCCCGCCTCCTCCTCGCCCATGATAGACGGAACACTGATTCAGTTTCCCAGCATTGTATCAGTGTTCAGTGTTCCGTCCAACACGGACAAGTAGGAGGCGGGGCTTTGTTACAGTGGACGGCTGCCGAACAGACTGCATGACACAGCGGGAGACACCCGTTGTTTTAGTTATCAAAGTTACGGCTGCAGGTGGGCACAGTGAGGCTGCACCCTCACTCGAGTATAAGCCGAGGGGGGCTTTTTCAGCATAAAAAATGTGCTGAAAAAGTCGGCTTATATTCGAGTATATATTGTATATACTATTAATGGCGGTGATCAGAGACTTATAATTGGACTACGATAGTGCAGCGGGAAACTGATGGTAAACTGACACTGAGGGGAATTGACTAACTGACACTGACATCACCAGTGACACAAATTCAGTGATCAGTACTAATACTATACACTGTCACTGTACTAATGACACTGGCTGGGAAGGGGTTAACATCTAGGGTGATCAAGGGGTTAAATGTGTGCCTAACTATGTGTAATGCGTGCTGATATTTACTAAAGATCTCTTTGTATATTGACCCTACAGGCCAGGGTCCAAAAAACAGAGAGAGATTGTTCCTTCTGTACAGAGCCAACACAGGGTACTGAGCTGTGATTGGACACAGCTGATCAGCAGGTACTGTCCATAAATCATTGGCCGGGATCTGCTAACAGACTCCCGCTGTGTACAATCACGCCCTAAACCCGGAAGCAGGCAGCGACGTACCAGTACGTCACTTTTCCTGCACAGGCCACCCATCCATAATACATTGCGGGCAGGTGGTTCTTAAGAGGTTAAGTATACAATTAAAACAGTTTTATATACCTGTTCAATAAATGCAAAAAATACCTGTGGATCCTGCCAGAAATCTTGACAGCTGATAACTTACAGTACGCTTTGCCTCTACTGACTGTTATCAGTTAGTATTACTCCCAGCTAGCTCTGGAGACTAAAAAAACTCCCACCTATGTTGCGGAAATTGGGAGAGAGGGAGGTGATTTGTAGTCCTGTTCCAGGGTGGCAACACTGCTGCTCTATTGAGGTGGCAACATTGCTGCTCCATTTATACAGTACAGTAAGTAGGCATTCTCACTGTAGGACAGGATGTGTCTTACTGGCAGGATGGCCAGGTGAAAATAAATGAAAGGCACAGTCAGCCCAATTAGGCCCAGGAAATGATAAAATGAGTGAATCCTCTTTATTACCCCACTGTTAAAGCGATATTAAAGTCTTTTTTTTTTTTAAAGATAACAAACATGTTATACTTACCTGCTCTGTGCAAAACCACTGCTCAGATCCTCCTCTTCTCGGGTCCTGCTCCTGGTCCCTCCCTCCTGCCAGGTGCCCCTACAGCAAGCAGCTTGCTCTGGGGCACCCAAGCAGGTGCACTCCCAAGCCACAGCTCTGTGTTTCCATTCACACACTATCAGAAACCATGAATCAGTCCGAGACAGAAGTACAGTTAAATCACACTTGTTTAATAATAAAAGTAAATAGAACAAATGTAGTCAAAACATAGCCAAAGTTCGGTAACCGGAACAGATAGTCAGACGAGCCAGAAAGTCAGGAAGCCAGGGAACAGCCTAGTGGAACAGCAAGCAGGATCTAGAGGAATGTCAGCCAAGCAAGTCTTTAACAGGAACGCAGGAGATAGTCTTTGTGATGTTGACCAAGGCGAAGGCAGAGATCATCTGGCCTGGACGGCTTAAGTAGGCAGGACTGATGAGCAGGATATCCTGACACACACAGAGCCATGGCTCAGCCCCGCCCCCTCTGTCTCATGATTGGCTTATTGGCTGTGATTGACAGCAGTGGGAGCCAACGGTTCCCACTGCTGCCAAAAGCCAATCAGGAGTGCGAGCCCCCAGAGAGCCAAGGCTCTCATGGACATCGCTGTATCAAGAGGAGGCTTAGGAAAGTATTAGGGGGGCTGCTGCATACAGAAGGTTTTTTACCTTCATGCAAGGTAAAAAGCCTTGTGCCTTTAGAACCACTTTAGGCCTGCCATATATGCCTAATTGGGCTGAATCTCGCTCCTGAGTTGACCAAAATTTTAAACATGGGTGGCCTTGCCGTCACCACCAAACATGGCAAGCTTCGATTGAAACAGCAAGGAGCAGGATGCAAAAGTGTCAGCCAAACAGCGACTGCGTCCAACCAGATGCAGTCACTGTTTGTGTATTCTGACAGCAGCAGGTGCCATCTGTCAGGATACAATAGCCGGAAGACACTCCTATATGGCCAAAGACACTCGGAATGGGCCAAAGTGCAACCACTGAGTTCTTGGAGACAACAAGTCCGGAAGCACTGCGGCTGCCATCTTCTTGACTGGCTGGCCTAGATCCAAGCAACCAACACTTCTACTCCACAGCCATGGAGAAGTGTCACACGCTTTGGGAGGGGAAGGGAGGAAGTTTAGCCGCCACATCTCTTGTAGACATCTGTTCTCCATCATATTACTGTGAAGGTGCGTAGGCACACACGCACATATGTAAATTGAAAAAAAAATAGTCTCCTTCAAAATAAAAGCAATGCAGTTGTATTCTGTGCATGGCATACATGCATTGACATTTGATTTGTAATTTCCGATTTACCCAATGCTGGCTGAACAGGGACCACCAAAGGGCCGGATGTGGTTTCGGGGGCCGGAAAATGCCCTGGTCTAATTCTAGATTGATCTCATTCATCCCTCAGGCTGATTGAGAGAAATCTATGCCTGTATGGCGAGTCTAATGCCGCGTACACACGGTCGGACTTTTCGTCTACAAAAGTCCGACAGCCTGTCCGACAGACTTCCTGCGGACTTTCGGCGGACTTGCAGCAGACTTTCTAACGAACGGACTTGCCTACACACGACCACACAAAAGTCCGACGGATTCGTACGTGATGACGTACACCGGACTAAAATAAGGAAGTTCATAGCCAGTAGCCAATAGCTGTCCTAGCATGGGTTTTTGTCCGTCGGACTAGCACACAGACGAGCGGATTTCGGGGTCCGTCGTAGTTACGACGTAAAGATTTGAAGCATGTTTCAAATCTAAAGTCCGTCGGATTTGAGGCTGAAAAAGTCTGCTGAAAGTCCGGAGAAGCCCACACACGATCGGATTACCAGCCAGCTTTAGTCCGTCGGCGTCCGTTGGACTTTTGTAGACGAAAAGTCCGACCGTGTGTACGCGGCATAAGTGTATTTAATTAATAAATAAGTTGATGTTCTGTGCAATCCAGTGCACTTCCTTATTTTGCTCTATTTTAGTTATTATCAGTGGCGGCTGGTGCTCCATTTGTTTGGATCTCTTATCATACTCTCCATGTGCAATTGTCAGATCACATCACTGACCTCCTATCAGATCTCATAGTCCTCATTACAGTCCCGTTATCAAATCGCTATGCTCTTATCAGCTCCCAGTAATCACATCCCTGTCCCGTTATCGGATCCAAAACCACTGATGATCCCCGTCCCATCATCACATCTCCACTCTTATCAGATGCCTATCCGGTTATCCCGGAGGTCACATTATTAGAACTCCTCTGCACTGATCAGCCCTCTGTCAGTGGGTGAGTCGTACGATGAGTGTATGGGTCGGTTGGTGGGTGGTTCTCACGCGGTCAGACTCTGGCTTGTGTGTTGGTGGTGACTCAGAGCAGAGCGATCGCTCCATTGAGGATGGTCATCTCCGGGAAAGTCCCCGTAATCCTCCTCGGTACTGGTAATACAGTCGCTTCTCCTCTCGGCCAATTGGGTCTTAAAACCTGCCTCCTGATTGGCTGGGAGAAGAAGCAGGAAGACAATAGTGAATATTAGTTCGCTATTGTCACACAAGTGGGTGGGCTCAGGGCCCAGTGCTCTGCGCCCCGAGCCCACCCTTTTTGAAGCCAATTAGAGCCTCAGGCTCTATTCATGTACTTAAAAAAAAACAAAAACAAATTGAAAGCCATGCGTCCGGCGCCCTGCATGTAGATTAGGGGCTGGACGCATGGATTAGGGGGCGGCGTCCCTGCACCCCTAATGGAGCGCCCGCCACTGGTTCTTATTATAATTAGCTTTTAACCCCTGTGGTGTGGGGGGGCCCCACTCTAAGGGTAGATTATTTTTCTATTTCTTGGAGTTGGGTTGTAGGATAAACTGAGCGAGCTTTCAGTTGCTGCGTTTAGTGGATTATTAGCTCAATATAGCCTGCAACTGAGGTGGAATTTCACATATGGGAAAACAAACTGCCCTTTCAAAAACAAGGAGTCACTTGTCTCTCTGAGACAACAGAGGAGTGGGAGAAGTTCTATTTTTGTGGAATCCATTTATTTTATTAGGGGCAGACCAGCCCTAGCTTAAACATTGGGTGAAGCCTTTGGGCCATGGGTGGCACTTCAATTTCACTTCTGCCATAGGAATCCTCTGGGTAGTGATTGGGAGGACTGAGCCGGAGGCGTGGGGCAAATGCCCCTGGGCCAGTACTAATAAGATACATTATGTTGGGTTGGTGATCCTGAGTACCGGTTCACACAGGGGTGACTTGTCAGGTGACTTAACCACCTGACAAGTCGCGCTCCGTTCTGTACTATGGAACCATTCTAATAGGAGCAACTCAAGTCGCTACAACTTAGAAAAAGGTTCCTGTACCACTTTGGGACGACTTCAGGGCGACTTGCATTGACCTCTATAGAGACGTCATTTTGCAAGCCGCCGCTGAAGTTGTGTGCAGATCGCCTTCCAAAGTCGTGCTGCCCGTGTGTGAACCAGCACTTAATGGACATTCTTGTCACCACTCAGACATCGATCAAAGCAGTAACCCTAGTCACTGACCAGTCACCAACTTTTTTTTATTGTTCTGAACAGGGGCGTTGCTAGATCTACAAAAGATCTGGGGCTAGAGCCCATGACAGCGTAGTAAAGTCATACGCTTGGGCGGGCATACACATATATATAATATACGTGTGTGTGTGTGTGTATATATATATCCCCAGAGAGCCCCCCTTACATCAGGGTCCCCAGAGAGCCTCCCCCTTAAATCAGGGTCCCAAGAGAGCCTCCCCCTTAAATCAGGGTCCCCAGAGAGCCTCCCCCTTAAATCAGGGTCCCCAGAGAGCCCCCAACTTACATCAGGGTCCCCAGAGAGCCTCCCCTCCGCTTGGGGACCCCTGCAGAGACTCGGGGCTATGGGCCCCAGATTCGGGGCTATAGCCCCAAAAGCCACCCCCTAGCGACGCCACTGGTTCTGAGACATAATGGGGTCAAGTAGTGATAGCTTCAAAGGAAGCTGATGATAGAAGATGTAAAAAAGTCTGTCACAAAAAATAAAAAATCTTTCCTTTAGGATCATCTACCTTTTCTGTGTCCATCAATCACTGCAGCAACATGTCATGAGTTTCTCTTCATGGACCTTAGCCTATAGATAGCTGCATCTAAGACAAAGGGGCTAATTGGTTGTGTTCGTTCCTCCAGGCCCAAGGTTTCCACTTCTCTGCTGGGTAGTAAGCCAGTTAATACAGCGTCCAGCATCTAAGGGGCAAATCGTGGGATTCAGAACCACCAGCCAAGAACCCCCTTTTACACATCCATCCTAACAGGGCCTCAAGTTACCTTACTTTAGCTGCAATACAAGTAATGGGCTTGCAAATATCAAAACGTCTTGGTGGGTGGGTGGCATTCTGGAGGAATGGGCATTCCTAGGCAGGTGACGCTGAGCCTCCATCATTGAAAAAAATGACATCCAATGAATGAAAGGAGAATATCACAAACAGTAAGGCTATGAGGAAAGGGTTAGACGATGCTGGATATCCCCCAGCCAGGAAATAAGGTGGGCTGTATCTGACTTGCTGCAGCTTCTACTGTATACTGTGAGAAGCTTACAGTGTGCAGTGAAATTAGAGTAAGCAGTTTCAGTACTGGAGAGCAGTGTTCATTTCGTCGACTAAATTAATACTATTTTAGTTGACCAAATTACAACTAAAACAATTCAGATGACTAAAATACAACTAAAACTAAAACAATTCAGATGACCAAAATACGACTAAAACAATTCAGATGACTAAAATGCGACTAAAATTTAAAAAATTCAGATGACTAAAATACGACTAAAACTAGAATGGCATTTTAGTGAAAAGACTAAGGTTCCTTTCACACTGAGGCAGTTTTCGGGCATTTTAGCGCTAGAAATAGCGCCTTTAACTGCTTGCTGCCTGCCCACCGTCAAATGACGGCGGGGCGGTGCAGCTCTTGTTCTGTTGCCAGGACACGGCGCGACCCTGATCTCTGTAAAGAGCCGCGTCCATGGCTCTTTAACCATGTGATTGGCTGTGTCAAATCACAGCCAATCACATGTAAACAAGGAGATGCCGGTAATCGGCTCTCCTCGCCTCACACTGACAGTGTGAGGCGAGGAGAGCCGATCAGTGGCATCTCCTCACAGGGGGACATCTGGGGATGTAATCAGGGCACTGATCATCAGTGCCCTGATTACAATAAATAAATAAAGTGTCACAAAACAGTGCCCAACATTGCCCACCAATGCCAGCATATAGTGCCCACCAGTGGCAGCAATCAGTGCCCACCACTGACCACAAGTGCCACCAATCAGTGCCCATTAGCGATGCCAGTCAGTTCTGGCAATCAGTGGCACCTATCAGTGCTGCCCATCAATGCCCATCACTGCTGTCGATCAATGCCCATCAGTGTAGCCCATCAGTGCCACCCATCAATGCCCATCAGTGCCCATCTGTACCGCCTATCCGTGCCCACCAGTGCCGCCTATCAGTGCCACCTATCAGTGCCCACCAGTGCCATCTATTAGTGCCCATCAGTGCCACCCAACAGTGCTCATCAGTGCCGCCTATCAGTGCTCATCAGTGCCACATATCAGTGTCCATAAGTGCGGCATATTAGTGCCTCCTCATCAGTGCCACCTCATTAGTGCCCATAAGTGCCGCCTCATCAATGCCCACCAGTTCTGCCTATCAGTGCCCATCAGTGCCGTCTCATCAGTGCACATCAGTGAAGGCGAAAAATTACTTAGTTACAAAATTTACTGACAGAAAAAAAGTAAAAAACATTTTTTTTCAAAGATTTTGGTCTTTTTTTTTGTAAAAAATAAAAAACCCAGCAGTGATTAAATACCACCAAAAGAAAGCTCTATTTGTGTATAGAAAATGATAAAAAATTAGTTTGGGTACAGTGTAGCACGACCGCGCAATTGTCATCCAAAGTGCGACAGCGCTGAAAGCTGAAAAATGGCCTGGGCAGGAAGGGGGTGTAAGTGCCTGGTAGGCAAGTGGTTAAAGTGCCTGAAAACTGCCTCCCATGCCACCCGAATGTGAAAGCCCAAGTGTGCGCTTGCGCGACGTTAGAAAGAGTCCTGCAAGCAGCATCTTTGGGGCGGTTTGGGAGTGGTGTATACACCGCTCTCAAAATGCCCTGCGCATTGAAAAAAATGGGCCGCATTTCAGAAGCGCCTGAAAAGCACTTCGAAAGCGCTGCAACACGGGCCGTTTTAACTCCTTCTTCGGCCGCTAGCGGGTGTTAAAAACTCCCCGCTAGCGGCCGAAAAGCACTGCTTAGACAGCGCTAAAGTGTTGCTAAAACGAGTGACGCTTTAGCGCTACTGCGGCAACGGCCCCAATGTGAAAGTAGCCTTAAACTAAATTGAATTTATATCACAATGGCTAAATCTGTGTCTGTAGTGCATGTTCAAACCTTAAGGGCCAGTTTACACCATAGAAACACAGTCTGGATGCATTCTGGAAGCATTTCTGCATTTTTCCCCTCTCTTTTTCTTTATCTTAAATGGGGACATGTGCATTCTGGTGCTTTTTTGGTGCATTTATGTGAGTTCCAGTGCCTTTTTGATGCGTTTTACTGAGCTCAGTACAGTTCAGTGCAGAAAAAATGCTCTACTTTTTTTTTTCTGGAACTGGAATGCACTGGACGGCCCCTTACACACTGGGGCGGGGGCGGCGGTTGTTAGCGGTGCTTTATCGTTGGTATTCGGCCGATAGCGGGGGGGGTTTACCCCCCCCCGCTAGTGGCCGAGAAAGGGTTAAAAACCACCGCAAAACGCCTCTGCAGAGGCAATTTGCCAGCGGTATAGCCGCGGTGTACCATTGATTTCAATGGGCAGGAACAGTGGAGGAGCGGTATATACTCCGCTCCTTCACCGTTCCAAAGATGCTGCTAGCAGGATTTTTTTTACCGTCCTGCCAGCGCACCGCTCCTGTGTGAAAGCTTTCGGGGCTTTCACATTGGAGACAAAGCAGAGGAACTTTCAGGTTGGTTTGCAGGTGCTATTTTTAGCACAATAACGCCTGCAAATCGCCCCAGTGTGAAAGGGGCCGAACTGAAAGCACTGTTGTGAACTATGCCATTGGAAGCCATATGACCTACTATCCATGCGTTTCTGATGCAGAAAAAAAACGCAGTGGACTGCATGTGGTGTGAACCGGCCCTAATACCATAAATAATAAACATGTTATTCGATTTTTACTCCAGGAGTATATAAAGTTTACAAGAAAAAGAACTGCTGCTCCAGGTGTATAAAGATAAGGCTGATTGGAGTATCTTGCAGAGTGCTAGCTCCGGCCCGCCTCTGTGGGAAACTTGGAAAGAAGAAAGAAATGGCTGCACATCAAACAGTTTGGTGTCTTTGGTGTTATCTTTGTGAAGCAAAATCAAAGGCAATTGGAAGTTCTGGACGTGCAGCCATTTCTTTCTTATTTCCAAGTATATAATGTTTGGCAGTTCTAAAGAAATAATGCATTCAAATGTAACTAAACCCATTCGTTTTTAGTTGACTAAAATGTACTCAAACTAAAACAACTCAGATGACTAAAATACAACTAAAATGGCATTTTAGTCAAAAGACTTTAACTAAAACTAAATCGAAATTTGTTGTCAAAATTAACACTGCTGGAGGGAAGCCTATAGAATTGTGCAGGACTGAACATAAGGCTGGAGTTCAGGTTTATTTAGAAACAAAGAATGAAAAATTCGAAAAAATCTATTTCCTTTGTAATTTTTAGTAACACATCTTTGCTAACAAATACTGACCTCAATATACAACTTACACAGTTGTATGACTAAACGGATATCACATAAGTGTGATTTTTATGTAATCAGGCAGAATGGCGAAGCTCAAACTAAGGTTCACTCTTAAATTTGGGAGAGCTCTTTTCCTCTTTTGATGTGACACCATGACACACACAGGAAAGATCGTCTATTTGCATCAATCAGCGTAACATAAACACATACACGCGCGCACACCCAGGTTGAACTGGATGGACTGGTGTCTTTATTTAACCTTAACAACTATGTACAGTTGTGCTCATAAGTTTACATACCCTGGCAGAATTTATGATTTCTTGGCCATTTTTCTGAGAATATGAATGATAACACAAAAACTTTTCTTTCACTCATGGTTAGTGTTTGGCTGAAGCCATTTATTATCAATCAACTGTGTTTACTCTTTTTAAAGCATAATGGCAACAGAAACTACCCAAATGACCCTGATCAAAAGTTTACATACCCCAGTTCTTAATACCGTGCATTGCCCCTTTTAACATCAATGACAGCTTGAAGTCTTATGTGGTATTTGTAGATGAGGCTCTTTATCTTCTCAGATGGTAAAGCTGCCCATTCCTCTTGGCAAAAAGCCTCCAGTTCCTGTAAATTCTTGGACGGTCTTACATGAACTGCACATTTGAGATCTCCCCAGAGTGGCTCAATGATGTTGAGGTCAGGAGACTGAGATGGCCACTCCAGAACCTTCACTTTATTCTGCTGTAGCCAATGACAGGTCAACTTGGCCTTGTGTTTTGGATCATTGTCATGTTGGAATGTCCAAGTATGTCCCATGCACAGCTTCCTGACTGATGAATACAAATGTTCCTCTAGTATTTTTTGATAACATACTGCAATCATCTTGCCATCAATTTTGACAAAATCTCCTGTGCCTTTGTACCTCACACATCCCCAAAACATCAGCGATCCACCTCCGTGTTTCACAGTAGGAATGGTGTACCTTTCATCATAGGCCTTGTTGACTTCTCTCCAAATGTAGAGTTTATGGTTGTGGCCAAAAAGCAAAATTTTGGTCTCATCACTCCAAATGACTTTGTGCCAGAAGGTTTGAGGCTTGTTTCTGTGCTGTTTGGCGTATTGTAAGCGGTATACTTTGTGGCATTTGCATAGTTATGGCTTTCTTCTGGCGACTCGACCATGCAGGCCATCTTTGTTCAAGAGCCTCCTTATTGTGCATCTTAAAACAGCCACACCACATGTTTTCAGAGAGTCCTGTATTTCACCTGAAGTTATTTGTGGGTTTTTCTTTGCATCCCGAACAATTTTTCTGGCAGTTGTGGCTAAAATTTTAGTTGGTCTACCTGACTGTGGTTTGGTTTCAACAGAAACCCTCATTTTCCTGTTTTATACAGTTCAACTACCTTTTCCTGCAGATCCTTTGACAATTATTTTACTTTCCCCATGACTCAGAATCCAGAAATGTCAGTGCAGCACTGGATGAAAGATGCAAGGGTCTGTCAGGAGTCCAGAAACTCATTGACCTTTTATACACACACACACTAATTACAAGCACAGATCAGAGGTGAGGATGTTACCTTTAATAGCCATTCAAATCCCTTTGTGTCAACTTGTGTGCATGTTATCAGGCCAAAATCACCAGGGTATGTAAACTTTTGATCAGGGTCATTTTGGTAGTTTGTGTTGTGATTATGATTTAAAAAGAGTGTTATCATTCATATTCTCTGAAAAATGGCCAAGAAATCATAAATTCTTCCAGGGTATGTAAACGTATGATCACAACTGTAACTATATGTAACATTAAAGGAGAAGTCTGGAGTATAAAAAAAAAATAAACACACATACTCACCTCTATGCTGCAGATGTCGCACATCGGCTCTAAGACTGGAGCACCAGGCTGGAGAGGGGGCTGGCCCAGCGGACTCCAGCTCTCAGCAGAGCCAGCTGTCAAACAGGTAGTTGGGTGGATGCTGACAGTATTGTCAGGATCCTTCCAGAGCCTGGAGCAGCTCTGCCACGTCAACTGATAGCAGGCTATAGCTTGCTGTCAGCCGACTGTGGGTCACAGTTGTGCAAAAAGTAAGTGCACTCCTGTGACCCACAAGAGAAATATGGCCAAAAAAGCTTTACAGATAAGATCAAGTCTGGTGTTTTGCAGACAGGTATTAATATGATTGCAACGATTTTCACAGGTTTGTGACTGCAAAAAGTCTGAATACATTGCTTACATTTGTGGGAGTGTTTGATGATCGGGCAATAAGCTCAAATGATATTTTACCATGCTGCAATGTTTACCTTCAATCCAGAAATGTCCCCTGCAGTGCCTTTTTCTGTCCCTAGATGTCCTCAGTCCAATTGGCAGCATTACTCAAAAAACTTTCCTTAAAGTGGATGTAAACCTGATTCATGAAATTTGACCTAAGCACAAATATCTATAGTGTTTTCTTATCTCTCTCCTGTGTGTTTCTGCTGCCTGTTACTCTGTTATCAGCATGATAACTTCTGACAAGTTCTCCATCAACCAAGATAAAACCAGCATGAAATTTGTGTCGGGGGAGGTTGCTATAAATAGATTAGCAGAGAGCTTGCCTTGTCACAGCACAGCTCTACACATTGCTTCCGTCCTTTGCCTATGTGTGGGGTTCCTCCAATCAGCTGTCTTGGCTGTATGCCAAGAATCCACTCCCAGTGCTGAACAGGAAGGGAAAATCTCTAACACGATGTTAGAATTCTAAAGAATATATAAATCTGAAGACAGCAGATATACATGTAAAACTTATGTAGGGAGGTTTGTTTCATCCCTGTGTATCATCTCAGGCCGTTCACTTCACTGGGTATATGTGAGGGTTTACATCCACTTTAAAGCGGACGTTCACCCATTTATTTGACTTGGCTCCTCTACATCCCACCCACCCTTCGCTGTACATATATTGTTTTTTTTTTCTTTTTAAAGTTTTGGCCCACCCCCATACTTGCGTCATTTGCCTGTGACATTCATATCTCAGGAAGCACCAGGAACCCCACACGTCACGCCATTCACTAATAGAGAAAGGGGGCGGGCCTGGCGGTGTATCATTGGTAGGCTGCACCAGAACCTGGAAGAGCCGGCACAGCCTCCCGATGACGTCACCAAGTAACATGGGACCTGGCCACGGCTGCAGAGAAGAGGATCTCAGCAGGACAATGCTGGATCCTCTGTGTGAGTAAGTATCAACTGTGGCCATCTTAGTAACAGGTAAGCTGGGGAGAAAAGAAAGAAAAATAATAGAGGGGGAAGGTGAAATTCCTCTTTAAAGTGTTATCCACAGCAGTAAAATCAGTCTGTATATGCAGTAAATCATGCTTGTTATACTCACTGTGGATCCTAAGGGGTTAATCCTCCTCATTCTGTAAAAAGGCTGTTTGAGCCTGTCTTCTCTGATCCTCCCCTTCTTCCACTGTACCCAAACCATCTCCTGATAGAACAGAGGCTAGGGGACAAGCTGCACATGCTCAGTTTGGTGTGTATTGCTACTAGAGAGTTTTTTTTTTTTTTTGGGGGGGGTGCATGTCATCAGCACAAGGCCAATCAACACTGTCCAGACAGAGGGTCAGGGGTCCTGCAGCCTCATAGGACAGTCAGAGGAGAATGAAAACTCCTCCTACAAGCTCCAACTAGTGCGGCCAGACGCTGATAGAAGTCATAAGACTGCTATATACTGCTGGTGAGAAAAGGTATTTAGCAGTTTATATTTGGTAAAATAATTGCATTTCCATGTTCTGTGTACTGTGGGAGACCAGATATAGTGAATGCAGAGTCCAGGGTTTGGTAACAGTTTAAGTTCCTGCTCCAGTCTGTGATTGAACAATAAAAGGAGAAGCAGCACAGTGATGAGCCCATTTCTCTGCTTTCTCCTCCTATCAGCATGCTTCTTGTATTGCTTCCTCCTCTCACATCCAGCCCTGCTACTGCAAGGGGCTCATAGCAGGCTAAATCCAGGTACTTACACAGCTTGCATGTGAAAAATACATTTAATGATGTCACAATGAATACACAGCTGCATTACAGTTCAGCTTTTTTTGTTACCTTCTTTATGGGGAGCTGTTTCAGGTTAGGAGAATCCTGACCATTCTTCCTCCCCAGCATTGCTGCAACAGATTATTGATAGTGATCTATTGCTTGAAGTTATAAGGAAATGCCAATCACATCAGAGAATGACATTGTGGGATTTACTCTTTAAAGTGACCCTGTCACAAAATCAAAGCAGAGAAAATAAGGGTCCCCTATAAACAAGAGATATTATACAGAGAATCTGGAAGTGTCAGACTTCTGGTCCCCCCCACTGAGTGCAGTGGTTCCTCCTTTTGGCTGGGCATGTGCAGAAAGAAAAAAAATTGTTTTGTTTTGTTTTGATTTGTTATTTACATAAATTCGTCTAATTTGTTTTTGTAATTCATTTTGGTTATTCGAAGCGATTTGAATTTTTCCAATTTGAAGCAAATTCTATTTGAATTCCATTCAATTTGAATTTTATTTGAATTGCATTCAAATCGAATTCTATTTGTAATCAAATTTATTCTATTCGAAATTAGAATTTTGGAAGATGGTTATATTAGTTCTATTCCATTCTTATAGTTACATAGTTACATAGTAGGTGAGATCGAAAAAAGACACAAGTCCATCAAGTCCAACCTATGTGTGTGATTATATGTCAGTATTACATTATATATCCCTGTATGTTGCGGTCATTCAGGTGCTTATCTAATAGTTTCTTGAAACTATCGATGCTCCCCGCTGATACCACCGCCTGTGGAAGGGAATTCCACATCCTTGCCGCTCTAATGGGCCGTACACACGATAGGATTTTCTGACAACAAATGTTCGATGTGAGCTTGTTGTCAGAAATTCCGACCGTGTGTAGGCTCCATCGGACATTTGCTGTGGGAATTTCCGACCATAACTGTTTGAGAGCAGGTTCTCAAATTTTCCAACAACAAGAGTTGTTGTCGGAAATTCCGAGCGTGTGTACACAATTCTGACGCACAAAGTTCCACGCATGCTCAGAATCAAGGAGAAGAGCCGCACTGGCTATTGAACGTCCTTTTTCTCGGCTCGTCGTACGTGTTGTACGTCACCGCGTTCTTGACGTTCAGAATTCCCGACAACATTTGTGTGACCGTGTGTATGCAAGACAAGTTTGAGCCAACATCCTTCGAAAAAAAATCCACGGTTTTGTTGTTGGAATGTCCGATCGAGTGTACGCGGCATTACAGTAACGAACCCTGTACATAGTTTAAGGTTAAACCTCTTTTCTTCTAATTGTAATGAGTGGCCACGAGTCTTGTTAAACTCCCTTCTGCGAAAAAGTTTTATCCCTATTGTGGGGTCACCAGTATTTGTAAATTGAAATCATATCCCCTCTCAAACGTCTCTTCTCCAGAGAGAATAAGTTTAGTGCTCGCAACCTTTCCTCATAACTAATATCCTCCGGACCCTTTATTAGCTTTGTTGCCCTTCTTTGTACTCGCTCCATTTCTAGTACATCCTTCCTGAGGACTGGTGCCCAGAACTGGACAGCATACTCTAGGTGCGGCCAGACCAGAGTCTTGTAGAGCAGGAGAATTATCGCTTTATCTCTGGAGTTGATCCCTTTTTTAATGCATGCCAATATTCTGTTTGCTTTGTTAGCAGCAGCTTGGCATTAAATGCCATTACTGAGCCTATTGTCTACTAGGACCCCTAGGTCCTTTTCCATCCCATCCTATTGCTTTTTCTATTCTGTTCTTTTCTTTTCTATTACATTCTATTCTTTTCTATTCTATTCAAATGTATTCTATTCAAAATTAAAATTCAGAGAATTATTATATTGTTATATTCTTTCTATACTTTTATATTCTTTTCTATTTGGTTATTCTATTCTATTATTTTATTTTCTATTCTATTCTGTTCTATTTAAGTTCAAGTTTTATCTTTCTATGTTATTCTATTCTATTTTGTACTCTATTCTATTCTGTTCTATTGTTATCCTTTTATTTTCTGTTCTATTTTATTTTATTCTGTTCTTTTATTTTCTATTCTATTTTTTCTGTTTTACTCTGGACTCTGCGTCACTTACTACTAAACTTTGCACCACTTACTCCTGACCCCTGAACTTTGCATCACTTACTACTGACTTCTAAACTTTGCACCACTTACTCCTGACCCCCGAACTTTGCATCACTTACACTGACTTCTAAACTTTGCACCACTTATTCCTGACCCCTGAACTTTGCATCACTTACTCCTGACCCCTGAACTTTGCACCACTTACTCCTGACCCCTGAACTTTGCATCACTTACTACTGACTTCTAAACTTTGCACCACTTACTCCTGACCCCTGAACTTTGCATCACTTACACTGACTTCTAAACTTTGCACCACTTATTCCTGACCCCTGAACTTTGCATCACTTACACTGACTTCTAAACTTTGCACCACTTATTCCTGACCCCTGAACTTTGCATCACTTACACTGACTTCTAAACTTTGCACCACTTACTCCTGACCCCTGAACTTTGCACCACTTACTCCTGACCCCTGAACTTTGCACCACTTACTCCTGACCCCTGAACTTTGCATTACTTACTACTGACTTCTAAACTTTGCACCACTTACTCCTTACCCCTGAACTTTGCATCACTTACACTGACTCCTAAACTTTGTACCACTTACTCCTGACCCCTGAACTTTGCATCACTTACTACGGACTTCTAAACTTTGCACCACTTACTACTGACCCCTGAACTCTGTGCCACTTACTCCTGACCTCTACAATCGGAGTCACTTACTACTAACCATTAAACTCTGTGGCACTTACTACTAATCCTTCAACTTCACATCACTTGCTACTTACCCCTGAACTCTGTGTCACTTACTACTGGCCCCTGGACTACCCCTGAACTCTTGAACCCCTGCACTCTGTGTCCCATTAAGCCACGGCCAATATTCAGCGCAATGAAAACCACACCCAATTGTTGCCACCGTGCGCTGCCTGCACTACACTTTCATTTACTCTGGCAGGAGAGCCCAACTTATGATCTTGAACACAGGCCCACTGCTTTCCGAAAACACACCTGGTACAACCATTACATTTTGGCTTTCCCATCACTTCCTGGTTTGGTGTCCATGTTCACCAGGACAACCAGACTGGGTGAGTCTTTACAGTGGGGTCACAGAGTACTAAAAACTTTACAGAAGGTCTAATAATGTTTCCCCAAGTTTAAAAAAAATGAAAACAAAAACTTTTTCCTTTACACACACTTTATACACACTTTATACACACTTTATACACACTTTATGTGAATGTGCCTGGGGTTTCATGCTGGTGAAAAAGGGGGTGTTTGTCTAACTCTCTATGCGGAACTGCGTTAGTTTAGCAACGTCTATAGTGAATTCAGGTCCTACACAAGAAAGTTTTAAAAATAATCTAAAGGAAGTTAAAAGGTGTTTTTTTTTCTTCTAGTAGCACCCCCAGACCTTATTTCTGTGTACAATAAGCTGAATTCCTTTCATGTGTGATGTCATATTGTGGTATTAGTGCTTGTCATCTGGAGACAGGACAGGGAAGACCCGCCTGAAGTATTCAACATCCCACTGAATTAACATGACCCCATATCTCTTAACCACTTGACCTTCGGAAGATTTACCCCCCTTCATGACCAGGCCATTTTTTGCGATACGGCACTGCATTGCTTTAACTGACAATTGATGTCCTTTTTTCCCCACAAATAAAGCTTTCTTTTGGTGGTATTTGATCACCTCTGCTTTTTTTCAGTTTTGCACTATAAACAAAAAAAGACTGACAATTTAGAAAAAAAAAAAAACTATATTTTTTACGTTCTGCTATAGAACACATCCAATAAAAAAATGGAAAAAAAATCAAGTTTCTTCATAAATTTAGGCAAATACATGTTCTGCTACATATTTTTTGGTAAAAAAAATCCCAATAAGCATATATTGATTGGTTTGCTCAACAATTATAGCGTCTACAAACTATGGGAAATTTTTATTTTCATTTTTATTTTTTTACTAGTAATGGCGTCAATCAGTGAATTCAGCAGCACTGCGATATTGCGGCGGACACTGACACTAACTGACACTTTTTGGGGACCAGCGACACTAATACAGTGATCAGAGCTAAAAATATGCACTTTCACTGTACTAATGACACTGGCTGGGAAGAGGTTCACATTAGGTGAGATCAAAGCGTTAACCGTGTGCCTAGCCAGTGTTTTACTACACTGTGTGAGGTGCTTTTACTAGGGGAAGAGATGGAATTTATTTCCTGCTTTGCAGGGACACAAACTCCATTCTTTCCCTCCTGTCAGAACGGTGATCTGCCTCGTTTACATAGGCAGATTGCAGTTCTGTGTCTCTGCCTGATGATCGGCAGGTGCCAGGAAACATCGAGCACCCTGTACCCACTGATCGGCTTATGCTGTGTGTAATCACAGCGAAAGCAAGCTGCTGCCAGCGCACATGTGTACCCCCTACTCGGTAGTTTCAGATCATCTATATCAGGGGTCTTCAAACTACGGCCCTCCAGTTGTTCAGTAACTACAATTCCCATCATGCCTAGTCATGTCTGTAAATGTCAGAGTTTTACAATGCCTCATGGGATATGTAGTTCCGCAACAGCTGAAGGGCCGTAGTTTGAGGATCCTTGATCTATATATACATGATGCGGCACACAGGTGCCGCCCTGTAGCAGTAAAACTGCTATAGGGTGGATCTGAAGCAGTAAATGGCAATTCCCTCCTGTGGGATGAAATCCATGCAAGCACAGTGAGAACATGCAAACTCCATGCAGGTCATGTCCTGGTTGGGAACCCCATTCTTCGCGAAGCCCCTGTGCTGTATAAACCAGCTGCTGCACCATTTGGAAAGCTGGTGGATATACCATATGCATAAGTGGGCCACCACTAACACTACAATCATTAATGCCAAGGTATCAGAGAACAGGAATGTGAAGATTATAAAATATGATTGAGCAGTTTAAAAAAAACACTGCCGCCCACCTCATTACAGGCAAAAGTGATGCTGTCTGTTTAGATTCAACTCTTCCCCAACCTCAGATCACTTTATACTTACAATTGACAACTAGACATGTGCACACTGTAATATTTCGTTTCGGAATTTCGTTTTCGTCCGAAAAATACATTTATTTAGTTAGTCCCGAAATTCGTTTTTATTTATTTCGTTTTTTGTTAAAAAATTGCATTCGTCCGAAAATCCAAATTAAGGTCGAATCTGTCATTGAATGCTTATGGTGTCTGTCGAATGTTCAAAGAAGATTCGACGGAGCAGCTAAACTGTACGACGCCATATAGTTTACCTGCTCCGTCAAATCTTCTTAGAACTTTCAACAGACACCATAAGCCAAAGTACGTGTGTACTTAGTTCTAGCTATTTTACTGCTCCACCTCTTTGGTTACAATCAGCCAATAACATTCATCATCATCATCATTATTTTTATTCATCTTTTCTCCCCTACGTCGAATCTTTTCTCCCCTACGTCGAATCTTTTCTCCCCTACGTCGAATCTTTTCTCTCTATGTCGAATCTTTTCTCTCTATGTAGAATAATCTTGGACTAATAGAGTTAAGGTTAGGCACATTTGACCACAGGTTTGATGGACACAGATTGTTACTGTCAGCATCGTGTCGAATCTCCTATCTATATCAAACTGTTGTAGCAACGAAAACGAAAATAAAGCATTTGTTTATGTCGGATCTTTCGTTTTTCGGATTCTGCACTTTCGTTATCGTTTGTTAAAACGATAACGAAAATACCTGAAATTCGGACGAAAATGCATTCGGAGGAAAATGAACGCACATGTCTATTGACAACCAGTGGCGCAACCATAGGCATAGCAGCCCATGTGGCTGCAATGTGGCATGGAGAAGGAGAGGAGTTTGTTGTGGCAAAGTCTGCAATCTAGAAGTCATCAGGATCATTACTTCTCAAAAGCCCCCCTTGCTTTATATGTGTAGTTAGGAGAATGTGTTTAGCTTTTTTAGCAGTGTAGATTTATTGCCCTCAGAGTTTCTACTGCATCCCAGCCAGCACTGAAACTGACCTTGCATGCCTAATGCAACCTGTCTCTGAGCATAGTTTATGTTAAGATAACTGGTCACAACAGCACAGCACCGCCAGGAGCTACAAAAAGAGGATGCCGGGAACCCCATCAGAATTTTGTTATTGGGCCCATGATCTGTAGTCATGCCCCTGTCTACAGTGTTCCCCCATCACTCATTCTTGTATGACTGCCACTGCAAATTACCTGGTACTTTCAGGTATGGGGGAGCATGTAAACCATTTATAGCAGTCATAGTGTTTGTGTAAATTCCAACCCCCTCTTACCCACCTAATACCTAACCATCCCCTCCCCAGCGATCCTTGCTGCACCTTCAACTTCCCCATAATGCGACAATGTTCAGGCAAAGCGTCTGGCTGCTGGGCTTAAGTAATGCATCACTGAAAGGCGTCTCATGCTCTCCAATACCAGGGAGCATTGGACATACTGAAGTGGGTGGATGGGTTTTACACAAACCCAATCCCTTAGCCCTGAATAGGCAAAGTGACAGTATCTCTTTAACCAACCAACCAACCAACCAACCAACCAACCAACCAACCGGGATTGTCTTTATCTAAACTGGCCATAGATATTAGAGAAGAGTTGGACATGCAGAGATGATTTATCCACCTTTTACTGTCTACAGGGCCATTTTCTCACCTAAACAGGAGTACTCTATTTACATTAGTGTCTCAGATTGGGGTAATTGAAGATAGAAGAGGAACCATGTGTAGACAGTTCCAGCACTGGGGTGCATCAATGATCATTCAAGGTTTCCTAACATGCTTGACCACATTGTTATCCACTTTTTAAGGGCTTTTGTAGACTGACCTATAAATATTGGATTGTTATCTGATTTGGTCAAAAAGGAGCAGATTCAGAGATTGTTATCTGGTATTTATAGGAATCTTTATTGCAGCCTTATCTACTTCCTCTGAAAACAGTGACATTTTTATCTATTTCCATTTACACACCACCATCCTCTTTTTGCATGTAAGACCTGTTGGGTTTGTATTTTAGAACTTGACGCCCCCCCTGTCCCGTTGCAGAGCTCATGGTACCTTCCCTTTAGTTGTGTAACAGGAAATGATAAAGCATCTGATTTGGGTACTTATTTAAAAACCCACTTGGCCTTAACAGATTCATCTGTCAAGACTTCAGCAAACCAGCATGCATATGTTTAGTGTGGTCACTAAAAAATCCTGTTGATAATTTTTTTTTTTTTTTAATTAAATCCCAGACATTTTTAAAAATTAAAGGGAAAACTATAACGGTTTGGAATCCATCTTGTTTTAGATGGTATTACGAACACTGCTACATTTTTAAAATGGTATTTAACATTTAACCAGTTCCCGACCGCCGCATGTAGATATACGCCGTTAGAATGACATGGCTGCACAAATGGGCGTATCTGTACATCCCTTTAAATTTACCGCCGTGCCATCGCGCGCGCCTCCGGCGGCGGCGCGTGCGTGCACCCACCGCGAGCTCCATGCGTAGGATCGCGGGTCCCGTGGACTCGATGTCCACGGGGATACCCGCGATCGTCTCATGGAGAGGGAGAACGGGGAAATGCTAATGTAAACAAGCATTTCCCCATTCTGCCTAGTGACAAGGACACTGATCACTGCTCCCTGTAATCAGGAGCGGTGATCAGTGATGTGTCACGCGTAGCTCCTCCCCCCCACAGTTAGAATCACTCCCTAGGACACAAATAACCCCTACAGCACCACCTAGTGTTAACCCCTTCACTGCCAGTCACATTTACACAGTAAATAATGCATTTTTAATCGCACTGATCGCTGTATAAATGTGAATGGTCCCAAAAATGTGTCAAAATTGTCCGATGTGTCCGCCAAAATGTTGCAGTCACAATAAAAATCTCTGAACGTCGCCATTACTAGTAAAAAAAAAATTATTAATAAAAATGCCATAAAACTATCCCCTATTTTGTGGACGCTATAACTTTTGCGCAAACCAATCAATAAATGCTTATTGCGGTTTTTTTACCAAAAATATGTAGAAGAATACATATCGGCCTAAACTGAGGAAAAAAATGGTTTTTTTATATATTTTTTGGGGATATTTATTATAGCAAAAAGTAAAAAATATTAATTTTTTTTCAAAAGTGTCGCTCTTTTTTTGTTTATAGCGCAAAAAATAAAAACCGCAGAGGTGATCAAATACCACCAAAAGAAAGCTCTATTTGTGGGAAAAAAAGGACATCAGTTTTGTTTGGGAGCCACGACCGCACAATTGTCAGTTAAAGCGACACAGTGCCGAATCGCAAAAAGTGCCAGCCAAATGGTCCGGGGCTAAAGTGGTTAAAGAGGTTGTAAACCTCCGAAAAACAAAACAAAAAAAACCTGCAAGACAAAGGCATAATGAGCTAGTAGGCATCGGTTGTAATGGCCACTGGTAGTTTTCATTGGGTGAAAATAAGCCAGGGTGACAACACAGCAGCACCATTGGGAGAGAATGATATAGTATTGTCTTCCTATCCTTGAAAATACCTATCAAGGAGCTTCATGGAGGGATCATCTTGTAAAAAAAAATTATAACAGCTGCAGATTTAAAAATCCTAAAAAAAGCACCTTTGAAATTATATTACCATGTTAAACATTATATAAGATTTAAGGTGTCACTAAACCTACATCATTAAAAACTATCAATAAATGGTGTATTACATGCTGTTCACTATGAGATTTGTTTTCTGTATTCTGCAAAAATCTGGTTGATCCTGCTGCTCTCCACCTTCTGTCCCCAGTTCAGTTAGGGATTTTGCAGCGGCGGTGTCCACTCTGCACATGCTTAGTTTTCAGCGAGTTTCTATGCTGAGCATTTCCTCCCTATCGCATCTGAGCAGCCCATGTGATTATAGAGTCACACATGTGGGTGTAAACACAGTGCTAAATGACAGCCCACTCCCTCCCTCCTCCCCCATGCCCACTAACCAGCTAAACACAATAGGGCTGGGATATTACATGTAGATTAATGGTGGCTTCACCTCCCTCTTATTCTAAGACACAGGCTAGAGGGGCGTGACTGGCAGAAATCCACCCACACCATGTTATTTCCACAAAATAATAAAGTTTTGATTTCAAATATATATTTGTATGCCAATTTAAAACAGTTTATTATAATTAATTATTTATTTATACTCTGTATTCCAAAGGCTTTTTTTACATTTTATTTTGAACATGTGACCAGCAGCAGAGGAGTAGAAGTTCCTCCTGCTTAAAGCAGGGGTTCACCCACACCGCCAAAAAAAAAAATATTAAAAGCCAGCAGCTACAAATACTGCAGCTGCTGACTTTTAATACATGGCCACTTACCTGTCCCAGGGTCCAGCGATGTCGGCAGGGGACGCCGAGAACCCGCTCGGTTCTCGGCAGCTGCCGCCGCCATCCTAGGTGAGGGAATCAGGAAGTGAAGCGTTGCGGCTTCACTTCCCGGTTCCCTACTGCGCATGCGCGAGTCGCGCTGCGCGTCCCTAGTGGTCCCCGCTCTCTCCTGGGAGCTGTGTGTTCCCAGCAGACAGCGCGGTGGGGACGGGAAGAGGCATAGACTCCCATGGGAGTCTATGCCGGAAATGGGTGCAAATACCTGTCTTAGACAGGTATCTGCACCCCCCTCCCCCCTGAAAGGTGCCAAATGTGACACCGGAGGGGGGGAGGGTTCCGAAAAGCGGAAGTTCCATTTTTGTGTGGAACTCCACTTTAAGTTTCCCTACAGACAGGCTGGGAAAGATCTGGGTCATGTGACAGCTACATAACGATTGGGAAAGAGGTACTTAGATGTTTTTTTTTATTATTAAAATAATTACAGTGCCATCATCCACATACAGAAAATGGACAATGTAAATTAAACAGTTTGTGTTTAGTATCACTTTAAGTAACTGGGTTTGGAAATACTTTATGAATTTAATACATAGAATAGCCGCCATAGCGCTGCCATACACTAATTCATTTGCAAATTCACTTCTCCTTATGTATCTGATTATGTGAAGCTTCCAATGACAATATATGAAGGATATATTTGTTCAGATGTGTTTGTTTACGGTTAAAAAAAAAAAAAAATCTTGCAGGCTGATATTGCAGTTTTCACTTCTTCCTTTTAGCTTTAATATTTATGAGCAGTGAGATAATGGGCTTGAGAAAAGAATATGAGGAACAACTTGGAATCTACCAGAAAAGAGAAGTAATTTCAGTAACATCTAATGTAGCAGGTTTCCTTTATTGAAAATCCTTAGGGCAGTACAATCCACTTTATTCTTTAGCCATCTTCTGCCTTTTTCATTGTTTCATCTTGCTAAATGAAAGCTTATTCATGAGAGAATGGATGTCCTGCCTGTACGGACTCCTTCACACTATCAGTGCTGGATTGCCCAATAAAGTCCCAGCGCAAGGACAAGGCAAATAGCCTTATACCCCATGGCTTTAGTTCATAGCATAGCATGAATTTTTGCAGAACACAGTGCAGGGTAAAAGAATGAAGCTAAAAAAATTAAAAAAGAGGTTCATAAAAATGCATTTCAGCTCTTCTTAAAAAATATTGAAAGTTAAAAAATACACATGCCAGTGCTATTGCATAGGATATGGTGTGAACAAGCTCTTAAAGAGAAGAAGGCAAAGAGTGCTTACTCTGTTTTGAAGAACTTTGAAAGTGTAATGCCGCGTACACACGACCGGACTTTACGGCAGACTTTGTCCTGCGGACTTTGCGACGGACTTTCCGAATGAACGGACTTGGACACACACGATCACACCAAAGTCTGACGGATTCGTACGTGATGACCGGACTAAAACAAGGAAGTTCATAGCCAGTAGCCAATAGCTGCCCTAACGTCGGATTTTGCCCGTCGGACTAGCATACAGACGAGCGGACTTTTCGACCAGACTCGAGTCCGTCGAAAAGATTTGAAACATCAAACTTTTGGGGAAAAAAAGTCTGTTGGAGCCCACACACGATCGAATTGTCCGACGCACTCCGGTCCGCCGAATCAAGTATGCCGTAAAGTCCGGTCGTGTGTACGCGGCATAAGTGTACTTACAATGTACTTACTCTTAGTGACCCCCACTCCCAGGGCCACCAATAGGCCTCCTGTAGGGGGCTCAGGCGCACAGGGGGGCCCAGACAGCAGGGAGATTGGTTCGGTGTGGACGGGAGGACAATTACAGAAAGATGCACTGTGTCTGTCTCTCCCTCCAGCAGCTGAAAGCTGGTTTCTCCCCCTCTCTCTCTCGCTTGCTTTCAGCTGCTGGAGGGAGAGACACACACAGTACATTGTTCTGTAATTGTCTTCCCATCCCACCACACCGATTCTCTTCCTTGGGATGCCCACATCTTATTCCGCCCTGTGTGCCTGCCCCCCCCCCCCCCCCCACCACCACCACAGGGCTGCTGACTTTCCTCTTCCGCTAGCTGCTGCAGGTACACAGGTGGATGGAGAGCGGAGAATGAGGCAGGTAAATATGTAATTTACCTCACTTTTCTGAATTGGACACAGTGATCGATTGGTACGGATTGCTCCTGTGTCCATTAATAACTGAGCATAGTAAACTGTGTTTACTCGGCTGCAGTTTATGAATTGTTCATTCATCTTCAGTGCAGCTGAGGCTACAGAGAAAGGTACAGAAGAATCTGTCCTCAATTTATTTCTCTGTCTCAAAGGTGAGATGTCAGGTTTCTGTGTAGGCCCCTGATATTTTATACCCCCCCCCCCTCCCCCCAGCAGCATTGTAAAAAAAAAAAATGTAAAAAATCATTTAAAAAGTGTAGAGAATAAATTGTAAAAAAATCATTTTTAAAAAAGTGGAGATATAATTTTAAAAAAATCTACTTTTTGTAATGGGAGGGGGGTTTGCAGCCAATCAGGTAGGCTGTACGGGGCCCCGTGATTTCTAATGCCTCATTACATTGGTCCAAGCTGGGTCAAAGCAACTATGTATAAAATGTCCATACCTGAAATTCTTCTATCAATAAAAGGTGGAGCTTGTTGCAGCATGCCTATAGCATCAATGCGTGTTAATAGGTGTGTCTGATAAGCATTTATTGAGTGTTAAAAACTCTCTCCCAAATGCCCTACGCTTATTTGACATGCGTTTTTGGCACGCTAAAACCGCAGCACAAACACCTATTATTAACTGCAGTGTACGACCGCGCCGCAACCGCATGCTGGCGTGTTTACGGCGCATTACTGTAGGCTTGATTGGAAGAACTCCTTTCAAACTCGAAGTGTCAATTTTGAGGTGACGCTAACGCTTCATATTTTGATAATGTGGACAGCACTCTGTGCTGTTCGGTTTATTTGCATAGGCATTTGAAGAGCGTTAAAAGTGCCCCTCAAACGCTGGCTTTCAATGCCAGTGTGAACTTAGCCTTAGGACTCTTTCACACAGACATTAAAATAGGAGGTTGGGTTGTGTTTTTAATACTTCCCAAAGGCCTATCAACACAACACAAAATTGTTACAATGGGGAGCAGATGGAGGTGTGTACACTGCAGCGCTAGCGTTGCAGCTAGGCAAAAATATCGCTGTCTGCTGAGTTTAGCAAGCTTTGACGCTTTGCAACTGCCTCCATTCAATTCTATTGAAACTCACCACAACCGCACCGTATACAGTGCATTTACAGTGTTTTTGCAAAGTGTCAAAAGTTATTATTTCCCGTTTTAGCTTTAAAAAAAAAAAAAAAGCACACAGGGTGTTTGAGAAGTGTTGTCTGACGCAACATGAACCCCTGAAATGCTCATTAACGCTATAGGTTCATCAATGTGCTTTTAGGCTGCTTTATAATTTAACACAATTGTGTGAAAGAGCCCTTAGATTTCTCAAAGCTGACTTCTGAAAAGCTAAATGTTGACCAATGTGAAACAAGGGCAAGTTATTTGTAATGGCATTTCTCATAAATGACTTCACACGCTAACTACGGAAAGTGGTATTGTGAAACTGTGAAAGTACTGCCATGTGATCTGTCAGTAGGTGCTACAACTGCTTGGTAGTAGATTTTCACAAGATCCTCAATGAGTTTAGTGAAGTCTTTAATTGTCACCCCGGTATATAAAGGGAGATGTGGGGTACATTGGCCCTAGGGCCCAACCAAGGGAACCAGCCAGACTTACAAAGCTGTCCAGCATGGCTTATTTGTATGAGATTTTGACAGTACTTAAAGTGGTTCTAAAGGCAGAAGCTGTTTTATCCTAATGCATTCTATGCTTAAAGACAGGGGTCTTCAAACTACGGCCCTCCAGTTGTTCAGGAACTACAATTCCCATCATGCCTAGTCATGTCTGTGAATGTCAGAGTTTTACAATGCCTCATGGGAGATGTAGTTCTGCAACAGCTGGAGGCCGTAGTTTGAAGATCCCTGCATTAAGATAACAAGCCTTCTGCGTGAAGCAGCCCCCCCTCAGCCCCCCTAATATTTACCTGAGCCCCATCTCTATCCAGCGATGTTGCACGAATGCCTCAGCCATCCGGGACTCTCTCTCCTGATTGGCTGAGACACAGCTGCGGTGCCATTGGCTCCTCTTGCTGTCAAAGTCAGTTAGCCAATCAGGACAGAGAGGGGGCTGAACCGCAGCTCCGCGTTTGAATAGACACACCGAGCTGCGGCTCCAGTGCCCCAAAGCAAGCTACTGGCTGTGCGGGCACTCAACAGGAGGCAGGGGCCAGGAGCACTGAAGAAGGACCCGAGAAGAGGAGAAACCAGGCTGCTCTGTGAAAAACCAACTGCACAGAGGAGGTAAGTATTACAGGTTTGTTATTTGTAAAGGAAAAGAAATGAGACTTTAGAATCACTTTAAATAGACTCTGTTGGGGTTCTGGGGGACTGCTGTAGGGATGAAGTGCTGGAACCCAGACGTATGGTTATGCTATAATGATCTCTTTGATTAACCGTTGTTATCTCAGGTAACATCAACTGTTACCCCAAAAAGGCCTCATGCTATGTTAAAGTGTTTGTTACCCTAAAAAAACAAAAAGAAAGAAAAATGGATCCTGTTCCCCTAAAGCAGTGGTTCTCAACTATACTAGTGCTGTGACTCCTTGATAAAAGTTGTGGGGACCCCTAACAGTAAAATTATTTTCGTAGCGTGGGTTGTCAGTCCCCAAGGCAAGACAAGTAATTTGCACCCCTAACCCACGGACATTTAGCGCTCCCTGAGTCCCTTCCACTCGTACAGTATTAAAACCCCTTATGGTACATTTTAGGATGTACCACTCTTTCTCTTTGTTCTCCTTTCTTTCCCTTTTATCTCTCTCTATCCTAATTTCTTGTTTTTTTCCCCAACCCCCTCTCTAGCCGTTTTTCGTGTTCTTTCTCTTATTCTTTCTCTCCCCTTTTCTTTGTTCCTCACCCTCTTTTCCTCTCCCTTCCATGTATTCTCTATTTTTATTCCTTCTCTTACTCCTTGGTGGGGGGTGGGATCAGTGGCAAGGCTGAGGGAGTTCTGATCAGCCAACTTAGGTGCTCTTGATGAAGGTCATCTGCTGATCTGAGAACTGTAGTGGGGACTTTTAATGGCAAATATAATCACAGGTAGTGTTACTCATTGTGTCTCTGACTTCACTGTGTCTCCGACTTTGTGGGGTCTCGTAGCAGTGACACCTATGCCAAAATTAAGAGATAGGGTCTCCTCCAGCCCCTCCCACTTCACATTCCTCACCAGTCAGCTGACCTCTAGTCTCTGCCCCCCAGCCATGCCATGAACTGAATAGGTGGCTGCGAAGAGGCTGAGTGGGCGGCCACGGGATCCAAGAACAGCACTGCTGGGCAGCCGCAAAAAGGCTGGGAGAGCGGCGCGGGCTTCAGGAACAGCCCAGGATTCGGTGGCCCCTTGCAAATCATCATTTGACCCCCAGGTTGAGAACCACTGCCCTAAAGCATGTTATACAGCACAGTGCTTTTACTGTGTCATTTGGCCCCTTGTATCACCTGAAATACCTGGCTGATCCTGCCTGGTTCTGCCCTCCCCCCTGCAAACTGAGCCCTGACACCGAAGTCAGTTTATGTGCCTCGGTCATCTGCAGCCGTGCTCTGTCCTTCTCAGTCCTCCCTCCCTGCCTGTCAGCTGGACACTGCCCGCCCCTCCCCTCCTGCTGCTATAAAAACCAGGGGCGGCCCGTCCATTAAGGGCGCACGGGCGCCGCCCCCTCTGTCCACATCACCCCCTATATGGTAATGGATAGATTCATGCATAGCATGAATCTATCCACAGCTGCCGTGGCCACCCCCTATTAATGCGTCCGCCCCCTTTCAGGACGCCGGGCACATGAATTACAGTGGCGGGGGTGTTTTTTTAAGCACCTGATTAGAGCCATAGGCTCTAATAGGTTTCAAAATAGGGTGAACTCAGAGCACAGAACATCGAGCTCTGAGCCCACCCAGGTGTGTTAGAAAAGCAAATGAATATTCGCTTTTCTAACACTGAATCGCCTCTCAGCCAATCAGGAAGCGCGGGTCTGAAACCTGTTTCCCGATTCACTGAAAGGTCAGGCCATTCTATTGGATGCCTAGGAGGAGGGGAGGAGGCGCACAGCAGAAGCCGCCGTGATCTCAGAAGAGAGGAGGACAGAGGAGACACTACCAGATGCCTGCCGCAGTCTGATTCCTTGCCCGCTGTGCGCGCCGATCTCCGCCGCCAATGGGGTAAGTGTCGGTGGACAGGCAGACAGCGGGTGGGGGGGGGGTTCAGGTGCCGCCGGGGGCGGTTGTTTGCCACCCCCCAAACAAAAAACCACCAGCCGCCACTGATAAAAACTATAATCTATTCATCCCATCCCCTTATTAAATAACGATATGTGTCCCAGTGTCTGAGCTATATAAAAACAATGCAGATTTCTACCTTATATCAGAGTGTCTCCCCACGGTCACGTGACCGTTCGGCTCTCTCTCCTCCTCCCCGGCTGACGTCAGCGGGAGTTCTCTGCCCCGCCCGCTATAGCTGTCATCCTGATAGAGGAGAGAGCTGAGGAGTCACTTGAGTGCCGGAAGACGCTCTGAGATAAGGTAGAAATCGGCATAGTTTTTATATAGCTCAGACACTGGGACATATATCGTGATTTACCAGAGTTGGTGGCATGACTAGATTATAATGGCTTTACAACCCCTTTAAGCCTTCACTTGTAGTAGAACCTGAAATGTGATTAATCAACTTTTTGTATGCCTTAATCTTCAATAAAAACTATTAAACATAAAAAAGGGGCAGAGCTATTCGTCCTGTGAAACTGCATGCACATACGTCTGTGCAAATGGAGACAAATGTTATTAGGCTATTTGTTTCTCTGAATGGAATGTTTTTAATAGGGATTGCCAATCCTCTCCTCCAATCCCTACACTGGCTTCCAATCACCCAGCGAATTCAATTCAAAATACTAACCACAACATACAAAGCCATTCACAACTCTGCCCCGAGCTACATCACCAAACTTGTCTCCAAATATCACCCAAATCGTCCTCTCTGCTCTTCTCAAGACCTCCTGCTCTCAAGCTCTCTCGTCTCCTCCTCCAATGCTCATCTCCAGGATTTCTCCAGAGCCTCTCCCATCCTCTGGAACTGGCTACCTCAACCTGTCCGGCTACCCCCTACTCTTGCTACCTTCAGGCGATCCCTGAAAACTCATCTCTTCAGTGAAGCCTATCACGTCTCTAACTAATCTTTTACTTCCTTTAGCTTATTCCACAGTTACAACCTTTTGTACCACCTGCCCCACCCTATTAGATTGTAAACTCTTCTTAGCAAGGCCCTCTTAATCCTCTTGTATTTTATTGTATTATAACTGTATTGTCTCTCTTTTATATTGTAAAGTGCTGTGTAAACTGTTGGCGCTATATAAATCCTGTATAATAATAATAGATTGGTTTGAGAAAATACTGCATTATGGCTAATAAATGGAGCTAAAAATCACAGTAAATAATTATTTTTTTCCTATGATCATCGGCTCCATCTAGTGACCAGTAAGTGAAAAACATTCAACCTGGAGAAAAGTCGCTTAAATTAGAAATACAGTGTAGCACACTCCTCCTGCTAGATAGATAGATTTAGTGTTGGCTCACTGTGTTTGTGGAGCTGTGTTTTTGATAGGTAAGTTTAGCCTGTCACACTGTATTTAGTGTGGCTGTAATTGCTGTGTTAGGTCAATTTGCTCACTGTTTTCGGTGCAGCTGCATTTGACTAGTTAGGTCTGCTCAGTGTTCTCAGCTGCCGCTAGTCTTTTTACTCCCTCTGATTTCCAGAAAAGCTCTGAGAACTTTTTGAATCATAGGTGTGGAACTATGCGTATGGTAGCATGGATATTTCTACAGCCCTGACCAATCCCAGGGAGAAGAGCACTAAAGGCATGCTGGGAGACTGTATATATTCTCTGAACACACTGGGCTTGGGGTCTTTTCCTGGAGAGAATTAGTCCTGCCTGGAGGGCTTGATGCCCTCCAGGGCAGTGTTGTCATGTGCTTGTTATTTGTGTGGCCTCAGGTGGGTGACTTGAGAATGCTGAAGCTAAGGAGAGTTGATTGAGGGACTGTCCGCTGAAGGTCTAGTCTGGTATCACTGGGGAAAGGTGTCGCTTGGAAGGAGGCAACCAAATGTCCCTGTCCTTTGTGAGTACAGACTGCTGTCTGTGAGAGATCTTAGAGACTTTCAGGCTGCTGCCACCCCTCTTGTGCTAGAGAGTCAGCTGTGTGTTTGCTAAAGGGGACATCGGCTGGTGTCCTGAAGTCTACCTAGTTCTCTGTGAAGCAACTCTGTTCTTGCTGCTCTAAAGGAGGAAGCTTGTGTGCTGTTAACTGCTTCTATCCCAAAGCCACGTCTATAGTCTGCTATATGGAAGGACTTCTGCTTCAGCTTTACAGAAAGGAGGTCACTGTCCTCAACCTGTACATAATTTCTGTTTTTGGAGTATCCCACTCACTTCAGCAGCGATAAAAACTGACAGGTGTTCTAATCCATCTCCCCTCTATCCAAAAAAAAAAAAAAAAGTTTTGCCTTTAGTTATACTTTAATAACAGTTGTTTTTACCCCGATTCACACAGAAAGAATGTGCAAAAGAATTCAGAAGAAAAAGTGAGAATTCTACCTTTTGTAATAATAAATAAATACAAACGGCAAAAAGCAAAAATGTGAATGTATTATTTTTTGGCACTTGAGCCTGAAAAGCATTGCAACTGTGATCAGTGGGCCGTGGGTGCAATGCGCTTGCTCCTGCAAACCCTTCCTCCAGCCCCTGGCCCATACGGAAGTATGAACATTTAGTTATGGACCTTAGGAAATTATCAATGTACTACAAGTGCTGTGACCTCACTGCATTTGTACTCCATTGAGAACTACAGTCCTTCTACCATGGTAGCTTTTTATTCATAGCTTCCTGTGCAGGTGGAGAAGGACTCCAGTCTTGTGATTTACCCAACAGTACTTTTTCTACCCCTAGATGTCTCAGTCCTGGACCCAACGCTGTATCCTGGCCTAGGCCGACAAGGCCCAGCCCTAGGGCAGCACTTTGCAGGGGGGCAGCATGGAAAGAGTCCCCATCAGTCTTATGGGGCATATTGGGCTGAGAGGCAAATTAGTTTAGCGCCCCCAAAGCGGCCGCACTGCTTCCGGTATGCGGGCGGCCGGCATTCCGCAACTGTGGGGGGGGTGCCACTTCTAATTTTGACTGTCCTATCATCCTGGATCACAAACCTTCCTCACTGTGCTATATTTTCTGCTGCACCATTGGCATGGTTATATCTTCTTAGTCCTCTCCATAAAATTATTAGAAATTCGTGCTTAAAGCAGAACTATAGGAAACACTTTTTTTCATTTTGGATAGAGTAAGGGAGGGTTTTAGCTCCTGTCAGTTTATTTTTTATCATCCCTGTCCCATTGCAGAGATTTCCCTTCACTTCCTGCCCCATAGCCAAACAGGAAGTGAGAGGAAATCTATGCAAATTAAGGGAATCAATTGCCCCTCCCCCCTCCCAGGCCCTCAGAACTAGTGACCCCACTCAAAAATTTCAGGGCAGGTCGTAAACAGCAAGGGGTGTGGCCTTGGCAGGAAGGGGTGGGTCATATTTAAAGGGGGTACATGAGTAGTCAGGCCTAGGGCAGCACAAAACCTAAATACATTACTGCCTGGACCTCCCTCAGCCAGTGACTGGATAGTGAAAAGAGAAGTAGGGCAGTGATTAGCTCATCTCTCTTGCACTCTGCTTTTTCCTCCTATCAGCATGCTTCTCATCAGCACATGAACTCATTGGCTTTTTGTGCTGCTTCTTCCCTCCACGCCCTAGCCCTGCTGTACAAGGACTGCAAGAAGCTGTTATTAATTCAAGTACTTACACTGCTTGTTTTTACTTATATGTAATGATGTAATAATGGATTAATTTGTGTCTTTTATACTGTATCTGTCTGCCATTCAGGCTTTACCCTTTTTAAAACAAAGGATAGCACACCAAACTAATAATTATAAAGTTATCTCTAGAACCCTTAATTTGTTCTATCTTTAATTTTTGAAAAGGTACATTTTTGCTTGGATCTTTAGGATGGATCATGTTATAAATAGCCAAATGTGTGATAATATCCTCTCCTAGTACAATCCAGAAAGGACATCACCATTCTAATCTCCAGTTTTCCCCTTAGCTGCGGGTGCACTGGGTGTCAGACATGTGAGCTTGCGCTCCCTCCATGTAGACTCAAAAAAGCAAAACAAAAAAAAAGGCCACATGCACCTATGACATCACTTAGTCAGTAGAGATACGACTACAACTAATACCGGGAAGGTGAAACGTTTCCAGACAGGAACTTGCAATATGATTCAATAAGGTTGGTGAAAGGAAGTGACATCATTGAAAGGAAGTGGCATCATCGTGTGCAGCCCTTTTGTTTTTCTGTACGGATATCCTCTACTGCTTTATAATGACAGAGTGCTGAATGTGGCACAAAGGCTGGTTCTGTTCTAGTAAATAATCTGAAGAAAATTTTCAAATCTTGCCACCCGAGCCCCCGACCTTTGTGTCTTTTATAGATCTGGGCCAAAGACACTAAATATAGTACAACGTCCACAAAATTATTTCTCATTCTTCTATGTCTTTCATTATGAGAAGAACTACCCATACAATGTATACTAATTTCTTGCATGCTTTTTTTTTACATGAGTTGTGCTTTTTTGAAGCAAACCTGTGATTTGCTCATGCAAGGTGAACTCAATGGTTTGCTTTAAAGAGGCACTGTCATGATGTCCATATAAGGCAGTGATTGTGCAAAGGAGCCCCCTACCCCCTTATACACATATTGCTTGTGCTCCTCACCCCTTTTTCCTCCAACGACCTGAGGGAGCGGTGACATCACTCCCTTAGTCATGTGATAGTGTTTGGTTGGGATTGGCTGCTAGGCCGAGTACTGTCACAAGAGTCACATGTTCCCCCCTACAAAAAAAAGAACTTGGTAGCATTGCTGGCCGAGTAAGGATTGGCAAGGAATGCAGGCAAGGAGAATATAAGGTGGTCCAGGGGGCCCTTTTGTGGCTGAGCAGAGCATTCGTGAAAGGGAGCAAAGGTAAGCATGTACTGCGGGGCAAAAAGTCAACCTGTTTTTGGGCAGATGCCTAAAATGTTAATTGTCATTTACAGGGTTAATGCATACCTCCCAACATTTTGAGATGGGAATGAGTGACACCTACTAACAAATTATGTAGGCATAGGACACGCCCCCTGCCACACCCCCTTAAAGGAGAATTAACAAAAAAAAGGTTAATTAAATCCAAAAGGACTTTTTTTATCACTACTATTCCTTTATATTGGCTTTTAAAATGCACAAATGCAGCAATTTAGAAATTGAATGAAAGGTTTAGCACTGGGAAACACTTTTTTGAAAGATAAAACGTGCATTTTATATACAACTATATACAGATGGGACCAAAATGAGGGACAAATGAGGGGGAAAGAGGGACAGAGGGTCATTGCTCCAAATCAGGGACAGTCTCTCGAAATCAGGGACAGTTGGGAGCTAGGGTAATGTCTGGTGACTCAAATGTGCTGTGGTGTGTCTGCTGTTTGGCCTGTGGTGGTTTCCATGGGTATATATATATATATATATATATATATATATATATATATATATATATATATATATATATATATATATATATATCTCACACACACTATACTGCCAAAAGTAGTGGGATGTCTTCCTTTACACGCACATGACCTTTAATGGCATCCCAGTCTTAGTCCCTAGGGTTCATTCTTGAGTTGGCCCACGCTTTGTAGCTATTGTTCCGATTAGACTGATGCGCTGGTGTCACAAATCCTATCCTCGACCCAGCCGGTCAGAACCATCCATGGCTCATTTAACTTTATCCCCTTCAGAACACAAAGAGTTATGGACGTGTGATTCACACAGAGCCAGTCTATCTAACTGGTAAATTGTGGACGTTCTGACATGCTCCTGTCACAGGATAAACCTTGGCCTGTTTTTGATCCCTGTTATTTTCATAGCGAATAGCCAACTGTTCTTTTTGTCTTTTTTTTTTTTTTTGTAATTCTTTCCCTTTGTATATATTTTATGCACTGCCCAAGTTTGGCATATTAAGTTATAAAATTAAGTGTCTTTTATGTACTAAGCTAGGACTCATATCCCTAGAGAGGTTGCTGCATTTTAGTGTCTATGTTCTTGATCTAAGTTTGTTGCCAATCAGTATGCAATTGTACTGTGTGTTGCCAGATTTCATGCAGATTGTAAACTAGCAAATCTGCCGGATGGAGATGTGTGTGTGTGTGTGTGTGTGTGGTTGCCTAGCAGGCCAGTCAGTGGACAAACTGCTAGGTGGTGGCAAGCTACCCTTTGTTGTATGTCTGGTGTGTGGACAGTGGGAAGAGTGATTATTCTGGGGTTCTAACTTGTAGGATAGCTGGAGGAATCCAGTAGTGTGTGCTAATGGCTGGACTGCTCTCCAACCCTTCGAGTACACCAGATTTTATGTACGCTTTAGATCTGCCTGTATGTGGTCAGCCAGTTGGATTGGAATGGAGTCTCCCTGTAGTGGTGGCCAGAGGTAGTGTCGGCTGTGAAAAGTGTATTACAGTCAGTTTTAAATGCTCAAAATAAGCCCCCCCCCATTCCCTTTTACCCCAGTCAAGGTCCACACCCCAGTTAGCTAGCTGCCACAGGAGTGGGTTCTTGACAAACCCCTACCAGGATTTTGTCACGGTTTGTGTCCTTACTGGGAGGAGTTTCCTTCACTTCCTGTTTGAAAGGTGTCGGGCAGAACAGGAAATGAGGGAAAATCTCCCCAAAGGCAACAGTAAAAACCTGACATCTACAGAAATTTTAACCTCCAGCCAAAAATAGAAAAAAAATTTTTTGTTATGCTCCATTTCCATATGCACTGTATTGTTAACATATCTATCTCTTGTGCTATACATCAATAGGTGGAAAGGTACTCGTCAGTGAACAGAAGTCATCTGCATTATCATCCGCATTGCCTCCACCGCCCCCCATCAAATCACCACTAGGCCCCGTGCCAGTCCCAAATTTACCACCCAGGAACATCAGACTTCCAGAGCCCATGTAAGTAATGCTTCTAATATCTTCAGACAGTATTGTCCTGTATTTGTACAATTCAGAGACTGTCCTTATATATAGCTGGAGGTCAGGGGTTTAAAGGCAGCATTTTTTTATAATTAAAAATGTCCTTCTGGTTTGCCCATCAATATGAAAGTGAATGATCTATTATGAAAAATGTGTACTGAATGATAACCTACATTCTGAACTTGTAATGCTGGTATTCATATAGTCAATTTATTATTTCCCATCTTTAATATGTGCCAGCTAAGCTGTCCAGCAAAAATTACAGTGACAGAGATTGAAAAAAACTATGAGGTCTTGTTCACACAGGAGCTTGCTCCCATTTCATAAAGCTTTCATAACACTTTGCAAAGCCAATACCCGTCCTTTACATCAATAGGGAATGGTCTGGTACACATCAAAGTTGAGCTTGAGGGAAAGGATAAATATCCTCCCCTGCTGCAGGGAAGAAACTGCTTGTTTAGGCCTAGGGGCTGCGAGAAGCAGTTTTTATTTACCGGATCCTCCACTCCTGAAGGCTTTCTCTATGGTTTAAGACCATTCCCCGTAGCCAAGTGGGGGGGGGGGGGAAATCCACCCGCCGTCGCCGTTGCCCCCCCCGTCGGGTCACGGATGGCACAGAAACCCCCCCTTCTTTGGTCAGTCAGGGCCCCACACTTACCCCATCTCGCGGGCAGCGGTTTCTCCTCGGGCTGTGGGCGGCTGCTGTCTCGGTCCCCCAGTGTCTTCTCCCCTCTTCCTCGGTGGCCAATTGGATAAGATCTCCTTTCGGCCAATCTGGTGACGGGTCTCATGACCCGCTTCATGATTGGCTGGGATGAGAATCAGTGTTACAATAGTGAATATTCATTTGCCATTGTCACAGAACTGGGTGGGCACGGAGCGCAATTTTCTGCGCCCCGTGCCCACCCTTTTTTTAACCTGTGTATAATATTGAGAGTGGCGCTAATCTACACAATTAATTTGTGAACCCCTAATTAATAATTGTGAATATCATAAATATCATTATGAATATCATAATATATATATATATATATATATATATATATATATATATATATATATATAGTTCCCCGTATATAATAAACTAACTCTGTACAAAACAGTATGTATAAAGTGATACTTCATATCAAAGTGGAGAAAAATGGGAATTTGGGACTTTAAATGAGGTCCATGGACAGCGTGGAGGTGAATTGAATATAGTATATTTATTGATCATAAAATGTATCAAACATATCACAACAAGAACCACATAAAGAAAAGAGCATTGTAGTGAATGTCATTCCAAAATTGTTATACACACATATGTATGTGCGCATACAAAGGGGCATCGAGAGTACATCAATTATGTCAACAAGATGCCACATAGTGGTCGTAACTGATAAGTAAATACATACAATGAATGCATATAAAACATACACGTAAAAAACAGCAGTAAGAGTAAAATTAATGACACAACATAAAACCATAATTGATTGAAGAACTGTGTTCTAAATTGCTGGTAGGTTGTGAGCATATAGATGCATGACAAAAATGTCCGACGCGTTTCGTGTAACCACTCATCAGGGGCAAGATGCTCAACAGTATCTGTAAAGTGTAGTGAAAGTATCAATTAATATAGGTGCTATTCAACTGTTAAGGGCAGGGAGAGATGAATAAGTCCCCCCTAAGTACTTACATGAGGTCAGTACACGGGGATGCGGCAATGATGGGACCGAGGCCAAGGTGGTGGTCCTTACCGGGAGCTGAGGTGGGAGCGCGTGCAACAAATGCCCCCCCCAACACGCACACATGTAAACTGGGTGACTTGGTCCTGGGGAAAAACATGTATGGTGCTGTGCCAAAATGGTTTCCAAAAAAGGATCTGGGAACAGAGAAAAGGGGGAAGTGCATAAATATATATATCCTGATATGCAAGAATCTAATATTGCATCAGGTTAAAGAAAAAAGAAGTAGTCAAAAACAAGGAATGAAAATAAACCAAGTCCATTGCCCAAGTGGGTGGTATAACAAAGGGCAGTGGAAGCAGTACCTGATACATCAGGACTGAGTAAGTAAAAAACAAAGAAAGACAAAAAAAGATGGAGTATAAAAGAGGGGTAACCAGATACAAGCTTACATGTATCCCAACGAGGTGGACAGTTGCTGTAATGAGGTCTGTCATGGTCAATTTCTAAACACCCAAAGTGTGTGAGCGGCGGCCATATATATATGTGCACCCGCCCCCACCACGTGCACGCTGACACCACCAGCGTCACGCCAGGCACGGCAATTGCAGGAAGGGGCCCTAACGTGGATGGGAAGACGCCGCCCAGGGGAGACGCCCACATAACCCAGCTAGCCGGCTGTTGATGGAACACCTGATGTCCGCATGTACGCGACGTCAGTGATGACGTCACCCATGCGGCAGGAGGCTTGGCGCCGATGCGCTGTGGGCACCCGCCCACCCCCCTAAGCATATGCACTTCCCTCCCCGCCCTGAATGGAGGGGGGAGGGGAGGGGGAAGGGGGGACATGCAGAGCGCATCGCAACTCCCGGATAGCGGACAACAAGCCGGCCTAGGTGTACCAGCTGCCACATCTGACCAAAATAATGTCCAAAATGATAGTGTGTCAAGCTAGGCTGAAAAAAAAAATATCATATCAAAGTGCAACAAAAAAACTTATGTGCAATGCTCTTAAGTTGCTGAAAAAATAGTCCAGAAAATCAATCAGCAATATTATAATGAGAAAAAGCAATATGATCAAAATGGTGAAAAAACTGTGAAAATAGAACGTCTTTACTTTGTAAAAGCTTCAAGTGCTCCACCACTGTGTGAATACTTCACTGCTCTAAATTGGACTCACCAGATCAATATATTGATAAAATATAAACCAGCTGGAGGACCACACTCTCCCCAAACAATCGTCAGTCGCAATTCTATGGTCAGATTTCCCTCTCACAGATCACAGCATGTCATGGGAAAGATAAAAAGAAGGAAGGAGGCTCCCATAGTGCAAAAACATCTAACAGGCTTTATTAAAATGTGTCTGTAATCCACTCACATTTGAAGAGTGCCTGCCCGGCACTAGGGAGTAACACGCACAGCTGTTTTTAGCCGTTCACCTCCGGACCTGTCACAGACCATGAGTATGAACTGGGTTCCATGATGTCATCAGCCCTACGTCCGTTTTGTCGTATGACGTGTAGCTCTGGTAGGTAAATTTAGTGGATCATCTGTTCTGTATATAGTTCAGATTTAATTTACAGTTAGATTAGCCTCTGTTCTAGTTTGGCTGTGTTGCGTGCAGTTCCGCATTCTGCCTGTGGGTGTCGTTGTTGCCATGGGTCGGTGTTGGAAAGCAACAAGCTGAAGTATATGAGTGCTCTTCTGTCCCGTAGACAACTCGGCGGAGGTGGTCTTCCGGGTTGCATTCTGGGAGAGAGTATTTATGGGACAGACACCATGTTTCAAAAAGCTTTACCTCGTGGTCCTCCTGGCCTAGAGGCATGTGTTAGTGAGTTCTACCTCGCGGCCCTCCGGCCTAGAGGGTTGCGTTGCGGCAGCCGAGCAGGTAGACCCAGAAGCCTGTCTGGGGCCTGCTCTTGCTGGGATGGTCCTGTGAAGATCCGGACAATCGGGAAGATCCAGGGGAGGACCCATTTTGGAAGGGGCCATGCAAGGCTGGTCTTAAGAAGGGCCTGATAACAAGCTCAACGGGACCCTAGACCCGGTACTGGTGAAATTACAGGTAAAAAGGTGACGGTAACAGCCTGCTAAAAATCAGCAACTCCACCGTGGGTTAGTGCTACATGTGGGGGCGTCGTCCGGGATTGTTTGCCGTTACCCTGAGCAGCCCTGAGAAGTATTTCACCGGAAGTTTATGTTAAAAGAGGTTTCTGGACTTTGTCACTTTTTCCAGGAAAAGAAGGGGTTAAATTGCAGGACTTTATTTCTGACTGCGTAGGCTGCGGGTGAGAAGTAAAAGCCTGGGAGCTACGTGATCAGAGGAACAAGTGGGAGGAGCCTAACCTACTTGTTGCCGCGTGGGACGTGGTGGTGTGTGTTTGGCGCCAAAAGAGAGAAAAGCCTCGTGATCGTACTGAGAGGATCAGAGTGCAGCCATGTCTTCTTTTCCATTGGTACCGTCGACTATGGGATCCAAGATGTTTCCTACAAGTACCGCTGCGGGTGCTATGCTGACCGGAACCCTGCTAACAGATACCGGCATTCGTTTGAAGCTGCAGGGGCGGTTCGTACTATACACAGTTGGAGATATCGAAGGGCTGGGCATGCTTTGCCACAAGTGTAAAGGACTGGCCACACATCTCCGTCCATTTGTCCGATGTTTGCAGTGCGGAGAATATTTGTTCACAGTGGAGCAACCTACAATGTCGCCCCGTGCTTATCGTGTGGATTGGGCTACAGGTATCGCCACAGTGGAAACTACTGCCAATACTGTTGGAGAGCAACAAGCCGTAATCTCGCCTAATACCGAGAGTGTTTCCAAGGGAGATGTCGCTGTTACCGATTCATCAGCAGACATCACCTTTATTTCTACTTCTACCACACCTGTCCCCGTTGTACCTGTCCAGAGGAGGGTGGGATATGTGAAGGCTTCCCGCGGCCGTGGTCGAGGCCTACCCCAGAGACTACCCAAACCAGAGCCGGAGGAATACATGGATCCGGAGAAGTCCACGTCAGGAACGGGTGAGAGATCAAAGGGGGACATATCTGGGACTCTTTGTAAATATTTGCCAGCGGAAGAGTTAAGAGACTCGGAGATAGATTCTATGTCAAATCTCTCTGGTGATGATGATTTGTTTGAGACAATGCCACAGGAACTGTTGTGGGCCCAGGGTGAAGATGTTGCTTCTGCCCTTACTTTCTCAGAATGGATAGCTCTGAATTCAGGGAAGACATCACCTTGTCTGGAGCCGCACAGTACTACCAAAGAGACATTGTCTAAAGTTGCTAGTTTGCTTGAGAGTGAGCCTGCTATGGATGAACGTTTCAATGGATGTTTGCTGCATTGGAACTATGGTCGGTACATCTATGCTGACAAGGTGGTCATTTGCAGACCCGGAAAAGATGACATTGTCTACTTTATCACCACTGTGGATAAGCAAGGGAAGAAACTGACATTACCAAATCCTCAGTTTTATTGGTGATTATGCAGAGAAACTGTTGTCTTCTGTTCTTCTAAGAGAAAAGAGAACTTTGGGGTATATAGACAGCTAGTGTTGGAGTTTAGAGATCTCTGTGGTCAAGAGATTTTATTCATCTCAGCGCTTTCAAATCCAAAGACTTTTTGCTAGCTGGATTTCCTTTATCGAAAGGATATAATTTGCCCAAAAGATAGGAATGGACTTTTCAAGTTATTTCAGTTTATTTTCATTAGAAGAAAATATGTGGGAAGAGAGTGTCATTCTTTTGTCGAATGAGGCTTTGCTCCTAAATTGTTAGTGATGCTACTGTACATATTTCGTGTGTGTTTAACTGTTTCTTTCAGGAACAACTGGATCTCTTATCAAGCTGTTAGGCTTTTTAGCTAGGTAGATAGTGGGGTTTTGTGACGTGACTATTGTGATTTCTTTTGCTGATATGAATATGTTTTTGTACAGATGTTTGAAACTGTAACATTTCTATACTGTCTTTTCTTCTTTCTCATCCAAGTTTTAAGTTCAAATACCTACTCTCAGGCTTGAGAGTCAGATTTTTCCAGACGTTGAGGACAACGTCTATTGTAGTGGGGGGAGTATGTAGCGCTGGTAGATTTTTCAATCTACCGCTTCCAGGTAAATTTAGTGGATCATCTGTTCTGTATATAGTTCAGATTTTATTTACAGTTAGATTAGCCTCTGTTCTAGTTTGGCTGTGTTGCGTGCAGTTCCGCATTCTGCCTGTGGGTGTCGTTGTCGTCATGGGTCGGTGTTGGAAAGCAACAAGCTGAAGTATATGAGTGCTCTTCTGTCCCGCAGATAACTCCGGGTTGCATTCTGGGAGAGAGTATTTATGGAACAGACGCCATATTTCAAAAAGCTTTACCTTGTGGCCATCCTGGCCTAGAGGCATGTGTTAGTGAGTTCTACCTCGCGGCCCTCCGGCCTGGAGGGTTGCGTTGTGGCAGCCGGGCGGGTGTACCCAGAAGCCTGTCTGGGGCCTGCTCTTGCTGGGATGGTCCTGTGCTGTCTGTCCTGTGGGAAGAAGCCAGACAATCGGGAGGATCCAGGGGAGGACCCATCTTGGAAGGGACCATGCAAGACTGCTCTTAAGAAGGGCCTGGTGACTCGATTGGAGGACGCATCCTAAACTACTCTACCGCACAAGTACTGCCGGGTCGGCTTAAAGGTTCTGGTACTGTGTTTGCTGTTTATCAAAAACTACTACATCCTGTGGAAGAGGATCGTACAGTTATGTTTCACTCAAGTCTGTGGCAGAGACTTTTTGTTCGTGCTGTGTTCCGGTTGCTAGGTTGGTGAGAGAGACCTATCCGGGCGGGCAAAGATTTAATCCCGAGCTGAGGATATATTCATCCCAAAGATTTCAATTCCTTAGTGCTACTCCAAGAAAAGGTATTTGAAATTCCCTGCAACTCTTCTTCTACCTCTTTCCTGCTACTTCTTCCAGTTATCTCCCATTAAAGCATTGGAAAAGTACTCAAGTGACTGGTGCCTACATTGTCTGATAATAAGCTCAACGAGACCCTAGACCTTGTACTGGTGAAATTACAGGTAAAAAGGTGACGGTAACAGCCCGCTAAAAATCAGCAGCTCCATCGTAGTGCTACAGTCGTCTGCAAGGACTTTTTTGTATTTTTTTGTATTTGGGATGAATTTTTATTTTTATTTGTATTTTTGTATTTTTTGGATTTGAGATGAATTTTTATGTGAGGGAGGGAAAGATGAATCATGGTAAGCCCTGATGTTTCTTTTTTACTCAAAACCCCAATATTGTATAAAACCCAATTGAAGTCAAAAGAATAGATATGGAGTCAAAATTTGTACGAACAACCTCCATATTCTCAACTTTTCATTCCTGTTGTAGCTGTTGTGCAGGGTGTCCAAATGTAGCACCCTCTAGTGTGTGCTACTAGTGTTGAGTTTAGGAAAAAACATATTCTGGCCAGGAACAACATGAGTCTTTAAATTAGGTCGGGGTTACTAGGACCCAGGGCTGGATGACTTATCCCGGCAGCTCTCTGGTGCCTCCCCCTGGTGTCTGGAAGGCTGGAGAACCTTCTAGAACTAGAGGGCGGGGGTTAGGAGGAGCTGCTGTGTATATTTATGGGGCTTCGACCAATCCCCAGAGGTGGGTTGGCAGGGGGTTGAGACAACTCCATAAATAGACATGGGACATTCCAGCAGAGGAGTCAGGCGGAAGATGGGGGTTGTGTCGGGCCAGATGCTCAGGAAAGCTGGCCTGGAAGGATCCTAATACAGGAGGCAGTGGAAGGGTTCATGCCGGTGAGGCAGCGGGAAGGAGCAAGGAGAGACAGTAAGTAGATCAGCAGAGACTGCCAGCTACAGCAGGCCTCTCTTGAAGACAACATAATGCCAAGTCTTCATCCAACCTTGCTCTGGGAGGTCTAGATGTATGTAAGCCAGTTGGGCAGGACAGGGGCCAAAAGTTACTCAGGAAGACTGTGAGTAGTTCAGCCATGCGTGGCTGGTGGCAGCCAGGTGGGCAAGCATTCTCTGCAAGTGGAGCTGGGATCAGTGGCCACAGGAAAGCAGAAGAAGGAATGTCATGCTGTTCACTCTTACTGCACTACTTTGTCAAGGGACTGGGAGTTCCGGCCTGTAATGAGCCTTTGCTGAGCTAGTAATATCCTTCTAGTTCCCACAAGAGTGAGCAGCAGGTGCTGTGCTGTGAAAATCAAGTGCTACATAAATATGAGTGTACAGTCCAAAAGCACAAGTATTAGACCCAATGCCCTCAGTAGTTAGCACCCAGTAACAGACTTGGTCAGACACATTCTCTCTCAACCTTTGCAGTACAAATCTGTTTTATATCATGAGTGGTGTAGCTAATACCTATTAATTTGTCTCCAATCATAACATGCAGAGAAACAGGACTATATAGGTGTGAGACTGGGCTTCATTTTTTTTTTAATCAAGCAATTTTTATTCATAAAAAAGGTTTTTATACATCTTTCACATTCTCATTTAACCTATCACCCCAACATTTAACATACACAAAATTATTTATACAAAGCACTACAGTTCATTTTCCCCCTATCTGTCAAAATAATATCCAGTTTTTATTTATGCACTATATCATTCCAGAAAACAGAAAGCAAAAAAAAACAAGAAAAAGCAGAAAAAGAGCACTCCTGAAATCTAAGAGAAAAAAGGCCCTGTTAGCCTTAATTCTGCATCACACCCTACCCTTATGTACTAGTCCAACATTCCCATATTTTTTAAAACATTTGGACATTTCCCCTTTTGTTATACACAAATTTTTCCTTTCTTCTTGTTTTATTGACCTCTTCCTCCCATTCTACAAAAGTTGGTGGATTTAACGCTAGCCAATTCCTCGCTATCAATTTCTGTGCCAAGAAAAGGCATCTAATTATTGCTTTTTGTCTACTCCTCATGTTATTATCCTTTTCCATATAGCCCAATAGACATATCTTAGGGTCTAAATCAAGAGTTATTCCAAATACCATATTTATTTTTCCCATAGCTTCACTCCAGTATCTATTTAACTTTGGACACCTCCGCATCACATGGACTAAGTCTCCTTTCAGGTCCCTACATCTTGGGCATTTAGCATCCGACCTCCACCCATATAGAAATAGTTTCTGGGGTGTCCTAAATGGTCTATGCAATAACATTAAATGTGACACTGTCTGTGATAGGGTACTTATAGGACCTGATTTCCACTGTTCGTCAGTTATGTCCCCCAGATCTTCCTCCCACCCCCTCCTACAGGGAAGCTCCTCATCCCCCCTTATAACCTTGTCAGATATACTATCGTATATAAATTAATTCAGCCCCTTAGAGGTATCGGTGTTGATTATTTTTTGGAGAATGGTTGCCTCACTCCACTCCACTGGCCTCAATTAGGATAACTGGCAGAAAGATAGGCCCAAAGCAAATAAATAAATAAGCGAAAGGGCTGGCATGACTAGGTAAACAGGGAAACAGGCAGATAAAGGGTAAACGGCTCAGTCAGGAGATAGGAGGCTAGATACCAGGAATGGTATGGGGTTCTCTGTAAAATTCCAGTTAATGGTGGGTTAACTTAACATTTGGGACATGGAGGTATCTGCGGAGAATGTGGAGTGTTGGGATCGTCCCGGAGTTGGTGTGTTACAGCTGGGAACCTGTAATTGGTTACGCTGATACAAAAACAAATTTTGCTTCTCCAGTGCCTTCAAAGATCGGCAACCTTGATAATTGTTTATCATTGATATTATTATGTTTCTGTTCAAAGGAATGTTTTTTATTGGTTTTATGTTATATATGTTATATGTTAATGGCCGCTATGGTCTATTTTCATTCTGAATGGTGTCGTTGAATTATTCTAGAACAGTTGGTAAAAGGGGTATGGTGTCGTAGCGGTTGCTATGGTGTTTTCGGGGGTTGACATTTGTTTTACCCTAGTCATGTTTATTGTCCATATCAAATACATGAGCAGCCTTTAGAAAAAAATCAGGCACGTCAGACTTACCGTATCTCTAATTTTAATTGCATTTATATGTACACACATTTAGATGGCGCACCTAAGATCCAGGAGTATTTTGTTCTTCACAAAAAAAGGCTTACATTTTCCTAAAGATAAGAAATTCTAAACATTTTGCAAAGGATGCTCATAAAAGTGAAAGAAGAAATAGAAATGTAGTTTTAAAAAACCTAACCCTATTCTAATTATAAAGCAGGATATTGCTTTTAAAATGAGAAACTGCTCCAGTCATTAAATACAGTGCCTTGAAAAAATATTCATACCCCTTGAAATTTTCCACACTTTGTCATGTTACAACCAAAAACGTAAGTGTATTTTGTTGGGATTTTACGTGATAGACTAACACAAAGTGGCACGTAATTGTTAAGTGGAAGGAAAATGATAAATGGTTTTCAAATTTAGTGGAACCAATTGCCTTCAGAAGTCACCTAATTAATAAACATAGTCCATGCGTGTGTAATTTAATCTCAGTATGAATACAGCTGTTCTGTGAAGCCCTCAGAGGTCTGTTAGAGAACCCTAGTGAACAAACAGCATCATGAAGACCATGGAACACAGGTCCAGGATAAGGTTGTGAAGAAGTTTAAAGCAGGGTTAAGTTATAAAAAAATATCCCAAGCTTTGAACATCTCACAGAACACTGTTCAATCCATCATCTGAAAATGGAAAGAGTATGGCACAACTCCAAACCTACCAAGACATGGCCGTCCACCTAAACTGACAGGCCGGGAAAGGAGAGCATTAATCAGAGAAGCAGCCAAGAGGTCCATGGTAACTCTGGAGGAGGTGCAGAGATCCACAGCTCAGGTGGGAGAATCTGTCCACAGGACAACTATTAGTCGTGCTCTCCACAAATCTGGTCTTTATGGAAGAGTGGCAAGAAGAAAGCCATAAGAAGTCCCATTTGCAGTTTGCGAGAAGCCATGTGGGGGAAGGTGCTCTGGTCAGATGAGACCAAAATTTAACTTTTTGGCCTACAAGCAAAACGCTATGTGTGGTGGGAAACTAACACTGCATATCACAAAACGCACCTTTGTCTAAGAGTCGTTTTTGCTCACACAAGATGCACAGGTGTTCTATGTGTCAGCGTGCAGGCAGTCCCATTAATGTTTATTGGGATGAAGTAGCTGCTTGGACAGAGCCACTGCTCCCATTTTGACATCCGTGTTGGTGCGTGTCCCTATATTCACACTGTCTGTGATCGGGGACACGCTCCCACCTGCATGCATGTCAAATTGGGAGCAGCAACCATGTCTGTGCAGCTGCTACATCCCAATAGACATGAATGCGACTGCCTGCATGTGGATGCATAGAACACCTGTGCACCCCATGCAGGCAATCACGGCCCTGCACATGAATGTAAGCTGAATACGCCTAAGTGAATGACGCCTTTAATTATAACTAATGGCAAAACTTTTTTTTTGTTTTGGATTGAGTGGGGAGGAATTGGAAGGCTTGTCAGGTTTTTATTGCTGTCTGTGTCCCCGTTAAGGAGATTCATCCTCTCTATTTGTCCTGTTTACCATTATCATTGAAAGTCAAAGTAGAAGAAAATCCCAAATTTTGGGTTGTCCCCAGAAAAGTAATAGAGGGAAAATATTCCAATGGGGTGACTAGTTCTGGTGACCTGGGGGTCCCCAAGGAATTCCCTTAATATGCATTGATTTTCTCTCACTTCCTGTTTGGTTATGGGACAGGAAGTGAAGGGAAATCTCAGTTTTGGGACCCAGATAGCGAATAAAAATATGTCAGGGGTTATAACCCTCTCTTACTTTTGCCAAAATGGAAAAAAAAAGTTTTGCCTATAGTTCTACTTTAACTTTCTTTTAATCAGCTCCATTCCTCCTACAGTTGTCTGGGATTTTCTTCTGGTCTTTGCCCCTCAGCCATGGAAATATGTGTAGTTTTGTGATTCTAGTTATTGCAGTGCTAATAAACTAAAATGTTTTTTTTTTCTTCCACAGTATGCCTGATGATGATAATTATGATGATGTTGAGGGTATGTATGCTACACAGCATTTTTCATTTTTGTTTTGTTTAAATCTTCTTGATTGTCATGATTCATTTCATGGATGGAGAATTTAAGCTGTGTAAATTTTACCTATAAATGGCTGACATCCCATGGTGGGACTGAAGTATATGAGGCCGCATAAAAGAGCAAGGTTACAAAGGCCTATGGTAGAAAAAGACAATTAGAAGGGTAACCATTCCAAGTCTTAGTGACATTATAAAGCAGTGGTCTCCAAACTGTGGCCTTTGGGGTGGTGTGGCCCTTTGCTTGCATTTATCTTGCCCTTGGGGCACTATTCCTACCACAGATACAAGGTACTAATCCTCCTACCGACACCAACGATGAGGCACTGTTCCTTCTACTAAAATCTAACAGTGGGGCATAATTCCTTCCACTGAAACTGACAATGGGGCACAATGCTTCTCTCTGACACCAACAACAGGGCACTATTCCTTCCACTGACACCAAAAAAAGAAAATCCCCCTTCGTTGGGACTTTGTAGGCAACAACCACACATGGGTAGATTAGAAAATATATTTATTATGTATATGTAAAATCATTCGATCATACAATGTTCGTTGGTTTAAAAAAAAAAATACAGAATCAAATAACAAAAGAAAAAAAGAGAAAAGACAAAAAACAGGTTACATGATTTGCATGACAATTAATTTTACTATACAGTACAAAGTAGTCTACGGTACCCAACGCGTTTCTGGTTCAAGCACCTTCGGCAGGGGTATTTGGTAAGAGTATATGCAGTCATATTTTTTGTCTTACATGCAAAATGTTCCATCATGCAACTTGCATAATCCCACCCTCACCAAATGATTTGGACCAGTGCACAAAGCAAGGTCCATAAAGTTTGGTGTGGAGGAACATGACTGGCCTGCACAGAGCCCTGACCTCAACCCAATAGAACACCTTTGGGATGGATTAGAGCGGAGACTGCGAGCCAGGCCTTCTTATCCACATCATTGCCTGACCTCACAAATGAGCTTCTGGAAGAATGGTCAAACATTCCCATAGACATACTCCTAAACCTTGTGGACAGCCTTCCCAGAAGAGTTGAAGCTGTTATAGCTGCAAAGGGTGGGCCAACTCAATATTGAACCCTACGGACTAAGACTGGGATGCCATTAGAGTTCATGTGCATGTAAAGGCAGGTGTCCCAATACTTTTGGCAATATAGTGTAAAAATAATTAATCTCCATGCCAGCTTCAACCTTTGGTCACCAACTGGAGTACCCTGAGTTAACAGCAAACATACAATGTAAACCAGAACATTCTGTTTGGAATGCCAGCTGTTGTATTAGTTGGGCTACCACTGGATTGAACAGTGCACCCCTCATGAGATCGCAAAGATTGGGAGATGTCTGTATGTTACTTGAGCAAAGAGCAACTTGTTACTCCTCTAAGTAGCTCCATATCTGCTCTCCATTCAACTTTTTGGCTGTATTGACCTACAAGTATCCAGTGGTGACCAAACAAAACAAAAAAGAAAGGAAAAAACAAATTATAAAATCTGTACCTTGTGCTGCATCCCTGACCCCCTTATTGAAAATGATATCATGTAAAATGAACAATGGTTGCACAGCACATGTAAAGGGGGGACACTTGTCAAAGTGAAACTCCAATCACACCTCTCTGTTAGTTTCCTGATATGGGTAAGCCCAATTTTTCTAACAGGAATACTTTTTAACTGGTGATATGAGAAGCACAGGTTTACTTTAAGGTTAGTGTTAGGGGTTAGGTTTCAGGTTAAGTGTCATGCTTAGTGGTCACAGGCCCACCCATGAAATGTATATATCTTCAGAAATAAAGAAAGTTAGCATTCTTTAGACTAGAGCAGTGGTCATCAACCCTGTCCTCAGGGCCCACTAACAGGCCAGGTTTTATGTATTACCTTGGGGAGATGCAGACTAGAATACTGCAATCACTGAGCAGCAAATATCACCTGTCATGTATTTCAGTTATCTTGCAAACCTGGCCTGTTAGTAGGCCATAGAGAACACAGAACTACTGATGACCAATTCATATCATCAAAGGACCATGCTTAAAAAAAATCTTTTGAGGTTGTCACCATCTCTGGGAAAAATATCAGTCTTATGATCTCGCTCAAAATAATGAATATAGGTAAAAAGTCCCCTTTATACTTGCCAGAACAGTATTTAGGCCTCATGTACACTGCTGCTGGTAAACGGACGTTTGGGAACAGTTGGGCATTTTTTTCAACTGCTCCTGAACCCTTCTCTATGTTATCTTATCAGTACATGTACACTGGTTCATTTACAGTCATTTCTAGGCAGTTGTGTTTAGAGTCTTTTTTTTGGAACCCAAAAAATGCGTTCAGAAGCTGTGTTTAGAGGCATTTGAGACGCCAAACGCGGCTAAACGTGGCAACTCGCGCTTAGCAGTGTTTTGTTTACAGACATTTTTCATTTTTGGCTATTTTGAAAAAAAAATTTTATTTTTCAAACGCTTCTAGACGCAAATGCGGCTAAACGCGACTAAATGCGGTATGTAAACGCACGGCCGTTTTTAGACGCTGGTTTCTAGCTGTCAAGTTAAAGGGGTTGTAAAGGTAAAAATTTTTTCACCTTAATGCATTCTATGCATTAAGGTGAAAAAACTTCTGACAGAACCGCCGCCCCCAGCCCCCCCGTTTTACTTACCTGACGCCTCGAAAGTCAGCTTCGCGTTCCCGACATCTGTTCCTCCGCTCACCCTGGCCGCTGATTGGCTGCAGTGGATGGATTGAAAGCAGCGCAGCCATTGGCTCGCGCTGCTGTCAATCACATCCGATGACGCGGCGTGCCGGGGGGCGGGGCCGAGTGATACAGCGAGCGGCTATAGCCGCCGGCTGTATCACGGGAGCGCGCCCGCAAGCACTCACCACCGTGCGAGGGAGCTCGCATTAAGGTGGTGAATGCTTGCGGGGAGGAGCTGAAACAGCCGCCGAGGGACCCCAGAAGACCAGGTTCGGGGCCACTCTGTGCAGAACGAGCTGCACAGTGAAGGTAAGTATAACATGTTTGTTATTTTAAAAAAAAAAAAAAAACACCTTTACAAACGCTTTAAGTCTTTCAGCAGAGGTTGCACAACGTCCCGTGTACATGAAGCTCACTGGTCAGATGGCAAACCTACATAAAGGATATCATCACTCTACCACTCATCAGCAGTCCCATTGAAGGGAATCTTTTTTCATCTTCTCTCCACTTTGCAAAATCGGATGTTTAGCTACTTTTAAAAGTCTACATAAAAAAACATTCATTTTGCGCATTTTCAGGATGAAAGTTGCCGTAATTCCTCTATTACTTTATGAGTGGTTCCTAGATCATCAGCTCCATAAAGTGGGTGGCACTGACGATATAGGAATGCCACACTGAGTAGCACTGACGTTCTAGGAACTACACAAATCATAGAAAATGTGTCAATTTTGGTCCTGATTGTGCATATTGTTGTCATGTCCGCACAGCGAACATTTTATACATTATTATTATTATACAGGATTTATATAGCGCCAACAGTTTACGCAGCGCTTTACAATATAAAGAGGAGACAATACAGTTATAATACAATAAAATACCAGAGGATCAAGAGGGCCCTGCTCAGAAGAGCTTACAATCTAATAGGGTGGGGCAGGTGGTACAAAAGGTTATAACTGTGGGGAATGAGTTGATGGAAGTGGTAGAAGATTAGTTGGAGACGTGATAGGCTTTCCTGAAGAGATGAGTTTTCAGGGATCGCCTGAAGGTAGCAAGAGTAGGGGATAGCCAGACAGGTTGAGGTAGCGAGTTCCAGAGGATGAGAGAGGCTCTGGAGAAATCCTGGAGATGAGCATGGGAGGAGGAGATGAGAGAGCTTGAGAGTAGGAGGTCTTGAGAAGGATTTGGGTGATATTTGTAGTCAAGATTGGTGATGTAGCTCGGGGCAGAGTTGTGAATGGCTTTGTATGTTGTGGTTAGTATTTTGAATTTAATTCGCTGGGTGATTGGGAGCCAGTGTAGGGATTGTAGGAGAGGGTTGGCAGACACTGAGCGGTTGGTAAGGTGGATAAGCCTGGCAGCAGCATTCATGATAGACTGAAGAGGGGATAGCCTATGGAGAGGCAGGCCAATGAGAAGGGAGTTGCAATAGTCAAGGCGAGAGATAACAAGGGAGTGAATGAGGAGCTTGGTGGTTTCATTTGTTAAAAACGGGCGAATTTTAGAGATGTTACAGAGGTGAATTCTACATAGACCCCAAAATGTATATCAGGGCATAATTTAAAAAAAAACATCTCCAATACATGCACAATTCCCCATGCTTTGTCTCCTTAAAAAAACAACACTGCAAGTACACAAAAATACCTGTTGATCCTGCCAAAAATCCAGTGTGCTTTAAAATTTCTGTGCACTCTGCCTATGCTGCATTGAATTTCCAAGCAGTATTTTCATCCCTGGCCACCTCTATGTACGGACAATAGAACACCCGACCCTCATCTTAATAAAATGAGGAGAATCTACAGTCCAAACAAGAGCAAGAAGCCTAGGAAGACAACGCTGCTTCTCCATAGATACAGCACAGTGAGCGAGCATAGTCACCCTAGGACAGGAAGTGTGTTCATGGTAGGATCACCAAGTGAAAATAAAGGAAGAAAAGCCTGAAACAAGAAAAGGAATGCAGCCATCACATCCAAATACTGGTAAGCTGCAATATATTACATGTTAGTTCTTAGGATTAGATATATTTAAATTCTTATGATGCTGTGAAATGAAAGGTGGGACGGGGGCAGTAATAAGTACATTGCCATGAGAAGGATCCAATTCAAAATTTTCATTGGACTACATACATTTAATTATGTGTATTATGTGATTATTGCAGTAAATGCAACTAGTGTAAAAAAGGTTTGTGCTGAAAATGATGGCATACATACCAATACCAAACATGTTCAATTTCAGCACAGGAACTTGTATACAAGTTGTAAGAATTCTTGGGAAAAAATATATATATATCAATTTCTGTTTATTCCACTGCTATATAATAAACTGGTTTTCTCTTTTTCAGGCCCTGCACACAATGATATAGTAAGTAACGTATTTACCTGTGAAATTATGTGCATTACATGTACAGGCAAGTAGAAAAATGTACGTTTTGCAGATGTTTGGTTCTTAAATACATAAATCAAAATAAATAAAATAATGGTACCCCAAAGCACCTTGCCAATGGACGTGCATTGCAGCTCACCACAACACATGGCAACCCACTACCATGTGTTGCGGTGCACTGCGTTGCAAAAAAAAAAAAAAGTACATGCACCTTTTTAGGTGTGTTAGGAAGCCCCCCTCTTCATTTTTTTTCTTTCTTTCTCATATTTTAGCTTCTACCCCTTATCAAATACTAGTGTAGCCACAAATGCTAACCAAAGAATAGTGTAGTCATCCATGCTAATGAAAGACTAGTGTAGCCACCGATGCTGAACAAAGGCTACTGTAGTGACCCAGGCAGAACAAAGGCTAGTGTAGCCACCCATGCTAAACAAATAATAGTGTAGCCACACATGCCGAACTAAAGCTACTGTAGCGACCCATGCTGAACAAAGGCTAGTCTAGCCACCCAAAGTGAACAAAGTCTAGTGTAGCCACCCATGCTGAACAAAGACATGTGTAGCCAACCATGCTGACCGAAGGTTAGTGTAGCCATTCTTGCTGAGCAAAGATTAGAGTAGCCACCCATGCTGAACAAAGGCTACTGAAGCCACCCATTCTGAACAAAGACATGTGTAGCCAACCATGCTGAACCAAGGTTAGTGTAGCCATTCTTGCTGAGCAAAGACTAGTATAGCCACCCATGCTGAACAAAGGCTAGTATAGCCACTCATGCTGAACAAAGACCTGTATAGCCAACCATGTTGAACTAAGACTAGTGTAACCACCTATGCTGAACAAAAACTTGTGTAGCCAACCATGCTGAACAAAGGCTAGTTTAGCTACCCATGCTGAACAAAGGCTAGTGCAGCCACCCATGCTGAACAAAGATTTGTGTAGCCAACCATGCTGAACAAAGGCTAGTGTAGCCACCTGTGTGGGGAGGTGCAGTGTAGTGTGGCGGCAGTAATAACTCAGAGTTCAGTTGCAGAAACAAAACTGTACTGAAGTTAAAGTTTAGCAAATACAACTAACCCGGTAGGGAGACCAGCTGACTGGGCGCACTCACAGATGGTTACAGCATTGAGTGTAGCAGTAGGTCTCAGGTGCACCAACAGCGTCTGTCTGGAGGGGTGGAATGCAGCTTGGCTGGTCCGTACCCAAGCGGGAAGGCTTTCAGTAAGAGTGATGTGTCCCTGCACTTTCCCTATGCGTCTGAAACCTCTCCCTGCCACTAAAATTACCTGTCCCTGTCACCTGTCTCTACACTACCCATTCACAAAATGCGCGCCAAGCCCGGGAGCCAGGATCCTAAATAGACTCCACCTTACCGAAGACCAGAGACCAGAATCACATGAGGCACCTAAATCCAATCGGATAGCTCCGCCAGTGACCCAGGAAACCATAGAGGAAACATGCTCTTCTTGACTTCTTCTCCCTCTGCAATGCCACTGTGGATTATGTGCCACCTGCAGTGGAGAAAGCACACTGCACCTGCTTACACCCATGCTAAACAAAGACTAGTGTAGCCACCCATGCTGAACTACTCTTATGAGAACTGATTTACCACAACAGTCACGCTGAATACACATCTGCTGGTGGACATAGTGCTGAATTGCCGATCTTGGCACACTGCACTGTTTTTTTTTTTTCTCTTTTTTGGTTGGAACTTTATTGAAATATCACATGACATTTCATAAGGTTCTTCTCACCCAGTAGTATTTGGGTATGGTGGTACAGTATGTACAGTGCATTCTAAAAGTATTCACCACCCTTGACATTTTTCGTGTTTTGTTGCCTCACAACCTGGAATTAACATGGATTGTTTGAGGATTTGAATCATTTAATTTACAGAACATGCCCACAACTTTGAAGATGCTTTTTTTATTGTGAAGCAAACAACAAATAGGACAAAGTAGCAGAAAAAGTGTGCATAGCTATTCACCTCCCTAAAATCGATACTTTGTAGAGCCACCTTTTGCGGCTATCACAGCTCCAAGTCAGTTTGGATAAGTCTCTATGAGCTTGCCACATCTTACCAATGGGAATTTTGCCCATTCCTCCTTGCAAAACTGCTCCAGCTCCTTCAAGTTGGATGGTTTGCGCTTGTGAACAGCAATCTTTAAGTCTCACCGCTGATTTTCTATTGGATTGAGGTCTGGGCTTTGACTAGACCATTCCAACACATTTACATGTTTCCCCTTAAACCACTCAAGTGTTTCTTTCTTTAGCAGTGTGTTTGGGGTCATTGTCCTGCTGGAAGGTGAACCTCCGTCCTAGCCTCAAATCACACACAGAGTGGTACAGGTTTTGCTCAAGAATATCCCTGTATTTAGCACCATCCATCTTTCCCTCAACTCTGACCAGTTTGCCAGTCCCGACTGCTGAAAAACATCCCCACAGCATCATGCTGCCACCACCATGTTTCACTGTGGGGATGGTGTTCTTTGGGTGATGTGATGTGTTGTGTTTGTGCCAGATATAGCGTTTTCTTTGATGGCCAAAAGTTAAATTTTAGTCTCATCAGACCAGAGCACCTTCCTCCATACATTTTGGGAGTCTCCCACATGCCCTTTCGCAAACGCACTATTTTGTTTTTTGCTGAAAGTAATGGCTTTCTTCTGGCCACTCTGCCATAAAGCCCAACTCTATGGAGCGTACGGCTTATTGTCATCCTATGTACAGATACTCCAGTCTCTGCTGTGGAACTCTGCAGCTCCTCCAGGGTTACTTTAGGTCTCTGTGCTGCCTCTCTGATTAATGCCCTCCCTGCCCGGTCCGTGAGTTTTGATGTGCCGCCATCTCTTGGCAGGTTTGCTGTTGTGCCATGTTCTTTCCATTTGGTTATGATAGATTTGATGGTGCTCCTAGGCATCATCAAAGATTTGGATATTTTTTTTCTAACCTAACCCTGACTTATACTTCTCAACAACATTGTCCCTTGCTTGTTTGGAGAGTTCCTTGGTCTTCATGGCAGTGTTTGGTTAGTGGTGCCTCTTGCTTAGGTGTTGCAGCCTCTGAGGCCTTTCAAAAAGGTGTGTATATGTAATGATATAATGATCATGTGACACTTAGATTGCACACAGGTGGACATCATTTCATTAATTATGTGACTTCTGAAGGTAATTGGTTGCACCAGAGCTTTTTATGGGCTTTATAACAAAGGGGGTGAATAAATACGCACATGCCAATTATCAGTTTTTAATTTCTGAAAAATAGTTTTATGTACATATTTTTCTAATTTTACTTCAGCAACTTAGACTATTGTGTTCTGATCCATCACATATATTTCAGATTTAAAAAAAAACATTGAACTAAAGGCTGTAATGTAACAAAATAGGCAAAAAGCCAATACTTTTGCAAGGCACTGTAGTACTTTTTTCCATGCACACAACTACAATGCTGCCAGGCACATCACAATGCAAATAATGTGAATGGGCCCAGAAGGTGAGCAACCCTTGACTTGGCATAGTGATCCCTGATACTAAGCCACTGTTTTTTGACATTATTATATTCAGCTTTTGTTACTCTATGCTTTGATGTTTGCACTGAATCTTTGCCCCACCTGGGCTACACAATTGTCAAACCTCTTAAATCGATAAAAATATTGAAACCGAAAAATCTAGATGGGAGAGCAGGAACCCATCAAACATACTGCAGCAGCTGTTCAGGTCTGGAAACTCAAGAATATAGACATCAGAAACTATTCAGAGATTTCTCTATACAGCATCTACCAAACACTGAAATCATCCAGTCTGTTCAGACTGGCAGGTTAAATGTACGTAGCACGCTGTTACAATTTAAGTTGTGTTTCAAACTATAAAGTGAGTGACAGCGACATACCTGTGTCCCTGCCGAGAGACTGCAGATAGCGTGCAACTCCCCTGTTGGCCATGAAACAAGATAGCCCTTGACAGATAAAGGCCTACAGGAAAACACATACAAAGATATATAACAAAGACTGCCAGGAACACAAATTCATTTTTAAATACTCAAGTTTCCAGTGCAGAATAGAGAAGTTTATTATGATTTAGCAGGTAAAAAGTTATTTAGTTTTTTAAAGGCGACTCTTGTTGCTGATCTGCGTATAAAAAATGAAGAACCTCCCTGTATATAAGAATGTAAATACTTACCTCTCCTGCAGCCTGCGACGCAGAATGCTGGATGTACGATTATGATCCAGCAAGGGGAGAGGTGTCCCCGAAAAAGCCAGCAGGTGGAGAGTCCTCTCTACTTGCTTCAATAAAGCTTTTTGAGAAGCTATGGAAGTGTGTGGCTTTACTGTTTTCCATTGCACATAAGGACACATGTGATATGGTGAAAAGGAGTTACTACAGGGAACGGCTCTAGACTGAAGATGAATATTACAGCAAAAGCTCTTTTTTTTTTTTTTTACATATCCTGTGCTTTTTTTTTAATAGACCCACACATAAAAATGACTCTGTCTTGAGAGAAGTATAAGAAGTACCATAAGCTAATTTCCATCTGAAAATACTAGTTGCCTGGCTGTGTTTGACTTACAGCAATACCTCAGTCCCTGTGTGCGTTCCCCAATCCATACCTCCGTCACTGCTGGTATCTACATATAAATACTCACCCACATAGCCAATCCAGTGTTGTTTGGCCATACCTTTGCCACAAGCCCACATTATTTTTTCTGACGTCAATGGGAGCCTGCTGTCTTTTCCAGGTTCAGACACTCAGCCCCCTGATGATGCGCGCCAGCTCTGTCCTCCTCCAGTGCTTCCTGGAATAGGTGATGTGAATATTCCGGGAGGCTTCAGGAGTGGAGGAGACATAATTCTCAACTAGGCAAGAATGGGATATAAAGGTAGCTTTATATATTGCAGAAGGGGGGCTGCAACCATGTAAAGTCATGGTAATGAATAAAGGTCCACTTTAAAGCTGTTTCTGTTTTAAAGAGGGACTTTACCCTCCTCCTCATTTGTTTTTTTGAATCCCTGCTTACCTGATGCTGGGTTGTCCTCACTTCAGACACTTACCCACTCAGCAGATCCAATGTTGTCCTGCAGAGATCCACTTCTTTTCCGCGACCGCTGAGGTCCTGCGCCACCATGTTTTTGTGTGATGTCATCGGGAAGCTGCCCGCATTAAGTACTTTTAAGTCACAGACCCAAAAAAGCATCTTTTAATTGGGTTTCAGGAAAGGGTCAGACCTCCTTATCTCTATACTTGTTTCAAGGTCAGTAACTGCTTACCTGATGCTGGGTTGTCCTCAATTCAGACACTCACCCACCCAGTGGATCCAGTGTTATCCTACTGAGATCCACCTCTCTTCTGCCACTGCTTGGGTCATGCTGCGCTATGTTCTTGTGTGATGTAATCGGAAAGCTGCGCGCTTTAAGTACTGTTAAGTCGCAGACCCAAAAAAGCATCTTCTAATTGGGTTTGAGGAGAGTATCAGACCTCCTTATCTCTGTGCTTGTTTCCAGGTCAGTAACTTAGACAGCACTAAAGCCATAAAACAACATGACAGCTAGGGAACGAGCATGTCCAAAGGAGAGCTCAGCAAAAAGGTAGCCTCCAGGATCCTCCATTGACAGTACCCTTTCAAGGCAGAGAGATTCTTATGTATTAACTCTTTAGATAATCCATAGTGCTCTGGTAATCTTTGGTCATGTATTCAATGTTTACTTGCTGAATAAAGATTGTGTACATCAGTGAAAACAAATTTAAAACATGAGGCTAAACACTTAAAATAATACTTAAAAACAACACTAATAAAAATAATAAAATTGACCCTACAACTGTTACAGTTTCCCGTTAAAGTGATTGTAAACCTAAACCCTTATTTATTTATTTAAAACAAACATGTCATACTTACCTGCTCTGTGCAATGGTTTTACACAGAAAAGCACCGATCCTCATCTTTTCAGGTCCCCCACCGGCACTCCTGGTGTATGCCCCCTGCCGAGAGCCCACCATAGAGAGCAGCTTGCTATGGGGGCACTCGTGTTACCGAGCCAGCTATGTGTGGCTCTGCTCCGCTCCCCACTCCCTATTCCCTGGCTGTGATTGACAGTAGCCGTCTCCTAGCATATGAGGAGGGAGAGAGATGAGTGAGAGACCTGCTGTTCTCGTGAGCATCCCTGGGTCAAGATCGGCTCGGCTACCTGATTGCAGAGAATGCATTCAGGTAAAAAACCTTCAGCCTTCTAAACCACTTTAGAGCAAGCAAGGTGCAATGTAAATATACGTAATGCTTTTCTTTTGTTTCTTTAACAACATCAGCCGTTTTTGCGATACGGCACTGCGTTGCTTTAACTGGCGTTGAACCCAAACAAAATTGACGTCCTTTTTTTCCCACAAATAGAGCTTTCTTTTGGTGATTTTGGTGGTATTTGATCCTCTCTGCAGTTTTTTATTTTTGCGCTATAACCAAAAAAAGAGCGACCATTTTGAAAAAAACACAATAATTTGTACTTTTTGCTGTAATAAATAGCCCCGATTTTTTTTTAAAAAAAAGCTATTTTTTTTTCCTCAGTTTAGGCCGCTGTGTATTCTTCTACCTATTTTTGGTAATAAAAATCGCAAAAAGCATATATTGATTGGTTTGTGAAAAAGTTATAGCGTCTACAAAATAGGGGATAGATTTATGGCATTTTTATTTTATTTTTTTACTAGTAATGGCGACGATCTGCGTTTTTTTTTTTTATCGAGACTGCAACATTATGGCGGACACATCGGACACTTTTGACTCATTTTTGGGTCGATTGACAATTATACAGCGATCAGTGCTATAAAAATGCACTGATTACTGTATAAATGTCACTGGCAGGCAAGGGGTTAACACTAGGGGGCGATCAAGGGGTTAACTGTGTTCCCTATGTGTGTGCTCTAACCGTGGGGGATGGGACTGACTATAGGAGATGAGAGATCGTGGTTCCTAGCTCGTAGGAACTCACGATCTCTCTCTCTCCTCACAGAACTGTGATGTGTGTGTGTTTACCGCTGGTCACGAGCATCGGCACCCCCGCTGTGCAGCGCGCGCATGCGCCTGCTATCCCGCTTACAGGGACCGACGTGTAGCTACGATGGTTCGCAGGATCGTGCCGACCTGCCGCAGTATAATGACAGAGGCTGGTCGGCAAGTGGTTAAAGCAATAGTAAACCTGCAAAAAAACTAACAAAAAAATGGCCCCTGCAGGATAATGGCATAATGTTCTAGTATGCATTGCATACTAGCACAATATGAAATACTTACCTTAGAACAAAGTACTCCAGTGGTGTGATGTACCTGCTGACAGGGCTTCCATCCTCATCCGGTCTTCCTCCTGGGTTTGCGGGCTCCGGCCGCTTGAATGGCTGAACCACGAGGACGTCAGTCCTGCGGAACAGCTCTCTCGACGGACAGCATGCTGTCTATTGAGAGCGCAGTGCCATGCATCGGCTCTACTAAAGTACGTTTCTCCTAAGCAGTGCACATTTAGGAGATATTTACTGTACCTATAGGTAAGCCTTATTATAGGCTTACCTTTAGGTAGAAGTAAACAAGGTTACTTTACTACCTTTGCTCATAGGAACTCATGAATGTAATTTGAGAATGTATCTCTACTGTATCCGGTTGCCGACTGGCGCACGCCGATGTACGTCGGCAGAATGGCACGGCTGGGCAAATGGACTTACAGGTACGTCCATTTGAATTCCCCGTGTCCCGCGGACTCGATCGCCCCGGGGATACCCGCGATCGCCTCACGGAGAGGACGAACGGGGAGATGCTGATGTAAACAGCATCTCCCCGTTCTGCCTAGTGACACTGTCACTGATCACAGCTCCCTGTCATCAGGAGCAGTGATCAGAGTAATGACACTGCTAGCCCATCCCCCTACAGTTAGTAATCACTCCCCTAGGACATACTTAACCGCTCCCCGCCCCCTAGTGGTTAACCCCTTCCCTGCCAGTGTCATTTACACAGTAATCAGTGCATTTTTAATCGCACTGATCGCTGTATAAATGACAATGGTCCCAAAAATGTGTCAAAAATGTCCAACATGTCAGCCATAACGTCGCAGTCACAATAAAAATCGCTGATCGCCGCCATTACTAGTAAAAAAAAAAAATATTAATAAAAATGCCATAAAACTATCCCCTATTTAGTAAACGCTATAACTTTTGCGCAAACCAATCAATAAACGCTTATTGCAATTTTTTTTTAACAAAAATATGTAGAAGAATACGATCGGCCTAAACTGAGGAAAAAAAAATGTTTTTTTATATATTTTTGGGGGATATTTATTATAGCAAAATGTAAAATTGTCGCTCTTATTTAGTTTATGGCGCAAAAAATAAAAATCGCAGAGGCGATCAAATACCACCAAAAGAAAGCTCTATTTGTGGGAAAAAAAGGACGTCAATTTTGTTTGGGAGCCACGTCGCACGACCGTGCAATTGTCAGTTAAAGCGACACAGTGCCGAATCGCAAAAAACGCTCTGGTCAGGAAGGGGGTAAAATCTTCCGGGGCTGAAGTGGGTATATGACATTTTATTTTATTTCTGAATAATACATGTTTTATTGTTTTTTTATTGTTCTACAGAGTGAGGAGAGTGAAGGAGAAGAGGTCTATGACGAACTTGATGAGCCAAGGTATATTTTAATATAGTGGCGTTTGTCTTTGTGGTAACACAAAGGGGGGATTCATTTAGGATGGGTTCACACTTATGCGAGTTGGATGTGGGTTTCCCCCACATCCAATTCGCATGACAGGAGACTGTGGCTGGCTCTCAATGGAACCGATTCACACAGCTCCGGGGCGGCCACGGAGCGCACAGCAGAAGGGTCATGTGCGTCTTTGGCTCCGTTTCAGGTCCGAATTCAGGGCAGAAATTCTGACCTAATTCAGACCTGGAACGGTGAACAGGGATGCACCGGACCCCCTGCTGTGTCCTGCGCCGCACATAGTGTGAATCCAGACGGGAACAAAATGAAACCAAAGTGTTGGTATTGGAAATAGCAACTGAGCAGGTTTTATCTTTTTTTTATATACAACACTTTTAATTTAATTATCTTTACTCCACTGTCGCAAGGGAAACTGCTGTTGTGTTAGCTGTCTGGCTGTGTCTGATGAAAAATCGAAATCCTATTAACAAAAAATAAATTCAAAAATCACCAAAAAAACTGTTGGAACAGAAATAGTATTGGACAATTTATGGCAAATTTAAAGTGACACTAATGCCGCGTACACACGGTCGGACTTTCTAGCCTACTTTGTCCGGCACACTTTCTGACGGACTTTGTCCGCCAGGTGTGCCGGACTTTAAATCGGACGGACTCGCCCACACACGACCGGACTTTGCGGAGGGCTAAGTCCGCCCGTCTTTCCGACGGACTTTCGCCGGAGTTACGGCGGACTTTCAGAATGAACGGACTTGCCCACACACGGACAAGTCCGTTCATTTTCATCGTGACTCAGGTGCAACGGGACTAGAAAAGGAAGTCAATCTTTCCGCTTTTATCGGCGAGATTGACACCTTGCAAGCCCCGTCGCGGGGCATACCAGGCCCTTAGGTCTGGTATGGATTATAAAGGGAAACCTCCTGCGCCGAAAAATGGCGTGGGGTCCCCCCTAAAATCCATACCAGACCCCGATCCGAGCACGCAGCCCGGCCGGTCAGGAAAGGGGGTGGGGACGGGCGAGCGCCCCCCCCTCCTTAACCGTACCAGGCTGCATGACCTCAACATGGGGGGTGGGTGCTTTGGGGGAGGGGGGGCGCCTTGCGTACCCCTACCCATTCACCTAGGGAAAAAGTGTCAATAATAAAACACACTACACAGGTTTTTTAAATAGTTTATTAAACAGCTCCGGGGTGGATCTTCCTCCGGCTTCGGGGGTCTTCTTCCGGCTTCGGGGGTCCCTCCGGTTCCTCTTCTCCCGGCGTCCGGTTGGTTCTTCTCCGCTCTCTCCGGTTCCTATTCTCCCGGTGTTCCAGTTCTTCGGCCGGCTCCTCCGCTGTCTTCAGGTAGCTCTCTTGCCAGCGGAGGTCCGGACTTCTGGGCTTCTGGGCTTCTTGTCATCTCTTCTCTTCTCTTCTCCAGATGTTGATATGACGCTCTCTCCGGCTGGACTGCTCTCTGAGGGCTCCGTTGTGACTTATATAGGCGGAGACCCCGCCCCCTTACGATGTCACAGTCCCTGGGCATGCTGGGACTGTGACGTTTTAGGGGGCGTGGTCACTGGGTGATGTCCCAACAAGCCCCGGGACTGTGACATCATATGGGGGCGGGGTCTCCGCCTATATAAGTCACAACGGAGCCCTCAGGGAGCAGTTCAGCCGGAGAGAGCGTCGTGTCAACATCTGGAGAAGAGAAGAGAAGACAAGAAGCCCAGAAGTCCGGACCTCCGCTGGCAAGAGAGCTACCTGAAGACAGCGGAGGGGCCGGCCGAAGAACTGGAACACCGGGAGAAGAGGCCGGAGAGAGCGGAGAAGAACCAACCGGACGCCGGGAGGAGAGGAACCGGAGGGACCCCCGAAGCCGGAGGAAGATCCCCCCCGGAGCTGTTTAATAAATTATTTTAAAAACCTGTGTAGTGTGTTTTATTATTGACACTTTTTCCCTAGGTGAATGGGTAGGGGTACCATGTACCCCATACTCATTCACATAGGGTGGGGGGGCCGGGATCTGGGGGCCCTCTTATTATAGGGGGCTCCCGGATTCCGATAAGCCCCCCGCCCGCAGACCCCGACAACCAACGGTCAGGGTTGTCGGGAAGAGGCCCTTGTCCTCATCAACATGGGGACAAGGTGCTTTGGGGTGGGGGGGCCCGCAGGGCGCCCCTCTCCCCCAAAGCACCCACCCCCCATGTTGAGGGCATGCGGCCTGGTACGGTTCAGGAGGGGGGGGTGCTCGCTCGTCCCCACCCCCTTTCCTGACCGGCCAGGCTGCGTGCTCGGATCGGGGTCTGGTATGGATTTTAGGGGGGACCCCACGCCGGTTTTTCAGCGTAGAGGTTTCCCTTTATAATCCATACTAGACCTAAGGGCCTGGTATGCCCCGCGCTCGCCGCAATAGGAAAATTTGTTTTTCCTATTGCGGCGAGCGCGAGATGCAATACCCTGCCCTCGCGTCGTATCTGGTCCGTTGGACCAGCATACACACGAGCGGGCTTTCCGTCGGACCAGCACACAGACGAGCGGACTTTCCGCCCGAAACTGAGTCCGACGGAAAGATTTAAAACATGTTTCAAATCTAGGTCCGGCGGGCTTTTGGGAAAAAGTCCCCTGTAAAAGTCCGCCGGAGCCTACACACGGGCGGATTGTCCGGCAGACTCTGGTCCGCCGGACCAAGTATGCCGGAAAGTCCGACCGTGTGTACGCAGCATAAGTGAGATAATATTTTTCAAAAATAATCCATACACATCCAGATAGCACATAGGTTAAAAATGGATCTTGCATGGAAATTCCTTCTTTTGGAAGGGCGGCACAGTGGCCTATGCCGTGTACACACGGGCGGACTTTTGGACCGGACTGGTCCGACGGAAGGAATCCGTCGGACAATCCGACCGCGTGTGGGCTTCATCGGACCTGCAGCGGACTTTTTCGGTCAAAAAATCAGACGGACTTTAGATTTGGAACATGTTTCAAATCTTTCCGACGGACTCGAGTCCAGACGAAAAATCCGCTCGTCTGTATGCTAGTCCGACGGACTAAAACCGACGCTAGGGCAGCTATTGGCTACTGGCTATGAACTTCCTTATTTAAGTCCGGTCGTACGTCATCATGTATGAATCCGTCGGACTTTGGTGTGATTGTGTAGGCAAGTCCGTTCGTTAAAAAGTCCGTCGAAAGTTCGTCGGAAAGACCGTCGGACTTTTGATGCCGAAAAGTCCGCCCGTGTGTACAGGGCATAAGAGGTTAGAACTTCCGCCTAGCAGCACTAGGATAATCTGTTCAAATTCCAACCAGGGCACTACCTGCATGGAGTTTGCATGTTCTTCCTGTACCTGCATGGGTTTCCTCCCACACTCCAAAGACTTGCTGGTACGTTAATTGTCTCCTATGTAAATTTTCCGTAGCATGAATATGAGTTTGGGACCTTAGAGTGTAAGCTACTTGAGGGCAGGGACTTATGTGGATGCACTATATAGATATGTAAATTGATGGTGCTATATAAGCCTAAAGTACCTACAATAATGCCCCATACTAAAGATCATATAGTACAACCATTTCTAGAAAATGTGATCTCTTCACACGACCGCTCACATATATGGGGCCTCACTGAAATGGGCTTTTTTCCCGTGGGGCCGCATATATGCATATCTCCCATTGTGCTGGGAGCGCATCCCACAGCGCACTCCCAGTACAGAGACCTGGCTCTCATCGAGATCAGGACCCGGGACTCTCAGTTCTGGGTCACCCGATCGCTTTGATAGCCTCTGATTCGATATCACAGTAACTGTGAACTGTGAAACCTGTGTTTATTTCCTGTTCTGAAAGAATAGGAAGATGCATTGTATATTCCTCTTCTTGCAGGAAAGGAAAATGTAAACAAACCAAAGTGTAAAAAAAAAAAAAAAAAAATCAAATAAAAATAAAGAATAAAAAATAAAGAAAAAAAATATCAAAATCAAGGTTTACCAGGGTTAGTGTTATGCCGCGTACACACACGGTCGGACTTTTCGACCGGACTTGTCTGACAGACGCCGACGGACCAAGCCCGGCGGACAATCCGATCGTGTGTGGGCTTCACCGGACCTTCAGCGGACTTTTCCAGTCGCAAATCTGACGGACTTTAGATTTGGAACATGCTTCAAATCTTTACGTCGTAACTCCGCCGGATCCAGAAATCCGCTCGTCTGTATGCTACTCCGACGGACAAAAACCCCACACTAGGGTAGCTATTGGCTACTGGCTATCAACTTCCTTATTTTAGTCCGGTGTACGTCATCACGTACGAATCCGTCAGACTTTGGTGTGATCGTGTGTAGGCAAGTCCGGTCGTTAGAAAGTCTGTTGAAAGTCCGCCAAAAGTCTGTTGAAAGTCTGTCGAAAGTCTGTCGGACTTTTGTAGCTGAAAAGTCCGACCGTGTGTACGCGGCATTAGGGTCAATGTCGGGGTCAAAGGTCACAGTCAGCATATTTTGGGTAGCTTAAATATATATATATTTTTTAGATTAGTGTCAGTGTCAGTTAGTGTCAGTGTCAGTGTGTTTTAGGCAGGATAAAGAAAATGCAAAATGCCCACCATTGTTTCTGGGCCCTACTACGAGTACAAAAAAATAACTAACTTTCATATTTGTGGTATCGCTGAAATCATGAGCAGGAGAATTTATTTTGTGTTTTTCGTTGGTGGTAAATTATGGTAATAGCAAGAAATATACAGCTAAATAAAAAAAAAAAAAAAAAAAAAAAGATTTTTTTTTTTGACAAATTCAGGCCAGTTTTCCTTTGATAATAAAATAAAAAAATCAGGTGATATCTGTTACCATTTACCAGCAGAAGAAATCCAAATTTGTCCTGAAAAAAACAAGGTATAATCCATCTGGATGCACAAAGTAGTTGTGATGATATGTACAGTTTTACTAACACATATCAAAGTTGCAAAATTGTGCTTAGGCATTGAGATTTGTTTTACCCTTATGCCGCGTACACACGATCGGAATTTCCGTCAGAAAAAACTTGGATGGTTTTTCCGATGGAATTCCGCTCAAGCTTGCCTTGCCTACACACGGTCACACAAAAGTTCTGTGAACTTTCGACCGTCAAGAACGCGATGATGTACAACACTACAATGAGCCGAGAAAATGAAGTTCAATGCTTCCGAGCATGCGTCAAATTGTTTTCCGAGCATGCGTGATTTTTTGCGCGTCCGAATTGCATACAGATGAACACATTTTTGGATAGGAACTTTTCCCGACCGAAAAATAGAGAACATGCCCTCAGTCTTTTGCTGGCTGGAATTCCGCAAGCAAAAGGCCAATGGAGCATACACACGGTCGCATTTTCCGACAAAAAGCTCACATCGGAGTTTTGCTGGCGGCATTTCCGATCGTGTGTACGCGGCATTAGGCGTGAAGGTGTTAATATAATTGTATACTTGGTTTCTGACACTGTTCTGCATTTTACACTTTGTTATTGGTTAATGATTTTGTAAAGTGATGTGCCAATAGTAAAGCGCAAGAGGCAGAAGGGAGCAAGCAAGAGCCAATAACTGCAGGTTAATGCTGTCACTCTCACCCTGAGCTTGATTTCTGGAATGCATGAGATGATAAAAATGTATAATTAAGATACGTTAGATGGCAAGTAATTCCCCTAGCAGTCATCCATAACACATTATTTTGTTTTTTATTTTATAAATTTATATATTTTGTGTTCCTTTTCGATAACATTCACATTTTCATCACTGTACTCACTGCAGGAAAGAACAAGAAAAAGATGAAAAGAAGAGAAAAAAAGAACTGGAGCAAGCCAGGAAAGAGCAAAAGGAAAAAGAAAAGAAGGAGCAAGAGATACGAAAGAAATTTAAGGTGAGCTTATAAGCTGCTTTAACCACTTCAGCTCCGGAAGGATTTCCCCCCTTAATGACCAGGCCCTTTTCTGCGATTCGCCACTGCGTCGCTTTAACTGACAATTGCGCGGTCGTGCGACGCTGTACTCAAACAAAATTTATGTCCCTTATTTTACCACAAATAGAGCTTTCTTTTGGTGGTATTTGATCACCTCTGCGGTTTTTATTTTTTGCGCTAAAGCACCTCCCACACAGTTACTCCCTAGAAACACATTTAACCATTTCGCCCCTGATGTTAACCCCTTTCCAGCCAGTGTCATTAGTACAGTGACGGTGCAAGCACTGATCACTGTATTACTGTCACTGGTTCCAAAAAAAGTGTCAAAAGTGTCAGTTATGCCGTGTACACACAGGCAGGCTTTTCGACATCAAAGGTCCGACAGCCTTTCCGATGGACTTTCGACGGACTTTTGACGGACTTCCGACGGACTTTTGAACGAACGGACTTGCCTACACACGATCACACCAAAGTCCAACGGATTTGTACGTGATGACGTACGACCAGACTAAAATAAGGAAGTCGATAGCCAGTAGCCAATAGCTGCTCTAGCGTCGGTTTTCATCCGTCGGACTAGCATACAGACGAACGGACTTTTCGACCGGACTCAAATCCGTCGGAAAGATTTGAAACATGTTTCAAATCTAAAGTCTGTTTGATCTTCGACCGAAAAGGTCCATCGGAAGTCCGATGAAGCCCACACAGGGTCGGATTGTCCGACGGATTCGTTCCGGCGGACGAGTTCGGTCGAAAAGTTCGCCCGTGTGTACACGCCATTAGTGTCCGATTTGTCCGCCACAATATCGCAGTCCAGCTATAAGTCGCTGATTGCCACCATTACTAGTAAAAATAAATAAATAAAAATTCCATAAATATATCCCATCACTTGTAGACGCTATCATTTTTGTGCAAACCAGTTAATATACGCTTATTGGGTTTTTTTTTTTTTTTTTACCAAAAATATGCAGCAGAATACATATTGGCCTAAACTGATAAAGAAATTAGAATTTTTAAAAACATTTTTATTAAATATGTTTTATAGCAGAAAGTAAAAAATATTTTGTTTTTCTTCAAAATGGTCTGTTTTTTTGTTTATAGTGCAACAAATAAAAACCACACAAGTGATCAAACACCACCAAAGAAAGCTCTATTGGTGGGAAAAAAAAGGACATACATTTTATTTGGGTGCGGTGTCGCACGACCGCATAATTGTCATTTAAAGCAATGCAATGCCGTATTGCAAAAATGGCCTGGTCATGACGGGGGATAAACCTTCCGAAGCTGAAGATGTTCATAATAGTAGGCTACAATTCATTGAAATACAATGTGAAAATAAATATATGATTTTATATTTTTTCCATAGATATGCTTTAAGGCTGGGTTCACACCTATGCGAACTGGATGCGGATTTTTCCGCATCCAATTCGCATAGCAGGAGAATGTGACTGGCTCTCTATGGAGCCGGTTCACATATCTCCGGGGCGGCTGCGGAGCGCACAGCGTCCTTGCGTCTTTAGCTCGGTTTCAGGGTCAAATTCAGGCAAATATTTGGCCCTGATTCATCCCTGAAATGAAGAACAGAGACGCACAGCGTTCTTGTGCGATCCGCGGCCGGTTTAGGTGTGATCCGAGCCTAAAAGTGTAAGTTCACCTTTTCAGAAAAAATAAAAAGGTGATCTAACACCGTACACTGTCCTCACCCCCTGCTGTACTTATCTCCATAGGTGATGAGCTGTCAGTGCTCACGCACATAGAGGTCCAGGGATCTAAATACCCTCTTTTCTCCCCCTAATTTCTGCAGGCCTTCTGGGACAGATCAGAGTCGCTTTGATCCATCCCCATTTTTTTCTGCAAAGTCAAACGTATACTTCAACCTTTTGGTGCCGGCGCCTCCTGGCCCCTCAAGGGGTTTTAGATGCTGGGAGGGCGGGGTTTAGGGTCATGTGACCGACGTGATTGGCTGCCACTGCGGTCACATGTTCAGAAAGCGTTGATCAGGAGCTTTCTGTTAGCCACCGGTAACTGTGTTCTCGGCACAGCTATTTTTGCAATATTGCACACAAATATGCGGCCGCTCGACACCAAGGCCCACGAATATTTGCGTGCTGTTGTCGCCAAGAAGTTAACCACTTGCCGACCACCGCACGCCGATGTATGTCCCTTTTTTGAGGACGGATATCGTTGTTATGGCAACAGCTAGCTGCCATAACCCCGGTATCCCCGTTTTCGGCCGGCGGTCGGCTACAAGATAAAAGTGGTCTTTGCGGCAGATTCTTCGCAAGATCACTTTTATCGGTGGCCGGAGAGGGACCCCCCCTCTCCCGCCGCGATCCGATGCCCTCCGCCGCTTACCGGAGCCATCGGCAGTGGCGGAGGCGATTGCATCCTTTCCCTAGCTGTGCATGGAGACGAGTGAGGGGAAGATGGCGCCCACTCGTCTCCATGACACTGCAGGGCGGAAGCGACATCAAAACGTCACTTCCGCCCATACCTCTTAAAGCCACATTTTTTTAATGACATTTTTTTTTTTTTTATTATTGCATTTTAGTGTAAATATGAGATCTGAGGTCATTTTGACCCCAGATCTCATATTTAAGAGGTCCTGTCATGCTTTTTTTCTATTACAAGGGATGTTTACATTCCTTGTAATAGGAATAAAAGTGACACCATTTTTTTTTTAAAACAGTGTAAAAATAAAAAATAAAAGGTAAAATAAATAAGAAAAAATAAATTTAAACGCGCCCCATCCCGCCGAGCTCGCATGCAGAAGCGAAAGCATACTTAAGTAGCGCCCGCATATGAAAATGGTGTTCAAACCACACATGTGAGGCATCGCCGCGATCAGCAAGAGCAAAAATTCTAGCCCTAGACCTCCTCTGTAACTTAAAACATGCAACCTGTAGAATTTTTTAAACGTCGCCTATGGAGATTTTTAAAGGTAAAAGTTTGTCGCCATTCCACGAGCAGGTGCAAATTTTGAAGCGTGACATGTTGTGTATCAATTTACTCGGCGTAACATTATCTTTCACAATATAAAAAAAATGGTCTAACTTTACTGTTGTCTTATTTTTTAATTCAAAATCGTGTATTTTGTCCCAAAAAAAGTGCGCTTGTAAGACTGCTGCGTGAATACGGTGTGACAGAAAGTATTGCAACGACCGCCATTTTATTCTCTAGGGTGTTAGAAAAAAAAATGTATAATGCTTGGGGGTGCTAAGTAATTTTTTAGCAAAAAAAGCTGTTTTTAACTTGTAAACAACAAATCTCAAAATGAGGCTCGGTCCTCAAGTGGTTAACCTTATTGAGCTTAGTCGTAGATCTCAGGGAGGAGCGCCATCGGATGGACAAAAGGCATTTGTGGGGCGCTATTTTTTTCTAAACCTCCCAAATATATATATTGTGTCAACTTAATGGTAGAAAAACAGTTTTTAACTTGTAAACAACAGATCTCAAAAAAAGGCTCAGTCCTTACGTGGTTAAATAAGTTGTAATGCCTATTTTCTTTTTCTCCACAGTTAGTAAATAAGATTGAGGTTATTCATCAAGTCAAGGCCAGCGTGGACCACAAAGGTGGTAAAAATGAACTCTCTTTCAAGAATGGCGATGAGATTGAAATCATACGGGTCACAGATAACCCTGAAGGAAAATGGCTGGGTAGAATGAATGGAATCTGTGAGTATATGTCAAATCACTCGTTTACCATCCAACTTGGTTTTACTTTTACGCCGTGTACACACGAGCGGACTTTTCGACCGGACTGGTCCGATGGTCTATCCGACTGACTTTCAGCGGACTTCCGATGGACTTTCCTAACGAACGGACTTCACCAAAGTCCGACGGAATCGTACATGATGACGTACGACCGGACTAAAATAAGGAAGTTGAAAGCCAGTAGCCAATAGCTGCCCTAGCGTCGGTTTTAGTCCATTGGACTAGTATACAGACGAGCGGACTTTTCGACCGGACTTGAGTTCGTTGGAAAGATTTGAAACATGTTTTATTTCTAGGTCCGTTTGACTTTTGGGGAAAAAAAAGTCCACTGGAGCCCACACACGATCGAATTGTCCGACGGAGTCCGGTCCGCCGGACCAAGTCTGCCGCAAAGTCCGCTCGTGTGTACGCGGCATTACTGTCAACAGGAGAGAAAGTAAAGAAAAGTTTCTCTGGAACCCTGGATAGGAAAAAACAGACAGGGGTTCGATTAGATCCACACTCTTTCCAAAACTGAAAAAAAAAAGTGGCTTGACATACACTTTAAGAAGTCTATTTATTAAAAAAAAAGACAGTGTGCAAATGTTTCAAGCCATCATGAATAATCCCCATAATTTGTCCAATACAGTTATTTCCTATGGTTGTCAGCCAGGTCTAGTGGCCATAATGCAGTATTTTTCTGATATTTAAAAAAAAAAATACTGCATAATGGCTACTAGAGGAAGATGATGACCATAGGAAATAAACATATTAGGTGATTATTTGGGACTTCTGTGTGAATTATTGAGACATTCGCACAGTCAATTTTTTATAAATAGGGTCCTAAGTGTTGGGGTTAAAGGGGTTGTAAAGGTTCGTGTTTTTTTCACCTTAATGCATCCTATGCATTAAGGTGAAAAGACACCTCGCTGTCATGAGCCCCCCGGCCCCCCCCCGTTTTACTTACCTGAGCCCGTTCACCTGCTGTGCGCAACCCCGGCATCCTCTTCTCCACTGAGTCTGGCCGTTGATTGGATAGCAGCCATTGGCTTGCGCTGCTGTCAATCACATCCAATGACGCGGCCGCCGGGTGGGCGGGACCGAGTCATACAGTGTATGACACGGGGTAGCTTTAGCAGGGAGGAGCCGAGACAGCCGCCGTGGGACTCCAGAACAGCAGGATCGGGGCCACTCTGTGCAAAACGAACTGCACAGTGGAGGTAAGTATAACATGTTTGTTATTTAAAAAAAAAAAAATCAAACCTATACAACCCCTTTAAGGCCAGGGGTTTGGAGGTTAAGCTTTAGATTAAATGCTGAGGGCGAAAGGTTAAACCCCAAAATGTTTTTGTCATTTTGGATATCGTAGGGGAGGATTAGAACCTCTGTCAGGTTTTTATTGTTGTCTGTGTCCCCACTGGGGAGATTCATTCTCTTTCTTTGTCCTGGTGAACATTGCCACTGAGTCAGAAAGGAATAGGAAATCCAAAATTTTGAGTTGTCGCCAGACAAAAATAGAAGGAAAAGTTTTTCTAACACAGACAATTGTCCAGGGATAATTAAAAGTGTATTTTCCTTGTTTTTAAGAGATTTCATTCTCTTTTCTGTTATGTATACAACACAGGAAATGAAGGCATATCAGAGTCAGCAAAGTAAAAAATGACAGGGTTTTTGATATAGTTTAAGGGGAACATTTATAAATCAATGAATCTGACATTCACTAAGCATTTACAGTGCCTTGAAAAAGTATTCATACCCCTTGCAATTTTCCACATTTTTTCATGTTACAACCAAAACGCAAATGTATTTTATTGGGATTTTATGTGATAGACCAACACAAAGTGGCACATAATTGTGAAATGTAAGGAAAATGATAAATGGTTTTTACATTTTTTTTACAAATAAATATCCTGAAAAGTGTGGCATGCATTTGTATTCAGCCCCCCTGAGTCAATACTTTGTAGAATCACCTTTCACTGCAATTACAGCTGCAAGTCTTTTTGGGGATGTCTCTACCAGCTTTGCACATCTAGAGAGTGACATTTTTGCCCATTCTTCTTTGCAAAATAGCTCAAGCTCTGTCAGATTGGATGGAGAGCGTCTGTGAACAGTCAAAGTCCAGACCAATTAGATTTAGGTCTGGACTTTGACTGGGCCATACTAACACATGAATATGCTTTGATCTAAACCATTCCATTGTAGCTCTGGCTGTATCTTTAGGGTTGTTGTCCTGCTGGAAGGTGAAGCTCCACCCCAGTCTCAATTCTTTTGCAGAATCTAACATGTTTTCTTCTAAGATTGCCCTGTATTTGGCTTCATCCATCTTCTCATCAACTCTGACCAGCTTCCCTGTCCCTGCTAAAGAAAAGCATCCCCACAACAGGATGCTGCCACCACCATGATTCACGGTGGGGATGGTGTGTTCAGGGTGATGTGCAGTGTTAGTTTTCTGCCACACATAGCGTTTTGCTTTTAGGCCAAAAAGTTCAAATTGGGTCTCATCTGACCAGAGCACCTTCTTCCACATGTTTGCTGTGTCCCCCACATGACTTCTTATGGCTTTTTTTCCAACAATAGCTTTTTTCTTGATGATGTCCTCATCAACATGGGGACAAGGTGCTTTGGGGTGGGGGGGCCGCGCCCCCCCTCCCCAAGGCACCAACCCCCCATGTTGAGGGCATGCGGCCTGGTACGGTTCAGGGGGGGGGGGGCGTTCGCTCGTCCCCACCCCCATTCCTGTCCGGCCGGGCTGCGTGCTCGGATAAGGGTCGGGTATGGATTGGGGGGGACCCCCACGCCGTTTTTTCGGCGTAGGGGGTTCCCCCTCAAGGTCCATACCAGACCCAAGGGCCTGGTATGCTCTTGGAGGGGGAACCCATGCCGGTTTTTTATTTAAAATTTGGCGCGGAGTTCCCCCTAAAGATTCATACCAAACACATTGGCGGGGATCCAAGTCGGATCCCCGTTCATTGAAAGTCGGACACATGTCGGCTTCATGTCGCAGGGCAAAGTCGGATCCAAAGTAGGACGGCTGTCGTGTCGCACCAGTGTGAACCCAGCCTTAATTAAACATAGGTGGACTCTATTTACTAATTAGGTGACTTTTGAAGGCAATTGGTTCCACTAGATTTTAGTTCAGGGTATTAGAGTAAAGGGGGCTGAATACAAATGCATGCCACACTTTTCAGATAATTATTTGTAAAAAATGTTGAAAACCATTTATCATTTTCCTTCCACTTCACAATTATGTGCCACTTTGTGTTGGTCTATCACATAAAATCACAATAAAATACATTTACATTTTTGGTTGTAACATGACAAAATGTGGAAAATTTCAAGGGGTATGAATACTTTTTCAAGGCACTGTACTGCGGGTGAATCTACCGGGTGCAAGTGTTCTAAATGATAAGTGATTGATTCGCCGCTAATGACTGGTAAAAGTCACATTCACTGCATTATACAGTGGGGAAAATAATTATTTGATCCCTGCAGATTTTGTACGTTTTCCCACTTACAAAGAAATGAAGGGTCTATAATTTTTTATCATAGGTGTATTTTAAATGATAGAGACAGAATATCAACCAAAAATCCAGAAAAAAAACACGATACAAATGTTATATATTGAGTTGCAGGTCAGTGGGTAAAAGAAGTATTTGATCCCCTACCTTCCAACAATAATTCTGGCTCCCACAGACTTGCTACAGTATGCGGTACACAGATTAGTCCAGTCAATGTAAGAAAGTGCTCCTAACGACAACTCGTTATGTGTATAAAAGACACCTGTCCACAGAATCCCTTCAAACCTCCCCATCTTAGGCAAGACCAAAGAGCTGTCAAAGGACGTCAGGGACAAGCTATATATAAGTATCCCAAATACAGCCAGAGAAATCCCAATGGTGGGTATCAACCCCAATTATATGCAAAGCACTATCCACTAGGGAAATGGGGAATGGTGAGTAGCATCTGGGTTTTGTGATAACCAATAGGTAAAAGGTAAGTATAAACACAAAATTGGCATAAAAACCACACGTTTTTATTAGAAAAGCTAAAACAACCCCTCTACATTGAAATCAGGGAATTTGACTCAACTTTCAAGTATAAATGACATATACAAAGTATGCAAAATAACATAAAAACAATATACACAATATCATCCACGCATTTCGACTAGAATGGTCTTTCTCAGTGGCTGCCCTTGGGTTGCACATCAAAGAATATTCTAGATATTATACACATTTGTTCTAGAATATTCTTTGATGTGCTACCCAAGGGCAATCCACTGAGTAAGACCATTCTGGTCGAAACACTTCGGGGTCGCTTTGGAAAACATACCTTCATCATATTCAGGTAAAGTGGATGATATTGTTTTTATGTTATTTAGCATACTTTGTACATGTCATTTATACTTGAAAGTTGAGTCAAATTCCCAGATTCCAATGTAGAGAGGATGTTTTAGCTTTTCTAACAAAAAATTTAGGTTTTTATGCCAATTTTGTGTTTATACTTACCTGTTACCTATTGGGTATCACAAAACCCGGTGCTCCTCACCATTCCCCATTTCCCTAGTGTCCCTAGTGCTTGAAGTCAGGGACAAGATTGTAGACCTGCATAAGGCTGGAATGGGCTACACGACCATCAGCAAGAAGCTTGGTGAGAAGGAGACAACTGTTGGAGTGATTATTTGCAAATGGAAGAAATACAAAATAACCATCAATTGCCCACGGTCTGGAGCTCCATGCAAGATTTCGCCTCATGGGGCAATGATGATCATGAGAAAAGTGAGGTATCAGCCCAGAACTACACGGGAGGAGCTTGTGAATAATTACAAGGTAGTTGGGACCACAGTCACCAAACAAACCATTGGTAACACAATACGGCGCCATGGATTCAAATCCTGAAGCGCCCGCAAGGCCCCCCTCCTCAAGAAGGCACATGTACAGACCTGTCTGAAGCTTGCCAATGAAAATCTAAATGATTCATTAAAGGATTGGGAGAAAGTGCTGTGGTCAGATGTAGTGACGGCTGGTGTTTCTTTTTGGGGGGGCAGCAAACAACACCCCAGCACATCAAACCCCCCAGCCCCCCCGCTCGCTGTCTTACCCCATCTAGGTGGCAGTCATCGGCAGTGGGCAGCGGCATCGGGCTCCTGTGTCCTCTTGTCCATCATGACAGCCGTGCGTCTCCTCCCCTCCTCCTAGGCATCCAATAGGATCTCCTGTCCTTTCAGCCAATCAGGTGACGGGTCACACGACCTGCTTCCTGATTGGCCGGGAGGAGGATCAGTGTTATATGAATATTCATTCGCTTTTGTAACACACCTGGGTGGGCTCAGTTCGCATTCTCTGAGCCCTGAGCCCACCCTATTTTGAAGCCTATTAGAGCCTCTGGCTCTAATAAGGTGCTTCAAACCCCCCCCCCCCGTTGGAATCGATGCATCTGACATCCTGAAAGGGGCCAGATGGATGGATGGGGGGGGGGAGGTGGCGTCCCTTCCACCCCTTGTGGACGGGCCGCCCTTGGTCAGATGAGACCAAAATTAAGCTCTTTGGCATTAACTCGACTCGCCGTATTTGGAGGAAAAAAAATGCTGACTGTGACCCTAAAAACACCATCCATACAGTCAAGCATGGAGGTGGAAACATTATGCTTTGGGGCTGTTTCTCTTCTAAATGTACAGACCGACTTTGCCACATTGAGGGGCCAATGGATGGGGCCATGTATTGTAAAATCTTGGATGATAACCTTCTTCCCTCAGCCAGCACACTGAAGATGGGTTGTGGATGGGTGTGCCATCATGACAATGACCCAAAACATACTGCCAAGGCAACAAAGGAGTGACTCAAGAAGAAGCACATTAATGTCATGGAGTGTCCTAGCCAGTCTCAAAAGCTTAAAGTGGAGTTCCACACAAAAGTGGAACTTCCGCTTATCTGTCTCCTCCCCCCCTTTGGTGCCACATTTGGCACCTTTCAGGGGGAGGGGGTACCAGTTTTTGACAGGTACCCTGTCCCCACTTCCGTCGGACCTCGCTGCGGCAAGGTACGTCGGAAGTCGGCCCCCTCCTCCTTCCCCTGCTCTCAGGCCAGTAGGAGAGCGCAGCGCGCTTCGCACATACACAGCCGAGTTCCCTTACCGGCAATGGCAGCGGCAGCACTTGACAGCTGATAGAAAATAGGCTGCGGTGCCGACATCGCTGGACTCCAGGAAAGGTAAATGTCTTAATATTAAAAGTTACAGGGTACAGTATGTGTAGCTGCTGACTTTTAATTTTTTTTTGGGGGGGGGGAGGAACTCCGCTATAATCCTATAGAAAATGTATGGAAGGAGCTGAAACTTCGAGTTGCCAAGTGACAGCCAAGAAACCTTAAGGATTTAGAGAAGATCTGTAAAGAAGAGTGGACCAAAATTCCTCCTGAGATGTTTGCAAACCTGGTCACCAACTACAAGAAACGTCTGACCTCTGTGCTTGCCAACAAGGGTTTCTCCACCAAGTACTAAGTCACGTTTTGCTTGGGGATACTTATTTTACTCACTGAACTGCAACTCAGTTTATAACATTTGTACCATGTGTTTTTTCTGGATTTGTGGTTGATGTTCTGTCTCTATTATTTAAAACATACCTATGATAAAAATTATAGACCTTTCATTTCTTTGTAAGTGGGCAAACCTACAAAATCTGCAGGGGATCAAATAATAATTTTCCCCACTGTAAATCCGCCCTAGCGTTAGAATGTATGTATAGTAATTTCAATGGTTTAGATAAACATAAAAAAAAAATCAGCGTGATATAAATAAATTATCCATATGTGCTAAAACTTTTGCAACCTTGTTTCTGTTTTTGGGTTGTAATTACATAAGTACATTGGAGTAGCCACAGTTGTTGATTACATACATTAATCAGTGCTAGACAAGGGTTGTGCTTCACTACTCCTTATCACAAGGTGAGTCTGTGACTTGGCCAGCTCATTAACAAGAAAAGTGATTGCACTGAGCCACTAAGAGCTCCCTCTAGTGGCTAATCTACAAATCTCAAAAGTTTACAAAAATGTTTTTCTTATTTCCTAGATCATTTTCTTGTATTTCTTATATATAATATGCCTATTCACTGAAGTCTTTACCTAATTCACTATTGTATTGACTAGTTTATGTAAATTGTTTTCTTTTCATTTGGCTCTTTCCTTCTCTTACTGTTATTATAACTTCCCTAAAGTAACATATAATCTCCAAGTACCCAATTCCAAGCAACCAATCAGACATCATATTTTTACTAGTGTGTTGTTGAAACAAGATATTTACAAGTACAAGATATTTGGTCTAAAGTCTAAAGGAGAGTGTGTGGGGGGGGGATTCTTTGATGACCTAGAATTGTACCTAAGCTTCAAACTCCTCTGTGTAATAATGCATATGCAAACTGTACCAGAGCAAAGATTTGAACATCATCATTGCCACATACTGCTGAACAATTGGTATACGGTAGTCTAATTCAGTAATGGCACATATAGTGATTTTGCTTTTACGATGTTATTTATGTTCTTAGATGGTTACATCAAAACGACGATGGTGAATGTTGACTATGACTCTCTAAGGAGAAGAAAAACAGTAATTATGACCACTCCCGTGAAACACGATTCAGACCAGGAAATTTATGACGATGTTGGAGAGGATGAGGCCAGCAACAAGTAAGAACCACAATTGGATCCAATAACCAAACCCAAAACTCTGCTCTTTGTTATTTCATTGGATATTTTGTGCTGACGGAGTCTCAGGTGTATGATTATAAATAATAATAATTAATTATTGATATGTAAGTAGAACTCCAGGCACAAATCCCAGGGTATAAGTTGTAGGTCTCACGTACATGCAAACATCCTCCATCCAAAAAAAAAAAAAAAATCAAAACCTTGGTAATGATACTAACACACCTGATGGGTAGAGAAATGTAGCCTTAAAGGAAACTCATAAGGTTTGGTGTGAATTTCGTTTCTTTTTACATTTATATTTTTGAGCTGATTTCCTGTTTGGGTGAGTTGAAGAGTGTGGCACACTCAAAACTGTTGCTGAATGCTGAACAGTGAGCTAAGTCTGAACTGCATTGTACTTGTTGGAATGAGGCACAAGCTTGTCTTCCTCAGGGTTATGAGGACCTGGCCTAGGCCCTGAGGAAGACAAGCTTGTGCCTCATTGAAACGTCATTACATGTACTTCATCTTTTTGTTGAGGACCATGGCTCATTTTCTCTCATATATTATAGTTCCCTGAAACTTGGTCCATCACTTATAACAGAACTGCTAAGAATAGGGTGACTTGTGGGGCTTTGACTTCTGATCTTGTTAGTGTGATACTAAAGCTAGCCATATATTTTTGAATTTTACAGGACTGAACTAGAAAAATCTGTAAATTCCTCCATCCAAACTAAACATGTGTGGATAGAAGAATCTACACTGCCGGCTATGGTATTCAGACAACCACAGCACCCACAGCTGTCTGAATACCTAAACAGTGGTTGCATCTGATAGGATGCAGTCACTGTTTGGCTGATAATTTGAATTCCACCTGGCTCCTTGATTTTTAAATTGAGTTATGTGGAGCTGAGTGGTGCCAACAGGGCTACTTACGGTTTGATGTTCAGCTGATTCAGCAGTAATCAAGCTTTTGGCTAGCTAGACAATTTCGGTAGGAGGGAAGTGGCAAACAAAAATTGGCCTAAGGGGCCGAAAGTATAAGCTCGGCCCTGGGGCCTACTGTAGAAAATAAAGCCATAAGTGTTTGCATTTTTTCATGTTTAAGTCTACATATGCATTCCAGCACACACAGCACTGAATGCTGCTAATTACTGAATAAGGTGTATGTCTAAGAATAACAGTACAGCTTACTTACCTTATTGTCTCTCTTAATTCACAGGTCTGCCGGGAACTCCTGTAAGTATCATATGCTTGTATGAAAAGGCCAGTCAATTATACCACTTATAACACATCTTCAGCTATACGACCATAGTTACATACCTCCCAACTTTTTGAGATGGGAATGAGGGACACCTATTGGCAAAAGTATGCAGCATAGGACACACCCCTTGCCACGCCCCCTTAAAAGAGAATTGTACAAAAAGATAAAAAGTGTATTTTATATACATCTATATAGATCAGACCAAAATGAGGGACAAATGAGGAGGAATGAGGGACAGAGGGACATTGTTCCAAATCAGGGACAGTCCCTCGAAATCAGGGACAGTTGGAAGCTATGTAGTTACATAGTAGATGAGGTTGAAAAAAGTCACAAGTCCATCAAGTCCAACCTATGTGTGTGATTATATGTCAGTATTACATTTTATATCCCTGTATGTTGTGGTCGTTCATAATGGTACAATGCAAACTGAACTGATATGCTATGATACCATACACAGCTTACAGTTCCACCATAAGGGTTCATCTATATGGACACTCCATGGGAGGTTTTGACATCTACTAAATAGCCTTCAAAAACAGAGCTCAGTATCCTAATCGGTGGGACTGGCTTTGCCTTACACCAAGTTGAGTCATGCCAAGCCATAAGAGTACATGCTTCTCCTTCCATGGTGTTTGCAGTGAGTGCTGGATACTTTTCTATACCTATACAAGCACTAAATCAAAATACATTTAACATCTCTTCAATTTGGGATTGCTTGTGTTATGGTCACCTTTATCCTAATCATTTTAATGGAAACCTGTCATGACAGACATATAAGGGCCATCATTGATAATCTCCTCCTTCAAATGTTCTCTGTATGGGTCAAATTGCATTCATGAAGCACCATAAGTGCTAGCCAGCTGCAGTCTGAGAATGTTAAATTCTAATTTTAAAACTCTATTAAACCCAAAAATATATCATATGTATTTATACATTATTATTTGTACTTATATAGCACAATCAATTTACACAGTGCTTTTCATCTATACTATACATTCACATCAGTCCCTTCCCTCAAGGAGCTTACAATGTAAGGTCCCTAAGTCACATTCATACACATACACATACTAGGGCCAACACGCACAGGAGCCAATTAACCTATCAGCATGCCTTTGGAGTGCGGGGTGAAACGAACACAGTGAGAACATGCAAACTCCATGCAGGTAGTGCCATGGTAGGGATTTGAACCAACAAGCCTAGTGCTGCTAGCCAGTAGTGCTGACTACCTAGCCTTTGTGCTGCCCAACAATATTACAGCTTACCGTTCCTCAAATGTGGTGACCATGTAATCTTCACCTGGTGATCCGGCCACTAAGTCTGTTGTCTTTTGTAGGTAACACTACCCTCTTCCTAGACTGACAATGCTGCAGCCTGATAAAAAAAAAAAAGAAAAACTAAGGCCCCTTTCACACTGTCGGACCGTTCAGATCCGCCTATCAGTTTTGACGGCGGACCAGAACGGGCGCTCCATGCTAGTTTATGGAGAGACGGATGTCAGTGGTGACATGTCTGCTGACATCTGACACGGTCCGATCTGCTAAAAGCAGACGGATGCCCCTACGTTTGCATCCGTCCCTGGCGGATCGGGTGAGATCTGATGAAAACGGACATGCTGTCCATTTTCGTCCGATCTCTCCATAGGAAGCAGCGGCGCTCAACAGGCCCCTCCCCGCTCAGTAAGCAGAGAGGGGACCTGTCATCCGCCGGCTCAGCGGAGATCAACTGACAGATCTCCCGCTGAGCTGGCGGACAGAGGCAGACTCCGAGGCAGCGGATCCGCCTCGTGGGAATGATGCCTAATGCAATCACTTCATCTAAAAGCTGATAAGCTGCTGTATAATCAATTTTTGTACTTGGGACTAGATATGAGCTTTGGGAGACCACTGGACTAAGTTCTGTAGGTATTTGCTAATGCTTAGTAAATACTTGCTGAATCTTATGAAATAATTGCCTTTAGCTTAGTATTTGCAATCTAATATTAAAAAAAATGCTGATGTAGTGACTTGTAGTGGCTTCCTTAAAGCCTATGAGAGTGGAAACTTTGGTAGATAGACTGGGAAGGTTTGCAGTGGTTAGCCAAAGCAAAAAAGAGATACTCTAGATGGACAGGTAGAACTTGCGAATGGAGCTAACAACTCATTTCAGAGATTTACAAGAGGTTATCTGGATAATAAAAGTAATAGCATCTTGTTGTGTCTGGGGCTTTTACTATACATTTATACTAGCCGACAAGTTTGCTTTAAATGAAATTAGCAGTTAATGCTGGATATTTTGTTTGCCTAGTCTTCCCACCTCCACCGAGTAATGATGACATCTATGATGGAGTTGATGACGATCCTCATGACAGGTATGTATTCTGCATAGATTAGTAAACAAAATAATGAATACACTACTATCACTGTGTAAATGCCGGTAATTCAGCACAAGATATTTTTTTTCTTGTTATTTGCTGCTATTGCAACCAGCAAGTTGTATTATGAAATACCAAAATTCACCATTTCTAATATGGCCCATGTTCATCTTTGCATCTACTAAATGCTGACTTCTCGTATTGCTTGGCATTCCAACCAAAATATGTCTTGAAACTCTATTCCCTGCTCAAACTTGCCAAGGGTGGTCACTTCTCCTGCTGCATTCTCTGTAATATTAAGACCTCATTCACACCTCGCGATTCGCATTGAACGTTTTTTTTGGCCAGTTTTTTTTTTTTTTGCACAACGCGCTCTATGATTTCAATGGACTGCCCTATGCAGGACAAACATGGCAAAGTAGCTCATGGCGCATTTTTCCACATTCCGATCTGCACAGTTATTACCGTGTGTTTAGCCGTGTTTGTTGCACATTTTGGCATGTAGCAAAACTTGTGTTTGCGTCCCACATTTGGGGTTCCATTAACAATCACATTTTTCACAGGTTCCTGGGAGCATACACGGAAATGCGAGTTTCTGTGAGCATTACGGGAATGCGCAAATGTGAACGGAGCCTAAAGGCGAACTCTGGGAAAATATTAAATACACCATTCATTCATTCTAAATAGTTTGCACTTCAGTCCATCCAGCCCTGACTTTTACACAGTCCGATAAAACAGCACAGTCAGACTGGTGACCTGATTTTATCTATTGCAATTTTAAAAATGCCATTCGGTCACCTCCATGTCCCCAGCCTGTGTTTGAATAGTGAAGGAGCAGCCATCTCTATGCTTTCCCTTTTTGTTGGATGTTTCTTGTTAGAATATGTCCACTGCAACAAACCTGATGGTCCTTAGTCCTCCAGTAATTATGCGGTCCATCCTGTGCTACCAGAAAGACAGCAAAGCCAGGTTGGTTGTCTGCATTTCCTACAGTTGGGAAGTACAGTTAGGTCACCCCCTCTGTCTGGTTTGTACTTGAACAGTTATAGAGCAGCCGTACAATGATGGGCTTAACACTCTGCTCACTCTGCTCTCCCCTTCACTCAGCATGTTCCTTATCAGTAGAGTATATAATGCAACACACCTGATCAGCCTCTAATGCTACCCCTCCCTCTCATGGCCTAAATTCTACTGTAGGGAACATCACAGTAGGCTGATATGAAATTAAATTCAGGTACTTACACTAGTCAAATTCAAAACTGCATGTAAATGTATTCATGTATTATTTGTAGTGAATACATTACTGTACTGTTTTTTTTTGCTTGTTTGTTTCTGTTTATTTTTTTATCTTTTTTGGACTTCAGCTTTGAATATTATAATAAATGCAGCCGGAAAAGTGAAACTCTCTATATTAGGGCAGGTAAGCAGAACCCAGAAAAATAGGCCTTTCCATCCACATCCCCATGAGATTTTAGAAGTAGAAAGTGATTCTATCACTTTAAAAAATGACTCTGTCAGTTGGTGTTCTGTTGTTGATTTGTCCCTTGAAATGTGAATGTCTGAACTGAACGGTGCACTCTACACACTGCAAAGCTCTGTACCGCAGGAGGAAGAGAAGAGCGGCACGTGGTCCTGGTTTAAGAAGCGGAAGGGGACCCAACAAAAACAGAAACATGTCTCCGAAAAAACAGAGTCTGAAGAGGGCGAAGACGAGTTTTCTTTGTAAGATAAAGCCTTAAAATTGGTGGCACCTCTGCTTACAGCAATCGGGCTGTACTAATTCACTGATATAACTGTGCTATTGTTCCCAATCAAATAGCTGCCATTAATCATTTGCTTCTCTGTCAAAGATTAACCAAATTCACCTGATCTGTGTTCGATTCACTGTTAAACTGTAAGCTATCAGAGAAACCAAATGCTGTTACAATGAAGGGAATTTACAGTAAGAAGATAAGGAAAAACATGTTTGAAAGGCGGGCAAGGGTGTAAGAAAAAAAAAATATATATATATATATATATATATATATATATATATATATATATATATACAGTATCTCACAAAGGTGAGGACGCCCCTCACATTTTTGTAAATATTGTAATGATATCTTTTCATCTGACAACACTGAAGAAATGACACTTTGCTACAATGTAAAGTAATGAGTGTACAGCTTGTATAACAGTGTAAATTTGCTGTCCGCTCAAAATAACTCAACACACAGCCATTAATGTCTAAACCACTGGCAACAAAAGTGAGTACACCCCTAAGTGAAAATGTCCAAATTGGGCCCAAAGTGTCAATATTTTGTGTGGCCACCATTATTTTCCAGCACTGCCTTAACCCTCTTGGGCATGGAGATCACCAGAGTTTCACAGGTTGCCACTGGAGTCCTCTTCCACTCCTCCATGACGACATCACGGAGCTGGTGGGTGTAAGAGAACTTGTGCTCCTCCACCTTCCGTTTAGGATGTCCCACAGATGCTCAATAGGGTTTAGGTCTGGAGACATGCTTGGCCAGTCCATCACCTTTGCAAAAACAGAGAAAGAGGGCCGATAACATTACCAAATTAGCACAGGTGAAGATGAGTGTCTGATAGACTTATCTGTTGCCTACTCAAATAAAACACCTGTAGACATCGTCAGCCCTGATTGTGAACAATGATAGTATCAACAATCGTGGGGTGGTTGTCCTCTGAACTAAAACTAAACATCAAAAAACGGAAGAGAAATCCAAAAGCAGTTCTTCAACAAGGACAGAATGATGTTACTAATTAATTATCTTTATTGATTAACCCAAAATAGAAAATAGAATATATATATATACAATATGGATACAAAAGATTACTCCCACCTCCAACAAATAATTAAAATAAGACTGACGTCTTAGATGGGACATGGGTGGCCACCATACCTGATACACACAACTCAATCACTCGTCACACACACACATGCCGACATATGTCTTAGACCGGGTCATATATGGAAGAGATCATCCAAAATGCTCAAATGTAGCTATAATAGCCTAAAGATCCATGGGCTTGCTTTCAAGACACTTGTCTGCATAATCCTTGTGCTTATAGCTTGACGAGAGTTCCATTAATGGGATCATTAATAATGTATTAGCTCAAAGCCAGCTGTATGTAGAGCGGTACGTGTAGTTGTGGGGATCAGTGGCCTATAACTTAATGGGTCAGAGTCCCACAGGGAAACCAAATGTCACTAACTCTAATTTGTGTGACTCCTGAGTGTTGGAGTACACAGGCAGTTTACCGTTAGACGTCTTGTGCTGATAGACTCATAATCCTCCAATGTCCCGTATGGCCACGATATCCTCTCTTAGATGGTATCCGCACTAGAGACCCATGCGCTCTTGTCTATATTGATTCGTTCCGATTGGAACATACGTTTCCAATCGGAACGGTAGTAACATTGGCCAGTCCATCACCCTTACCCTCAGGTTATTTATCAAGGCAGTGGTCATCTTGGAGGTGTGTTTGGGGTCGTTATCATGTTGGAATACTGCCCTGCAGTCCAGTCCCCGAAGGGAGGGGATCATGCTTTGCTTCAATATGTCACAGTAGATGTTAGCATTCATGGTTCCCTCAATGAACTGTAGCTCCTCAGTGCCAGCAGCACTCATGCAGCCCCATACCATGACACTCCCACCACCATGCTTGACTGTAGGCAAGACACACTTGTCTTTGTACTCCTCACCTGGTTGCCGCCACACACGCTCAACACCATCTGAACCAAATAAGTTTATGTGGGTCTCAGTTTCTGTACTACTCAGACAGTGTTGTGTTCGCGGCTAGCTGTGTGGGCGGAACAGCTGTGATGTGGGGCGGGCCGCAAGAGGTGATGTCATCTCTCTTCTCGCAGAGCTCCTGCCGAACCTCTGAAAGTGCAGCCTTCACGGCCCGGCTGCAAACAGGCTACAGCCCGGCAGTGGGCCACGGCACGGGGGTTGTAGACCCCTGCCCTAAGACTTCAAAATTATTTCAAGGATTCCTCTGGAGTAGAAGGTTGAGAAAGGCTGCTCTAGAGTGTCATATGAATTACTGCTCTGAATCACCTGGGCAGCAGCTGACATCACACTCCAGATGGCGGCACCCAGCAGCACCTCATAACTTTTGAATGTCTACAAAACGGAGGATTTTACTGGTAAACAACATGCATAAAATATGTTAAATGCGCACATAATTTTATTGGAATATTTTTGGAATATTTTTCTAATTAAAGGTCTAGGGATGTGTTCTCTTTAAATATACTTATACTTAGTCCTACTGAAAAGCATGTAGCTACACTGAATACTGGCATCCAATCTCTCTACCTGTTGAGTCAATAGTGTGAAAGGAGACATGTAAGATTAAGCTGTGTATTTTACTTCTCATTTACAGCTTCCTGGTATTTTCAGTGAAAGTTATTTTTAACATTAAAGGATAGATAGATAGATAGATAGATAGATAGATAGATAGATAGATAGATAGATAGATAGATAGATAGATAGATAGATAAATAGATAGATAGATAATAGATATCTATATTGTGGGGAAGGTCATTTTCTGTTCCAGCATGACTGTGCCCACGTGTACAAAGCTCCATAAAGACATGGTCTGATGAGTTTGGTGTGGAGGAACCCAAGTCGCCTCCACCAAATAATGACCTCATTACCACTAAACACCTTTGGGATTAGTTGGTACCCAATTAGGTTGAATTATTAAAACTAGAGACTGCAAAATCTTGTGCAGCTCTGCATAGAAACCAATCAGCTTTTTTTTTTGTCAAAGCTTAATTGAACAAGCTGAAGTTGGAAGCATATTGGCTACCATGCACAGCTGTACCAGAGTTTGCACTTTCCAGTTTTAGTAAATCAACCCCAAAATGTGAACTAGGTCTTTTCAAGTAACATCAGTTCCCGACTTCACAAATGATCCTTTGGCTGAATGGACAAAATTTCCCACCAACACGCTCCAAAATCTTGTGGAAAGGTTTCTCAGAAGAGTAAAGGCTGTTATAACTGCAAAGGGAGGGCCATGGTATTGGAATGGGATGTCCAACAATACACAGTATAGGGAAGATGGTCTGGTGTTCACATTTGGCCATGTATATTGACATAGTTCTGAAATATTATCATGAATCATTATTATTTAAGCGGCATCGGGCATACCCCTGAGCGTGCTAAAAGATGTAGTTCTCCTTTTTAGTTAGAGAATTTCCAGATTGAAAATCTTTTCATCTTTGAAAAAACTGCCAATTGGTTGTCGTTTGAATACCTTCGACATAAAAATATCACAGTATCTTCACCTCTATGCCAATATAAACACCAGGGATGTCAGCCTCAACAGCTCGGGTTCCTATAATCACTGTCTTCATCCGGGGGGGGGGGGTGGCTTCCCCCCACCCCCCCCTCATTAAATGGCCCGGCAGGAGGGATTCCCGTATCAACCCTGTCTGTGTTGATGAGGGAACTGAGCGAAATTGTTTGCTGCAACCTGTGGCCTGCCAAAAGCTTTGGCTGAAACGTGTTAGCACTCTGCTGGGTTTGTTTGGATGTCCCAGTTCTCTTATCTTTTAAAAAATAGGTACTTTAGAGGATTGTTATTGGACTCCAGGTCTCTTCAGCAGTGAAGCGAGTAGGATCCTACCATGAAGTTCGCTAAAAACCTTGCAATGTTTATTGAATTTATACAGGGGGTTGCTTCAGGTTTTAAACAAATCTCAACTTTTAGTTTTTACATGTGACCTCCAGCAATTTTCTATTGATATCTTATTATTAGGCCCATAATCAGTAACAGCACTTATTTCTTATCTGTTCTAATATTCACTTACTGTCACACATTTCTGTGATTGCACTAACTGTGGTGTGTCTATATATATATTATTGTAAATCATGCCTCTTCTCCTGAAATATTTGATTTTACCATTCTACGATATTTATGTGATTTTATTTTTATTACTGTTCTAATATAAATAATCTAAATAACTTATATATAGAATCAGAGTGGTAAGTATAAATATGATTTATGTGGATTTTAGAAGCTGCTTATTCCAAATGATGTCACAGCATTATATTTGGCCTTTTTCAGGCTGGAGGGTGCTGGTTCCAGCATTACTAATACCTATGTTTAAAGTGTGGGAATAAAGAAAAGAGGTCACACCAGCCTTGTGCATTATCCTTCAGTAAATTTATTTGTAAGATATTCGTTTTGTAAAAGCCTTCAAATGGTGGCAGTCAATCTAGGTACGACAGTCTCCAGATGGTGAAGGAGAGAACTTAAGGACCACTGCTGGCTGACATGTTTCGAAGGGATACCTTCTTCCTCAGAGCCTAGAGGACTTAACAAATACAGAAAAATAAATATATGTAACTATAGTCTACAGTAGATCAGCTCTAATAAACAAAATTAAGTAAAAACAGTAAAATAGTTAAAACATATAAGGGTCCTTGCACTCGGGTGACTTAGCTCATTCAATGTTAAGGCTGGAATCTTTCCTAAAAAAACCCAAAAAGGGGTAGGCGCAAGCCCCTAGTGCATTACCCGAGTAAAAATATATTTATTGAAATGGAAGGAAGTCAATAAAATGCATACTCACAAAAGTACCAGCGTGTACAGCATGTAAATGGAAAGATAACAGGTAGAAAGTGCAAGTGCTTCTAAAACCTTACATGGAGCATGCTGACGCGTTTCAGGGGTGTACCACCTTAAGAGCTGTGCTGACCTACCTTTTGATTTAGACCTACCTTATGTTAAGATCAATGACAGTAGAAAGGTTGCTGGGAAGGCCCTACCAAAGTGTTGCTGTAGCATGAACTGTAGTTACACCCCTGGTTACATATATATATATATATATATATATATATATATATATATATATATATATATACACAGTGCTGTGAAAAAGTATTTGCCCCCTTCCTGATCATCCAAAATTTTTTAAAACTACACAAAGATAACCTGAGTAAATCCAAGATGCAGTTTTTAAATTATTATTTCATCTATTAAGGAAAAAAGCTGTTCAAACCTGCCTGGCCCTATGTGAAAAAGTAATTGCCCCCTCCCATGCTGAATCATGCATGAACTGTGATTAACCACAATTTTTGGAAATCTGAGTTAAATTTCACTTGCCAGACCCAGGCCTGATTACTGCCAGACCTGTTGATTAAAAAAAATCACTTAAATAGAAGCTGTCTGACAAAGTGAAGCACGCTAACAGGTCACAAAAAGCCACACATCATGCCACAATCTAAAGAAATTCAAGAACAGATGAGAAACGAAGTCATTGACGTGTATCAGTCTGGAAAGGGTTACAAAGCCATTTCTAAAGCTTTGGGACGCCAGTGAACCAAGGTGAGAGGCATTATCCACAAATGGAGAAAACTTGGAACAGTGGTAAACCTTACCGGGAGTGGCTGGCCAACCAAAATGCACAGCTCCAAGAGCACAATGACGACTCATCCAGGAGGTCATAAAAGAACCCAGAACAACATCTAAAGAACTGCAGGCCTCACTCGCCTCAGGTAAGATCGGTGTTCATGATTTAACAATAAGAAAGAGACTGGGCAAAAATGGCATCCATGGGAGAGTTCCAAGGCCAAAGCCACTGCTGACCAAAAAGAACACAAAGGCTCATCTCACATTTACCAAAAAACATCTTAAATATCCCCAAGACGTTTAGGCAAATATTCCGTGGACTGATGAGAGAAAAATTGAACTTTTTGGAAGGTGTGCGTCCCGTTTCTTCTGACATATAATTAATACAGCATTTCATAACAAGAACATCATACCAACAGTCAGACATGGTGGTGGTAGCATGATGGTCTGGGGCTGCTTTGCAGCTTCAGGACCTGGACGACTTACCATAATTGATGGAAACATGAATTTAGAGCTCTACCAGAAAATCCTAAAGGAGAGTGTCCAGCCATCAGTTTGTAACCTCAAGCTCAAGTGCACTTGGGTTATGCAGCAGGACAATGATCCGAAACACAACAGCAAGTCCACCTCCAAATGGATCAAACAGAGCAAAATGTAGGTTTTGGAGTGGCCTAGTCAAAGCCCGGACTTAAATCCAATTGAGATGCTGTATGACCTTACACAGGCCGTTCATGCTGGAAAACCCTCCAATGTGGCTGAATTAAAACAATTCTGCAAAGAAAAGTGCACCAAAATTGCTCCACAGCAATGTGAAAGACTCATTGCCAGTTATCGCAAACGCTTGATTGCAGTTGTTGCCGCCAAGGGTGGCACAACCAGTTATTAGGTTTAGGGGGCAATTACTTTTTCACATAAAGCCAGGCAGGTTTGGACAGCTTTTTTGCCTTAATAAATGAAACCATCAATTAAAAACTGCATTTTGTATTTACTCGGGTTATCTTTGTGTAATAATAAAATTTGTTTGATGATCTGAGTCATTTAAGTGTAACAAATGTGCAAAAAAATTAAAAATCAGAAAGGGGGCAAATACTTTTTCACACAACTGTGTGAAAATATATATTATATATTTTTTATATATATATATATATATATATATATATATATATATATAGTAAAATTGGGGTGATCAGACTCAAGCAGTAGGTGCGTTTTCAATGAGTGCGCCAGTCCAAAACTGTATCTTTTAAGGGCACAGTAGCCCACTTTTATTTAAAAGAATAAAAAAGTTCACAAAGACATCAGTAGCCCACACAGGGGGTTCCAGCATTACTGTATCTTGCACAATCAGAAAATGTAAGCCTTCTGGCTTACTCTCTTGCCACACGGCAGCTTCAGGCCTCCAGCCTAGGCCTTAGGTCTGCTCCTTAGACCAAGCTCTCTCCTAGCTTACTCCCGATCAGCTCCTTGCTGCTTTGTTACAGACTACATCTGCCTCCTGCAGACATGCATGCTCTGGCTGCTCCCATGCAGCCTCTGACTCCTGCAAAGGAAAGGAGGTCCACCTGACTCCCATGCACAGACCTCCTGTCTGTTGGTGGGGCCCTGAGCCACAGTCAGGTCACAACTAAATAGCCCAGCACACAGCTGTGCAATCAACGTGCCGGTCTCTCCAAAATCTGGCGTGAACCTTCTGGGTAGCACAGGGTCCACTGCCACAATATATATAAAGTATATGTTTTTCTGTATTTGTTTAGTTGAATGTCACCTAGAATTGGGGTGCTTGTACCCATGCAAGAGTTAAGTTGTACCACACATCACTGCTCTTTGCAGGGAGTAATAAGTAAACCTATGCCATTAATTGTTACAGAATTGAAAGGAAGAGGTAGTTATATTCAAATAATGTGTGCAGCTAGTAATTCAAGTGTTTTTCTTTATATTTTACAGGTCACATTCATCCATTCCTGGTAAGTGACCTTAAATTATTATATTTATCTTGTCACTGAACTATGCATTCTTATATTACTCTATGAGCCCTGACAATTGGCTGTGCTTTGTCAAAGGAGATATGGGCCACAATTATCATGGTCACATTTTGTGGTTGATTCAATAAAGGCAAACAGACTGTGTCTTTAGCAAGTATCGTTGTTCCAGAGCTTGGTAAATGAGGGGAAGCTCTGCTGATTTCCATCATCCAATCATGTGCAAGTAAAAATGCTGTTTTTTTATCTTTTATTTTCCCTGCATGTGATTGGGTATTTGTCGCAAAGTGAAGCTTCACCTCATTTACCAAGCTTTGGATCAACTGCACTACCAAAGTGCATAGTCTATTTGCCTTTAGTAAATCAACCCCTTTGCATCATTCAACCCTATCTTTCTTGGCACCCTACTGGCTGCAGAGTGTGGAAGATTACCTTATTGGCCAATAGGGAAACAGAAGGAGCAGCTTTTTATAAGTTGAATCTGATAGGATGGGAAAACAGAAGTTACCATTGCTCACATGTTTTTTGGTGAATACTCTTGGCCTGTTATCCTTATGCTTCCTTCACTACCTAGTTAGCCACTAACATAAGCATCTGCATATCATCGCCCCCAACACTTAATTAGTTACATTATTGCATGCACCTTTATAAACAGTTATAAACAGTTTGTTTTTAATCCAAAAGTAGACTAAGATGATTTCTTATAGGATGCTCTAGTTATAGCACATTTCTTAGTCAGTGGCGGCTAGTGTTTTTTTTTGGGGGGGGCTGCAAATAACCACCCCCCCTGGTCGGCCGGGAACCCACCGCCTCGTGATTGGTCATCCAGCCCCGCACTTACCCCATCTAGATCACTGGCGGGCAGTGCTCCTGCGGGTGGCAGCTTCCATCGTGTCTCCTCCTCCTCTGCATCATGGCCACTTCCACCATGCGCCTCCTCTTAGGCGTCCAATAGGATCGCCTGTCCTTTCAGCCAGTCTCAGGACCCGCTTCCTGATTGGCCGGGAGGAGAATCAATGTGACAATAGCGAATATTCATTCGCTATTGTCACACAAGTGGCTGCCAAACCTTTTTTGAAGCCTATTAAAGCCTCTGGCTCTAATCCCGTGCTTCAAAAAAATAAAATAAACTCCATGGAAATCCATGCGTCCGGCGCCCGCATGTAGATTAGGGGGCCAGATGCATGGATGGGGGGGCTGCGGTTGTTAAGAAGCAGGGCCGCCGCGTCGTTAACAACCAACGACATTTCAGCTGTCCGTGGGATTCCCCTCACCGCCTCCTCCTCCCCTTCTGCCAGCTGTCACCCTCCTGTCCTGAAGGTTAAAAACAATTCCAGCATAAATGATGAATGTGGTGTTCATCCACTCTACTCTCGGGTGGCCAGAGGTCCGGGGGTGTTGGTGGCTCCCAGCGCTTCCTGGTAAACTCGGAGACACTCTGGGGCACTGATGATGTCACTTCTGAGTATATGTCGGGTTTTTATGTCTGTCTGTGACCCTCGCCTCCTGTCTTTGTATTGCTTCTACAAGAAATCGTAGGACGTGATTGTCACAGAGATATGAAGGCACTGGCAACAACAAAATATTGACAGAAGCTGTAACGCTTCCCCCCCTGAATCATCACATTTCTTTCTGCAAAAATAAAATATTCTCTTCTTGAGCTACATAGAGTGTGCTGGTATCTTTGATACTGTATGGTTGATGTTCATATTGGTGCCTTCTGTCGATGTCACTTAAATACCCACCAAGATCTGGGTCTGTACACTGTATGAAGTTTACTGAACTGCATGATTTTCTTTCCCATTCAAGAGATTTCCATCTCTGTCTGTCGTGACAGGAAGTGAGACAAAGTCTCCATAATAGGAACGCAGGCTACAATATTCTGTAGACAACTGTAAGGGCACCAATCCAATGGAGATAAAGTCTGGAATAGTTTATTATTAGAAGATAAACAAGATAAGAAAGCCAACATGTTTTGGGAGGTTCACAAAATCCCTCTTCATCAAGGCTTGTATGTCCTTCAGGAAGTCACAAAATGCATTGGCCTTCTGATTTTTTTGATCTTCTAATAATAAACTATTTTGTATTCTTATCCACAATGGTGTAGCACCCTTACTGGATACTGGATACTAGCTTCTGAATTTCCCTTTACTTTTTATGTATGCACAGCAATAAAAAAGGATGTTCTAACCCTTTCCCCGCGCTATCCAAAATAAAAACAACGTTTTAGCAGGAGTTAGGCTTTAATGTAGTGATTCTCAACCTCAGTCCTCAAGTACCCCCCAATGGGCCATGTTTTGGGAACTTCCCTTAGATAAAATAGCTCTTATCAATACCATGTCATTGATATTTATTTAAAGCAGTTGTGCAAAGTAAGGGAAAACCTGAAAACATGGCCCGTTAGGGGTACTTGAGGACTTAGGTTGAGAAGCACTGCTTTAATGAACCAGATCCACGTTAGTTATCGATTTAATTTACGTTAAAATTTATACTTAGAAAAAAATTAATTGTGACTATGAATAAAACAAAGCTCATTAGTCCTATTTGCAATTTGCATTTTTTCTTTATTCTTCCTTTATACAGATAGCGATGTTTACGACGATGTGGAAACTGATTTCCCACCTCCTCCTATAGAATCTAGGTAGGTATGAAAAGCTCTAAGAATATTTTCATAGTTTCAGTTTAATTGTTTAAAGCCTGTCACCAGAAATGGAATGCTGTTTAGAGAAACTAACATATCATCATAAAGCAGGGGTGTCCAAACTTTTGACCTTCCTGGGCCACATTGGAAAAAGAGGAATTGTCTTGGGTCGCACATAAAATACACAAACTAAGGATAACTGATGAGCAAAAAAAGTCGGGCAGATCACAAGTTTACGATCACTGATATAGATAATGTACCTATCTGAGTAATAAGACTTAATTTTTTTTTGGGGGGGGTGTAATATTTTTTATTATAAAAGTAAAGGGCAACATAAAACTAGTGAATGTGTAAAAGTGTCCCTCGCGCTTCTTGGGGTAATAGGTGAAATGTGCCTAAATACAGAAAAAGTGATATTAAAGCGGAGTTCCACACAAAAATGGAACTTCCGCTTTTCAGAACCCTCCCCCCCTCCGGTGTCACATTTGGCACCTTTCAGGGGGGAGGGGGGTGCAGATACCTGTCTAAGACAGGTATTTGCAGCCACTTCCGGCATAGACTCCCACGGGAGTCTATGCCTCTTCCTGTCCCTCCGCGCTGTCTCCTGGGAAACACACAGGTCCCAGGAGATAGCAGGGACCAGTTACGATGCGCAGCGCGACTCGCGCATGCGCAGTAGGGAATCGGGAAGTGAAGCCACAACGCTTCACTTCCTGAATCCTTCACCAAGAATGGCGGCGGCAGCTGCCGAGAGTCGAGCGATTTATCGGCGTCGGCTGCCGACATCGCTGGACCCTGGGACAGGTAAGTGGCCATGTATTAAAGGTCAGCAGCTGCAGTATTTGTAGCTGCTGGCTTTTAATATTTTTTTTTTTTTGGCGGTGTGGGTGGACCCCCGCTTTAACTTAAGGAAACCCTTTTGTTCTAAGGAGCAGACCTAAGGCCAGACTACAGGCCTGAAGCAGCCGTGTGGCAATAACGTAAGCCAGGAAGTTGTAAGAGAGAGTGTCACCAGAGGTACAGTGTGGGTACCAAACAGGGACACAGTTACAGGGTCAAGAGGACCGAGGTCAACACCTGAACAGCAGTGCTGACCAGAGAGCCAGGTGGCTCTGTATTTTCCATTTATTTCATTATTGCTTTGTGGAAGAAACCCCTGCGTGGGAATCCTGGATGGACTGTTTTTATTTTACTTCAATAAGCATGGGCCAAAAAAGCCCTTAAACTGCATAACTGGCGTAGACTCAGCTCACTGGTAAGCTCTACACTGAAGCTAAATAACCCCCAATACGGCAAGTGGTGTTCGAATGCGGGCATGACGAAAGAGTTCCAGATCCTCGCATACCAAAAACAGTGAGTAGCAAGAAACTGTGTGTTTTGCAGCAATGCTGTGAGGATCAGCTAATGTGAACCAGTGGAGTCTTCATGTGAAAGTGTGCTGCTTGCAAGTCTTAAAGCGGAGTTCCACACAAAAATGGAACCTCCACTTTTCGGAACCCCCCCTCCGGTGTCACATTTGGCACCTTTCACGGGGGAGGGGGGTGCAGATACCTGTATAATACAGGTATTTGCACCCACTTCCGGGAATAGATTCCCACGGCGGTCAAAACGCAAAAAGGAACCAATGTTTGCTGAGATGAGAGACAGAACCCTGTGGCTGGAGGGGTTGTTACCAATAGAACAAGCCCCAGACTGGTGCAAGATGCACTTGGCCGCACTGGAGCAAAGGAAAAAGAAAAGCAAGCCATCACTTAGTGCAAAGAGTGAGCAGATGGGTGCGGTTGCCCATGACAACAAAGCAGAAATCCGTACAGCTGACTTCATACAGCCTATGTTGCCTTCTGAACATGTTGAAGACTTTTTGGCTGAATTTGCGATGATTGCTTCCTCCCAAGGGTGGCCCAGAATCCGCTGGGCTGAATTGGTGCAACCTTTTCTGATGCAAGAGTACCGAGAGGTGTACCGCGGGATGTGTTATAACCGAGATGACTACGACAATTTCCTGGGAGCAATCCAATCTAGAGAGCGCTGGAAAAATTCAGCAGGGAGGATGTGGTCTCCCGTAGCACTTGGAGAAAGTCTGTTTGCAGAAAGGAGGAGCTACAGCCGAGATGTGGCTCAAATTCTGAGTGAAGAGGTTTGTGCAAAAGTATCTGTTGTCACCCCTGGCAACCATGAAGGAAATTTTTTTCAGCCTGCAGGGGGTGATAGAGAGCACAAGAAAGGCTGCTTGTGTGAAGTGGTCAGCCCAGAGAAGAGGGCACAGTATCCAGCATCCTGCAAGGGGTATGACCATGTGTGTGGGTCTGCTGTTACCCCTGGGAACAGGAAACCTGTTTGGCCTACAGGGGATGTTGGAAAATCCAAGAAGGATGCAATGTTGCCCCGTGTCCATGTCTGGGCATTAGCTTGTAAGAGCACAGCAAAGAAGGGACACCGCCCTCAATTGTAGCTTTCCACACTTGTCAACTGGTGTGGTAAGACTGTTACAAATGTGAGAGAGACTGGTCGTGGGACTATTCCCTGTGAAGAGGGAGACTAAGTCCAGTGAGAAGATCTGCCTCTAGAGACTTGATGCAAATTAATACCCTGTCTAGTAGCAAAGCACAGTTTGAAGCTGAACCTGCAGCAAGCTTGAGGACTGTTAAGGAATTGTCTCCGTGCAATGCCCTTTGTAGCAGAGAGACAAGGGTTAAAGCTAAACATAATGATGTGGTGTGTACTAACAATTCTGAAAATGGTGATACATTTCCCTCTATGTTGGTATTTAAAAGGGAAAATGGTTCTGTGCAGAGGACAGGACTGATTCAGCAGAGTGCACTGCTGAAGTATATATGTCAGGGGTAACCACTGAGAGATATGTGCCATTGCCCCTAGCAACCATGACAGGTGCAACAGGGTTGTCCCTGGAGACCTCCCAGGAGCTCATGGTGTCTGAGCTTGAGGTCTCCCAGGATGACTGTGTAGCCACCCCGGCGGGTGAGAGAGTGGTCTTATAAAGCAAAAAGTGATATAATAAATATCCCACAGGCTCAAGCTGGTAATGAGCTGGGACAGCCTATGAGAGTCAGGAATGATAATGAGGAATGTATTTCTGAAAATGTTGATGATGAAGGTTTTCCCATGGCAACCACAGGCAGTGCCACAGAGTTGTCCCTGGAAATCTCACAAGGACTCCCAGTGTTGGAGCCGGCGGGGCTCCAGGACAGCTCTGATACTGCTCAGGTGGAACACAATGGGAAAATAGCTCAAATGATGGAGCATGAGTTATCACAATCTGATGTGGTTGACAGTGACTGGTGCAGGATGCCTGCTGCTAAACCACTCTGTCCACCTGTGTCTCCATGGGCAGAGGGAGCAGTACTGCGGAGTACTGGTGACTGGAGCACAGACAGGATAGACTGGGATAGTCTCGCCATAAAGGTGTTAGCATGGTGGAAAGAAATTTCTGAAGGTAATACTAAGGTAGACACTATTGCTGCTGTGACAAATGGAGAGGCTGTAGTGCCAGTAGACACAGGTGCGTTGGCTTTTACAGAAGTCTCTCCAGTTGGAAAAATCTCAAAAGGGCGCATACATAGCAGAGGTTTTGTCCACAGCAAAAGAGATGAGTAATGTTGAGTGTCAGGATGGTGGGATAATGGATAGGGACTTGGAAGGGCTCAGTGTTGCAGAAAATGAGAGGATGAGTGTGACACATGTGTTTTGCGGTGCTCATGGGGAGCCGCAAGCTTTGTCAGTTGCCTGGGTGGAGGTCTCTTTGAGTGTCTCTGCCTCTCAAGCCTTAGCAAATGAGCCCCTCCACGTCGTTTGTAAGGGAAAAGTCCCTAGAGTTCTGTGTTTAGATGTAGCATGTCTAGAAATAACTGAGATGTTGTTGGAATTGGTGAAAATCTTTCCGCTGTACACCTGCATGTATCCACCGCAGATGGGTGACCTGGTACTGCGTAGTACCAATCAGTGGAGACAGGTGGTACAGGCGATGTTAAGCAATGTTGATAAAAATTGGTTACTGCAATGTTGGTTAATTTTGTGGAAAGTGGTGTCACAGTTCTCTGCGAGAGTGATTCCAGCGGCAAATGTGTGTGGAAGGCGCTCAGGGGAACTGAGGAATCAGAAATGATAGACATAGTGGAAGTCTCTCCGTATGCTGGTGTGATGAGGTGCATTCCTGCTGGTGTGGTGCATTCCTGCTGAGGTGCAGCTGAGCAGTGGTTGGTACATGGCGTGTGTGCTGTCTCACCCGCTGGACCTCATGTAAAGAAAGGGCCCGGAACAGACGCAGCAGTAGTGGGAATTCAATCCATCACTCGCAGGAAGGTGCAGGTTGAGGTACCAATGGACACAGAAATGGTTAAAGAGATGTGGAAAAATGTGGCGAAAAATGTACGTTGGTAGGACAGTCGCTATTGGAGTGTTGGACAACAGGGGGCAACGTGAAACTGCGGATATGTCCCATAGGGAATAACTGCCTGCCTGTAGATGATCCCTCCATAGACACTGTCCTAGCAAACAAGGTGACAAGAAGTCCTGATGACAATGATAATATTGAGTTGAATAACCCCTTGTGGAACATTGCAATTGAGGTTAAACAGAAGGATGTGGTGTTGATCTCAGATGGTTTGGTTGCCAAGGGTAACCACACAGGGGTTAGTGAACCTGGGAAACGGATGTTGTTGTTCAGTGTTGCGCCAGGTAGTGAGGGGGTCAGTCCCTGACAGGTTTCATGGAAGTGGGTCCCCAACAGTCCTGGGAGAGTAGGTCTATGGGAGAAAAAAAGAAAGGGAGGATCCCATGGCCAGAAGGTAGAAGGGATAGAGAGTTTAGTGGGAGCCCACGGTTCAGGAAGAAGTACTGGTGGAAGCACACCTGGAAGAAGATGTGGGTGGAGTGCCCCTTTAGAGAAAAGGTTGGGCAGATTAGAACTCCTGCTGCTGATAGTTGGCACAGAGGTGCCAAGGTGAAGTGCTGGTGGAAACATACCCGGAAAAAGAAATGGGCCTATGCAGCTAATGGCTGGCACAGAGGTGTCCCATTCATAGTGGCTCAGGGCCCCACCCGACAGACAGGACGTCTGTGCATGGGAGTCAGATGGACTCTCATTACTCTGCAGGAGTCAGAGACTGCATGGGTGCAGCCAGAGCATGCATGTCTGCAGGAGGCAGATGCACTTTGTGACAGAGCAGCAAGGCGCTGATCAGGAGTAAGCTAGGAGAGAGCTTAACTCAAAGAAACCCTTTTGTTCTAAGGAGCAGACCTAAGGCCTAGGCTACATGCCTGAAGCAGCTGTGTGGCAATAACGTAAGCCAGGAAGCTGTAAGAGAGAGTGTCACCAGAGGTACAGTGTGGGTACCAAACAGGGACACAGTTACAAGGTCAAGAGGACCGAGGTCAACACCTGAACAGCAGTGCTGACCAGAGAGCCAGGTGGCTCTGTATTTTCCATTTATTTCATTATTGCTTTGCGGAAGAAACCCCTGCATGGGAATCCTGGATAGACTGTTTTTCTTTTACTTCAATAAACATGGGCCAAAAAAGCCCTTAAACTGCATATCTGGCGTAGACTCAGCTCACTGGTAAGCTCTACACTGAAGCTAAATAACCCCCAATACCACAATATGTATGGTCTTTACATGTACTTTAAAGAATATTTTGTGGGCACAAGTACTGCAACAAGTGTGGCTTCCTATTCAGTTTAACTATACCCCTATTGCTTCTCCCACTGTAAGGTGCAACTTTTGCCACACCCACTGCTTCTGCTTGCCACAAACTTCACCACCTTTGTGTGCCTCAGGTCTTTCACAATTCTAGAAACGTCCCAGAGTGGCAGCTTCCATGTTTTTGTTATGAAAGGCTTCCTTTAAGATCTGTATTTAATGCTCCCAGACTGGAAATGAAGAGAAACATGGAGGTTGCCCTTGCTGACCTCTTCATCTAAAAATGCTGATTGCCTGGCTGTCATGTTGACCCTCTTACTTGAATAATCACCAACTTGCTTGAGAATCACTAACCTAAAACAAAATTGCATCCTAAGACTTCTGACATACAAACTGTACTTATTCCATTCTAGTGACTCAAGAAGGATAAAAGCCAGATGGTCAGCCTAACATCCAGGCAACTAGTATTTTAGAAAAAACTGTATATTTTCTTCCATGTTTGCTCCAAAGAGAAGTGTCCGTCTCTTAAAAATGATATCTGAAGTTCTTTGTAAAATAAGAGCCATTGGGGTTGATTTACTAAAGGCAAATAGACTGTGCACTCTACAAAGTGCAGTTGCTCCTGAGCTTAGTAAATTAGTTAAAGCTTCATTTGGCAAAGAATATCCAATCACTTGCAAGGAAATTTAAAAGAAAAAAAGCATTTTTTCTTGCATGTGGTTGGATGATGGAAATCAGCAGAGCTTCTGCTCATTTACTAAGCTCTGCAGCAACTGTATTTTGCAAAGTGTACAGTCTATTTGCCTTTAGTAAATCAACCCCATTACACTTCTTCATTGCAGTGCTTTGGTATTTGACACTACTTGGATTGCCTGTGTTTAACTGACGCATGCGGTGGCCTCCATTGTCTGATCCACTAATCACCAATGAGTCCTGTAATGACTAAGAGGTCAGTACCAGGAACCACGGTACACAACTAGGGACACGGGCCCTCCCAGAAGAGTAGAATACCAAAGAGTCTTACAGCGGCTTCAGCACTGGAGCGGAGGGAAGGTAAGAGACAAGGCCTACCAGGGAAGTAACTATCATGTCTCTTCTCTTACAAGGAACTTCAGGTATGATTTTTTTCAAGAGACTTGGATGATCTCAGTAGATTCCTGAACATCTGATCTTCAAAGCTTAACCTAGTCTTCCCTAATCACAATGAAAGAAATGTGTCTAGGGCCGAGCATTCATACTATTTAATGTACCTTTTGCTAAGGCAGAATATTACATTTATAGTTTCATGTGTTTTAGTTTATTTATGAGCAAAAGGACTGACACTCTGGGAAGGTCACCAGATTACAAGACTCTTAAGAAGCTGGAAAAAGAGGAGAAGGATTTCAGGAAAAAATTTAAGGTAACATTTTGGTGAAACAGATGTTTTCTATATATGTGGTGTAGTGCGTCATTTTTTCAGTGAAATGAATTAATAGGAAAGAAGGCCAATTTGACTGTCTATGGGCTGGGACTGGATCGGTCAAGGCTGCTCGGTACAGCCCAATGCATATGGTGTAAATAGGCCTTTAATCAATTAATTAGAGGAGTTTATTACAAGTATTCTTTTAACTTACTGAGTTGTTATTCAAAGTTTGAGATATATAATATATATATATATATATATATATATATATATATATATATATATATATAAAATGTGTGAAAACAATGGAATCGCGCTGTGGGAGCTTATAGAGCTGCTGGTAGAATCATTGATACAACTGTTGTAAAACAGTAACATTCTCAAAAAGTGCCATGCTAAAAGTATTTATGAAAACAAACCTTCATGAAATGACCATGATTACTCCTATGAATAAATAAAGTGAAAAAAGGAAAGCCCAAATAAATGTGCAAGTGACATCAACAGTCCCAAATAGTGCAAATATCAATAATTCAAATTGATGGATGCCACAGTATTGATTATAGTTGAAGACACCAACCCCCCAATGTGCTCCGCCACCTGTGGTACAGTGAAACTCTTACCAAAGCAAATGGACTCTTTAAAATGAGTAAAACGAGTCAAATACCTTTATGTGTAAAACTGGTCTCCTGCTCAGGAATAGAAGCCTCCACTGGATTCTGTTGCAACCTCATGAGCATGACATCCATGGACATACATTATGGAATCATAATTCTATGATGTTATAGCCACTAGCAATAATCACTGTGTTCTCCCAGCGGGGACGGCAGGAGGTATTCCCCCATTAACACAGTATGGCAGGCCATACATGTTCAATTTTCTTGTACAATTTTCCTTTAGATTTACCTTAAACTATGTAGTGCATGGATCTGCCTAACTGGATACAATTGAAAGTTGTTTAGTTTTGACCTCATATTATATGGTTTTTGGTAAATCTAAAGGAAAACTGTACAAGAGGATTGAACATGTATGGCCAGCATTACTGTGTTGATGGTGGAATTGAACAATTTTATTTCCTGCAACCCAAGGGAAATTGCTCCTTCTATGGTTGGCTTAACAGATGGTCTAATGGGTTACCCAACACAAAAAGGCAGCACTTGTGCCTTTTTTAAGTTAGTGCTGATCCCTCATTCCTAACCCACCACACACAAAATAAGATCAATAGTGTACAGGCATACCCCACTTTCAAGTCCACAATGGGGTTTATTTACTAAAGCTAGAAAGTGCAAAATCAGGCTCACTTCTGCATAGAAACCAATGAGCTTCCAGCTCATTACCAAAGCTTAATTGAACAAGCTGGGGTTAGAAGCTCATTGGTTTCTATGCAGAAGTGAGCCCAATTTTGCACTTTCTAGCTTTAGTAAATAAACCCCATTGTGGACTTGAAAGTGGGGTATGCCTGTACACTATTGATCTTATTTTAACGCTAGAAAGTGCAAAATTGGGCTCACTTCTGCATAGAAACCAATGAGCTTCTAACCCCAGCTTGTTCAATTAAGCTTTGGTAATGAGCTGGAAGCTCATTGGTTTCTATGCAGAAGTGAGCCTGATTTTGCACTTTCTAGCTTTAGTAAATAAACCCCATTGTGGACTTGAAAGTAGGGTATGCCTGTATTCAATCAGATGCTTAACAAACACATATAAGTATTTAATCTATGATCAACCATAAGAGTCCACTTGTGCGTTTCAGCCAATTTGTATACACACTTTCTTCAGACTCTCAAATACAAATGTAATCTTCCACGTATGTAAATTGTTTCCAAATAAGCCATTATCCATGAACTGACTTGTGAACACTCTCCGTGTAATACTTGTACATGTATGTGTACTCCGGGTACACACACCCAATAGACCTGGACTCACCTTCTTGGGTGGTCTTTAACTTGATTATGTTAGTGCCATCAAAAGCACTACCTACCCATGTAAGGGTTAATCTTCATCCTCGGAGGTACGGCTGCACTTCACTCTTTTATACAGTATATCAATGGATTGTATCCCAAAGAAATAGAGCTCAAAGCAGCACATAGTGTAATCTGTTTAAAACCATTTATTAAAAGACTTTACAAACTCTACAAAGAGACCAAGTGTGCATTTTATGTGACTTTTTAATCCCCTTCTAATATTTATAATCTTTCTAGAACATGCTGTACTTTTTACTATTTCTCTCCAGCATACTTTATTTTTCAAAACTTACTCTAAATTTTCTATCTCTTTTTTTTATTATTTCATTGTTCTTATTGAAACTTGAGAATTCAAAATTTATAGAAAACATCCATTGACTAGAACCTTAGATAGAAGGATCAGCTACAAAAAAGCGAGATCGAAAATTCAGAGCACGTTTTGGAAAGTAGAAAAATAAACTATGCTGGAGAGAAATAGGAAAAAGTACAATGGGATCTAGAGAGCTGATACATGACAAAATGGGATGTAAATATAAATGTGTAAAATAAAGTATGAAAAAAAAAGTAAAATAAAAAAACACAAATTAGATGATTTGAAAAAAGATTTTATTTATGGAACAATAAAGATTAGGTTTTATATAACTTGATAGACATGCAAATTAATAATGTGTGTCAAAACCTAAAATAAAAAAAAAAGCAACCATTAATTCTCTTATAAACACCATGCAATAATTCAGCTAGCTTCTTTATTATATTGTATTTTATTTGTGGTCAACAATGTAACCCACTAAGGTCTTTTTATGCAGTTCACAGGAGATATCCGGGTGCTCTCCACAGTCCAGGTAGTGTTAAATCTGTCAACGAAGAAATGGGGATCCAAAGACTTACCTCTGAAGGCTGGAGAAACCTTGGATGTGCTACAACTTTCGAGTGGTTCAACGCTTCTGTGTAGAAATAATGAGGGCAAATGTAAGTACATAAAGGTCACATGATATATACCCCTTAAAGAATATGTTACACATTTCATATTCCTGTTGTACCATGTACTTGTGTTAAAAAGTATCCTGTTCTTTGTATTGCTTTCTATGTGTGAAGTCCCCCATGCTTTACTATTTCTAACTGACAACACTAGGCTAGGCATGAAAATACATCAAACCCAGTGTGGTTAGGTTTCTGGCTGTGCTAGGAGAACAGCCTGCCTGTCCTCCAGTGATCCGACTTGTGCTGACACGATCCCAAAGCCATTCACTGTGAAGGTCAGTGTACTGCTATTTCTCCATCCCTAGCTCTCTGAGCCCTCTAGGCAGCTGAGGTTATGTGATCACTTATAAAAAGAATGAAGGGGTCACATATACTTTAAAATGGGTTATTGTCAAGATTTTGTCACATTGCTTATTGTAGATAAGCATTGCTGACTGCTTCCCACAAATGAAAAAGAGTGCTCTGTATGATTTTGTTATGTCTCCCCAAAGCCTGGTGCGACGGGTGATTTCTGTGTATGTTCAATACCAGTCGTTAGTGACTTTATGACTGGCAGTAAAGGGTAATGTTCCTTTGCTCCCCGAAGGGAGCATCTAAGCAGGTGGTGGTCAACTTACTTCATATAGTTGGCCTCAAGTGTGGCCCCTGACATCACCAAAGGGCCGCAAATAATCAGTGAATGTAATACTACAGAAAACCGTTACAGACTGAACATACGCAACAGGAGATAATCAGATATTGCAACTATGCTATAGTTATTGCTGGAGACTGGGGACATGCTTCAGAAGACAGCCATAGCCTGGAGACACATTACATGAGACTGTCCCACTGCTATTTCTGCACCGAGAATGTCATGCTTACCCCTAATGCAGGTGGTCAGACACTACAGCTGGCTTCTGTGTTCTTCACTTATAACAGCCCCCTTTCCCATAAGGCAAGCAGGCCTACTGGTACTCGGTTGCCCCCAGGACTTATATACAATGCTATAGTGCCTGACCACCACACAGGGGCAGGTGCGAACTAAGCAAAGTAAACAGGTGCTTGCGATTGGCAGAGAGGCAGAGTGGTTCAATGACAGACCAGGTACAAGACAGGCAAGGTTCAGACTAGTCAAGGTCAAATCCATAGTCTTTAGGCAGTTCAGTCAGTCCGTAGTTCAGAGAGTAGTCAATATCTGATCCAAGATCTTCAACAAGGGAATCCAAACAGCAGAGAAAGACAGACAAACCGAGAGCTTGTAGCATGTGTTACTAACACAATATCACAAGCATGAGACTGCGGGCTTTGCTGGCTTAAATCAGGTTTGGTCTCCACCCAGAGACTGTCCACATTAATCACCTTGCCGGTGGACAGGCAGAGAGAAAGTATCACAAACAAAACCAGGATACTGGAATGAGGCCAGCAGCTGTGAAGGATCAGGAGTGCTACACGCTCCTGACACAGTCTTAGTGCTGCTGCACATTTTTTTAGTGGGGGCCATAGTTCTACTTTAATTATTATTATCATAGAGGATTTATATAGCGCCAGTAGTTTGCACAGCAGACATTACAGTACAATTACAATACAGTTCAATACAGGAGGAATCATTATTTGTTTTTCAGTGTCATAATCAAAATCTGTTGCTTTGCAGATGGTTACGTATTAAGGAGCAATATAATTGATCAGTAAGTATGCTTTCATTGTTTTTTCTACCAATTATCAACAGTATAGGTGGTAAAATAATAAGTAATCCATAGATAAGACTGAACAAAGGGGCCACTTGCTGATGTAAGTGGAAAGCCCTTTAAACTTCATCCTCTGAAAAAATTATATACTCTGTGTAGTGTCTTGAAAAGCTGTGCCTGTTCTACTTTTTATGATCATTAAAGCAAATGTAAATCCAGATATTAAATCTCATCTTTAACATGACAACGCAATTTCAAGTCAACTTTAATCTTTTTCAACTACCGTATTTATCGGCGTATAACACGCACTTTTTTCCCCAGCAAAGAGGGAGAAAATCGTGGGTGCGTGTTATACGCCGACAGCGTACCTCGGTGGGGAAGGGGGGTGACGAGTGCCACTGGAAATCACAGAGCCGTCATCTCCTCTCCACTCGGCTCTCTGACACACAGTCCCGCCTCTGCCACCGGCATTGGAGCAGTGTTCTGTCTATCACAGGAGCTGGTCCAGTGCCGATGGCGGAGGTGGGACTGTGTATGTGACTCATCCGAGATATGGTGAGCTGCACTGAGGGGGCAGATGGGCGCAGAACAGGCTGCGGGTGGGCGCACAACAGGCTGCAGGTGGGCGCACAACAGCCTGCAGGTGGGCGCACAACAGCCTGCAGGTGGGCGCACAACAGCCTGCAGGTGGGCGCACAACAGCCTGCAGGTGGGCGCACAACAGGCTGCAGGTGGGCGCACAACAGGCTGCAGGTGGGCGCACAACAGGCTGCAGATGGGCAAAAAACAGGCTGCAGGTGGGCACAAAACAAGCTGCAGATGGGCGCACAATAGGCTGCAGGTGGGCGCACAACAGGCTGCAGGTGGGTGCACAACTGGCTGCAGGGGGGCACAAAACAGGCTGCAGGTGGGCACAAAACAAGCTGCAGGTGGGCGCACAATAGGCTGCAGGTGGGCGCACAACAGGCTGCAGATGGGCACACAACAGGCTGCAGGTGGGCGCACAACAGGCTGCAGGTGGGCGCACAACAGGCTGCAGGTGGGCGAACAACAGGCTGCAGGTGGGCGAACAACAGGCTGCAGGTGGGTGCACAACAAGCTGCAGATGGGCACACAACAAGCTGCAGGTGGGCACACAATAGGCTGCAGGTGGGCGCACAACAGGCTGCAGATGGGCACACAAAAAAGTTTTTTTTCATGAAACTTCCCTCTTAAATTGGGGTGCGTGTTATATGCCGGCGCATATTATAAGCCGATAAATACGGTAATATCTGGTCATCCTTCTATGAAGGTCTTTGTGCAGGCACTTCCTGTTATAAAGTGACAACCCCCTGTCCCTGTTCTCCTGTGTTGTCACCCTGCCATTTTTGCTTCTAGTGAAGACTAGAAGTGGGAGTGCGCATGCTCATTTTGTACGCATGGCATTCCGCCTTTGTCACCATGCTCTAAAAAAAAAAAAAAAAAAAAAAAAAAAAGAAAACAGCTATTTATGATACACAGAACAATGCTGCTGCAAACTAAATGTCATCGAGTTAGGGCTTACATTTGTTTTAACCTTTATATGACTCATAAATCTAGTTGGTAATTAAACATATTGGCTAATAAGGAAATGTACAAACTCTAGTTAAAGTAGAACTATAAGCAAAACATTTTTTTTCCGTTTTGCATAGATTAAGGGAGGGTTATGACCCCTGTCAGTTATTTGGTGAGCTGCACTGAGGGGGCAGATGGGCGCACAACAGGCTGCAGGTGGGCGCACAACAGGCTGTTTCCCATTGCAGAGATTTACCTTAATTTCCTGCCCCATAGCCAAACAGGAAGTGAGAGGAAATCCCTGCAAATTAAATGAATCCATTGGGGCCTCCCAGGTCACCAGAACTAGTGTCCCCATTGGAAGATTTCCCCTCAATTACTTTTCTGGGGACACCCAAAAATGTGGGATTTTCTTTTACTTTCAATGGTAAATAGGATAAATAGAGAGGGTGAATCTCCCTAATGGGGGAACTGACAGCAATAAATACTTGACAGAGGTTCTACTCCTTCTCCACTCTGTTTAAAACTAAAAGAAGTTTTGCCTTTAGTTATACTTTAATGTTTAATGTTGACTTATTATTATTACTAATAATATTACATCATGTATTTTCTTTATTGCAGTGATGATGGGGAAATTTATGACGATATTGGAGAAGGTAAATTCATTAATGTTTACAGTCCTTAGAATCAGTGCAGAAATTTTTGGATTCACAATGAACATAAAACAAAGACTGCTTACGGCCATATGCATAACAAACAAGTACATACCTATACAGGGGCATCTCATAAAATTAGAATATCATCAAATTTCCTGGTAGAGGGCTGTGCTGACTTTGGACTTAATAAAACACAGTGGACCAACACCAGCAGATGACATGGCTCCCCAAACCAGTGACTGCGATGATTCACAGCGATGATTCTAATTTTCTGAGATGCACCTGTATATACCGTACATATACAGGTATATAAAAATATGGTAGATGAATGGATCCAGAACTCACTGAACATTTTCTATGCAGAATTCAGCAGTAGTCAGTGAGTAGCCACTCTGAGAAAGCTGTGGCTGTCATAGAAGAGCAGTGAATATATTTAGACTGGGTTCACACCATCGCCGCATGCGGCTCCTAGCCGGGGTCCGGTGCGTCCCCGTTTACCGTTTCAGGTCCGATTTCAGCCCAAATGTTTGCCTGATATCGGACCTGAAATGGACCAAAAGACGCAAATTCGCATCGGAGCCGGGGCGGAGATATGTGAACCGGCTCTATAGAGAGCCGGTCAAAATCTATATATTGTACAAATGTTAATATGACTGTACTAATGTAATCTAAGCATTAATAAAAGCTTATTGTTTAAAAAAAACAAAACGATTGCTATTGCGAATTGGATGCGTAAAAACGCATCCAATTCGCAATAGTATGAACCCAGCCTAAAGAGACACTGGAGTTGATTTATTAAGACCCCCATACACATTATACAACTTTTGTTGTCTGATTTCCTTAAAGCGGAGGTTCACACAAAAATTGAACCTCCGCTATTCAGAACCCCCCCCCTCCGGTGTCATATTTTGCACCTTTCAGAAGGGAGGGGTGTGCAGATACCTGTCTAAGACAGGTATTTGCACCCACTTCCGACGTAGACTCCCACGGGAGTCTAGGCCCCCTCCCGTCCCCACCGTGCTGTCTGCTGGGACACACACGGGTCCCAGAGACAGCGGGGACCAGTTAGGAAGCGCAGTGCGACTCGCGCATGCGCAGTAGGGAACCGGGAAGTGAAGCCGCAGCACTTCACTTCCCGATTCCCTTACAGAGAATGGCGGCGGCAGCACCTGAGGACCGAGGGACGATTCGGTCTCGGGTGCCGACATCGCTGGACCCCGGGACAGGTGAGTGTCATTATTTTAAAAGTCAGCAGCTGCAGTATTTGTAGCTGCTGACTTTTACATTTTTTTTTTCACGGGACTCCCTCTTTAAAGCCTTGTACACACGGTACGATTGTTGGCAGGGGATTGTCTGTTGACAGACTACTGTTGTCCTAAAATCTTACCGTTAGTACGCTCCTTTTAAAAATTGTTGTCCAACTTTCGGCCAACAAATGTTGGATGACAGTAGGGCTGGGGAAAAAAATCGATTTAAATCTTGAATCGAGTTGAGAGGTCAAATCTATTCAAAATTTAAGCAAATCGATTTTTTTTTTTCACCGCGCTGGTCCCGAGGAGCTGCGGGCAACAGTTTTTAGGCGAGGCCACGGCTTCGGCCTAGTCCGCAAGACCGGATGCCGTGGAAAAGGCCGAAGCCGCGGCCTCGCCTAAAAACTCCTGCCCGCAGCTCCTCGGGACCGGCGCGGTGTCCACAAAAAAAAAAAAAACTTGATTCAGATTGGGAATCGAGTTTTTATTTTTTAGGAAAATCGTACATTTTTTTTTTAAGAAAATCTCCCAGCCCTAGATGACAGGCTAGTACATTTTCGGCGGACAATGGTTTGACGTCAGATTTTTGTATGGTCAGTACACAAATCCGTCACACAAAAGTCGAAAGTACAAACACGCATGCTCGGAATCAATGCTCACCAAACACGAAATTAGTAGAAGGGGCCCAAAGGGTGGCGCTCAAGAGCTTAAATTCCTCGTAGTACATCACTACCTTCGTGTTTGTGGCAGGACAATTGTGTACCATTGGTATTCAAGACAAGTTCCTGGCACACGCCCTTTTGACAAAAATCAGACGCTCGGTTGGCCAACAATTGTACCGTGTGTACGAGGCTTTAGATTTACCAAAAACCATGTAGTGCAAGGGCCTGCCTGATTGCATGCAAATTGAAACTCTTAAGGTTTGACCTCATAATATATGGTTTTGGTAAATCCGGAGGAAAAAAATCTACAGAAAATTGTATAGTGTGTATCCAGCTTTAAACTGGAGAGTGCAAAATCTGGTGCAGCTCTGCATAGAAACCAATCAGCTTCCAGGTTTTCTTGTCAAAGCTTCATTGAACAAGGTGAAGTTAGAAGCTGATTGGCTACCATGCACAGCTACACCAGATTCTGAACTCTCCAGTTGTGTTAAATCAACCACACAGTGTCACGTTGCTGATGCAAGAGAAAGTGTTGGTGTGTTTATAGGATTTCATGATGACTTGCATTTACTGGATGTCCTAGTCTTGTAGGTTGAATGCCACTAGATGCCATTCAACTCTGGACTGTGGACATCTTGTGGTAAAAAGGAAGTACTGCAGGGGACAGCTCCCGATTAAAGGTGAGTATTGCAGCGTGTTGCTTTTTTTTTTTTTTTAACTTAAAGCTGCTGCTGGAGGTCCATTTTATAAAAGAAAAATGCCCAGAGTTGAGTTTTAGGGTGACTACATTTACCATAGGGCTGGCTGGTCAATCCTTAGAAGTAAAGTAGTACCTAGGATGAGTGACATCTTCAACATTACAAAACAACTCTAATGTCTTGAATGTGACTGCCGTCAGCTATGTCAGTCACATTGTCTCTGTCAAAGGCGGTATCAGTATTTAGGTAAAATTGCTGATTGGCCAGCTTAGAATATCACTCAGCCCTTTAAGCGCAAGATCATTGCACTGAAATTGCCGAAAACTGTTTTGAGACAAAGTTTTATTTTGTACTCCAGGGTGTTTGATATTATTATTTTTGCTTTTTACTATCACTGATACTAGGGGTTATAACAGAAACATCTTCGGACAGTATGGTTAGTTGATGGAACCGACAAATACGCATTTGTGATGTTTTTGTACTCTTTATTCACAGATTGCATCTATGACAATGACTGAGCCAACTTTGACATTTCCCTGCAAATTCATACATCACCCTTCCTATAGAATTTTGCTCAGCAAGAACGGGATTGTCACGTCATACAAAATATTGTTGTAAATATGATCACTTCAGTATGCACTTGTGTTTTCTTGGGAAAAAAAAAATGTTATATGCTGCAAGTACCGTACTTTCTATAAAGGAAAATTACTTGTGACAAAAAAAAAAAAAAAAAAAAAAATCACATTTCTATCAATTTCCTATCAATGTGACATATTAGTCACTAAACATACAGAGTGACTATTGTATATGTTCAGCAAGCATTCTTCTGTTTATGCATGGCCAAACATCTTTCAACATGTTTTAATGTTTTATTGTTCTCGTTGTGCCATATTTTTCTGGTAATATTTCACATTCAGGCTTGTAGCATTAGGGGGTGCACTTATCTGTATGTTGACGCAGTCTTGCAAAAGCCCAGTTATAAGAACGTTACTTGTAGGATAGGCTACCTTGGAGAGGTTAATGTTTTCAAAGCTGTCTATAACCTGAGCTGGGCCCTTGAACATTTATCTTGAAGTGGTTGTAAACCCTTCATTATATACCCACTGAAGGGACCAGCCTAAACAAATTCTTCTACATAAGTTGTATCTGTTTATCTGCAGACCCCTCTCCTCTACAGCTTCCTAAAGCACACATTTAGCAGAACATTTCTGAGATTCAGCAGCCTGGGGGTAGAGATCTGATATCACACATTGCACAGCATATAGCAGGGAGCTGAGTGTAATCTGAGACCTGAGTGGGGGAAAGGACATACCCCCTCCACAAAGTCTCATAGGGAAACATGCACACTTGAGGCTGTCAATCACATGTTATGTGCTCTGCTGGGGGAGGCATTTCCTGGGATTGCTTGGTGTAGGCATAGACTGTCAGTAGTTATCCATGCAGATAGCAGAGGAAGGAGACAGAAATCACACAAAGTGCTTTGGATCAGGGCAAGTACACTCTGTAGAAGGATATGCTTTGTTTTCGGTTTCATTTCAGGCCACTTTAATGACACTCCCATGATAGCATTTATTGAATTCCTGTGGTCTAGGCAATCTGCAGACAATACACATTGTGCTGCTTCCAACATTTTATCCCGTGTACACACGGGCGGACTTTTCAGCATCAAAGGTCCGATGGCCTTTCCGACAGACTTTTGATGGACTTCCGACGGACTTTCGAACGGACGGACTTGCCTACACACGATCACACCAAAGTCCGACGGATTTGTACGTGATGACGTATGACCGGACTAAAATAAGGAAGTTCATAGCCAATAGCTGTCCTAGCGTGGGTTTTCGTCTGTCAGACTAGCATACAGACGAGCGGTTATTTCGACCGAACTCGAGTCCGTCAGAAAGATTTGAAACATGTTCCAAATCTAAAGTCCGTCTGATTTTTGACAGAAAAAGTCAGCTGCAGGTCCGATGAAGCCCACACGCAGTTGGATTGTCCGACGGATTCGTCCCGTCGGACCAGTCCGGTTGAAAAGCCCGCCCGTGTGTACACGGCATTAGAGGATTAACAATATATGTATTGTATATATGTATTGATATTCAAATTAGGGATACATTACTAGAGCTGGCCATACCCCAAGTAAATTGTGATAGGTCCCTGATGGAATCCTCCACACAATATTCTTTAAAAAATCGAAGGAGCCGTGTGGAAAATCGATGGGCGAACAGCAGCTGCATTCAAACAGATGCAGCCCCTGTTCAAGTATTCTGACAGCCACTGGCTGTCAGAATACAATAGCTGGCACTGCATATGTGTCCATCTGTACTGTATAGCAGCCATAATGAAAGAATTCTCTCAGTGTATGGACAACTTAAAGTGACACTGATCTTTATTTTTATTACATCAATTGTTCTAAAATATCAAGTTTACCATTTTTTCAAAAAAGCCTTCTACCATTTATTATGTTCAGGCTTCTGTTTTTTTCTTTTCGATCCTCCGATGATGCGTCTCCCCCCTACAGGACCTGTTTTTTCTGGTCACATGCTCCTCTCTATGCGTACTACAATTCCCATAGCACTGAATATATATGTACATAGATGTGTAGTCCATCTCGCGGGTGAGCGGTAGAGGGTGGCTACATAGGGGGCATAGAGAACAAATGTAGCCGCCCTAAAACGGGAAATCTAAGCATAGCAGAAAAAAAAGATTGCATTTGAGAGATGAATAGATGGCACATTTTACTTATATTTAAACAGACTGCATTTATTTTATTTTATAAAAAAAAAATGTGATTTTATTGCCACTTTAAGTCCTCATGCACACGGACGTTTTTACAGCTGCTTTTTTGAGCTTTTTTTGCAGCTTAAAAAGGCCTGTCTATGTTAGTCTATGGCTTCATGTCCACCTAGGCGTTTTTGAGCTGCAAGTGGCATAGGCGTTTTTAAGCTGTAAAAAAAACCCAGGACCAGTGGGTTCTGAGAGACGTTTTTCAGCTGTAAAAACGCTCTAACGCTGAAAAACGCTCAAAAACGTCATTCACCAACGTTTTTTAGCGTTTTTGATCCATTGAAAAAAAAAAAAAAAAATTTGAAAAAAAAAAAAACACTCAAAAACGCTAACGCGGAAAAACGCTCAAAAACGCTATTGCAAAAACGCTGAAAAACGCTGAAAAAAGTTAAAAAAAATCACTGCAAAGATACTGGCATTTTCATAACGTTTTTTTAACAGCCTGTGTGCATGAGGGCTAAAGGATAAGTTCACCTTTGGGAACATGTTACATGTTTCCACTCCTGCAGCTGGCGCCCAATCCGCTGCCTCTAGTGACAGCAAGCGGGGGATCTCCCCTCTGTGTATCTGCCTGTCCGTATGAGGTACGAGCAGACAGCTACACTGACAGTCTGCAGGAGTCCTGTGTGGCACCCGCGATCTGCTGATCGTGGGTGCGATGTTTTACAGGCTCAAAGTAAATGCAAATTTTTTTTACCGCCAAAAAGATGTGCATTTATTTATTTTATTTTTTTAAAAAGGTGAACTTATCTTTTAAGCCAGAGGTCTCCAAACTATGGCCCATCCGGTTGCTCAGGAACTACATTTCCCATCATGCCTAATGTATATGTAAAGCACTGCATAAAATTAATGGCGCTATATAAGTACCTGAAATAATAATAATAATAATAATAATAACGCCTAGTCATATCTGTGAATGTCAGAGTAGTTATAGTTTAAATAAATGTGTAAAATAGACTATTAATAACCGGTTTGACCACCATGTGGTGCTATAGAGCCATTTTCTGTCAGTCTTTTCTACATTGCAGCTTGTTGGCTACTATACTTCTGTGTCTATATAAAATGTCTTCATATATTTCTTAGTAACCAATCAGAATCCACAGTTCATCACATTTCAGTAATTAGAATATTATTACACAATCAATGATTACTTGCTATATGCTACTGCATTTGAAAATCAACACATCTACATCAAGAGTTGCACAGCTGGGAGAGATTCCAATGGATCAAAAGAAGTTTTTGTTCCTGATTCAGATCTATTCAGCAATGATATGCCATAGAAGTGAAATAACCTCACAAAGAGAAGAACATTTAAATGTTAAAATTTTTATGTGATAAAAGGTATGAGTGCATACAAATAAAGCCTTTTTATAATTTTCATTATACAGGATTTATATAAGGCCAACAGCACTTTATAATAAAAAAGGAGACAGTGCAGTTACAATACCATTCAATACAAAAGGGTATGGATCTCTAATTAATTGTAAATGATAATAGGTATATGCTGTGTGATCATTTTAATTAAAAATGGCACTTAAAAGAGAAATATGGCCAAACCATTTTTTGGGCCGTACTTCTCTTGTGGGTCATAGAAGTGCACTTACTTTTGCTCTCCTGTCACCCACAGTTTATAGTGGGCTATTGTCCACCATCAGCTGATGGGGCAGAACTTCTCCAGGCTCGAGAAGGATCCCGACGATATCGTCAGGATCCACCCGGCTACCTGAATGACAGCTGGCTCCGCCTCTCGGCTCCTGGCTGAGAGCTGCAGCCGGCTGCGCCTGCCCCTGAGCAGACTGAGATTGCTCAGTTTCTCGAGCTTAGATCTGATGTGGGGCTACAGCATCACATCGATTCTACACAGTAGAGGTGAACATCAAGGGCTATGCTTGTTTCATATATCTTCTAAAATGAAAAGCTGAAGTTGACGAGGGATTTTCTCTCACTTTATTGGGACTGTCACAGCGGATTTTTGTAAAGATGATTTGTATTTAGAGAAATACAAAGACAAGGCTGCCACCGCTGAACCCCTTTTAAAAATCGAATTGCCTGACTGTCATGTTGATCTTTTGGCTTCAATACTTTCTGACTTGGGATAAGCATGCAGATCAGGAATGAGACCCTGTTCACACCTGAGCGCGGTGCTGAAAACCTGCGTTCTGTGCACGTTTCCCACGCAGCGTTCATTCAGCGCGGCAGCCAAGCTTCTAGCAGAAAATCTCCTTGGCAGCCAGCAGAGCCAGCACAAATTCCCTTGGTGTATCTACATTCAAAAACAAAAATGTAAGATTTTGCAGATCACTAGTGCTTAGTGCGGCGATTGCATTCATTTTCTCTTTTCAAGCTTCTTTTGCTTTATTTTTGCTTGGTAACCCTGCAAATAACACACTTCCTGTTTCTAGATGTCCACGTCATTCCTCTACTGTATCTATGGAGGGAATCATGGATGTCACCCTAGGTTGTTCTCCTATTATGCAGTACAAATATGTCTGTATCTATTCATCTCCATTACACGGGGTGAAGGGCAGTTGGTAGTGTACTTACCCACATTTGCCGACCGGCCGCAATTCATATACTGTGGCAGGTCGGCTCTATTGTGCGAAACAGCGTACCTGTATGTAATTCCGTGCAATAGCCAGTGGGGGGCGCGCGCTGATTGGCCACAGGGGGAGCTAATTAGCGGGTCCAGCGGACGCAATGTACACCAGCCACCCACGATCCCTCCCCAGAGACACAGAACAGTGATCTGCCATTGTAAACAAGGCAGATCGCTGTTCTGACAGGGATGAATAGAGTGATCTTGTGTTCCTGCTAAGCAGGAACACAAATCGCTCTTTTCATCCAGGGAGTCCATCCCCCACACAGTTAGAAAGCACCCCCTAGGGCAGTGATGGCGAATCCTGGCACCCCAGATGTTTTGGAACTACATTTTCCATAATGCTCAACTACACTGCAGAGTGCATGATCATCATGGGAAATGTAGTTCCAAAACATCTGGAGTGCCAAGGTTCGCCATCACTGACCTAGGGACACACTTAACCCTTTGATCGCCCCTGTGGTTAACCCCTTCCCTGCCAATGTAAACAATGCAGATCTCTGTCCTGTTAGCGAGGATGTGATGTTTTTTTTTCCGTGCAAAGCAGGGAAAGAAACCCATCACATCCCTTAGTGAAAGCAGCACACATAGTACACAAGAACACTGGTTAGACAAACATTTAACCCTTTGATCACCCTAGATGTTTCACCCCTTCCCAGCTGGTGTCATTAGTACAGTGAAAGTGCATACTTTTAGCACTGATCACTGTATTAGTGTCACTGGTTCCAACAAAGTGTCAGTTATTGTCCGCTGCAATATCGCAGTCCCACTATAAGTCGCTGATCACCGCCATTAATAGTATAAAAAAAATGAAAACAAAATTTTAGTTTATATATAATAGTTTGTAGACGGTATAACTTTTGCTCAAACCAATCTCTATACACTTATTGGGATTTTTTTTTACCAAAAACATGTAGCAGAATACATATTGGCCTCAATTTATGAAGAAATGTGATTTTTTTTTTCTTATTGGATTGGATGTTTCATAGCAGTAAGTAAAAAATATTGTTTTTTTTAATTTTTTTTAATTTTCAAAATTTTTGTTTATAGCGCAAAAAATAAAAAACCCAGTGGTGATCAAATACCACCAAAAGAAAGCTCTATATGTGGGGAAATGACACAACTTTCATTTGTGTACAGCGTTGCACAACCACACAATTGTCAGTTAAAGTAACGCAGTGCCGTATCTCTAAAAATGACCTGGTCATGAAGGGGGGTAAATCTCCCAGAAGTTAAGTGGTTACTGGCACCCCAAATGCATCTCACAAATGCAGCCCTATTGCCAACACCAAATTGCATAGTACCACAGTGCCATGTGGTTTGTGGCAGTGCGTTCTAAAAAAAGTTGTGCTCGCACTACATTTTTGTGTTCCAGTGAGTTTTGCAGCCCATTTAAACGAATAGGCTTCAAAACTAGAGTGGACCAGAAATGCATGGGAACATGCGCATTCCATTGTGATCAGGCCTTAAAGTGTAAGTAAAACGCCCTATCGTTTTCAGCCAAGGAAGCTGCCATCTTTGCCTCTGTTTAACCACTTAAGGACTGACCTCTTTTTGAGATTTGTTGTTTACAAGTTAAAAATAGTTTTTTTTGCTAGAAAATTACTTAGAACCCCCAAACATTATACTTTTTTTTTTCTAACACCCTAGAGAATAAAATGGCGGTCGTTGCAATACTTTCTGTCACACCGTAATTGCACAGCGGTCTTACAAACGCACTTTTTTTGGAAAAAGTACATTTTTTGAATTAAAAAATAAGACAACAGTAAAGTTAGCCCAATTTTTTTTTTTTATATTGTGAAAGATAATGTTACGCCGAGTAAATTGATATCCAACATGTCACGCTTCAAAATTGCGCCCGCTCGTGGAATGGCGACAAACTGTTCCCCTTAAAAATCTCCATAGGCGACGTTCAAAAAATTCTACAGGTTGCAAGTTTTGAGTTACAGAGGAGGTCTAGGGGTAGAATTATTGCTCTCGCTCTAACGATCGCGGTGATACCTCACATGTGTGGTTTAAACACAGTTTTCATATGCGGGCGCTACTCACGTATGTGTTCGCTTCTGCACGCGAGCTCAGCAGGACGGGGCGTGTTTAAAAATTATTTTATTTGTTTTCTTATTTATTTTACCTTTTTTATTTTATTTTTTTAATAAAAATTGTGTCACTTTTATTCCTATTAAAAGCAATGTAAACATCCCTTGTAATAGAAAAAAAGCATGACAGGACCTCTTAAATTTGAGATCTGGGGTCAAAAAGATCTCATATTTACACTAATATACAATTAAAAAAAAAAAGAAGAAAATACCCAGGAAAGAGAAGCATCTGATTGCCTCCGCCGATACCGATGGCTCTGGTAAGCAGCGAAGGGCACCGGAGAGCGGCGGGAGGGGGGGCCCTCTCCTGCCGCCGATAAAAGTGATCTTGCGGCGAATCCGCCGCAGAGACCACTATTATCGGAAACTGGACCGCCCGCTGAAGAAGAGGATACTGGGGTTATGGCAACTAGCTGCTGCCACAACAACGATACTCCTCTTCATAGGGAGGACGTATATCGGCGTGTGGCAGTCCGGAAGTGGTTAATCTTCATCTGCCATGATGCTGCACATGTGATCAGTTATGACACCAGCCATTGGATGGTTTGACAGTTTGGTTGAGAGCACAACCAATGAGAGTGTTACATTTCTGGTAGGTGCCGGAAATTAAACAGTTTTTTAAAACTGGTAAATGGATAGGTTTATTTCCGCTTTAAGACAGGAGATGTTTTACTGGCTAGGCCATTACATGAAAATAAAGGAAAAAAAGCCTAAACAAAGAAAACAAATGCAGCTACCACATTTAAGCACTGGTAGATGCAACTTATCACATTTTTGTCTTTGGGTTTAGATACGCTTTAATTGATGCCATACTTTCACAACCTATAAGCTAGAACTCTTTTAGCTGTCAGTTTCAGTTGTACTGAAAGTATTGCACCGCCAGCTCTGGGGTGTCTTTTGTGGTTGTGCTGTCCAATCATATTAGTGTTATACCGAGGATAGCCAGTCAACTGGGGTAGTAAGGGAGATACACAAGACATTTGCCTTAGGAGAAGAAAGTCTAAATCTTCTTATAGGTTGCTACTCCATATAATAGGCAAGAGCCGTACAATAATGACAAGGCGTGCAAATGGAGGACAAGAGCAGATAAAACCTGACTTTCAGATTAAAGATGAGGAACGTGATTCACTGTATGAAAAGGACTATAAAACAGTTCAGATTTGACTACATTACCTTATGTGGTTTGTTTTTCTGTCTGTTAAAAATGTCACTGCCATTGCCCAATGTCAGATGGGCGACAAAATCAACAGCATCAGATTTGTTAGGAGGTTTCCTTGTTTATTCCCAATTGGAATCTCGCCCTTGTCAGCTGAAGCAACCGAATCCCCCTCCCATTGCAAATGCTGCTGAATCTCGATCTCTAGCAAGGGAGTGATTCCCTAGTCCAGGGATATGCAATTAGCGGACCTCCAGCTGTTGAAAAACTACAAGTCCCATCATGCCTTTGCCTTTGGGTGTCATGCTTATGGCTGTCAGAGTCTTGCTATGCCTCATGGGACTTGTAGTCTTGCAACAGCTGGAGGTCCGCTAATTGCATATCCCTGTCCTAGTGGATCCTGCCACTCCTGATTGCAACCAATCAAAAAAACGCAGGGTCACTAGCAGCCAGAGGTCGCCCATCTGACATCAGCCTTTCTGTTATATTGCAAAATATTGATGTATGTACTGTACTTGAATTGACCTTTTTTTTAATCTTTAAATCCTGAGATATGCTGTAATAATAAATTGCTACTTTGTATTAACATTCTAAGAACAAAATAAATATGCCATTAGTTTGTTAGTCTTTGATAAAATTTCATGCACTGGAACAGAATGTTTATATAAGGGTTTTCTGTAAATATGCATTTTGCTTTCAATAGTTTTTATTGAATTTTATAAGTACAAAATTGTAGTACAAGGTCAAACCTATGTATCAAATATGACCACATTTTCCTTTCCAAGCGTTTTACTAGTTATGATGTTTTTAGTTCATATGTAAGGACAAAGAATGAAGAATAAATATGTCACAATAGAACTACCAAAATTGCTGTCTACTGTCTGTCTCCACGTTTATGAAATTCCAGGTATGGAATTAAAATTAAAATGAATATTATACTTAAAGTGAACCTGTGCTTAGCCCATACAAGGAAAGCATCAGGTTCACTATAATGGTGGTTCCACCAATAGTACATACTCATCTTTTCTTCCCTGCCATGCCACTCTGTTCCCCGGAGCATATCCACTTGCCGACCACCTAACTGGGAAAATACATAATTAATTTACAGTTCAATACCGGGGTTATGGGTGCAGCTAGATGCAAACCCCCCCCCAGCAATAAAATGTTCCTCAGTCGCTGCTCTTTCTGCTAAAAGCTAATTAGTAGGGGTGCAACGGATCAAAAAACTCACGGTTCGGATCGTTCCACGGATCAGGAGTCACGGTTCAGGTCATTTTAGGATAGACAAAAAAAATCTCCCCCACTGTAATATCCACAATCTCCCCCACTGTAATAATATATTATCAGGGTATGGCAGAGTATTGGCAGGGTATTGGCAGATATATTGGCAGGGTATTGGCAGGGTATAGCAGAGTATTGGCAGGGTATAGCAGAGTATTGGCAGGGTATGGAAGTGTATTGGCAGGGTATGGCAGAGTATTGGCAGGGTATGGCAGAGTATTGCAGAGTATTGGCAGGGTATGGAAGAGTATTGTCAGGGCATTGCAGAGTATTGTCAGGGCATTTCAGAATATTCTCAGGGAATTGCAGAGTATTGGCAGGGCATTGCAGAGTATTGTCAGGGCATTTCAGAATATTCTCAGGGAATTGCAGAGTATTGGCAGGGCATTGCAGAGTATTGGCACTGCTGCCATCTGAACTCTCCCCTCCACTGTACAGATCAGTACACAGAGGGGAGAGAGGAACCTGCGTCATGACATGACGCCGATTTGTTACAAGTGATCGCTCTGTCATTTGACGGAGCGATCACGTGGTAAACGGGCGCCGGGTGTGTCTCCGGAGCTAGGCCGAAGCCGCGGCCTTTCCTATGGCCGAGGCCACAGAGCGATCCGCGGCTCGCGGGTGTCCCGATCCGCGGAGGTTTATCCGTACGGATCGCGGATCAATGACGATCCGTTGCACCCCTACTAATTAGCCACTGGATTTAGAAGCGGCAGTAGTGGGCACCCCCCTCTTCCACTTTCCGGTAATTCTCTGGCTTAAATGGCTCATCGGGAAGCTCGGGAACCAATCTGGCGGTGGCAGCGGCTGGCCATGCCATAGAGATTAGCTGAGCAAAGATGGCCTCCACTCATCTCTATGGCCTAGGACAGGGATATGCAATTAGCGGACCTCCAGCTGTTGCAGAACTACAAGTCCCATGAGGCATAGCAAGGAGGCCTAGGAGGTTGGGAGTGAAGTCATGATGTCACTTCTGGTTCACAGCCGAGGTAAACAAAGCCTTTTTTTTTTTTTTTGGAAAGCATTAGACCAATAGGATATTTTTTGATCTGATGCTTTTCATTGTAGAGGAGAGATGTGGGGTCTTATTCGCCCCAGATCTCTTCATAAAGAGGAGCTGTCACGCTTTATTGTTGTCACAAGAGATGTTTACATTTCTTGTGAGAGCAATTAAAGTGGTCAAAAAAAAAAATTAAAGGTGTAAAAAATAAAAAAAATGCAATAAAAAAAATTATGTAAAGCAGCCCTTTTCCCCCATGCTTGCGTGCAGTGGCGAACAAATAGGCAAGTCATGCCCACATATGTAAACGGTGTCCGCACCACACATCACCGCAAAGTTATAGCAAGAGCAATATTTTGAGTACTAGACCTCCTCTGTAACTCTAAACTAGTAGCCTGTAATCATTTTTAAAGTGTCGCCTATGGAGATTTTTAAGTACTATAGTTTGGCACCATTCCACAAGCGTATGCAATTTTAAAGCATGACATGTTAGGTATCTATTTACTCTGCATATCATAGTTTTTAATATTTATAAAAAAATGGGTTATATATTGCATTTTTTAATTTTAATTCAATAAAGTGTATTTTGTCCCAAAAAAAATGCGTTTGAAAAACCACTGCACAAATACTGTGTGACATAAAAAATTGCAAGGACCGCCCTTTTATATTCTAGGGCCCCTGCTAAAAGAATATATAATGTTTGGGGGTTCTAAGTGTTGTGCAGAGTATTGAAATCATGCGCTGCAAGCTTCTTGTTTGCAGCAATAGCTTTGCTTTTATGGAGGATTAGCAGAACATATCTTAAAGCATGTCTTTATCATGGAACAGGAAACAGGAACATAGAAAAACACACTGGGGAAAGCAAACACTTCCTCTCATTACATTACCATAGATAACACACTATAACACTACAGCGCCACCTGCTCCATAGATAGGTATAGTGCATACAGTATTGTCAGTTTATAAGCAACCATGCTGTTGTTCTTTCCAACACCCCTTCTCAACAGCATGTTTGTCTAATTATATTCAGCTTCTTCTGGAAATAATTATGACGTTCCTTCAACAAAGGCTTGGTGAGTACATCAGCAGTCATCTCCTCTGACGGGCAATATTGAATGTCAATAACACCTCGCTCTTGATTGTCCCTCAGTAGGTGATAGTTGACATTGATGTGTTTGGTCCTACATCCCTGGTTGTCTTCAAAAAATGGGAACCGGTTTTGACATTTCTATCTCAATGTCCACAAAAAGTTGACAAATCCATATTGCTTCTTGACATGCGTGTGCTGCCTTAATGTACTTTGCTTCAGTTGCAGACAGAGTGACAGTTGTTTGCTTTCGACTAGACCAAAATTATGGTTACTTCCCTATACTGGACTATGAATCCACTTGTGGATTTGCAGTCTGTGCAGTCACCAGCCCAATCAGCATCCACATATCCGACCACTTTTGGATCTGATGTTGCTGGTAACAGTAACTTCATCTGATTTGTTCCTTTGAGGTACTGCATCACTCTTTTTATTGCATTCCAGTCACGCTGACAAGGATCTGAGACTTTCCTGCATAGTATGCCTACTGCTGCAGCTATGTCTGGTATCACTATTGCAAATTGGATGCAGATTTCTCCGCATCCAATTCACATGTCAGGAGATTGTGACCGACACTCTATGGAGCTGGTTCACATATCTCCGGAGCTGCTCCGGTGCGAATTGCACAGGAGTCCTGTGTGTCTTCTGCTCCGTTTCAGGTCCGAATTCAGCCAAATATTAGGACTGAAATTGGACCTGAAACGGTATCGGCTTCGATCGGATCTCCGATCTAGTAACCCAGAAGCGATATCATGACATCACTTACGTTTTACTCGGCTGCCAATGGCGCTGATTTAAAAAAAACCCTAGTATTCCAAAATGTCGATTTTGGCATTTGAATACTTTTAAGTGCAAAGGAGGGATTTGGGGTCGACACGACCGCTAGAGTGAGAGCAATAGTTCTAGCACAGAACCTCCTCTGTAACTCTAAACTAGTAACCTGTAGAAATTTTTAAAGTGTCGCCTATGGTGATTTTTAAGTACCGTAGTTTGTCCCCATTCCACGAGTGTGTGCCATTTCAAAGCATGACCTGTTAGTTATCTATTTATTGGGCGTAACATCATCTTTCACATTATACAAAAAAATTGGGCTAACTTTACTGTTTTTTTTTTTTTTTTAATTAATGAAAGTGTATTTTTTCCCAAAAAAATGCGTTTGAAAGACCGATGCGCAAAAATACCCTGTGACATAAAATATTGCAATGATCACCATTTATTCTCTAGGGTCCCTGCTAAAATATATATATATATATATATATATATATATATAAATAATGTTTGGGGGTTCTAAGTAATTTTCTAGCAAAAATTACGGATAGCAACAAATGTCAGAAAAAGGCTTAGGCATGAAAGGGTTAAAAAACAATTTTTATTTTATTTTTGATTATTTTGGGCTAGTTCTCCAATGATAATGAAAAAGAAACCAGGAGAAATCCGTTGCCATTTACCACCAAATGAAAGCCCAATCTGTCCTGAAAAAAAACACGGTATAATCCACCTGGATACACAAAGTAGTTGCAATGATATGTACAGTTTTACGAACACATGTCAGAGTTCCAAAATTGTGTTCAGGCGTTACCATGTGTTCTACCATCAGTCAATAAGGGGTTAATGAACAATCAGAGGCCATAATAGGAAAAATAATTCAAGCGATAAAAATGAACTGTATAAGGAGGGTACAGGGGGAGGGTAAGTGGGCACAGTACAGGGGAAAGGAGGGCACCGTACAGGGGGAGGGTAAGTGGACACAGTACAGGGGGCAGGAGAGTACAGTACAGGGGGCAGGAGAGTACAGTACAGGGGAAAGGAGGGCACAGTACAGGGGGGAGGGTAAGTGGACACAGTACAGGGGGCAGGAGAGTACAGTACAGGGGAAAGGAAGGCACAGTACAGGGGAAAGGAGGGCACAGTACAGGGGGAGGGTAAGTGGGCACAGTACAGGGGAAAGGAGGGCACCGTACAGGGGGAGGGTAAGTGGGCACAGTACAGGGGAAAGGAGGGCACCATACAGGGGGAGGGTAAGTGGACAGTACAGGGGGCAGGGAGGTAAAGTATAGGGGCAGTAATGTATAATATAGAGCTGCTTTCACAGATCCTAGCTATTCTGGCAGGCTGTCACTGGGGTAAGAAAGAAAGAAAAGGAAAAGAACATCCATCATATAAGTGTGTACCACAATAACATGCTGTAGTGTGATAGATATCAAGAATGGTTAATATATGTACATTCCAAAGTGCTGGTACAATAAATAATAAGCATAAAACATACATGTCACACAAAAAAAAATCCAACAAAACTGTGCTGTGATAAACTTGTGCAGATCCACTGAAAACTATTTGCTCGTACGTCAGTGTACCATCACCAAAACAAAGCACATACCATTTGCTTACCAAAAAAAATTGACTCCTTAACCAGTTGACATCTGCGCTATAGCCGAATGACGGCTACAGCGTGGACCCGAATTCCCGGGAGGCCGTCATATGATGGCCTCCCCTGTGCACGCGCGTGGAGCGCGCTGTGATCACCGAGTGACTGAGACTCGGGTGATCACCGATCCGAGAAAGGGGCCGGTCCCGGCCCCTTACCATGTGATCAGCTGTCAGCCAATGACAGCTGATCACTTCTTCAAAACAAAAGCTCTGTGATCGTTTTTTTTTTCTCCTCACGCTGACAGCACGAGGAGAAAAAAAAAACGATCACCGGCTCATCAGCAAGGGGCATCGGTCCCGAAGAGGAAGAGGCAATTCTGCCTCAATTGTGCCACTAGTACCCCCTGCCAGTGCCACCTATCAATGCCCATGAGTGCCACCTATTAATGCCTACAAGTGCCACCTATCAATGCCCACAAGTGCCACCTATCAATGCCCACCAGTGGTGCCAATCAGTGCCACCTAGCAGTGCTGTCTATCAGTGTACCAGATCAGCGCCCATTATTGCCACCCATCAGTGCCCATCACTGCCACCCATCAGTGCCCATCACTGCCACCTATCGGTGCCCATCACTGCCATCAGCGTATATCAATGAAGGAGAAAAATGACCTTTTTTTAAATTTTATAACAAAATATAAAAATGTTTTATTTATTTTTTTTAATTCGGTCTTTTTACATTTTTTTACCAAAAAATAAAAACCGCAAAAGGTGATCAAATACCACCAAAAGAAAGTTCTATTTGTGGGAAAAAAATGATAAAAATTTCATTTGAGTACAGTGTTGTATGACCGCGCAATTGTCATTCAAAGTGCGTCAGCGCTGAAAGCTGAAAATTGGTCTGGATCGGAGGGGGGGGGGGTTTAAGCGCCTGGTAAGCAAGTGGTTAAACTTATGAGGTCACGTGCACTTGTCATCTGCTGGATATTTACAACCACTTCACTCAAACAACAACACTGCAGGTAGAGTAGCTTGGTCCGTTACCAACCACAGGGAATCCTGTACATACAAAGAATAAAGCAAGACCAGGACAAGTAAACAATTTGTTGCTTCATCCTAGTAAAGTTTGCTGTAAGTAGATTAATAAAGCAGTGCCGTATGTCCTGGTAATGCATACAGTATATTTTATTCTTTGCATACACGGGGTTGCTGGGGTTTGTACCTGACCAGGCAGAGTGGTGAAAGGCTGCTCCTGGGACAATGCTACTATAAAATGCATTGTCACTTTTTTGAGTGAAGTGGCTGTAAATAGCCTGCGGATGACAGGTGCATGTAACTTCATAAATGTAAGGAATCAAATTTTTTGGTAAGCAAATGGCATGTGCTTTGTCTTGGTACACCGAAGTCTGTTCTTTGTCTTGGTACACCGAAGTCTGTTCTTTGTCTTGGTACACCGAAGTCTGTTCTTTGTCTTGGTACACCGAAGTCTGTGCAAACAGCTTGCAGTGGATCTGCACAAGATTATCACAACACAATTGGTGTGTGTGTGTGTGTATATATATAATATAATAATTCTTGACATCTATCACATTTCACTTTCACATGAAGGGTCCAATCGGGTCCACCTGTCAGTTTTTCAGGCAGACCTGATCGGACCTCCATTCTCCTCTATGGAGCGGTGGATGTAAATGGACTTGTGTCTGATTACACCCGTCTACCTTCAATCCGACCCAACAAAAACAAACTGAAGGGGATCCATTACCCTCTGTCTGGGTGGGCAGTAGCCCTGCTGAGTCTGTCCCATGTGAAAGGGGCCTCAGTGATGTTTTGTCCCATCACCTTTGCTCTGTCTGCCCCCCATGTATTCTCTAACTGCCCCATCTCTCTTATTTCCCCTTCTCTGCCCCATCTATCCCTCCTCTATCTCTAGATGGTCCCTATTATGTACATGCAGCAGGCTGTGTAATGGATACAGTCACACATGATACAGCTCCTTCCCTTCCTCTGAGGATCCATGCCATTCCTGCTACTGTGCTTGCTGGCCCCTCCCCCTGGTCTCACTCGGCCCCTCCCCCTGGTCTCACTCGGTCCCTCCCCTCCTCCTCTCACGTACCTCCCACTTCACCTACGAGTATGCTGGAATGGAGGAGGTTCTGGCACCGCCCACGTGGGAGGAGATTCTATTGGAGAGAAGCAGCAACTGATCGATGTGCTGAAATGAAAGGCCATCGTCTCTGGTCTGCCTTTCATGTGGGAGGAGGAGGAGGAGGAGGGAGAAGCTGGTGTTAGTATGGAGGCAGCAGCTGAAGCTCACAGTGCCCGGCGCTGCACGTTACCTGTCTGATGTTTGCTGTGCTGAGCAGGGCGGTGCCAGCATAAGCACTTGAGGGACCTGTCGGCTTCAGTACCGCCCCCTAAAGTCGCTGCCTTATGTGATCCGGTGTACTGTCATATTGCGCTCCCCATCATAGAATGCTACGGAAGTGACGTTCCGTCGCCGCCATCTTGCTACACCCCCACACTCGTCCACGGTAAGGATACACTAAGAGGGGGGGGAAAGCGGACATGTTGTTACACCCACCGGAGTTTTGCATTTTACACACATTTATAACAGTAAAGTCAGTTTATATAAGTGAAATACATGACTTACAACTCCCTCTGACTACTTAGATTTTGAATTTTAAAAGCAGCGGCAGCCCTGCTCATCTCACAGGTTTGCTAATCTGACAGAAGTTCGCTGCTTTTAAAATTGAACATCTAAGCAGTCTGTTCAAAGTCCTGTATTTCACTATATAAACTGACTTTACTGTTATAAATACCTGTAAAATGCAAAACTCCGGTGGGTGTAACAACATGTCCGCTTTCCTCCCCTTCTTACTGTGGACGAGTGTGGGGTGTAGCAAGATGGCGGCAACGGAAAGTCACTTCCAGAGCATTCTATGATGGGGAGCGGAATATGACACTACACCGGAGCGGTCAGCTCCTGTCTCCCGCCCCCTGAGCTGGTCTTAAAGAGGAGTTCCAGTCAAAAAAAAATTAAAAGTCAGCAGCTACAAATACTGCAGCTGCTGACTTTTAATTGGACACTTACCTGTCCCAGGGTCCAGCGATGCGGGGGATCGAAGCCCCGCTTGTCTCCCCCTCCGTTCAGCGGCGCCGGCATTGCAACTGTGGGCGCCGGGCTGTGGCTTCACAGCCTGGCACCCACTGCGCATGCGCGAGCGGCGCCGCACGCTGTGATTGGCTGCTCAGTCACCTGGGACCTGTAATGGGTCCCAGATGATTGACAGGAGGGAGGGAGCAGAGCTGAGCCCTTCCTGTGCCGAGGGGGAAGTGATGTCACCAGCCCAGGCAAAAGAAGAGGCAGACTACGAGGGACCCCCTAGCAACAGGCATTTAGAGGTAAGTAAAAAAAAAAAAAAATATCCAAATGTTTTTTTGTATTTTTTTTTAGGATTTTTCATGTAGTTTTTTTTTTTTGGGGTGGAACTCCACTTTAAATGCAGTCCTTTGATCTCTCCGATGAGTGCATTGTAGACCAGCCGGGATTCGGGACACTTTTCTGATGGCGGGGAGATCCTTGCTGCCAGCCTCAGAGGCGGCTCTTTAACTAGGTAGATTAGACGGCAGCGAGCGCGAGGCCCCTATACGTGCGAGGCCCTTAGGCGGCCGCCTAATATGCCTAATTAGAGAGCCGCCTCTGTGAACAATGAACGCTGGATTTATTTTTAGCTTACGTCAGTGAAAATTAAAAATTGAAGAAGACAAGCAGATAAGATCCAGTCCTAACCCCCCCCCCCCCCCCCATACACCTCTATGTAGTGAAATGTAGGGAATTATTCCACAGCAATCATACATTGGGATAAACAACATGGGGAGGTTTAACCCTTTAACAGGCAGGAATGCTACTGAACAAACAAATCGCAGCAGTGCTGTAAAGCAGAGTGCAAGAATTTAACTGACAAAACAAATCACAGCAGTGCAGTCAAGCCAGGTGCAGCCTAACTGCCGCTATGACATCATAGTAGCAGTGCTTGAACAGCTGCAGCCTGTTGCCATGACAACATAGAGGCAGTGTTTGAACTGATATAAACTGACCTCAGCAGAGGATGTGTGTCAGTTGAGCTTGACTCCTTGTAGTGAACACACTTGTGTGAACTGCTCTGGTAATACTCATTGGATTTTCTAAGCGAATATTCATATTTCTTTCTGATTAACTGAGAGAATACTCTTATCTTAATTTCTTTGTCACTTTTCTGCATTCTTTGTGACAAATTTGGAAAATGAGCCTTCTAAAAGCGATCGCCATTTTCTGTTTTCTGCACCTGGCATTTGGTGTGGAAATTGCTCATGGCCGGCCATTGTACACCCTCATAGAGGCTACAGCCGGCTCTAAACTGGTGATCCCATGTGAGGTCACCACCAATCATCTCTCTGGTGCAATCCGTGTTGGGTTTGAGTGGGGAATGACTCCGAAAGGAGGCGGTCCTTACACTCCTATCATGCAACGCGATATCACCAACCTACAGAAGCACCAAATTAAAAGGTTTCACCGCTCGGATAAAGTGGATTGCACCTTGGCCATCAGGCCGGTTCTGCAAAGTGACAGCGGAACCTACGAGGTCCATCTCACCATGAACAACGTTAGGCATCAGCCATTCAAGAAGGTCATCGTTCACGTGACTGGTAAGTGTTACAGGATTTATTTATTTTATTTTTTATTTCAGGTACTTATATAGCACCGTCAATTTACGCAGCGCTTTACATATACATTGTACATTCACATCAGTCCCTACCCCTCAAGGAGCTTACAATCTAAGGTCCCTAACTCACATTCATACATACTAGGGACAATTTAGACAGGATCCAATTAACCTACCAGCATGTCTTTGGAGTGTGGGAGGAAACCGGAGTACCCGGAGAACATGCAAATTCCAAGCAGGTAGTGTCGTGGTTGGGATACGAACCAGTGACCCTTCTTACTGCTAGGCAAGAGTGCTACCACTACACCACTGTGCCGCCCGTGGGATTTGGTTTATTGTTCATTCTATGAGGGTCTTCTCCTGCTATAGGGGGGTCTACTGAGGACCAGGCTGGGCAGGCACAGCTCAGCGTACTTGTGGGCTGCTGGGTAATCTTTTAACCCTTTCCCTGACAGTTTTCTCCCCCACACATCTTGCACCAAAAAATCATCAACACAGGAGACGGCTGGTCATTGCAATCTGATGTACTGTATTTCCCCATCATTTCTCACACTATACACCTATAGGGACCATTACACTGACACTATGGCCAAAATGTCATCTATGGTCCAGTCTGTCACTATCAGTAATGTAGCAGTCTTTGTTTGAGTCCTTCATCCCCCATAACAGTTGATGACCTGCCAGGAAGTCTGTTGTTTATCAGCTTCACCTGTTTACCAAAACAAGCTCTCCAGCAAAAGTGACAGTTAGACCTCATGCACACTGGACGTTAAAATAACGTTATAAAAACACCAGTAGCTTTGCAAGTTTTTTTCAATGATTTTTAACGTTTTTGCATTAGCGTTTTTAGTGGGGTTTTTTTTGCGTTTTTCCGCGTTAGCGTTTTGGGTTTTTTTTTTTTTTTTGAATAAAACATTTTTTATTTTTTCAATGGATCAAAAACTGGAAGAATGTAATTTTACTGCGCTATCCTAATAAATCAATTGAGAAAAACAACTGCAACTATAATGTGAGACACACACACTAAATGTAACAAAAAGGAAAAAAGCTGTGCTATATACCGTATTTATCGGCGTATAACACGCACCCCAATTTAGGAGGGAATTTTAAGGAAAAAAAACTTTTAGGAGGGAAGTTGAAGGGAAAAAAACTTACATTTAAATGCCCTTCATTGCAGCCTTGTCAGTGCAGCCTTGTCAGTGCAGCCTTCCCCAGTGCAGCCTTGTCAGTGCAGCCTTCCCCAGTGCAGCCTTGTCAGTGCAGCCTTCCCCAGTGCAGCCTTGTCAGTGCAGCCTTGTCAGTGCAGCCTTGTCAGTGCAGCCTTCCCCAGTGCAGCCTTGTCAGTGCAGCCTTGTCAGTGCAGCCTTCCCCAGTGCAGCCATGTCAGTGCAGCCTTGTCAGTGCAGCCTTGTCAGTGCAGCCTTCCCCAGTGCAGCCTTGTCAGTGCAGCCTTGTCAGTGCAGCCTTCCCCAGTGCAGCCTTCCCCAGTGCAGCCTTCCCCAGTGCAGCCTTGTCAGTGCAGCCTTCCCCAGTGCAGCCTTGTCAGTGCAGCCTTTCCCAGTGCAGCCTTGTCAGTGCAGCCTTTCCCAGTGCAGCCTTGTCAGTGCAGCCTTCCCCAGTGCAGCCTTGTCAGTGCAGCCTTCCCCAGTGCAGCCTTGTCAGTGCAGCCTTCCCCAGTGCAGCCTTGTCAGTGCAGCCTTCCCCAGTGCAGCCTTGCCCCAGTGCAGCCTAGGATCCCCTGTCCCTGCCTTCCAGGGCTTCAAAATCGCGGTCCGCGATTTGAAAATGGCGCCACCGGCGCCGAGGTACACAGAGCCGGTCCTCGGCTCTTTCCGGCGGCTCTCGTTTACTTTCGGCTCCACTCGTAGTCCCGAGCGGAGCTATCGCCGAGGACCGGCTCTGTGTACATCGGCTCCGGCGGCGCCATTTTCAAATCGCGGTCCGCGATTTTGAAAATGTGACAGCTCGGGATCGGCGGGGATCGGCGTATAACACGCACCTGCGACTTTCCCCTGATTTTAAGGGGAAAAAAGTGCGTGTTATACGCCGATAAATACGGTACTTATTGTGATCAAAGAGTAAAGTGACTTATAGGTGATTATTCTGATAAATGGAGATATGAAAACTCCATGTAACCCAATATTGCATAAATATTGAACGTTAACACAAGTGAAGTATACAAAAAATATCAGTAAGAAACAATGAAAATTGCAAGAGTTCTCCAAAAATTCCAATCCACTCCAATGGGCTGAAGGAGATCACAAGTGCCTGTGGCTTTTATCCCCAGCCCCGGGTCTCTGTGCTTGGATAGCTAGATGTTCCCAGACGCTCTGCTCAGGGTATCCTCAGTGTAACTAATGTTCGCTCATTCCCCATGTAAGGACATAAAGGCTTCCATAGTGTAATTCTTTTAAAAGCATTTTTCCTGGTTCCTCCATGGCAGCATACCTGTGATAAGCTCCGCCCCAGACTCCTCCCCTCAGGATAGTGAATTAATTATAAAAAAAGAGAACCCCCCCCCAGCATTCTCCTTTTTTCCTCATACCTGATGGATAGTGTCAGTGTGTGTCTTGCCTCTGCCATGTGCAGCTTCCGTCTGGGTTCAAGCCTCTCCCAGATGCAGTCCCCTATCTTGGGTTGCTAACAGCACTGATAAGAGGGGAGCCCCTTCTGAGGGTCTTTTGGGGCAGCAGCAGCTTCCAAACTTGGAGCAACAGTCCTGCAGTTTAGGCAAAGCTGTTTTTTTCACAGTGGGGACAGGTAGGGCTCTTTTCTGAGCCTTTTTGTATTTATATATTTGCTTATTCCTGCTTGTCTGTTTTCTCTGCTTCTTCTAAGCAGCGAGCGCGAAATCGCCGCTGAGGGGGTGATATTATAAACTCTGGTGATCTCTGATTGGCCGAGCAGTGTTCCCAGCCGTTCGGCGCAGGTGGATGACGCTCGCTTCTTATTAAACCCATAACATCTGTTTGGATGGTTGGAATTCTTTCAGAGATCCATCCCATTTCATTAGCCCCTTCTCAGCCTGTATGGATGCATTCTCAGGATTTTGGAATGGGACCCATGACCTAGGTGGTCCATACTTCTTACACCTAGGCCCCTTTGCAAAGCGCACTGAGTACACTTCATAATCACGTCTTGTGGTCCTATATGGATTATGTTTACCAACTTTTTGACTGGAACAGGACGGACAGAATCTCGTGATGTGGCCAAATAAACCACATAAGTGACATTTTATCTTATCTAAACATCTCTTAACAAAAGGCTTTGTTTTAGACGACTGAGAATGCGGGATGGCCTTTTCTGGATTAGTAGTTTTTACCTGCGGCTTACAAAATATAGGGGCAATTTTTAAAGAGCTCTTACCTTCCTGGGATTTATTCCTGTTGGTACATACCTTAGGTGTGGAGGACGTCCCCCTGAATTCAGACCTACCCAAATCAGTTACCCTGTTATCTTCTCCATCTGAAAACTGAGCCAACGGCTCCTGGCAGTTGACAGATAATGGTTTCACTTCTCTTTCTGCATCCTGCAGTCTTTCTTCCAACAGATGAACGTCTTCCTGTAATCTTTGGTTTTCTAGTATTAATTGCTGGTGAATAGCCTCAGAATTTAACATAGAAGCGGCGTTTTTCCCGTGCGCTTACTACAGCTTCTTTCAGTGAAATTTAATTTCAAATCCTCTCCCGTCAGCGGGACAGAAAGTGTCCTATCTGCCTGGAGACCTTCCTCCCTTAATGCCAGCATGGCCATTTCGTCTCCATGTCCTGCTACTCTGCCTTCCTCTTTCTGTACCTCACAACCCCCTGTAATCCACATTTTACTGGGGTATCAGACTTGTGTTGTGGCTCTACCTTTTTGTCCACCACTGAAAGGTGACAATTCATGTCAGCCCATGAGCACTCTGCTGACAAGGGCTGGGCAACTGCATAAGGCCCAAGTCCTGACAACTGCTCCTTGTCTCCCTGAAAATCACTGTCACCACTTGTTGGGGGTTGTGATGGTTTCCGCCTGTCCCTACGTTCAAGCATTGTTTGGAATGATATCTCCTTAAATCCTATAGTAATAACATTCATTTCCTCTGTTTTATTCGCTGACTCCAACATCCATATAAATAAAGTATCTTTTTCATATGGCCGCGTCATCTTTTTGTGGTGAGCACGGTACAGATCTTCCCATACTTTAAGTTTAAATGTACCTTTCGTCCACCTATCCCCCTCACTCATATATTTTACCACCCAGGGCCCATATTTATCTATCATCTCTTCCCTTTTCATAGGGTTTAACCCATTCAGACCCCCTCTTTGAAGCGATTCTATTACCCATCCTTGCGGACGCGCGGACGCTTGGACCCTGACCTGATCTCCCAACCTTTTATAGGTTTCTCCTCCAGAGGTAGCTACTCTCTGGACCGTGTTTGGATTTGACAGGTACCGCCCCTGTCACCGTTGCTGCTTTTCACTACTTGTCAGAACAATATTTTCCCTGTTCGTGACGATAGTCCTTCAAGTCAGCCAGGAGATTTTCCCGAACTCTTTAGTTCAGTCTTCCCTGTGGACTTTTCCAAAATATTCTAAAAATGGCTTAAAGTAGGGCTATTACTTTTGTTATCTCAAGAATGATTAGAGCAAACTTGGATAATCACGAAAGTATATGCATGCTTGGAGTATTGAAGGCAGTCAACTGAGGCACACTTATTTGCAATATGATTTGTATCTGTTACATTATAGCCAATGCTCCCAGGTCTGCGTACAAAGCTTACAATCCCCAGTTAGTAATTGCAAAGAAGAAAGATTCATACTCAAGATCATTCAGTGTGATTTAGTCTCCGTTTCCACTGATGCAATTTGTCATGCGACTTTGGACACAAAGTCGCATTACAAGTCGCAGCCCATTGATTTCAATAGCACCTGTTCCAATCTATGCGACTCAAAGCTGCAGCAATTCTGAAAAGGTACCTGCACCACTCTGATGCGACTCTGGATCAAAGTCACATTTAAAGCCACACCACAGTCGCACTAAAGCTGCATCTCACAGTCACACTCTAAATCATGCGACATTGGAGTTGTGCCAGTGGAAACGCAGCCCTATACCCACAGGTGTGTTTCAATCACAACGATTGGCCTAATCTCTTTCAAAGGGTCAACTGAAATTGCTTTTTGACAGAGAGGCACATATCCTTTTCCACTGCCTCCAAGATTCCAAAAGGAGCCCTTATCATTCGCACTTACAATTTCATTTTATATATACACAATATTCAAAATCAGTCTCATCAAAATATTCACATAGACAAAAGGTGAAAAAAAAGTTCTGAGAAGTTTGTTAGTCTGGGTATTCAGAGACAGGTGAAAACAGACATTAAAAAAAAAAATGCTTAGCGTTTCTGGAGTTAGGACTGTATAGACCAGTTCTGTCTTCCATACACCTAATAACATTCACCCACGCGCTCATCTTCCTCAAACCCGGGCACCATCTGATATGGAGATCTTTATACCTACCTCACTTACACGCTTACTGATACATCAAATAAGTGCATACAACCTTGTCTATATAAGAACCGACCTATGCGGTTGCAGCTATAACCAATGAAATTAAGAACGAATAACGAACAACTGTGCGAAAAGGATAACAATCTAATTTATTCAAACTTACTATTGTACAGAAAAGAAACTTGTAATATTGTTATAAAGGACATTCAAGTGCTATCAGTATATCACAACAAATTGTAGGATAGGAAAAGTTACAGAAAAGATAAAGTCACACACTAAGAAAGGTGTAAGAGGTACATTTACAGAGAAAACTTACGTCCCCATGCTTCTCAGGTCACAAACCATATAGACTGAGCAAGGGGTCTGTATTCTGGTATATATACACACTTGTAAACCCCCCCCCCCCTTCCATATGCTAAAGCATTGCCACATTCCTTCAAGGGTGGGGGGGTTGCACATAAGCCAGGTGGCCACACTTGGCCAACTGGAGGTCTTTACATGTCATAACCCCCTCTCTGCCCAACCCCATTTAAGTAAAACAAGTTTGGTAACATTACTACTCAGTTAGCCTCACAACCCCCAAGTGATTCCCTCCAGGCAAGGGACAGTACATCTATAAACCAGGTGGTATAACTGACACTATAAACAGAGCTTAAACCAGAGCTGTTTTATGATGTCAGCTGTTCTCAGAATGTCCAGGCAATTTCCTGACACATTGTTTAAGCCATATTGCATGTCCATTTATTAATGTTGATTATCATTGAAGGTAAAAAATCATAGGCCTCACATTTCCACATCTCTAATGATTGTAAAGATGCAATATATTACATTTTTGTTTGTATAACAGATTGTAATGACAAGTATATGTATCGTTATATTAAAAAGGGACTTAAATACACTTTAATGAATTAAAAAAAAACAATGTATATACCCCAATCTAAACTCTAATCTTCACCCCCTCTATCCAAAAATATAAAAGACCTGATTTGTCCTTGATTTATGACCAATTGGATCAGGGTCATTTGTAGTAGATTTATAGTCATGAATGCAAACTTGTTTGTTTAACTTTATAGCTCATTATGTGGACATTAATGCAAATTTCCTTTGTTTTTGTTTCATCAGATCCCACTTCTACTGAGGTCGCTCATACCGAGACGGTCAGGAAGCACCAAAGAAACCTGGAAATACACAGGGAGTCCTCTTCAGTCGCTTCCACTGAGACCGCTCATACCGAGACGGTCAGGAAGCACAGAGGAAACCTGGAAATACATGGGGAGACCCCTTCAGTCACTTCCACTGAGACTGCTCATACTGAGACGGTCAGGAAGCACCGAGGAAACCTGGAAATACATGGGGAGACCCCTTCAGTCACTTCCACTGAGACCGCTCATACTGAGACGGTCAGGAAGCACCGAGGAAACCTGGAAATACATGGGGAGACCCCTTCAGTCACTTCCACTGAGACCGCTCATACTGAGACGGTCAGGAAGCATCAAGGAAACCTGGAAATACATGGGGAGACCCCTTCAGTCACTTCCACTGAGACCGCTCATACTGAGACGGTCAGGAAGCACAGAGGAAACCTGGAAATACATGGGGAGACCCCTTCAGTCACTTCCACTGAGTCCGCTCATACTGAGACGGTCAGGAAGCATCAAGGAAACCTGGAAATACATGGGGAGACCCCTACTGTCACCGAGGAGATCCCGACAATGTCTCCAACAATGACAACAACAATGGAGACCAGTACTTATGATTCGGGAAACCCGGACATCAATCCCGTTCTGAAATTTATCTCCAAGAACTTCAACGTAATGGAGAAAAAAGGCCTCTTTCTATTAGTGGGCACAATAGTTGGAGCCTGTCTTCTAATACTGATCGCCATTGCAGCAGCATGCTACTTTCGGTAAGTTATTGAGCGTTCTTCATAGGTTTTTTCCATTACAAGTCTTCATGCTATCACCCACTGTATCTGAGGCCTCCCCCTCCCAATATTTACCTTTTTCTTATAGGCAGGCAGTTGATCAGACCGAGGTGGTGTGTTTCCTGTGCTCATTGCTCAGGGTTTAGCAGTACAAGCCCCTCACTGATCATAATGAGATTAACGCATCTCTAACATTTGTTCTATGGGGGAGGGGTGCATGAACTGAGGCTGCTGGTAACAGTAACAAATGGGGTGATGGCATGTGACTATTTGTTTTCTATTAAACACAGATTTAGGTGGCGTCAACTATCAATTCTGAAAATTTCTGCTGATTTATGGACGCATTCTTATAACATTTTTTTCTTTCTACAGAATCAAATACTGCAAGGACAGACGAAAGGCGATGGACAAGCTAAGGAGGATGGAAGAAGAATCCCCAGAGGGGGAAGAAGAAATAATAATGATAACTAAAGGAAGCGCAGAGATGGAAGAAAGATCCTCAGTGCTGGAGGAAGTAATCGTAATAAGAGAAGGAGGAGATGCAGAGGGAAAAGATGCCCAAACGGTGATGGAAGAAAGATACACAGCAAAGGATGAAATATGCATAAAAATGTATAAAAGAAGCCAAGATATGGAAGGAGGAATTGCTGTGAGGGAAGAAAGACACACCGCAATGGATGAAGGATGCCCAGAAATGAAAGAAGGAGACAGACTTGCTGCGAAGGAAAAAGGCCTTGCAGCGATGGAAGTAAAACGCATAGCAAAGGAAGCAGAACTTGCAGCGATGGAAGCAGTATGTGAAGGGATGAAAGCAAAATGCACAGCGATGGAAGAAAAATGCATAGCAAAGGGAGAAGAACTTGCAGCGATGGAAGTAAAACGCATAGCAAAGGGAGAAGAACTTGCAGCGATGGAAGCAGAACGTGCAGGGATAAAAGCAAAATGCACAGCGATGGAAGTAGTACGTGTAGGAATGGAAGAACACCTCGCAGTGATGGAAGTAGGACGTACACGGTTGGAAACAGAATGTGCAGAGATGGAAGAACAACTCGCAGCAATGGAAGTAAAACGCATAGCAAAGGAAGAAGAATTTGCAGCGATGGAAGTAAAACGCATAGCAAAGGGAAGAGAACTTGCAGGGATGGAAGAAGTAAAATGCATAGCAAAGGGAAATGAACTTACAGAGATGGAAGAAAAATGCATAGCAAAGGGAAGAGAACTTACAGAGATGGAAGAAAAATGCATAGCAAAGGGAATAAAACTTGCAGTGATAAATGTAAAATGCAAAAGAAAGGGAAGAGACCTTGCAGCGATGGAAGTAAAACGCATAGCAAAGGAAGAAGAACTTGCAGCGATGGAAGCAGAATGTGAAGGGATGAAAGCAAAATGCACAGCGATGGAAGAAAAATGTGCAGGAATGGAAGAACAACTCGCAGCGATGAAAGTAGAACGTTCAGGGATGGAAACAGAACGTGCAGGGATGGAAGAACAACTTGCAGGAATGGAAGAACAACATGCAGGGATGGAAGTAAAATGCATACAGAAGGAAAAAGAGCTTGCAGCCATGAAAGATTTACTTACAGTGAGGGCAGAAATGTGTGCAGTGACGGAAAATTTACTCACAATTATGGATGCAAGAGTTGCAGCGTTGGAAAGAGTCTTCACAGTGAAGGAAGAAGTAAAAGCAGAGATGGAAGAAGGACCAGAAATTGAGGCAGGCAATGAATTATGCAATATTCCTTCCTTCGACCACAGGATGGAGGAAAGAAAATTGCTTGTTGTTCCCATCAATAAAGTCAGAGATGGAAGTAAAACGCACAGCGATGGAAGCAGAAATCGCAGTGATGGAACAAGTACTCCCAAGGATGGAACAAGTACTCCCAAGGATGGAACAAGTACGTGCAGCAATGGAAGAAAACCTCAAAGCAATGAAAAAAAAATGCTCAACGATGGAATGAGCAATCGCACTCAAACGAAGACAAGCCTACCACGCTGGAGGTGGTGAAGTTGATCGATAGATCAACTTTAGTACAATCAGCCTGCCCATAGATGAGCCAGCCAAATTTCGAACCGTCTATGGCTGGCTTAAGGCAGGCCATACATTATGCAATTTTCTTTCCTTCAACCAAAATGTCTTGATTCTCCCAACCACAGTCAGTGTTAGTGCTACTGTGGGAAGCCTTACCCACTGGCAGAATACAATGATCACTGCTGGTGGCTATAGCCGCTGACAGTGATCAGGTGAAAACCACCCAGTAGGCTGGTGGTACTGAAGTTGATCAATCGACTTCAGTACCACCAGCCTGCCCATCGACAGATCGAAATTGAATCCGTCTATGGCTGGCTTGGGAAGAAAACGAAGCAACTGTGCTGACAGCCTAGCTACTGCTCCGGTCCAAACACAATCAGGGCCAATTCACACGATGTGCGGTGACTGGTGTTTTATCGCACCAGCTTTCCAGCTGCACACATTGCTTTTATATTGTAATGGATAAAGGTAGCAAGGATTGCAGAGAATAGCATCGTTGGAAAAGGGTTGCAGGGAATGCATGGATGAGAAGTGTAGGAACAGGGTTTCAGGGAATGCAGAGGTCAGCAGCACAGAAAGAGGGTTGCATGGACTGCCATAGTTGAGCAGAGTTGGATTAGGGTGGCAAAGGATGCAAATCTAAGCAGTATTGGAAGAGAGTGGTAGGGGATGCAAAGATAAGTAGCATTGGAAGAGAGTGGTAGGGGATGCAAAGGTGAGCAGCAGTGGAAGAGAGTGGTAGGGGATGCAAAGGGTGCAGTGGTGAGCTGTGTTGGAAGAGGGTGGCAGTGAATGTAATGGAACGCAGTGTTGAAGGTAGATTACAGGGGATGCAGAGGTAAGCAGTGTTAGGGGCGGGTGGCAGAGGATGCAAACGTGAGCAGTGTTGGAAAAGAGTTCCATAGGATGCAAGGTTGAGCAGTGATGGAAGAGGGCTACGTTGGGGGAGGGGTGAGCCGTGTTGGAAAAGGGTTAGAAAGAATGCAGGGATGAGTAGTATTGGAAAGAGGATGGCAGTAATTGGCAGCATTGGAAGTGGGTTACCCACTTCCAGAGTTGCTAACCCCTGCCATCCTCTTCTCAAATCTGCTCACCCCTGCATCCTGTCGAACCCCTTTCCAACACGGCTCACCCCTGCAACCCTTTTTCAACATTGCTCACCTCTGCAACACTCTCTTCCAACGCTGCTCACGCCTGCATTGTCTGCAACCTTCTTCCAACACTGCATACCTCTGCATCCCCTGTGATCTACCTACAACACTGCTTTCTCTTGCATTCACTGCCACCCTCTTCCAAAACAGCTCACAACCCTCATCTAATGCTGCTCACCTTTGCATCCCCTACCACCCTCTTCCAATGCTGCTTACCTCTACATTCCTTGCCACCCTTATCCAACTCTGCTCACCTATGGCAGTCCTTGCAACCCTTTTCCAAAGCTGCTAACATCTGCATCCCCTAAAACCCCGTTCCCAAACTTCTCATATAGAAAAACAGGGAGGGCACTCCGACCTTGCGCATTACCAAAGATAAAATTTTTTTAAATAGTAAAAGCAAGAGTCATACTCACAAACGTTTAAAAAAAGGCTCAACATTGCTCCAAGAATTCGGAACCGGGTCTTCTAGACACCTGCAACCTGGACCGGGTATTAGGAGGAACCAGATGGTATCTCCAGCGGCTTACACGTTACGAGGGAGTACCCTCTTCATCAAAACCTCAGCAATAGCAGACTTGTCTGGGTGGACGCCCACCAGAGCCTGCCACACCCGTCCTGCCAATCCATCAAAATATACCATATGCTAAATCATATTGTCAAACACACAAATAGGTCTTCATTCCCGTAGAGAGGAGGCTAAATCCCTGCACTGGCAGCAGGGTAAATCCCCCATATCCACCCGACCGTCATCTCATTTCATTTTATAACCAGATCCAATACTCAAAGTTTAACATTATGATATAGCATCAAATAGTCACTCCAAAGTTCACCTACCCTTTTGAAGTTCTATATCCTTCCACATCATGCAGTCCACTGTTACTGCTAGTGGATGGGATGGAGGGGATGCTAAAGGGGGAGTGGTGGAGAAAGACTCGGGGGGTGAGAGCAAGGACGCCTCCATCATTTACAGTGGGGCTTACATTGATAATAGTAATAATATGTGGTGATGAGTAAGGGTTTAGCGTGCGTACCACTAGCCAGATCGTGTGGCACGCTTGCTATACCGCAACCAGGAAGTGCGAGTGGATTTGCGTTCAGACGTCACTTCCGCCCCACCGAAAGTTCTAGCAAACGTCATTTCAGTGGCAGAGGGATGGTGGGATGGAAGGGATCAGTGGCAGAGGGATGGTGGTGGAATGGATGGGATTAGTGGCAGAAGGATGGTGATGGGATGGAAGGCATCAGTGGCAGAGGGATGTGGTGGGATCGATGGGATCAGTGGCAGAGGGATGGTGGTGGGATCGATGGGATCAGTGGCAGAGGGATGGTGGTGGGATCTATGGGATCAGTGGCAGAGGGATGGTGGTGGGATTGATGGGATCAGTGGCAGAGGGATGGTGGTGGGATTGATGGGATCAGTGGTAGAGCGATGGTGGGATGGAAGGGATCAGTGGCAGAGGGCTGGTGGGATGGAAGGGATCAGTGGCAGAGGGCTGGTGGGATGGAAGGGATCAGTGGCAGAGGGATGGTGGGATGGAAGGGATCAGTGGCAGGGGATGGTGGTGGGATGGAAGGGATCAGTGACAGAGGGATGGAAGGGATCAGTGGCAAAAGGATGGTGGTGGGATGGAAAGAATCAGTGGCAGAGGGAGGGTGGTGGTGGGGGGTGGGCAGAGGAGGATAAATGGAAATTTCACTTTTAGGTGATGTTCCGCTGTAAAGGTTCATCTGCGATTTCACCAGATCACTGCAATTTCGCACTGGTCCCGCAGACTCCTGGGACACGTAACATTAACTAGGAGGTTGAGGGCGGGAGGATGGTGGGCCAAGCTTCTGTAATTCTCACCTAGGTCAGAATTGCAGAAGTTGGAGCGAGTACCTGTCAGAAAAAAGGTACCAAGAATTTTTTTTATAATATATATCTATATATATATATATCTATATATATATATATATATATATATATAGATATATATATACACACACACACTCACCAGCCACTTTATTCAGTACACCTGTTCAATTGCTTAGTAACACAAATTGCTAATTAGCCAATCACATGGCAGCAACTCAATGTTTTTAGGCATCAAGACGTGGTAAAGATGACTTGCTAAAGCTCAAACTGAGCATCAGAATGGGGAAGAAAGGGGATTTAAGTGACTTTGAACATGGCATGGTTGTTGGTGCCAGACAGGCTGGTCTGAGTATTTCTGGGATTTTCACAGTGAATGGTTTACATAGAATGGTGGGAAAAAGAGAAAATATCCTGTGAGCTGCAGTTGTGTGGAGAAAATGCCTTGTTGATGTCAGAGGTCAGAGGAGAATGGGAAGACTGGTTCGAGATGATAGAAAGGCAGCAGAAACTCAAATAACCACTCGTTACGTCCAAGGTATGCAAAATACCATCTCTGAAGAAGATGGACTACAGCAGCAGAAACCACACTGGTTGCCACTCCTGTCAGCTAAGACTCATCTCACCACTGGTTTCTTGAACATGACAATGAGATCACTGTACTCCAATGGCCTCCACAGTCACCAGATCTCATCCAATAGAGCACCTTTGGGATGTGGTGGAACAGAAGATTGGCATCATGGATGTGCAGCCGACAAATCTGCCGCAACTGCGTGATGCTATCATGTCACTATGGACACCAAAATCTCTGAGGAATGTTTCCAACACCTTGTTGTATCTATGCCATGAAGAATTAAGGCAGTTCTGAAGTCAAAGGTGATACCCTGTTTTCCCAAAAATAAGACCTAGCGTGATTGTCGGTGATGGCTGCAATATAAGCCCTACCCCCCAAATAAGCCCTACACTGTTTCCCCGAAAATAAGCCCTACCCTGAAAATAAGACCTACAAGGACTTTAACTAGGGCTTATTTGGGGGGTAGGGCTTATATTGCAGCCATCACCAACAATCACGCTAGGTCTTATTTTTGGGGAAACAGTGTTGAGAGAGAGAGGGGGGGTGAGAGAGCGAGGGGGGTGAGAGAGAGAGAGAGAGAAAGAGAGGGTTGTGAGAGAGAGAGGGGGGGGATGAAAGAGAGGGAGGGGGAATGAAAGAGAGGGAGGGGGCTGAAAGAGAGGGGAGGAGAGGGAGGGGACGAAAGAAAGAGGGGGTGAGAAAAAGGGGAAAAGAGAGAGAGGGTGGTAGAATAGAGGGAGTGAGACAGAGACTGTAGGTTGCACAGCATAGGGGGGGGGAGCACAGTACATTAGATGGTGGGCACAGCACATTACATGGTGAATACATGAATACAGCACATTATATGGTGGGCAAAGCACATCACATTACATGGTGGGCACAAGACATGACAGTGGGCACTGCACATTCAATAGTGAGCATGGCACAGTAAATTACATGGTGGGCACAGGACATTACACGGCATTGCACAATACAGCACATTACGTGGTGGGCACAGCACATATGGTGGGCACAGCACATGACATGGTTGGTACTGCACAGCACATGCACGTGGTGAGCACAGCACCTTATATGGTGGGCACATCACGTGAGATGGCAGGCACAGCTGAGCACATTACCTGGTGGGCACTGCACATTACAAGTAGGCACTGCACAGCATATTATATGGTGGGCACAGAATATTATATAGTGGGTACTGCACATGACATGGTGGACACTGCACGACACCACATGACATGGTGGGCACTGCACGGCACAGCACATGAAATGGTGGGCACTGCACGGCACAGCACATGAAATGGTGGGCACTGCACTTGACATGGTGGGCACTGCACGACACAACACAGCACATTACATGGTGGGCACAGGACACTAAATGGTGGGCACTGCACAGCACGTTCCATTGTGGGTACTGCATGGCACATGACATGGTGTGTACAGCACATTACATGGTAGGCACTGCATGGTACAGCACATGACATGGTGGGCACAGCACATGGCATGGTGGGGACAACACATGACATGGTGGGCACTGCATGGCACATTACATGGTGGGTACAGCCCATTACATGGTGGGCACTGCATGGTACAGCACATGACATGGTGGGGACAACACATGACATGGTGGGCACTGCATGGCACATTACATGGTGGGTACAGCCCATTACATGGTGGGCACTGCATGGTACAGTACATGACATGGTGGGGACAACACATGACATGGTGGGCACTGCATGGCACAGCACACTACATGGTGGGGACAACACATTACGTGGTGGGCACTGCATGAAATATCACATTACATGGTGGGCAATGCACATTACATGGTAGGAACTACATATGACATAGTGGGCACTTCATGTCACAGCACATGGCATAGTGGGCACAAGAGAGCACATTACATTGGGGGGGGCAGCAGTCTGTCCCCTAGCACAATCATTACACCCCCCAGGTCTGTTTCTACACAATCCTCCCTCCCTAAGATTACTAACCTCATCTAAACAGCATGGCAGATTTCCTTCCTCCCCGCCTCCTGGATGACATCAGCACCCCTCCCCCAGATGACATCAGGACCCCTCCCCCAGATGACATCAGCACCCTTCCTCCAGAAAGCTGCCTGCAGCTCTCACACTGAGGATCTGTGTGAGTGGAACAGATCCTGTGATAGGAGACATTGGCAGAGACAGAGGGAGGGGCCTGGAGCTGCAGCTCCAATAGCCCTGCAGCCAGGAACTCTAGAGCATGCGGCTGGGCGCAGGATGGTGTACCTCCGCCCCGAAAATGAAAAAATAGTCCCTCAACTCCCACCTTCTCCCACCTTATTGAACTGATGGGGCCCAGAAAAATATATTTTTTCACCCCCTGAGCAAGAAGGAGCAGTACATGTTTACAAGGGGACAGGTAAAGTGCAGGGGCCCCCATGCAGCTGGGGCCCCTGGGCAGTGCCCAGGGGTGCCCACTTATTAAGACAGCCCTGGCCTGGATGCCCGCTCATTAAAGCGGAGGTCCAGCGACAATTCTTTTTTTTTTTTAAACTTTTCAGACACTTACATATGCATAATGTTACACTTACTTGTTTTGTGCAATATCTCCCCCGATGTCCGGTTTCGTTTGAAAAACGTAGTTATAAAAACTGTTGATGGCAGGTTTCATCTTGCTTGTGGGCAGTGAATTGATGCAGTGAATGCTGAGCTACCAGCAAACTTCCACGTTGCCATCACTACAGGCGGCGGGCATCCGCACTGACTCCTGGGATTACTGACACTAAGCTCCCAGGAGACAGTGCGCAACCGAGGATGATGACGATACACGCCCATACCCCGGGGGGGTCAGAACCAGGAAGTAAGACAAAAAAGAAGGCTAGACAGGTATTTCATTTGACAATCTATGACGTGCGAGGATGGGATTAAGGTGAACTTAAATATTTGTGTGGACCTCTGCTTTAAGATGGCCCTGACCCTGTCAAGGACGAGATATTAATAAGTAGGAGGTAAAATTACCTGAATCAATTGCACAGATTGCAAAAGGTAGTAGGACAAACTCCAAAAAACTCTTCAAATATATTAATAGTAAAAAGGTCAGGTCTGAGCATGTAGGCCCTTTACAAAATAATCTAGAGTGGGTGACTGGGGACAAAGAGAAGGCAAATTTATTAAATACTTTCTTCAGTTCTGTGTATATAAAAAAGAGCATGGGGGAGCTCATGTCCATAATGGGGGTGGTAGTGACACAGCCCCGAATGATCCACAATGGCTCAAAAGCGATATGGTCCAGAAATATTTAGACAGAATAAAGGTGGATAAAGCACCTGGACCTGATGGCATCCACCCACAGATCCTAAAAGAATTGAGCTCTGTAATTTCAAAGCCATTGTATCTAATTTTTAGGGACTCATTAATGACGGGAATAGTACCACTGGATTGGCGCAGGGCGAACATGGTGCCTATATTTAAAAAGGGATCAAAGTCTTTACCAAGTAACTATAGACCTGTTAGTTTAACTTCTATAGTCGGGAAGATACTGGAGCGTTTAATAAAAGACCACATAGACGAGTTCTTGCTGGAAAAAAAAAATTTAAGCAACAGACAGCATGGGTTCATGAAAGACAGAAGTTGTCAGACAAACCTGATTTCTTTTTATGAAGAGGTAAGTAAAACCTTGGACAGAGGGGTGGCTGTGGACGTGGTATACTTGGATTTTGCAAAAGTGTACGATACAGATAGAAAACTGGCTAAAAGACAGAATTCAGAGAGTAGTTGTTAATGATTCTTACTCTGAATGGTCTAAGGTTATCAGTGGTGTACCCAGGGCTTTTTTTCTCAAAGAATAGGCGCAGGAACTCACCTTCCCCAGCCAACTTCATGCCCCCAACCACGTTGTTCCCCGAGGAGAGACGTAAATCAACATTAAATAATCTGCGCTTTGCACAAGGTGCAAGAGGCACAATGTACCGCACTCAGGAGCGAATAACACAGAGGGCTCTGGAGTGCATACTGTGCAGTGCTGAGGTGTGTGTATCACACAAGGCACAGAAACAAAAAATAATATTTACATATTTCTTCCCAAGGTAACCATCTATTCCACACCTCTGTGCCTCCCATTCACAGCTCACCTCTGTACTCCTGTCCACAGCTCACTTCTACAACCCTCGTTCACATCTCACCTCCTCTTCCCCTTGTCCACAGCTCACCTCTTCTTCTGTCCACAGCTCACCTCTTCTACCTCTGTCTACAGCTCACCTCTTCTTCTCCTTGTCCACAGCTCACCTCTTCTTCTGTCCACAGCTCACCTCTTCTTCCTCTGTCCACAACTCACCTCTTCTTCCTCTGTCCACAGCTCACCTCTTCTTCTCCTTGTCCACAGCTCACCTCTTCTTCCTCTGTCCACAGCTCACCTCTTCTTCCTCTGACCACAGCTCACCTCTTCTTCCTCTGCCCACAGCTCACCTGTTCTTTCTCGGTCCACGTCTCACCTCCTCTTCCCCTTGTCTACAGCTCACCTCTTCTTCCTCTGTCCACAGCTCACCTCTTCTTCCCTTTGTCCACAGCTCACCTCTTCTTCCCTTTGTCCACAGCTCACCTCTTCTTCCTCTGTCCACAGCACACCTCTTCTTCCTCTGTCCACATCTCACCTCCTCTTCCCCTTGTCCACAGCTCACCTCTTCTTCCCCTTGTTCACAGCTCACCTCTTCTTCCCCTTGTTCACAGCTCACCTCTTCTTCCCCTTGTCCACAGCTCACCTCTTCTTCCCCTTGTCCACAGCTCACCTCTTCTTCCCCTTGTCCACAGCTCGCCTCTTCTTCCCCTTGTCCACAGGTCACCTCTTCTTCCCCTTGTTCACAGCTCACCTCTTCTTCCACTGTCCACAGCTCACCTCTTCTTCCTCTGTCCACAGCTCATCTCTTCTTCATCTGTCCACAGCTCACCTCTTCTTCCCCTTGTCCACAGCTCACCTCTTCTTCCTCTGTCCACAGCTCACCTCTTCTTCTTCTGTCCACAGCTCACCTCCTCTTCCCCTTGTCCACATCTTGCCTCCTCTTCCTCCTCTTCCACAGCACATTTCTGTACTCCTGTCCGTACTCCTGTCCAAAGTTCACCTTAGCACCCCCACAACTATCCTTTGTACGCCCTGTCAACAGTTCAACTCTGCAACCCCCAGTCCTCCCCTATGTTGTTTATTTGCACAACCACCCCTTCTCCATTTCCGTCCAAAGGTCTCACCTGCAACCTCAATATTTTCCACTTTTCTTAAACCCCCCCCCCCAACCTCTTTACAGCTCTCACCTCCACAGATCCCCATCCCCACCTTCACAGCTCTCACCTCTTCACAAATCCCCCCTACTCTTTACAAATCCCCCTTTACAGCTCTCACCTCTTCACAATTCCCCCCCACATTCTTCACAAATCCCCCCCAACTTCTTCACAAATTTCCCTATCCAGTCTTCACAAATTCCCCTCCCCCTTCCTCACAAATTCCCCCTGCACGCTTCACAAATTCCCCCCATTCTTTATAAAATACCGCCCAACGTTTCACAAATCCCCCCCATTCTTTATAAATCCCCCCATGCTTCACAAATTCCCCCCATTCTTTATACACCCCCCCATGCTTCACAAATTCCCCTATTCTTTATAAATTCCCCCCTCCACGTTTCACAAATTCCCCCTCCACACTTCACAAATTTCCCCCTCCACACTACACAAATTCCCCCTTCACACTTCACAGATTCCCACCATTCTTCACAAATTCCCACCATTCTTCACAAATTCCCACCATTCTTCAGAGAAAATTGAGTACTGTCCGTGATACTTTTTTTATTTGCACTAACATACAATTTTTCAGGACAAGCTTTCGGGGTATGTCCCCTTCTTCAAGGTCCAAGCAGTACTGATTCACAAATTTTTAAGCAGAATGTTAAAGAAGAAAGAAAAAAAAAAAAGGGAAAACCAAACACATACAAATCAATGGTAATAAAGATAGCAGCAGAGTTAGTGAGATAAGACAGAGGGAGAGCTAGGGGGGAATGTAGGGGGGGGGGGGAATACTATTCACAGAGCGGTCGTAAAACTTTAGCATAATGTGTAAGGAAACCAATATCTAAATTCAGGCCATTATTCTTCGTGTCAAAAAGAAGTATCATTCTTAGTTCAAACGTTTTCCTTTCCTGGATAGTTACTCGCAGCCTGAAGCTGTCAATATAGGTATCCAGTTTGGGGTTGCGTCCTTGTGGAGGTGTGAAGTTGCTGTTCTTTTTCCTTTTGTAACCTCCTATTGTCCTAGGATTCCTTTCCTTACTGTCTTTGAGCCTTAGTCTCCTAAAGAGTTCCTCCATATCTGACCATACCTGTAATTTATCTATATAAATTACAGCTTACAGCTATATTGACAGCTTCAGGCTGCGAGTTACATCCCTGATATCCACCCAGCAAAAGAAAATATTATACAACCTTTCACCACTGGAGCGAAGAGCTGTACATGATCTGCGCAATAATCAGGCCATAACTATCAAACCAGCAGATAAAGGGGGAGCAGTCGTTGTGATGGATACAGACAAATATATACAAGAGGGCCAGAGGCAGCTGGCAAATACTACTTACTACAAAAAACTGGATTATAATCCGACCCAGGATTTTACTCAGCAATTAAAAGGTCTCATTGCGACAATGCCAAGCCACCTACATTCAGAACTCATCAATGCGATTCCGGATAATCCAGAAATTGGAGACTTCTACATGCTGCCCAAGATCCACAAGCCAGGAAATCCAGGCAGACCCATTATAACAGGTATGAATACACTTACCGAACATATCTCAGGCCTTGTAGAAAACATGTTAAAACCTTTAGTCATGAACACTGCAAGTTTCCTGCAAGACACCACTGATTTTCTGAACAAGCTTAACAATATACAACAATTACCACCTAATACACTTCTAGTCACTATGGATGTAGAATCTCTGTACAGTAACATCCCTCACAAGGATGGGTTGGCGGCATGTCACAGATTCTTATCATCCTCACCAGACCACAAATACACTGCTGAGGATGTGACACAGCTCATTGAATTCATTCTTACACACAACTACTTCACTTTCAATAATGACATCTATCTCCAGTGTATGGGTACTGCTATGGGAAGCAAAATGGCACCCCAATATGCAAATTTATTTATGGCTGACCTGGAGGACAAATTTCTGAACAGCATACAACAAAAGCCATACAGATATTATCGCTATATTGATGATATATTCATGATATGGACTGAAGGTGAAGAAAATCTAAACCAATTCTTTTCATTGATCAACACCTTTCACCCATCTATCAAACTAAAAATGGACTATTCGAACACACATGTCAACTTCCTGGACACTACAGTATACATCAGGGATGACAAGCTACACACGTCAATATACAGAAAACCGACTGACCGATGCAGCTATCTTCATAGTTCCAGTTTTCACCCCCAACACACCAAACGGGCCATCATACACAGCCAGGCCATCAGATACCACCAAATTTGTTCAGACCCAAAAGACAGAGATAAACATCTCAGAACACTGGCAGACTCCTTCCATAAGAAAGGTTACAAAGACAAAACCATAAACAACAGCATAAACACAGCCTTGAAAACCCGAAGAGAAAATCTCCTCCAATACACAGAGAAAAAAACAAATAACCGAGTACCTCTAGTCACCACATACAACCCAGCACTTGAAGGGATCAAAAAGATAATCAAAGATTTACAACCCATTATAACAGAGGATGAAACTCTGAAAGGAATATTCCAACAACCCCCATTATTGGCTTTCAGACAACCACCCAACCTCAGACACAAACTAATCAGCAGGAAACTTCACTCTGATTATGAAGTCACAAATAATGGAAGCAAACCCTGCAATAAAAAACGCTGCAAACTATGCAACCAGATAAATCTATCCAAAAGTGTTACACACACAAATGGGACCTTCAATATCATGGGATCTTACAGCTGTACCTCAAGTAATGTTGTGTACCTCATCCAATGCAAAAGGTGCAGCAAAGGATCTTATGTTGGTGAAACAGGACAGAAGTTGCAAGCGAGGATGAATTTGCACAGATATACCATCAAAGAACATAAAGAAGACAGTTTATGCACACCTGTGGGACATCATTTCTCACAATCGGACCACACCATAGAAGACCTCAATGTCTTAGTTCTTAAAGGGAATTTCAGAACTATCCAGGAAAGGAAAACGTTTGAACTAAGAATGATACTTCTTTTTGACACGAAGAATAATGGCCTAAATTTAGATATTGGTTTCCTTACACATTATGCTAAAGTTTTACGACCGCTCTGTGATTAGTATCCCCCCCCCCCTACATTCCCCCCTAGCTCTCCCTCTGTCTTATCTCACTAACTCTGCTGCTATCTTTATTACCATTGATTTGTATGTGTTTGGTTTTCCCTTTTTTTTTTTTTTTTTCTTTCTTCTTTAACATTCTGCTTAAAAATTTGTGAATCAGTACTGCTTGGACCTTGAAGAAGGGGACATACCCCGAAAGCTTGTCCTGAAAAATTGTATGTTAGTGCAAATAAAAAAAGTATTACGGACAGTACTCAATTTTCTCTGTCACAATTGCACTAATAAAGCACCATTCTTCACAAATTCCCCCTCCACGCTTCAGGAATTCCCCCCATTCTTTATAAATTCCCCCCTCCACTGTTCAAATTCCCCCCATTCTTTATACATTTCCACACTTCACAATTTCCCCCCATTCTTTATAAATTCCCCCCCTCCACGCTTCAGAAATTCCCCCCCATTCTTTATAAATTTCCCCCTCCACGCTTCAGAAATTCCCCCCATTCTTTATAAATTCCCCCTCCCTCATTTTTCACAGCTCTTCTCACATCCTCCCTCCCTCCCGTTCTCACAGCTCTTACCTTTTCACAAATTTCCCAACTCCCCCAGCTGTCACTTCTGCACTACACCTCTAATCTCCCTACAGCTGCCTCTCTGCAAACGCTCCCCCTTTCCTCCACTGCCCTCTCTCACCTTTTCAAAAGAGCCTCACAGGGCTGCAGCTGGCAAATCTGTGCTAGATGTGCGGCGTGTGCCGTTTTTTTCCCCAACACATCGTAATTTACCACGGAGCCAAGAGCACAGAGCTGAAGAGTGTGGAGAGCTGGAACGCTTCACTTGGCTCTGTGCTACACAGGTCGGACAGGTGGGGGCGGGGACAGGAACGGCTTCCCGAAGCAACACAGGAACGGCAAAGAAAGAACAAAATGCCAGCATTTGTGGGGTTGGGATCGGGGGCATTCACCAACATATGCCTTACCTGCACATGCCCTGGCTGCCTGACAATAGCTCACAGAAGCTGGTAGAGGAAGTGAGTAGTTCAAAAACTTCCTCTACCGCCTTCTGTGATTAGTGACAGGTTGGAGAGGATTGGGCTGACCAGAGGTTGCGGAACGCTGTTCCGCCGAGTTCCGGCTGAAAAATAGCCCTGGGTGTACCCCAAGGTTCAGTGCTGGGACCCTTACTTTTTAATATCTTTATAAATGATATTGGGTCTGGGATCAAAAGTAACATTTCTGTCTTTGCAGATGACACCAAGCTATGCAGTGGAATAACGTCCTTACAGGATGTCTCTAATTTACAACCTCAATGCACTGTCTAATTGGGCGACTGTGACAAATGAGGTTTAATGTTGAGAAATGTAAAGTTATGCACTTGGGGGCTAAGAATATGCATGCATCATACATACTAGGGGGAGTACAACTGGGGGGATCCGTAGTGGAGAAGGATCTGGGGGTTTTGGTAGATCATAAGCTCAATAATAGCATGCGGTTTCCAAAGCGAGCAAAGTCCTTTCTTGTATGAAGAAAGGTATGGACTCCAGAGAGAGAGATATCATTTTTCCCCTGTACAAATCATTAGTAAGACCTCATCTGAAATATGCAGTTCAGTTTTGGGCACCAGTTCTCAAAAAGGATATCGAACTGGAGAAAGTGCAACTGGAGAAAGTCCAGAGAAGGGCAACCAAACTGATAAGAGGCATGGAGGAGATCAGCTATGAGGAAAGATTAGAGGAACTGAATTTATTCACTGAATTTATTCACTCTTGAGAAGAGGAGAATAAGGGGGGATATGATCAACATGTTCAAATATATAAGGGTCCATATAGTGAACTTGGTGCTGAGTTATTCACTTTACGGTCAACACAGAGGACAAGGGGGCACTCTTTACATCTGGAGGAAAAGAGATTTCATCTCCAAATATGGAAAGGTTTCTTCACAGTAAGAGCTGTGAAAATGTGGAATAGACTCCCGCCAAAGGTGGTTCTGGCCAGCTCAGTAGATTGCTTTAAGAAAGGCCTGGATACTTTCCTATATGTACATAATATAAACTGGGTACTAACATTTATAGGTAAAGTGGATCCAGGGAAAATCCGATTGCCTCTTGGGGGATCAGGAGGGAATTTTTCCCCTGCTGTAGCAAATTGGAGCATGCTCTGCTGGGGTTTTTTACCTTCCTCTGGATCAACTGTGGGTATAGAACTGTGTATTGTGGGTATTGGATTGTACAATATTTTTTATTTTATTTATTTATTTATTTTTTATGGTTGAACTTGATGGACTTGTGTCTTTTTCAACCTGACTAACTATGTAAGTATGTTACTATGCATTGGTTATCTATGTCTACTCATGATTACCCTAATGCATCCTATGCATTAAGGTGAAAAAACACCTGGCAGTGACTGGCCCCCCAGCCCCCGTTTTACTTACCTGAGCCCTGGAACTTGACCCGGCGGGGACGCGCTGTCTCTCTGCCCAGGGTTCTTGGCTCTTGATTGGATAGATTGATAGCAGCGCAGCCATTGGCTCCCGCTGCTGTCAATCAAATCCAATGACCGGGGGGCGGGGCCAAGTCATACATTCGGCGGCTATGGACGTAAATGCTGGACTTGGGAGCACCCCCGCAAGGTAATCCCCTCGGGAGAGCGCTTCTCCCAGGGGGCTATCTGATGTGGGGGGGAGCCGCAAGAGCCACCGGGGGACCCCAGTAGACGAGGATAGGGGCCACTCTGTGCAAAACGAGCTGCACAGTGGAGGTAAGTATGATATGTTTGTTATTTAAAAAAAAAAACAAAAAAAAAAACGAACCCTTACAGTCACTTTAAGCCATGTCTCTGCACTTAAGGTTTGCCAGAATATTGTGCTCTCTTCAGCCAGTATCTCGCTCTCGTCTGCCCTGCTGCCGTCCATATTTTGATAGCACTCGTTACTGACCCTTGGCTTGTTCCTTGACTATGCTTCTGCCTGCAACTAGTCATTACAGACCTTTGGCTTGTTTACAGACTACACTTCTGTTTGATCCTTACCTGTTTATCCGCTTCTGGACTCCGGATTGCTCACCTCCTGGTGGGGTGATCCTTAGGTCCGTGACCTGGTACTAACATACAGCAAAACCCATTTCCACCATCAGGGTTTCTGGTAAACAGTTAGTACTTAGACTCCGTACCTCAGGTGAGCCTGTGTCATACGCCAGGGTGACTGCCTGTGTACCTATCCTGCTAGTCGGTGGTAGTCCCGCTACTTCTATAGCAACTGGTGTTCGAGTCTGACTCCTGATCGTGACAGGTGGCATGAAGGTAGAGAGCATTCAACAAATATAATTTGCCAACAGCAGTCAATAATTTGGGAACATTTGCGAACATGGTGCAAAGCTAGCTCTAGGCCTTGTATGTCCAGGTGGGCTCAAATGACTGCTGCCAATGGCTGTAATGTCAAGATAAAAATGGTGGGCGATAGAGGGCAACCCTGCTTTGTGCCTCTGTGTATAGTGAAAGGGGCTGACATAAAGCCATAATATTTAACAGAGGCTGAAGGGTGAGCATAGAGCGGCCAGGCCCCATTTTTACACCCGGGTTTAGGGCGCACACTTCGCATATACCCCCCCCCCTCGCGCTCGGCTTCTGCTGTGATAATACACAGCGGTAATCTATCAGCAAGTCCTGGACAATGATTTATGGGTGGGACCTACTGATTGGCTGTGTACAATCACAGCCCAGAGCTCTTTTGTTGGTAAACAACACAGAGCTATGTATTGGGGGGGGGGTGTGGGGAGCGATTTCTCAGGTTCAGTTAGTAAAAGCAGCACACTGTACACACATTACACATTGTTAGGCACATATGTAACCCCTTGCTCGCCCTAGATTTGAATCCCTTCCCAGCCAGTGTCATTAGTACAGTGACAGTGTATAGTATTATCACTGTATTAATGTCAGTGGCAGTCCCGTTATACGTTGCTGATCGCCGCCATTAGTAGTATAACATTCTTTTTAGAGAAATTAAAGTTACAGTATATATACCAGTTTGTAGACGCTATAACTTGCATGCAATCAAATCAATATACACTTATTGGGATTTTTTTTAATCAAGTATGTAGCAGAATACATTTTAGTCAAAATGTATGAAGAAATTTGATTTTTTTACATTATTTTATTGGATATGTTTTCTGGCAGAAAGTTTTTTTTTTTTCAATATTTTCAGTCTTTTTTCATTTATTTTACAAAAAATAATGCTGATGCGTCGCATACTAGCACATTATGTGAAATTTACCTGAAAAGGAAGCCTTCCAGCGATGCACTGTCATCACTGCGGGGGGCTTCCATCTTCATCCGTCTTGCTTCCGGGTTTGCCGACTGCGGCTCCTTGACTGGCGGGAGCTGCGATAATGTCACTCCCGAGCATGCGCACAGGAGCCGCCATTCACGGTACAGGGCTCTCAAGGAACGGCATGGGTGGCTCAGAGCCAGAGGCGGCTCTAGGCTTTGTGAGGCCTTAGGCAAAACTTAGACGTGAGGCCCCACTCACTCCCATAATGTAAAAAAAAATTAAAGCGATAAAATAATAACTTTGCCTTTGTCTCCTGTTCATTCATTTGCAGGGCAGCTGAGGCTACAGAGAAAGGGACTGGGGAATGTGTGTCCTCTGTCCCTTTCTCTGTGTCAAAAGTGAGACTTCAGGGGTCTGTTTAGACCCCTGATATCTCACCATTGAAACCAAAAAACTCTCACCGGAAAATGAAACTTTTGTTTTAAAAAAAAATTGTAAAAAAAAAAAAAAAAAAAAAAATCAGACTAAAATTATTAATCAGACCAAAAAGCCATGCCCAATATGTAGCATAATTTAGCCACACTCACTGTTTTCTGCGGTGCGCTGTGTATGCCACAGGTCACCATCTCCCTAGTAGGGGCCCCAGTGCATTACGTTGTCCATGATGCTATTATGATGGCACTGTACAATTGTGGTAAACATGTGTAGGAGAGGAAAATGGAGAGTATGACAGCGGGTAGTATGTACATGAGAGGGGTGCAGAGTGTATGGTGGAGGATAGTATGCACATGAGAGGGGTGTAGAGTGTATGGTGGAGGGTAGTATGCACATGAGAGGGGTGCAGAGTGTATGGTGGAGGATAGTATGCACATGAGAGGGGTGTAGAGTGTATGGTGGAGGGAAGTATGTACATGAGAGGAGTGCGGAGTGTATGTGGGGGGTAGTATGTATATGAGAGGGGTGCGGAGTGTATTTGGGGGGGTAGTATGTATATGAGAGGGGTGCGGAGTGTATGTAGGGGGTAGTATGTACATGAGAGGAGTGCGGAGTGTATGGGGGTGGGTAGTATGACATGAGAGGGATGCAGATGATATAAAAGTGGTATATGGTGTGAATGTCCCCTAATTTATTGCTCCAGCACCGCAGAGACCACTTTGCAGTGGCATGCATAGAGCAACTGAAGTTAGCAGCACAGCACCAGGACTGGCCTCCTACTGTGCTGCAGACACTGCTCTCACCGCCCCCTTCCTCACCTATCTCAAGTCCCTGCAATCCTGCATACAAGTTGCAAATGCTCCCATAAAGCTGCCAGCTCACCTCCCTCCACACCAGACAAAACAAACTCCTGCATGTCCGTGTTTGCATCCATCCTTCCTGGGTACAGCAGCGACCGACAGCTCCGCCTCTATAATCTGTCCCCAGTCAGTGCTGGTGCCTCGAGGACACTGAGAGAGGGGGTGCTGGAGAGTGCCGAGGGAGGCAGAGAGAAGAGACTTCAGGTCGGCGCGGCACTGGTCATATAGCAGCGCTGTAGTGTTCAATAGTAGTTCGCTCATCCCGCTAGCTTGGGGACACTGACCGGGAGATATTCCCTGCCACTCACACTCGGGTCAGGCAAATTAGGTGATCGCGGGGCCCCTGTGAGTGCGAGGCCTAAGGCGATCGCCTAATTTGCCTAATTAGAGAGCCGCCTCTGCTCAGAGCGCATGCGCCAGTATTGTCACTGGCTGCATGTACAGTAAGCAGGACTGGTGCAAGGATTTTTGACACCCTAGGCAAAACCTCATGTTGCCACCCCCCTCGCTCCACCCCCTTTGCCCTGCCCATGTATACCCCACCTTTTTAATGAAGTGCCCATCAAATGCAACCTCACCAGCGCCCATCAAATGCAGCCTCACCAGCGCCCATCAAATGCAGCCTACCAGCGCCCATCAAATGCAGCCTAGAAATGCCCATCAATGAATGTTTGCTTGCTTCCATTCATTCGGGAGTCGGGACACAGACACAGTCCTCCACCGCCGCTGCGCCTCTGACACTATGTGCGAACAGAGCGGCGGCTGCCTGCTGATGCTGAGACTTAGTTGCTTGGTGCAGAGAGAAGAGAGTAGGAACACCAGTGGCCGGGTGCCCTAGGCGGCTGCCTAGTTTGCCTAGTGGTAGCACCGGCCCTGACAATAAGTATCTTCCAAACGGCGCACGTTTAGGAGATGTTTACACTACCTATAGGTAAGCCTTATTATAGGCTTACCTATAGGTAAAATTCAGTGTTGGAAGTTTTTTTTTTAACAAGAAATCAATGTTGGAAGTTTACTTCCACTTTATGTCTTTGGCTGGTGGCACATCTGTCTTCTCAGGCCCTGCAAAGTTCCCTATTACAGTAAACACACGCTACAGAGAAGTCTGTCTCAAGTTGCAGTTTACAGTCATAAAAGAAAAAGTCAGTTGAAAGATATGGTCCGCGTTCCAGGTCTTTCTTCCATTTTTGCATGTAATAGCTGGAACTGGTGCCTGCAGACTCTTTTAGCCTTTATGTATAAGACGAACTTTGTTCTGTGCACCACCTGTGTGTTCCGGGAAGGAGGATGCATGACAATGATCTGCTGATGTGTCCCAATGTACACCAATATCACATAGTCACCACTAGGGGTCACTCGAGCTTCACAGCTGTAAAACACAACAAACACATCAATGATAATCAAACAGGATTTATAGATTTGAAGCAATAAACCACTTCAGCCCCGAAAATGTACCCCATTCCTGACCAGAGCATTTTTTGTGATACGGGACTGTGACACTTTAGCTGACAATTGCGCGATCGTGCGCCATTGTACCCAAACAAAATTGACGTCCCTTTTTTCTCACAAATAGAGCTTTATTTTGGTGGCATTAGATCACCTCTGCGGTTTTTATTTTTTGCGCTATAAACAAACAAAAAAAAAAAATAGTTGTAAAGCGCTGCTCAAACTGTTGGAGCTATATAAATCCTGTATAATAATATTTGCTTTTGGGTTTATTCCGCTTTCAGTCCCTGCTATGCTGCCATGTTTGAATGTCTTGCTGCCAGATATTCAGGATCTGACAGACACCTGGGTTTTCCAGAGCATACACACACAATGCTGGCGTCTGGAAGCTTGATACAGAAGAAAAGATTACAGCGCACACATTCAAAAATTACATTTAAGCACCTGAACATATTCAGCAAATAAGCAAAAAATATGGGATGTGGTCACACTATATGGTCATATAGTGCTTAAGCCCGCTACTACGTCAAAGTACCCCATTATCAGTGGGTCCTACGTTATCCCTGCTTCTCAACCATGGGAGAAATACACTCCTCTATATGGGAGAACTAAAGGACTCCTCCTATAACACAGGTGGACACTAATAAGAGGAAATGATGGGGGGATGGGGTGCTCCAACTCAAGGGATCTGGTCAGGACTAAGGCTGGCCATACACCTATAGATTATCTGCAGATTTTCTATGGTTAGATGGAAAAAGTGGGAGATTCCTCCATCCACACAGTTTAGCGAACATGGAGAGATCTGTTGCACATTTTCTATCTAACCATAGAAAATCTGCAGATAATCTATAGGTGTATGGCCAGCTTAAGGATGGGCTCAGCTGTGTTCACAACTCCACGTGCCCGCGCCCACCAGGAAGCTGACACTGCGCAACGTTAATCTCAGGCAGTGAGACATTTCCAGGTCTGCGGCTGCAGTGATTTGGAAACGTCTCACTACCTGTAATTAGCGCTGCGCAGTGTCAGCTTCCTGGCAGGCGCGGGCGCAGGCACGTGGAGTTGTGAACACGGCTGAGCCCATTCTTAGTCAGGACCCATACAATATACAAACAAAATCAGACTTGAGAAGCAGGATCTTTCATTCTATGACTAGTGTAGGACCCACTGATAATGGGGTACTTTGACGCAGTAAGTGGGCTTAGCACTATATGACCATATAGTGTGACCAAATCCCCATATTTTTTGCTTATTTGCTGAATATGTTCAGGTGCTTTAAATAGCCTTGCAGGATTTAAATGTTATTTTTGTATGTGTGTGCTGTAATCTTTTTTTCTGTTTATGTTCTTATAGCTGCACCATCTTTAATGTAATGCATTTTAGGGTGTGCCCCCCAAGTCTGATTTTGTTTGGAAGCTTGATACAGCTTGTAAAATAAGTACAGGCATACCCCACTTTTAAGTACCCAATGGGGTTTATTTACTATCGCTGGAGAGTGCAAAATCAGGCTCACTTCTGCATAGAAACCAATTAGCTTCTAACCCCAACGTGTTCAATTAAGCTTTGGTAATAAAACCTGGAAGCTAATTGGTTTCTATGCAGAAGTGAGCCTGATTGTGCACTCTCCAGCAACAGTTAATAAACCCATTGGGTACTAATAGCGGAGTTCGGCCTATTTTTTTTTTTTTCTTAAGTCAGCACCTACAAATACTGCAGCTGCTGACTTTTAACCACTTGCCAACCGCCTCACGCAGATATACTACCTAACAAAGGTTTTAACCTCCTGATTGCCCCCTAGTTAACCCTTTCACCAGTGATCACCGCATAACTGTTACGGGTGACGCTGGTTAGTTAGTTTCTTTTTTATAGTGTCAGCGCACCTGCCATTTATTACCTAATAAAGGTTTAACCCCCTAATCGCCCGGCAGGTGATATAAGTTCGGTTTTAGGGTCAGATAGGGTCTGCGTCGCCCCAGGCAACGTCAGGTTAGTGCCAGTACCGCTAACACCCACGCACGCACGCAGCATACACCTCCCTTAGTGGTATAGTATCTGAGCGGATCAATATCTGATCTGATCAGATCTGTACTAGCGTCCCCAGCAGTTTAGGGTTCCCAATAACGCAGTGTTAGCGGGATCAGTCCAGATACCTGCTAGCACCTGCGTTTTGCCCATCCGCCCAGCCCAGCCCAGCCCACCCAAGTGCAGTTTTGGTCGATCACTGACACTTACAAAACACTAAACACACATAACTGCAGCGTTCGCAGAGTCAGGCCTGATCCCTGCGATCGCTAACAGTTTTTTTGGTAGCGTTTTGATACAGTCGCTAACAGTCAGGAGCTTTTTTACCTGTGAGTCTCACTACTGTACCACTAAATTTAGAGCCCAAAATGGTAAATCAAAGGTACACTAGTGAAGAGGCCTACACGTTTCTGAGTATGACAGATAGTGAAGAGGAAGTCACTCATCTGTCAGGTTCAGGCTCAGAATACGATCCTGTAGACGACAGCGGCTCCATGACAGATAGCTCTGACGACGTAGTTGTGTTCCCTGCCAAGGTCAGGCGTACCCGACCCCGTTCTTCTGCTGTTGTTGAGGTGCAAGAACCACAGGTCCCTCATATGGAGCAGAGCAGTACTAGCGCCGCTATTCCTTATGGTGAACTGGCAAGCACCAGCGACCTAGTACACCCTGGTCGTAGTCAAACCAGCACTGCAGTATCACGTGGTGACGTGGCAAGTCCCATAAGTGCAGTTCAAGCTGGTGAGGTGGCAAGCACAAGTAGTGTCCCGCTGCTACCAAGAAGAAGACAAACACAGGCCCGTTGTGCCCATAGTGCCCTTCCTGCTGCATTCGCCAATCCTAATTGGGAACCCATCACTTCTGCAGCACCCGTACTTCCCCCATTCACTGGCCAACCCGCCATACAGGTGGAAATAGTTGATTTTACGTCACTTGAATTTTATTCGCTGTTTTTCACCAAAGATCTCTATAGATCTATTGTGGACCAAAGCAATTTGTACGCTGGTCAACACATCGCCACTATTCCCCAGTCCTCCCTTGCCAGAGATTGGAGACCAATTACGGTTTCCGAATTTAAGCTCTTTCTGGGCCTATCCCTCAACATGGGCATAACTAAAAAGAGTGAGCTGCGGTCATATTGGTCCACTGACCCAATTTACCATGCGCCCATGTTCTCTGCCTCCATGACCAGGGCACGATACGAGCAGATCTTGCGGTTCATGCATTTCAACAACAATGAACTCTGTCGTCCTCGTGGAGACCCTGGATACGATCGGCTCTACAAAATTCGGCCCCTCGTAAACCACTTCAACCAGTGTTTTGCAGACTTGTTTACTCCCCATCAAGTTGTCTGCGTTGATGAGTCCCTGATTAAATTTTCTGTCCGCTTGTCATTCAAACAGTACCTTCCCAGCAAGCGTGCCAGATACGGGGTCAAGATGTATAAGCTCTGCGACAGGGCCACAGGCTATACATGTAGTTTTATGGTTTACGAGGGCAAAGATAGGCATGTAGAGCCGACAAACTGCCCTGATTACATAGGAAGCACTGGCAAGATTGTGTGGGACTTGGTGTCACCCTTATTCGGAAAGGGGTACCACTTATATGTGGACAATTATTACACGAGCGTGCCACTTTTTAGTCACTTGTTTGATCAACAGATTGGAGCATGTGGCACTGTGCGATCTAATCGCCAGGGCTATCCCCAGCGGCTTGTAGATTCCTGTCTTAGGCTGGGGGAGAGAGCCTGCAATCTAATCACCAGGGCTATCCCCAGCGGCTTGTAGATTCCTGTCTTAGGCTGGGGGAGAGAGCCTGCTTGAAGTATAATAATTTGCTCGCTATGAAGTGGAGGGATAAGAAGAATATTTTCGTTCTTACGTTCCTTCATGCAGACACGACGGTCCAAATTACTACGGCGACTGGTGTTGTGGAGAAACCCCTCTGTGTCCACAAATATAACCAAAATATGGGAGGGGTGGACCTCAATGACCAGTTGTTGGCACCGTACCTAGTTGCCCATAAGGCCAGACGCTGGTACAAGAAAGTGCCTGTTTATTTATTTCAATTGGCTTTGCTGAACGCTCATGTGCTATACAGAGCTTCAGGACGGACTGGATCCTTCCTTAAATTCCAGGAAGAGATCATCAGAGCCCTTCTGTTTCCAGATGGTGCTCCACCTCACCATCCCCAACCAAATGCAGTAAGCCGGCTGCATGAGAGGCATTTTCCTTATGTCCTCCCGAGTACCCCTACCCAACGAGCCTCCCAAAAAAGATGTCATGTCTGCAGCAAGCGCGGATATAGGCGTGACACCCACTATTATTGTCCCTCCTGTCCTGACAATCCTGGTTTTTGCATTGGTGAATGTTTTGAACACTACCATAAACTACAGTAGTTGAGTATTAGCGTAGGGTACAGCATTGCACAGACTAGGCACACTTTCACAGGGTCTCCCAAGATGCCATCGCATTTTGAGAGACCCGAACCTGGAACCGGTTACAGTTACAAAAGTTACAGTTAAAAAGTGTAAAAAAAAAAATTAAAAAAGTAAAAAAAAAAAACCACAAAAAAATATATAAAATAAAAAAAACAAAAATAGTCTCTCTCTATTCTCTCTCTATTGTTCTTCTCTTTTTTTACTGTATTCTATTCTGCAATGTTTTATTGTTATTATGTTTTATCATGTTTGCTTTTCAGGTATGTAATTTTTTTATACTTTACTGTTTACTGTGTTTTATTGTTAACCATTTTTTTGTTTTTAGGTACGCCATTCAGCTGCAGCGCGGATTTATTTATCTTGACAGCAACAGCGTTTGCTCCCATGATACATAAAGCCGTGACTCCAGCGCTGTAGGAGGTGATTTCACCACCACAGTTAAAAAAGAGAGCATATATGCCGAAGCATGGGGGCAGCAGGAGTGGAGAAGCGATTTGCTGCTAATTTTTGGGGCGGATGCCCCCATGCTTCGACATGTATAAATGGTGCATGTATGTCCATCATTAGAAGTGGGTGGATGAAGGGACGTATTCTAATGATGGGCATACCCACCGATCAATCTCTTTTTTCGTTCAGCCCACAGACTGCATGAAAAAAAAGATTACAATATATGCCCAACAAGGACCAGCAACGTACTGGTATGTTGCTGGATTTTGAGTGGTTATACTAGAATGATACCTGCAGGTTTAGATATCATCTTGGTATCATTCTTTTCAGCCAGCGGTCGGCTTTCATGTAAAAGCAATCCTAGCGGCTAATTAGCCTCTAGACTGCTTTTACAAGCATTGCTGAGAGGTATGGTGAGTATTTTGCAGACCTCGCTTTTTGTCACAAAGTTTTGAAAATTGAAAAAAACAAATGAGAGCTGCAAAATACTCACCATGCCTCTCAGCAAATAGCTTGGGCTGTCTACTTTCCAAAATGCCAAAATGGGGTCATTTGGGGGGGGGGTTTGTGCCATCTTGGCATTTTATGGCCTTCGAAACTGTTATAGGTAGTGAGTAGGGATGAGCTTCGAGTTTGAGTCGAACCCATGTTCAACTCAAACATCGCATGTTCGACCGTTCGTCGAATTGCGAACATTATAGGCCATTCGCGCCAAATTTGAGTGGTGCGTCATGGCCCATAATTCACTGCGGCATTGCAGTGCATTGTTGGCTGATGATTGGCCAAGCATGCACTATGACCCGCATGCTTGGCCAATCACAGCGCCGTCTGTACAGAGAGCCATAATTGGCCAAAGCAAGGGTGGCTTTGGCCAATTATGGCTCAGGGGGTTTAGTACACGCCCCACACTATATAAGGCCGCCTGTGTGGTGCCCTTGTGTAGTGTGTTGCGGCAGAGAGAGATAGACAGAGAGACAGTGTCATTTGATTTAAGTTAGATAGAGTAGGCAGGCAAATCAGTTAGCTGCACTTACAGTGTATTGTGTATATATATATATATATATATATATATATATATATATATATATATATATATATATATATATATATATATATATATATATATATATATATGCATCCTAGGTGTTGTGTATAGATATATATACAGATATATATACAGTATAGATATATATATCCATATATATCTATATATCTATATCTATACACACTGTATTCAGTTTAGCTAGATCCGTTCCTGTTATTCTCTTCCTACTGACAGGCAGGCAGGTGTTTTTACAGTATTTACAGTTAGTGTACTGTGTCCTCTGCGCAGTGTGCACCTAAAGCTACCTGAAGAAAATTGCTGGTGTTCTTATGATACTATTAGTACCACAGGCAGGCAGCTACAGTATTTACAGTTAGTGTACTGTTTCTTCTGCACAGTGTGCACCTAAAGCTACCTGAAGAAAATTGCTGGTGTTCTTCTGATTCTATTAGTACCACAGGCAGGCAGCTACAGTATTTACAGTTAGTGTACTGTGTCCTCTGCACAGTGTGCACCTAAAGCTACCTGAAGAAAATTGCTGGTGTTCTTCTGATCCTATTAGTACCACAGGCAGGCAGCTACAGTATTTACAGTTAGTGTACTGTGTTCTCAGCACAGTGTGCACCTAAAGCTACCTAAAGACAATTGCTGTTGTTCTGATCCTATTAATACCACAGGCAGGCAGCTGCAGTATTTACAGTTAGTGGACTGTGTCCTCTGCACAGTGTGCACCTAAAGCTGCCTGAAGAAAATTGGTGGTGTTCTTCTGATCATATTAGTACCACAGGCAGGCAGCTACAGTATTTACAGTTAGTGTACTGTGTCCTCTGCACAGTGTGCACCTAAAGCTACCTGAAAAAAATTGCTGGTGTTCTTCTGATCCTATTAGTACCACAGATAGGCAGCTACAGTATTTACAGTTAGTGTACTGTGTCCTCTGCACAGTGTGCACCTAAAGCTACCTGAAGAAAATTGGTGGTGTTCTTCTGATCCTATTAGTACCACAGGCAGGCAGCCACAGTATTTACAGTTAGTGTACTGTGTTCTCAGCACAGTGTGCACCTAAAGCTACCTGAAGACAATTGCTGGTGTTCTGATCCTATTAATACCACAGGCAGGCAGCTGCAGTATTTACAGTTTGTGGACTGTGTCCTCTGCACAGTGTGCACCTAAAGCTACCTGAAGAAAATTGCTGGTGTTCATCTGATCCTATTAGTACCACAGGCAGGCAACTACAGTATTTACAGTTAGTGTACTGTGTCCTCCGCACAGTGTGCACCTAAAGCTACCTGAAGAAAATTGGTGGTGTTCTTCTGATCCTATTAGTACCACAGGCAGGCAGCTACAGTATTTACAGGTAGTGTACTGTGTGCTCTGTACAGTGTGCACCTAAAGCTACTTGAAGAAAATAGCTGGTGTTCTTCTGATCCTATTAGTACCACAGGCAGGCAGCTACAGTATTTACAGGTAGTGTACTGTGTGCTCTGTACAGTGTGCACCTAAAGCTACCTGAAGAAAATAGCTGGTGTTCTTCTGATCCTATTAGTACCACAGGCAGGCAGCTACAGTATTTACAGTTAGTGTACTGTGTCCTCTGCACAGTGTGCACCTAAAGCTACCTGAAGAAAATTGGTGGTGTTCATCTGATCCTATTAGTACCACAGGCAGGCAGCTACAGTATTTACAGTTAGTGTACTGTGTCCTCTGCACAGTGTGCACCTAAACCTACCTGAAGAAAATTGGTGGTGTTCTTCTGATCCTATTAATACCACAGGCAGGCAGCTGTAGTATTTACAGTCAGTGTACTGTGTCCTCTGCACAGTGTGCACCTAAAGCTACCTGAAGAAAATTGGTGGTGTTTTTCTGATCCTATTAGTACCATAGGCAGACAGCTGCAGTATTTACAGTTAGTGTACTGTGTCCTCTGCACAGTGTGCACCTAAAGCTACCTGAAGACAATTGCTGTTGTTCTGATCCTATTAATACCACAGGCAGGTAGCTGCAGTATTTACAGTTAGTGTACTGTGTCCTCTGCACAGTGTGCACCTAAAGCTACCTGAAGACAATTGCTGGTGTTCTCATACTAATAATACTACAGGCAGGCAGTTGATTCTGCTAGCTGCAGTATCAGTATATATATATATATATATATATATATATATATATATATATATATATATATATATATATCCATCCCAGCTTTGTGCAGCTACATCTCACTGCAGGCCATTAGTATGTCTGGAAGGCCAACAAGGAGAGGCAGACAGTCACAAGCCAATAAAAGAGGGCAAGCAGGCTCTGTATCTAGAGGCAACAGTGCTGGTCGTGGAGATGGTGCATCCTCATCAGCACGTGGCCGTGGGACACGCTTGTCCTTTTTTTCGGCAGCTGGCCGTGTTGAGCCACAACATGCCAAAGACTTGGAAGAGTGGATGACCAAGCTGTTCTCATCCTCCTCATCCTCTCACCCAGGCTCAGGGTACTTTGTCTGGCAAAGCAGCTGCCAACGCGGCCTCTTCCCTCGGCTCAATGGCATCAGTCACTCCTTCCCTAGCCCCACCATGTCCTCCTGAGGAGTCCCCCGAACTGTTTGACCACAGTGTTGGGTACATGCTCCAGGAGGATGCCCAGCGTTTTGAAGGCTCCGATGATGGTACCCAGCTAGAGGAAAGCAGTAACGTGAGCCCAGATAGAGGGGGTGCCCAAGAAGGACAGCAATCTGGCAGTCATGTTCCCCCAGCTGCAGTATACTGCCAGCTTTGCTCCAGTGATGAGGAGGGAGGGGATGATGAGGAAGTCACTGACTCCAAGTGGGTGCCTGATAGGAGAGAGGAGGCACATCTCCAACGAGGCAGGATGCCCTCCAGGGGCCAGCTTAAGGGCAGCACACCGACTGCATCACACTGCAGAGCTCTGCATGTGCAGGGCACTGCTGTCTCTGCGTGTTATTCCAAAAGTTCTTTGGTGTGGGCCTTTTTTGAGACGAGTGCATCAGATCCCACCGCTGCTATTTGCAACATATGTCTCAAGCATATCTCGCGTGGCCAAAACATCACCCGCTTGGGCACCACATGCTTGACCAGACATATGTCGACCTGCCATGCAGTTCGTTGGCAAGCGTACCTAAAAGACCCACACCAAAGAACAAAGCAGACCTCTCCTTGCTCCTCATCAGCTGGGATCTCCAACCCCACTATACCTTCAGTCCTCTCTGAAACCTGCACTGAGAGGAATGAAGGTGTAGAATTAGGTTTGTCACAGCCAAGTACTTGCGGGCAATCTGCTATCAGTACACCAACGTCAGATTGTACCAGGCAAATTTCCCTGCCCCAGCTGCTGCACTGCCGAAAGAAATTCGCTCCCAGTCATCCACATGCCCAGTGGTTGAATGCTAGCTTGGCTAAATTGCTAGCACTTCAACTACTGCCTTTTCAGTTGGTAGACTGCCCCCTTCCATGAGTTTGTGGAATGTGGGGTTCCCCAGTGGCAGGTTCCGAAATGCCACTTTTTCTCATGGAAGGCGATCCCGGCTCTCTACCGGCATGTGGAAGGCAATGTCTTGGCCTCGCTGGACAGGGCAGTCAGCGGTAAGGTGCATATTACCGCTGACTCATGGTTCAGCAGGAATGGACAGGGACGTTACCTATCTTTCACCGCGCACTGGGTGACTCTTCTGGCAGCTGGGAAGGATGCAGGACAGAGTGCAGTAGTGTTGGAGGTTGTTTTGCCACCTCGCCTCCAAAATTCTACTAGTGGTGATTCTGCCACACCTCTCTTTACCCCCTCCTCTTCTTCTTCCTTCATGGCCTCTTCCTGTGCTGATTTGTCCTCAGAACCAGCGGTGCTTCGTAGGTGTTCAAGGGGCTATGCAAGCACGCAGGCAAAAAGATCTCATGCGGTGCTTGAGCTGGTGTGCTTGGGGGACAGGAGCCACACTGGGGCAGAGATTCTGTCAGCTCTGCAGGGGCAGGTTTAGAGGTGGTTGACGCCACGCCAGCTTAAGCCTAGTATGGTGGTTTGCGACAATGGCACCAACCTCCTCTCCACCCTCCGACAGGGACAACTGACCCATGTGCCCTGTTTGGCTCACGTCCTTAACTTGGTGGTGCAGCGGTTCTTGGGCAGGTACCCAGGCTTACAGGATGTCCTGAGGCAGGCCAGGAAAGTCTGTGTGCATTTCCGCAGGTCATATAATGCCAGTGCTCAGCTGGCTGACCTCCAAAAGGAATTTAACCTGCCCAAGAACCACCTAATCTGTAACATGCCCACCAGGTGGGACTCAACGTTGGCCATGCTGCAGCGGCTGCACACACAGCAGAGGGCCATCAATAAGTACCTGTGCGACTATGGCATCAGAACAGGGTCAGGAGAGCTTGTTTTTTTTTCCCCATGCCAGTGGGCTATGATCAGGGATGCATGCGCTGTCCTGTCACCGTTTGAGGAGGCCACGAGGATGGTGAGCAGTGACAGTGCATGCATCAGTGACACTGTCCCTCTTCTCCACTTGTTGGAGCAAACACTGCGTGGAATAATAGACAGGGCACTTGAGGCAGAACAGAGGGAGGAAGAGGAGGACTTCCTTACCTCTCAAGGCCCCCTTTATCCAGACAGTGTTCCTGCGCAGAGGGAGCAGAGGATGAAACATCTTAGGGAGGCCTTGCATAAAGGTTTGTGCAACGCATTTCCAGAGCCTGGGAGGTTACAATTTCCTGGTCCTCCTGGACAATGCGTTGCTGAGGCTTTGGTCAGTCACAGAAGGAGTGGTGGAGAAGGTGGTTGTCTGGCCGATGCGTTTAGACAATTTTTTAGTCCGCAGCCCCAAGATCTGATCGGTTCCAGCAACCATCGCCAACGTCTATTTTACATGGTGCAGGAATACCTAGGGGCAAGATCTGACTTGGACACCTTTCCCACCGAAAATCCTCTGGGTTACTGGGTCTTGAGGATGGATCACTGGCCAGAGTTTGCACAGTATGCAATTGAGCTACTGGCCTGTCCTGCATCCAGCGTTCTTTCATTCAGTGCTGCTGGAGGCTTTGTAACCGATCACAGGGTGCGCCTGTCCACCGAATCGGTCGATCAGCTGACCTTCATAAAAATGAATCAGTCTTGGATCACCAGCTACCAAGCACCTGATGCTGATGTAACCGATTGATTTTTTTTGTGAGATCCCTTCAAGACTGCCTATGCTGATCCTGAGTGACTATCCCGTTATGCTGAGTGACAATCCTCTTCCTCCTCAATTTTCATGCTGATAGCTTGTAAGAACATTTTTGGTTCTGGGCACCGCCAGCAGTGGCCAAGGCCCAATTTTTCTGCCCCTGTTTAACAGGGGCGTGTAATTACAATTTTTGATGCAATACTTTGCAGGGGGGCTCATTCCTGTGCTCCAACTAGAGTATCTGTGAGGGGTTGCAGTTTTGTGGCACCAGTGCCTAAGGCCCAGTTTTTCTGCCCCTGTTTAACAGAGGCGTGTAATTACAATTTTTGATGCAATACTGTGCAGCAGGGCTCATTCCTGCACTCCAACTATAGCATCTGTGAGGGGTTGCAGTGTTGTGGCACCAGTGCCTAAGGCCCAAGTTTTCTGCCCCTGTTCAACAGGGACATGTAATTACAATTCTTGATTTAATATTTCACAGTAGGGCCCATTCCTGCGCCCACCCATAGTAACTGTGAGGGCTTACAGTGTTGTGGCAATACCACCACCACCACCACCAAAGGCCCAATTTTTCTGCCCCTGTTGAACAGGGACATGTAATTACAATTCTTGATCTAATATTTCACAGTAGGGCCCATTCCTGCGCCCACCAAGAGTAACTGTGAGGACTTACAGTGTTGTGGCACCAGCACCACCACCACCACTAAAGGCCCAATTTTTCTACCACTGTTCAACAATGGCATGAAATTACAATTCTTGATCTAATATTTCACAGCAGGGCCTGTTCCTGCGCCCACCAAGAGTAACTGTGAGAGCTAAGGCCCTCACCAACACCTAAAGCCCCAATTTCTGCAAAGTATATAGGGCAGGCCCCTACTTTCAAACATCCAACTTACAAACGACTCCTACTTGCAAACGGAAGAAGACAACAGGAAGTGAGATCAAATTTGTAATGCACCGTACACATGGTCGGACATTGATCGGACATTCCGACAACAAAATCCATGGATTTTTTCCGACAGATGTTGGATCAAACTTGTCTTGCATACACACGGTCACACAAAGTTGTCGGAAAATCCGATCGTTCTGAACGCGGTGACGTAAAACACGTACGTCGGGACTATAAACGGGGCAATAGCCAATAGCTTTCATCTCTTAATTTATTCTGAGCATGCGTGGCACTTTGTCCGTCGGATTTGTCTACACACGATCGGAATTTAAAGGATCGGATTTTGTTGTCGGAAAATTTTATAGCATGCTCTCAAACTTTGTGTGTCTGAAATTCCGATGGAAAAAGTCCTATGGAGCCCACACATGGTCGAAATTTCCGATAACAAGCTCCGATCGCACATATTCCGTCGGAAAGTCCGACCGTGTGTACAGGGCATAAGAGTTAATATGGGAAAAACGTGTCTCCTCTTCACCGATGCTTTATCACCAATCCTTGTTTCACTAAAAACCCCAAATTTTCTAAAAACATTTGTCATTGGGACAGAAAGTGAGGTGAAATCTTCTGAAGAGGTGCACAGACAGCAAAACAAATGTTACAGGGGTGATAACCCTTCCCTATGTTTTCCAAAAAGCTTAAAAATAGATTTTTTGGCTGGAGCTACACTTTAAAAATATACCAGTTCAAAATTACAAACAGATTCTACTTAACAACAAACCTACAGTCCCTGTCTTGTTTGCACCACCTGTATACTGCTGTTTAGAGTATATAGGGCCTGGGGGCCCCACGCCTTTCCTTTTTTAATTTGGGTGCGGGGTTCCCCTTAATATCCATACAAGACCCAAAGGGCCTGGTAATGGACTTGGGGGGTGGGGGGTACCCATGCCGTTTGTCTCACTGATTTTCATTCATATTGCCGGGACCCGACATTACATTAAAGCCACAGTTTTAAATGACTTGTATTCCTTTACAAATGTCATTTTGTGCAGGGACTGTTCTAAGCACGGGAAACACGCGCCACTTTACGGGCATACTATAGACACCCCCCAGGTATGAAAGGAATATTTCACTTTGTTTTCTTCACTTTAAGCATCATTAAAATCACTGCTCCCGAAAAAAACAGCCGTTATTAAAACTTTTTTTTGCATTGATACATTTCCCCTGGGGCAGGACCCGGGTCCCCAAACCCTTTTTAGGACAATAACTTGCATATTAGCCTTTAAAATTAGCACTTTTGATTTTGAATGTTCGAGTCCCATAGACTTTAATGGGGTTCTAAAGTTCACGCGAACTTTCGGTCCGTTTGCAGGTTCTGGTGCAAACCGAACTGGGGGTGTTCGGCTCATCCCTAGTAGTGAGGAGTGAAATCAAAAACTTACGCCCTTAGAAATCCTGAAGGCAGTAATTGGTTTTCGGGGCCTCGTACGCAGCTAGGCTGCCAAAAAGTCCCACACATGTGGTATCCCCATACTCAGGAGTAGCAACAAAATGTATTTTGCAGTATAATTCCACATATGCCCGTGGCATGTTTGAGCAATATATCATTTAGTGACAACTTTTTGCAAAAAAAAGTTTGTCATTTTCCTGCAACTTGTGGCAATATATAAAATATTCCATGGACTCAACATGCCTCTCAGCAAATAGCTTGGGGTGTCTACTTTCCAAAATGGGGTCATTTGGGAGGGTTTTGTGCCATCTTGGCATTTTATGGCCTTCAAAACTGTGATAGGTAGTGAGGAGCGAAATCAAAAATGTACGCCCTTAGAAATCCTGAAGGCGGTGCTTGGTTTTCGGGGGCCCGTACGCGGCTAGGCTCCCAAAATGTCCCACACATCTGGTATTAGGGTGTAATTTCAAATATGCCTATGGCATGTTTAAGCAATATATCATTTAGTGACAACTTTTTGTAAAAAAAAGAAAACATTTTCCAGAAACTTGTGGCAAAATATAAAATATTCCATGGACTCAACATGCCTCTCAGCAAATAGCTTGAATTGTCTTCTTTCCAAAATGGGGTCATTTGGGGGAGGTTTGTGCTATCTTGACATTTCATGGCCTCCGTAGCTCTGATAGGTAGTGAGGAAGTCAAATCACCATTTTACGCCCTTAGAAAGCCTGAAGGCAGTGATTGGTTTTTGGGGTCCTGTACGCGGCTAGGCTCCCAAAAAGCCTCACACGTGGTATCCCCGTACTCAGGAGAAGCAGCAAAATGTATTTTGGGGTGCAATTACACATATAACCATGGCATGTGTGAACAATATATCATTTAGTGACAACTTTGTGTAAATTTTTTTTTGTCATTATTCAGTCCCTTGGGACAAAAAAATTAAATATTCAATGGGCTCAACATGTCTCTCAGAAATTTCCTTGGGGTATCTACTTTCCAAAAATGGGTCATTTGGGGGGAGGGGGGTTTGTACTGCCCTGCATTTTAGCACCTCAAGAAATGAGATATGCAGTTATAAACTAAAAGCTGTGTAAATTCCAGAAAATGTACCCTAGTTTGTAGACGCTATAACTTTTGCGCAAACTAATAAATATATGCTTATTGACATTTTTTTTACCAAAGACATGTGGCCGAATACATTTTGGCCTAAATGTATGACTAAAATTGAGTTTATTGGATTTTTTTTATAACAAAAAGTAGAAAATATCATTTTTTTCTAAATTTTCTGTCTTTTTCCTATTATAGCGCAAAAAATATAAACCGCAGAGGTGATCAAATACCATTAAAACAAAGTTCTATTTGTGGGAAAAAAAGGACGCAAATTTTGTTTGGGTACAGTATTGCATGACCGCGCAATTAGAAGTTAAAGGGACGCAGTGCCAAATTGTAAAAAGTGCTCTGGTCAGGAAGGGGGTAAAACCTTCCGGGGCTGAAGTGGTTATTACTTTGTACAAAATCCTTTGTTGGTAATGAGAGCTTCAAGATGCCTCCTGTATGGAGAAACTAGTCGCATGTATTGCTCAGGTGTGATTTTGGCTCATTCTTCCACACAGTCTTCAAATCTTCAAGGTTCCGTGGGTCGCTCCTATAAACTCTGATCTTTAGTTCTTTCCATAGATTTTCTATTGGATTCAGGTCAGATGATTGGCTGGGCCATTCTAGCAGCTTTATTTTCTTTCTTTGAAACCAACTGAGAGTTTCCTTGGCTTTGTGTTTGGGATCATTGTCTTGCTGAAATGTCCACCCTTGTTTCATCTTCATCATCCTGGAAGAGGACAGCCTTTTTTTATCAAGAATATCTTGGTACATTTTTCCATTCATCCTTCCTTCAATGACACAAAGTTTTCCAGTACCGTATGCTGAAAAACAGCCCGACACCATGAAGTTGGGCATGCCCGACACCAAACTATACTGTTGGTATTGGGGTGTTTTTGGGGTGATGTGCAGTGCCATTTGACCTCCAAACATGGTGTGTATTATGGCATCCAAAGAGCTCAATTTTGGTCTCATCTGAGCAGACTATATTGTTACTATATACTAAATATATATTTCACAGGCTTGTCTAAATGTTGTGCAGCAAACTTTTTAAACAAGCGTCAACATGTTTTTTCTTCAGCAATGGAGTATTGCGTGGTGAGCATGCGTACAGTAACAAAACGCGTCGGGTGGAGCGTACGCACATTTCCAGAAAGGGAGGGCTGCAGTTGGAGCGGGACGGATTTTTTTCACATGTGTGATTTTTTAGTACTTGATGTAATTGCAACTGTTTTTTTAAAGCAATAAACTTTTAAAGTATTTTATTAGGGCTGGGAGATTTTCTTTAAAAAAAAAATCTTGGCTTCTCTTAAAAAAAACTCGATTCACGATTTGAATCGAGTTTTTTTTTTTTTTTGGAAACCGCGCCGGTCCTGAGGCGCTGCGGGCATTAGCTTTTAGGCGAGGCCGCGGCTTCGGCCTAGTCCGTGGCTACGGCCGGATGCCGCGGACTAGGCCGAAGCCGCAGCCTCGCCTAAAAACTCCGTGCCCGAAGCTCTTCAGGCCTGGCGCGGTGTCAGCGCCGGTCCGGAGGCGCTGCGGGCATGAGTTTCTAGGCGAGGCCGCGGCTTCGGCCTAGTCCGTGGCGTCCGGCCGAAGCCGCGGACTAGGCTGAAGCCGCGGCCTCGCCTAAAAACTCATGCCCGCAGCGCCTCGGGACCGGCGCGGTGGAAAAAAAAAAAATCTAAAAAAATCGATTTGCTTAAATTTTGAATCGATTTGACCTCTCAACTCGATTCAAGATTTAAATCGATTTTTTTCCCAGCCCTATATTTTATGCTATAGCAAGTTTAAGTTTTTTGGAGAGTCTTTATGATCGAATACCTATAAAGTGGTGGATCTCGGCATTACGGCCATTCCTGTCTTGGGTGGACACAAAGGCCCTGGCTAGGTTATGAGCTGCAGGCAAGATTGACCTCCTGTAACAGAAGGCCAATAAGTTCTGGTAAGCAAGCATTTCATAAGGTGAAGGTTTACACTTTATACTACACATGTTTCGGTGACGGATGGTGTATACAAATTTGGATGGACACTTTGTCACTATATGGATTTTTTGTTTCTTTCATATATTTTTTCTTTTTCACAATTAAGCACTTCAAGGCCGCCGCACGCCGATGTACGTCCAAACTTTGAAGGGGTATACAGTTGTTATGGCAGCAGCTAGCTGCCATAACCCCGGTATCCCCGTTTTCATGAGGGGGGCCAGCTTTCTGATAAAAGTGGTCCCTGCGGCGGATTTGCCACGAGATCAGTTTTATCGGTGGCGGGAGAGGGCCTCCCGCCGCGATCCGGTGCCCTCCGCCGCTTGCCGGGGCTGTCGGTAGCGGCGGAGGCGATCGCGTCCTTCTCTGTGCTGTGCCTGGAGACGAGTGAGGCTAAGGTGGCGCCCACTCGTCTCCATGACACTGCTGGGTGGAAGCGACGTCAAAACGTCGCTTCCGCCCACGCCTCTTAAAAGCATATTTTTTTTAATGTCATTTTTTTAAAAGACTTTTTTTTTTTTTTTTTTGCATTTTAGTGTAAATATGAGATCTGAGGTCTTTTTGACCCCTTTTTTTGTTAAAACAGTGTAAAAATAAATAAAATAATGTAAAACAAATAATAAAAATAGAAATTTTTTTTTTTTTTTTTAAAAACCCCCCGTCCCGACGAGCTTGCGCGCAGAAGCGAACGCATACGCGAGTAGCGCCCACATATGAAAACGGTGGTCAAACCGCACATGTGAGGTATCGTCGCGACCGGTAGAGCGAGAGCAATAATTCTAGCCCTAGACCTCCTCTGTAATGCAAAATATGCAACCTGTAGAATATTTTAAACATCGCCTATGGAGATTTTTGAGGGTAAAAGTTTTACGCCATTCCACGAGCGGGCGCAATTTTGAAGCATGACATGTTGGGTATCAATTTAAGTAACATTATATTTCACTATATAAAAAAAAATTGGGGGGGGCGTGACCGGAAGCCGACCTCGATGGACGCTTGATCCCTTAGCTCCAGCAGCCCGCAGCAATATAGGCACTTTGGGGGACAAACAACAACTCCCACATGGGCAGATCGCGGACCACTCGATCCTCAAAACACAGGGGCACATCCCAACCCCCTCCGGGGACCTCCGCAGACCTCCGTGCCTTCTTCCTGCAATCGGAAGGCACTCCGGCCGGAGGAGACAAGATGGCGCCGATCACACAGGCACATGGAGGACAGATGTCTCCACGGGAGCAGCCGCCACAGCTCACACAGCAGCGATGCCTTATGGACCCCTCTCCAGCGGCGACAGGTCCGGCATCCTCAGCCACACACACAGGAGCGGTGAGTCCATCCACCCTCCCCGATCCCCAGGCCTGGCAGGCACGTGCGCCGCAGCCATCCGAGCAGCCCATCCCTTCACAGCACTATACCCAGTGCTCGGCGGCATTTCTGAGGCTGCTGAGGGCGGCTTCAGACCCCTACCTCCAGGAACAGCCATCTCTGTCCCCAACACGCTCGGCTCTATCCCAGGACTTTCCTCCACTACCAGGCCCTGCTCATCCCCCAGTGGAGCTGCATCATGTGCAGGGAGAGGAGGATGGGACACTGTGGGTCATGGCAGCATCCTCCCCCCCACCTAAGACGCAAAGACTCTCTAGATCCAGGGACACTAGCGTCTCTAAAAGGCGACCTCCCATTAACCCCACGTATGCACAAAAAGCCAGCACCCCTCCATGCTCCTCCACGGACACCCATCATGAGAGACCCCCCCAGCTACCACAGGCCTTGATGTGGTCTGAGCCGTGGGAACCCCCAGCACCCGGGTCACACCGATCATCTGAAGCAGGATCGCTTAGCCCGCGCTCTCCACCCCCAGCCTCGCCAAGCCATCATCTGGGCCCTATACAAGACCAACATATGCCATCACCATGGCACACATATTTCCAGGCGATGCCCACTAAAGAGGACTTTAAACAACTCATAGAGGATGTAAAATCAACCTGTTGCACAGAAATCCAGGTTCTTCAAACGGGACTTAAACATATAGCGGACAGAGTGGAAATGGCGGAAGAAGAGATCTAAGAAACTAAAATAGCAGTCCACAGAACACAGTTGCAAAGAGCGGAGCACCGCTCTCTCCTCAGAGACATGCAAAGGCACATAGAAGACTTGGACAATAGGGGGCGCCGCAACAATATCCGAGTGAGAGGGATCCCAGAACCAGAGGGCAACGAAGACTTGCAAATTACCCTGCAATCCATCTTTAACAATTTATTGGGCGAACCTCCTGCGAAACATATAGAAATGGACAGAGCTCACCGGGCCCTGCGACCCAAAGGACCTGCATCGAAACCGAGAGATGTTATATGCAGAATCACCTCCTATCCTCTCAAAGAGTCTATCATGAGACAAGCTCGTATCGCACGTAAAATCGTCTTCGAAGGAGCCCAAATACAGCTGTACCCTGATCTGTCTTGGATCACCCTGCAAAAGCGCAGACTACTGCAACCTTTATTGCAAATACTGCAATCCAAAGCAATTCCTTACAGATGGGGTTTCCCCTTCACTCTCACTGCAAAACAACAGGGAACCTCTGCTGTGTTGAGATACCCGGAAGACCTCCGTGTCTTCTGCAACACCCCGGAGATTCAACCCCCACAACTACCAGAATGGGACTTAGTGGCCATCCCCCCGTCACCGCCTACAGTCTGGCAGAAAGTACCCTCCTCTAACCGGCCCCGAAACCCAGAAACACCCCGCAAGTCTGCCAAACACAGGAACTGATCAGTATTATTGTCCTAATATAGTTCACACTCCTTTTTACAGGATGTGATCACACTGTCATAATGACTTTTCCTGCTCGGGACTCAAAAATTGATCAGACATACTAGTTCAGTACCCCCCAAATTGCCCCTAAGCCACAGTTTACACTGCTACTAAGGGCTTGCTATGATCAGGCTCCGAAAGAGTAGACGCTCTACCGTTCACTTTCCACCCCCCCCCCTCCTGATTTTTAGTTCAGGGATTTATATAAGTGTTTTATATCACCTTTTTGGCTGCGGATCCCCGGGTGACCCCTCCATGCCACCCCAATCGGACTAGCAGCGGACGGACACTGGGAACTCTGTGTAACCTAGGCCTGTTGGTCATTTACAGTTTGATAATGTGTGCGTTTTGTCTTCACTTGATTTTACTTAATCACCTTTCTCTTCCCCAACTCTTTTCCTTCTCTTTCCCTCTTTGTAGGAATCAAGTTCATGCAGCGGTGCGGGTGAACGGTCCTGGTCTCCTCCCGGGGGGTGCCGGCTCCGGGTTTTTGACCTGGGTAAGCAAACGTACACCTCTCCACACGTATATAGATGGCAAAGTTACTATCCTTAAATGTCCATGGCCTGAACTCTAACAGAAAAAGGCATCTGGCACTGCGGGAGTTCAGACAATCAGGAGCTGATATTATACTGGTACAGGAGACACATTTCAATAAAGAGGGCTCGTTCGCATTAGCTTCCAGATATTTTCCACAGGTGTATCTCTCATCTAGTACTAAAAAAAAAGCAGGAGTGGCCATACTACTCAAAAAGGGTATCCCCTTCATCTGCGCAAACCATTATTCTGATCCTGGAGGCCACTTTGTTATTCTACACGGACACTGGCATACACAACCTATTACGCTGTGTGCTATATACGCACCTAACACTAAACAATATAATTTTCTCTCTAAAGTATACACACGCATCTTTAAATCAGACCCCGGGGTTTTGGTGGTGGGGGGAGATTTTAATCTCACTCAATCAGCAACTGTCGACCGTCAGGTGGTGGGCCCCTGGGTATCTCCACCAGGTGTCCTCCGGGACTCTAGATTGTTTCTACAAATCTCCAGACGATATGCGCTCTTTGATGCCTGGAGGGTCCTTCACCCAGGTGATCGGCAGTACACATTTTATTCTGCCCCCCACTGCACACACTCCCGCATAGACTACTTCTTTGTTAACAATCATACACTTAAACTTACACGAACAGCCCAAATACTCCCTATCTCGTGGTCAGATCACGCCCCTATTCTACAAGAACTAGAACTAGATAACCCCAACCGTAAATCCTATAATTGGAGGCTTAACACATTTCTTCTTCAACATCTCCCCTCCCAAGTTGAACTACATACCACCCTAAAACATTACTTCATAGAAAATACCACCCCGGATATATCGCCAACCACCCTCTGGGAAGCCCATAAGGCGGTCCTACGCGGTAAATGTATAGCCTTATCCTCCGCTATGAAAAAAGACTCCCTAGCTACAAAGATAAAGACTGAACAGGATCTTAGGCTGGCCGAACGTAAACTCCAAATTACCCCCTCCATACCCATCCTTCGGAAGGTTGTTAGACTTCGCTCAATTTTAAAGGAATTCACCCTAGGCCAGGTAGAAAAAGCACTGACAAGACTGAAGCAAGTATTCTACAAGGGAAACAAAGCACACTCCCTCTTAGCTAACAAATTATGTGACATATTTCACATGCAGACACCACATCAGATCAAAAACACTTCGGGGCACATAGTCTCCCATCCTAGGGAGATTGCTCATGTCTTTGCGGACTTCTATAAACACTTATACAATAACCCAGATATACCTAGTAATCCCCCTTCGCCAGACCTATCCCACAAAATGCGAGCATACTTGGAACGCAGTGGAATCCCCCATTTAACACCCTCTGACCTGTTGACATTGAACACACAGATTACAGATGAGGAAATAGAGATGACCATTAAGTCCCTTCCATCTCATAAAGTCCCGGGACCAGACGGATTCCCATACGAATACTACAAGAAGTTTCTCCCCATACTGCTCCCACATATGCGCAAGGTCTTCCACACCTTTCTTCACGATGCCACCATACCTCCAGACATGCAACGTTCTTTTATAACTTTAATTCCTAAACCGGACAAAGACCCTTCCCTCTGCGCAAGTTACAGACCCATTGCATTACTGAACTCTGACCTTAAAATTTTCACCAAACTACTCTCCAACCGCCTAAACCAGATTCTCCCCTCCTTGGTCCACAAAGACCAGGTGGGGTTCGTCCCACTGCGACAGGCCGGCGACAATACCAGAAAGGTTATAGACCTAGTGGAGGTGGCGAATAGAGAGCACCAAGCAGCCCTGCTGCTAAGTTTAGACGCAGAAAAAGCGTTTGATCGCCTGGGATGGCCTTTTCTTTTTGCCACCTTAAAATTCATGGGATTTCGGGGCCCCTTCTTACAAGCCATCAGGCATTTTTACACCTGCCCGTCATCCCAAGTCAGGACTCCCTTTGCACTATCCCCGGTATTTTCAGTAGCAAATGGGACCAGGCAGGGGTGCCCACTTTCGCCCCTGCTATTTGCACTATGCGTTGAACCCCTTGCCGCATCCATTAGGAGTAATCCGGATATACGGGGAATATCGGTTAGAGGAAGGGAGTTTAAAATCTCCCTCTTCGCGGACGATATCATACTTACATTAACTCAACCTCACATTACTCTCCCGATTTTGCAAACAGAACTAGATCGCTTCCGTGCTCTCTCAGGGTATAAGATAAACGCATCAAAATCGGAGGCCCTTCCCATCAATATCCCTCCCACGGAGGTCTCACTCTTAAAATCCAATTTCCCATTCACATGGAAGACGACCTCCCTGAAGTATCTGGGTACATGTATCACACCTAAATTCAATACGCTCTACCAAGAAAACTTTCCACCACTGTTCCGATCCATAAGATCCTCACTGACTCAATGGAAAAAACACCACATCTCACTACTAGGCCGAATAGCTTCAATAAAAATGAATATCCTCCCGAGGCTTCTATACCTCTTCCAAACACTACCTGTACCAATTCCGATCTCCCAACTGAAAAAACTCCAATCCGACCTACTTCATTATACATGGAATTACAAAAGACACAGGGTTCCGAGATCGGTGCTGATGGCGTCGCGCAATGAGGGAGGACTAGCATTCCCTAATATTACTAAATATTATTACGCAACGCAATTGCGAGCAATAGCCTCATGGTACACCCACAAATCTTACAACAAATGGACAGAAATTGAAAAACTATGGCTTGCTCCCATACATCCAAAAAATCTGTTGTGGAGTGCGAATGCGGACGTAGCCCCTGAACGTATGCTGGGTCCCATGTCCCATTTGAGACGGACGTGGCGCACTCTGGCCCCCAAACATGATCTTTCATCAGATAAATCGCTTCTGACCTCCTTCATCTGTAACCCCAAAGTGCCAGATAGTCTAACTTACCAAATGTCACATCCCTGGACGTCCCGGAATTTGTTCCACTTTGGGGACCTGGTGGACCCGAGGACTAGGAAACTATTGCCGTTTGCCGAAACTACAAAATAAACATGACCTCCCCAGACAGGCATTTTACGGGTATTTACAAATTCGGCATTATGCACTCACCATAACTCCCACCCTACAATTCTCACCACCATCACCGTTTGAAACTACTATCTTGGCAGGTAACAACCAGAAGGGGCTTATATCGAGCATATACAAGATCCTGAACATCTTCTCCGAGGATGGCCAGGGTAAACACCTGTACATGACTAAATGGGAGGGGATCCTCGGTGAGGAACTCCCTATTTCACAATGGCAGATCATATGGAATCAAACAGCAAAGAGTTCACTATGTTCTCTATACAAAGAAAATTCTTATAAAATCCTCCTGTTGTGGTACATGACCCCAGAGGTTCTCCATGCCATCTTCCCCAATAGTTCCGATAGGTGTTGGAGATGTCAAGGAGCAAGGGGCACCTTCATACATATATATTGGAGCTGCCCACTGTTAACCCCCTACTGGTCCACAGTCGAACAATTACTAGCACGCCTCCTGGACACGCAAGTCTGGGCGTCCCCAAAATTCTTCCTATTAGGCCTATCGCCACTTAAACTTCCCACTCCATATAAAAAACTGGTACGCCACATACTAACGGCGGCAAGATGCCTTATAGCACTACACTGGAAACGTTCCTCCCCCCCCTCTGCTGAGGATCTATATGCTAGAATAAAGGATATAGAGGTGATGGAGAAGATGACAGCCAGGCTACAAGATAGACTGGAAGCACATAACAGGGTCTGAGAGCTATGGCACCTCCGGGAGGACCCACCATGACCAGGTAACACCACCGTTGATATACCTACTATACCCCCCCCCTTCTACTTTCCTCTTTTCCTACTATCCCCTTCTACTCTTCTATACCATGTACACCTGTGATTTTTATAAGTTACAGAGAACTAGGTTGTGATTTTGCAACCACGTTAAAGTTATAAACTTGCCAATAGACATATTAAATGACAGAAGATGATGCTCAGTTGGCACTTTGCAAAGTTTAAATATTGGAACATAGCAATTGAATACCAGCACTCTATACAGAAAACCTGCACTTTTGTACAACTGTTACATCCACCACTTGTTAATGCATAATGTACTGCAAAAACGAAATAATAATAAAAACGTTATTTGAAAAAAAAAAAAAAAAAAAAAAATTGGGCTAACTTTACTGTTGTCTTATTTTTTTTCAAAAAAGTGAATTTTTTACAAAAAAAGTGCGCTTATAAGACCGCTGCGCAAATACGGTGCAAAAAAAAGTATTGGAACGACCGCCATTTTATTCTCTAGGGTGTTAGAAAAAAAATAATATATAATGTTTTGGGGTTCTAAGTAAATTTTCTAGCAAAAAAAAAACTGTTTTAAACATGTAAACACCTAAAATCCAAAACGAGGCTGGTCCTTAAAGCGGAGGTTCACACAAAAATTGAACCTCCTCTTTTTGGAACCCTCCCCCCCCTCCGGTGTCACATCTGGCACCTTTCAGGGGGGAGGAGGGTACAGATACCTGTCTAAGACAGGTATTTGCACCCACTTCCGGGCATAGACTCCCACGGGAGTCTATGCCTCTTCCTGTCCCGCCGCGCTGTCTGCTGGGACACACACAGGTCCCAGAGACAGCACGGACCATTTAGATTGCACTGCGCGGCTCGCGCATGTGCAGTAGGGAACAGGGAAGTGAAGCCGCAAGGCTTAATTTCCTGATTGCCATACCGAAGATGGCCGCGGCAGCATCCGAGGACCGAGGGACGGTTCGGCCTCGGGTGCCGACATCGCTGGACCCTGTGACAGGTAAGTGTATTTGTCGCTGCTGACGTTTAAAAATTTTTTTTGCGCGGGACTCCCTCTTTAAGTGGTTAAGGATATTATAAGTGCAACTTTATAGGGGTTATAATTTGCACTGTGTGTGTCTCACAGATAAGTTGCAGCTGGAGTTTTTTTGTTGTTTAACCACTTGCTTACTGGGCACTTAAACCCCCCTCCTGCCCAGACCAATTTTCAGCTTTCAGCGCTGTCACACTTTGAATGACAATTGCGCGGTCATACAACACTGTACCCAAATTAAATTTTTATCAATTTTTTCCCGCAAATAGAGCTTTCCTTTGGTGGTATTTAATCACAGCTGGGATTTTTATTTTTTGCTAAACAAACAAAGAAAGATGGAAAATCTTGAAAAAAAAGAAATCATGTTTCATAGTTTGTTATAAAAATTTTGCAAACAGGTAATTTTTCTCCTTCATTGATATGCGCTGATGAGGCAGCACTGGTGGGCTCTGATAGGCTGCACTAATGGGCACGGATAGGCACAGTTAAGGCGGCACTGATAGGCACAGATAAGGCAGCACTGACGGGGACAGATAAGGCGGCACTGATGGCCACTGATGGGTGGCATGGATAGGTGGCACTGATGGGCAGTACTGATGGGCACTGGTAGGTGACACTGATGGGCATTTATAGGTGGCACTGATGTGCAGCACTGTTGTTGTGGCACTGATTGTGGGCGCTGATGGGTGGCACTGATGGGTGGCACTGTGGGCACTGATGGGTGGCACTGATGGGTGACGCTGGTGGGCACTGGTAGGCGGCACTGCTGTCTATTGCTAGGTATCACTGGCAGGGGGCACAGATGATCGCCGTGATCGGGACTGATGTCCCTCTCACGGCCGCCGGTGATCGGCTTTTTTTTTCCTCCTCACGCTGTCAGAGCGAGGAGAAAAAGTAGCCGATTACCGGCTGTTTACATCACATGATCAGCTGTCATTGGCTGACAGCTGATCATGTGGTAAGGGGTCGGGATCGACCCCTTACTCTGATCTGTGATCAGGCGAGTCTCTCATAGACTCGCTGATCACCAAGCGCTCCCTGCAGGGGGCACGTAGGCCGCTCGTGCACGGGACAACGTCAATAGATGTAGTCCCGGCAATGTAGGTCCGCGCTGTTGCCGTCATTTGGCAATAGCGCGGATATGAGGAGGTTAATGAATAGCGCAGTTTTTCACTTTTTATGTTTGCATAGAGGCCATGGCGGTTGAGTGCATTATTTATTGTTTTCTTTGAAACAATTGTACCTGCTAATTCCAGGTTTTTCTGAAGCTCTCCGCAGGTGGACCCTGAAATAAATAAGCTGTATCTCTGCGCTGTGGTGGGGCGGCAGCTGGCACAGATAAGTAATATTCCAAACTTATAAAAAATCTTAAGAAAAAGTGTGTAGCGCCAAAAGTAAATGAACAGCAATGAAATGTAAATATTGGGGGTTATTTACTAAAACTGGAGGGTGCAAAATCTGGTGCAGCTCTGCATAGAAACCAATCAGCTTCCAGGTTTTATCGTCAAAGCTTAATTGATGAAGCTGAAGTTAGAAGCTGATTGGCTCTCATGCACAGCTGCACCAGATTCTGAACTCTCCAGGTTTAGTAAATGATCCCTACTGTGTTATAAATGGACAGCACATTGAAATAAAGTCCAAAAAAGTGCTAAAGTGAAAAAGTGCTAAAGTGAAAAAAAATAAAATAAATTATATATATATATATATATATATATATATATATATATATATATATATATATATATCCAATCTAGAATGAAATCAACAAAAAAAAACAATATAATGAAAAATAAAGCTTTAAATGCACAGTCCCATGATAGGATCAGCAATATTATTATTATTCACTTATTGGTGAAAATACAATAGTTCAGTGCAAAGATGTGCACAAAAAATTGGTGGTGACTTGAAAAGTGAAGAGGAGATCCAGTACAGTGCTCCAGAATCATCCACCGCAACTCCTGTGAAATGAACACTCACCGGAAAAGCTGGCTGCCGTTACAGCAGCAAACACGCACTCAGCGAAGATCCGCCATCTATTGTGGGGAAGGCTGTTCAGCAACTTGCAACATCCAGAGGTAACTGTGGTAAATAAAGTTCACCAGGAGCCAGATAAAGTCTCCATAGTGCAGTATTTATATGTTAAAAGCCAAAATAAAATAAATCCTAAAAAATATATGACGATGGGTGCCGCTGCCGAACTGGTATCAGACAGTGGCCTGACGTTCGCACTAGTGTGTCCTCCCCGATGCGTTTCGTCCACTAGGACGTTATCAAAGGATCCTCTAATGTCAGATGTCAAATTAGTTTATATAGCCTCTCAGGAAACAGGAAGTGATCTATCTGCCATTTTGCAAGTGGACCTCTTGGAAAACTCTTCTGATAATTCTTTTCACTCCTCTGTCAGGAATCTTGCGAGGAGCACCTGGTCGTGGCCGGTTTATGGTGAAATGATGTTCTTTCCACTTCTGGATTGTGGCTCCAACAGTGCTCACTGGAACATTCAGAAGTTTAGAAATCCTTTTTTTTTTTTTATTTTTTTATTTATGTAGTCAAGAAAAGACAAGACCCATAGAGCCAACATAAGAAAGAGTAATACAAAAATCATAGTGTATGAAGACATACGGTACAACATGTCACAACAGTATACATAACCCCAATGGGAGGGGAGATCTGAAGAACTTGAACAAGTATATCTCCTGAGATCCTAGCACGTCAAACTGTCTTGGCTTTAAAGTGGTGTTCCGGCCGAAATTATACTTTTTAAATAAAAATACCCCTATAATACACAAGCTTAGTGTATTCTAGTAAAGTTAGTCTGTAAACTAAGGTCTGTTTTGTTAGTTTATAGCAGTAGTTTGTTATTTTAAAAACTTACAGCAGGCTGTGGCCATCTTAAGTGTGGGCATCTGAAGCCAGACTGTATTTCTTCCTGGAGCTCATCCTTGCAGATCTCGCACATGCTCAGTGCAGCACAAGCAGTGTAATAGGTTTCAGGTCAGGTTTCCATAGCAACGGCAGTGTCAGAGGAAGTTGCCGCCCCTTCCCAGAAGGCATTGCAAAAAGGAAATGATGCGATGGGCCGCGGCCAGGGAGGAGGAAGTGAAAAATGAATACAGCAGATATACAGTAGGTCCTGAGAAAAAAAATTAAAAATATCCAATTCGTTTACAGTGCACAGTTTAGTGAGGAAGAGTTGTAAAAGTGGGTGGAACTCCACTTTAACTTTCATCAGACTTAGTACGTCATATGTTCCACTTCCCCACAAGAGCATGACCGTTTACACAATAATAGAGCAAAACATTTTCCCACGGGTATCGCCTCTCCCGATTTTCTTTATATACATTAGTAGAAAATAGGGGGAAAGAATGAGAATGTCTGCAGGTTTAGAAATCCTTCTGTAACCAATGCCATCAGTATGTTTTGCAACAATAAGTTTGGGAAGGTCTTGAGGGAGCTCTTTGCTTTCATCCATCATGAGATGTTTCTTGTGTGACACCTTGATAATGAGACACCTTTTTTTATAGGCTATCAGTTGAGACTGAACCAGCTGATATTAATTAGTACTGACAAGGGGCAGGATGGCTTTCTAATCACTGATAGATTTCAGCTGGTGTCCTGGCTTTCTATGCCTTTTTGCACCTCCCTTTCTTCATGTGTTCAATACTTTTCCCTGTGTCATCTCCTTTTATTACACATAACTTAATTTCTGAACTTATTTGTTTTGGTTTCTTTGTATGTATGGATTACGAGGGGTCGTTACCGATATGTGGGGAACATTTCATTCCAATAGCAACTTTAGAAATATAATTACCTAGAAAAATGGTGACGTGTTCAATACTTATTTTAGCCGCTGATGATGCAGATCTCTGCTGGATCCCAAACCCTGTGACACATCTGTACATGCACGGAATCCCTTGGCACGCGCATGCGCCTGCCACAAAAGCTGTCTCCTGGGATGTGGGACATGGATGTCCCACGCGATCATCCATAGACATACCAATCCGTACACCAGTGGGAAGGGCTGACTTAACCTGCATGGGATGCACAGGTGTGCAGGCAGCCTGTTCAGATCAATGGCCAGCAGGTGGCTGCATGGGTCTACAAGCTCATTCCTGAGTGTACATCCATGCGGGTCTGATACACCAATCAGAATGCATGGGACCCGCATGGATGTACACTCGGGGATGCATTGGAGATCTGTGCAGCCGCCCACCTATCACTGATCTGAGCAGGCTGTATGCAGGGGACACCTGTGCATCCCATACGGGTAGAGGTGGCCCTTCACGTGGATGTACGGCCTAAGAAATGTGCATCTGATTGTGGTAAAGGGAAGGGAGGAGAGAGGTGGAAATAAGTTGTTTTATTGGGCGAAGGTCAGATTTAATATTGTACAGTTCTGCACAAACCCATACCTCCCAACATTTTGAGATGGGAATAAGGGACACCTACTAACAAATGTATGTAGGCATAGGACACGCCCCCTGCCACACCCCCTTAAAGGAGAATTAACCAAAAAAAATGTTAATTAAATCCAGAAGGGCTTTTTTTTTTTTTACCACTACTATTCCTTTATATTGGCTTTTAAAATGAACAAATGCAGCAATTTAGAAATCAGATGAAAGGTTTAGCACTGGGAAACACTTTTTGAAAGATAAAAAGTGAATTTTATATACAACTATATAGATCAGACCGAAATGAGGGACGAATGAGGAGGAATGAGGGACAGCAGTACCTTGTTTCAAATCAGAGACAGTCCCTCGAAATCAGGGACAGTTGGGAGCCCTGTACACACGGTCGGACATTGATCGGACATTCCGACAACAAAATCCATGGATTTTGTCCGACGGATGTTGGCTCAAACTTGTCTTGCATACATACGGTCGCACAAAGTTGGCGGAAAATCCGATCGTTCCGAACGCGGTGACGTAAAACACGTACGTCGGGACTATAAACGGGGCAGTAGCCAATAGCTTTCCTCTCTTAATTTATTCTGAGCATGCGTGGCACTTTGTGCGTCGGATTTGTGTACACACGATCGGAATTTAACCGATCGGATTTTGTTGTCGGAAAATGTTATAGCCTGCTCTCAAACTTTGTGTGTCGGAATTTCCGACGGAAAAAAGTCAGATGGAGCCCACACACGATCGGAATTTCCGACAACACAATCCGATCGCACTTTTTCAGTCGGAAAATCCGACCGTATGTACAGGGCATTACTATATAAATCCTGCATCACAGTAATGGGGGGTATTTACTAACAGAATAGTAGCTGATCATCATCTCTCTTCAGCTTATTCAGTTAGGCCCCTTTCACATGGGCTGTCTAATCAGGTCTGCCTGTCAGTTTTTCAGGTGGACCTGATCGGACCTCTATGGGTGGCGGATGTGATCGGTGACATCCCCCGCTATCCGATCCAATCCTGTTTGCCAAATCCAGATGGATGGTGGTCCTATTTTCTATCCGTCTGGCGAATCGGATGAATTGGACAGGCGGTCTGTTTTTATCCGATCTCCCCATAGAGGGGAGCGGGGCTCTGACAGGTCCGTCCCTGCACAGTGAGCGGACAGGACCGGTCAGCTCAGCACAGATCAGATCGATCCCCCGCTGAGCAAGCGGAATCCATATAACTGACACGCCCGTGTGAAAGGCATTTCATTGAAAATGAAAGCCAGAAGGTGATTGGTTGCCATGCACAGCTGCTCCAGTCTTAGTGAATCCCCCCAATAAGTAGATGTAGTCATGTGCACTGATCCCACAGTCACTATTACCAGTTCAGAATAGCTGCCACTAGGGGGTCCTAGCCACCCACCTATTTCAAATCAGCTATTACACCATCTTTGTTATGGGCAACCCTGGAGGCACACAGCTGTGAATATCCTGTATTGCCAGCCAAGTGTATCATAAAATACCTCAGAAATACGAGGAAAGCTGACGCCACTAACAGTTAGGAAAATAACATCCTATCTTGCGTGTATAAATAGATCAATTTGCCCATAACAAACATGGCGGCTTCAGCATCCATACAGCACGTCCATTCCCTAAGCTGCGAGTCCGCGCCCAGCCGCTGCATTGGTCAACCCGCCCGAGTAGTGCGGCTTCACAGACCACATATACACTTCAGGCTGGACTGTCCGGTCCGTTATCTGTACAATCTAATTCCGTTATGGAGGAACTAAAGACGGTTCCTTGATAATCCCCCAGCTTCCATCACAACACAATTATGTGCCCACAACAAACATGGCCGATGGTGATTCACCGTAGACGAATCTTTTTCCTGTGTTGACACTGCGGGTTATTCCAGTCCGTGCCTATCCCCCATCCCAAATCTCAGCGCTTTGCCCATCACAAAGATGGCGTCCCGGGCTTCACTGACGGTAAAATCCCTTTACAGCCAAACCAAAGAAAATAGGTTCCTGTAAATCATCATTGTGGTGATCCGAGATCCCGGACACCGACCTCCTGAGGAGCCCCCACTCGCCCCGCCCCTTCCCGTCTTCTCGCGGGATCTCACGAGGTTTCCGGTGTTGTGAATGTCTCCCCTCCGAGCAACATGGCGGCCAGCATCCGCGCCCGCTCCCTCCGCCACCTCAGAATCAGAGGTAAGGGGGACACCGGGGAGGGCAGGGGCCCCTAGAGGGAGACTGAGGGGCCCCTAGGGAGGGGAGAAAGATGGGAGGGGCGTGATGTGTCACTGAGACCGGGAGAGAGAGACAACAATACCGGCTACCTACCTTCACTGAGTGTGTGACACCGATACAAGGGGACACCTACCCCTCCCCCACTACAGGGGGGCACCCCTCCCCTACTACAGGGGGGCACCCCTCCCCTACTACAGGGGGGCACCCCTCCCCCACCACAGGGGGACACCTACCCCTCCCCCACCACAGGGGGACACCCCACTCCTCCACAGGGACACACTGCCCCTCCCCCACCACAGGGGGGGCACCCCTCCTCCACTACAGGGGGACACACTGCCCCTCCCCCATCTGACCCCCCCTCTTCCATTCATCTGACCCCCCCCCTTCTCTCCATACATCTGCTCCCCCCTCTCCATACATCTGATCCCCCCTCCCCCCTCTCCATACATCTGATCCCCCCTCCCCCCCCTCCATACATCTGATCCCCCCTCTCCATACATCTGACCCCCCCTCTCCATACATCTGACCCCCCCTCTCCATACATCTGACCCCCCCTCTCCATACATCTGACCCCCCCCCCTCCATACATCTGACCCCCCCCTCCATACATCTGACCCCCCCTCTCCATACATCTGACCCCCCCTCTCCATACATCTGACCCCCCCCCTCCATACATCTGACCCCCCCTCTCCATACATCTGACCCCCCCCTCTCCATACATCTGACCCCCCCTCTCCATACATCTGACCCCCCTCTCCATACATCTGACACCCCCCCCCTCTCCATACATCTGACCCCCCCGTCTCCATACATCTGACCCCCCCCCTCCATACATCTGACCCCCCCCCTCCATACATCTGACCCCCCCCCTCCATACATCTGACCCCCCCTCTCCATACATCTGACCCCCCCCTCTCCATACATCTGATCCCCCCCTCCATACATCTGATCCCCCCTCTCCATACATCTGACCCCCCCTCTTCCATTCATCTGACCCCCCCTTCTCTCCATACATCTGCTCCCCCCTCTCCATACATCTGACCCCCCCTCCCCCCTCTCCATACATCTGACCCCCCCTCTCCATACATCTGACCCCCCCTCCCCCCTCTCCATACATCTGACCCCCCCTCTCCATACATCTGACCCCCCCTCTCCATACATCTGACCCCCCCCTCTCCATACATCTGACCCCCCCCCTCTCCATACATCTGACCCCCCCCTCTCCATACATCTGACCCCCCCTCTCCATACATCTGACCCCCCCTCTCCATACATCTGACCCCCCCTCTCCATACATCTGACCCCCCCTCTCCATACATCTGACCCCCCCTCTCCATACATCTGACCCCCCCTCTCCATACATCTGACCCCCCCTCTCCATACATCTGACCCCCCCTCTCCATACATCTGACCCCCCCTCTCCATACATCTGACCCCCCCTCTCCATACATCTGACCCCCCCTCTCCATACATCTGACCCCCCCCTCCATACATCTGACCCCCCCCTCCATACATCTGACCCCCCCTCCATACATCTGACCCCCCCCTCCATACATCTGACCGCCCCCTCCATACATCTGACCGCCTCCCCCCCACTTCCATACCTCTGACCGCCTCCCCCCCCCTTCCATACCTCTGACCGCGCCCCCCCCCTTCCATACCTCTGACCGCGCCCCCCCCCTCCCATACCTCTGACCGCGCCCCCCCCCCTTCCATACCTCTGACCGCGCCCCCCCCCCCTTCCATACCTCTGACCGCGCCCCCCCCCCTTCCATACCTCTGACCGCGCCCCCCCCCCTTCCATACCTCTGACCGCGCCCCCCCCCTTCCATACCTCTGACCGCGCCCCCCCCTTCCATACCTCTGACCGCGCCCCCCCCCTTCCATACCTCTGACCGCGCCCCCCCCCCCCTTCCATACCTCTGACCGCGCCCCCCCCTTCCATACCTCTGACCGCGCCCCCCCCTTCCATACCTCTGACCGCGCCCCCCCCTTCCATACCTCTGACCGCGCCCCCCCCCCTTCCATACATCTGAGGAAATGCGTGACTGCTACCAACATATGGGGTGCTATTAGGAAGTAGTGTAATACAATGCACATTTTTCACATGTTTCCATAAACGCGTTGCTGAGGTGCGAATGTGGTCTAAACAAACATTGATACACAGGCTGATCCATATTTTTCCTGTCATCTTTACCCATTGAATCCTCATATTCCTATATATCCCGAGATATAAGAATGGTATTGCAGCCAACAAGCTTTCAGATTCCTGTATGGGAAGGGACCAACGCATTTCAAAGTGTATTCTTCCTCAGGGATAGAGGTAAAGTAAACTGAAAGGACAAAGTGTACTTCTCAGCGCAGAGCCATGGCCCCCCCCCCCCCCCCCCGCCCCCACCAATGATGATCCTTCCAGAACCACACAGCAAGGGATCCCCTCTGGGGTTGGATGTGATACTCCAATGATGACATCTGTATATAGTGAGTGATTCCTCCACCCATATCCACTGCTGGGGCCCTTGTGGGGTGTCCGGCTCCCTCTCAATCATTGTCGCTAATTGCGGTGGCCACACTGTGGGGAATGTTCGTTTACCATCTTTCTGAGCTGATAAGTACCTTATGTTTCAGCTTAAAGTGGTGTTCCGGCTGAAATTATACTTTTTAAATAAAAATACCCCTATAATACACCATCTTAATGTATTCTAGTAAAGTTAGTCTGTAAACTAAGGTCTGTTTTGTTAGTTTATAGCAGTAGTTTGTTATTCTATAAACTTACAGCAGGCCGTGGCCATCTTAAGTGTGGGCATCTGAAGCCAGACTGTATTTCTTCCTGGATCTCATCCTTGCAGATCTCACACATGCTCAGTGCAGCACAAGCAGTGTAATAGGTTTCCACAGCAACGGCAGTTTCAGAGGAAGTTGCCGCCCCTTCCCAGAAGGCATTGCAAACAGGAAATGATGCGATGGGCCGCGGCCAGGGAGGAGGAAGTGAAAAATGAATACAGCAGATATACAGTAGGTGCTGAGAAAAAAAATAAAAAAATATCCAATTTGTTTACAGTGCACAGTTTAGTGAGGGATGCTGAAGAGTTGTAAAAGTGGGTGGAACTCCACTTTAATTTACCTTCTACTCCCTGAGGAAGAATACACTTTGAAACATGTTGGGCCATTCCTATGCAGGAGTTTGAAAGCTTGTTTGCTGCGATATCATATTTTTATCTCGGCATATATAGGAATAGGAGGATTCAAGGGATTCATGTTGACATAACAGAATACATATCGGCCAGTGTGATTTTTCTAAATGATTATTGTGATCAATAAGGATTTTTTTTAAATGTAAACGTTGCACTCTAATTCACATGACTAAAATGTCCCTTTTTAAAAAAAAAAAAAAAAAGTTCTTATGACTATTGTGACCTCATACCGTTATACTCCGCTAACGCTGATGACTGACCTGAGATCTGACTCCTCCCACACTGACACTGCTATACACTGCCACCAATCACTGACCTGAGATCTGACTCCTCCCACACTGACACTGCTAACTGACCTGAGATCTGACTCCTCCCAAACTGCCACTGCCACCAATCACTGACCTGAGATCTGACTCCTCCCACACTGACACTGCTAACTGACCTGAGATCTGACTCCTCCCAAACTGCCACTGCCACCAATCACTGACCTGAGATCTGACTCCTCCCACACTGACACCAATCACTGACCTGAGATCTGACTCCTCCCACACTGACACTGCCACCAATCACTGACCTGAGATCTGACCCCGCTATACATCAGAAAAAGTATTCTTTGTACTCATGTACTTTGTTTAAGAATAAGTGATATCATTTTGACCCATGCATTAGATCACACACCTTCCTCCTTTTTTTTTTTCACTTGGCCCGCTATACATCAGCCGACACTAAATTACTCTTTCCTCTGTGTTTATCTTTGACGTAATTATACTCCTAATAGCTTTCATATCCTCCCTACTACCTGTCAATCAAAATACTGAACCTTTTAATACCTCCGCCCTCCTACCTTGTGTTCTGTGTACCCCATTTACCCCTTTTATACCACATCACTTGTCTGTGTATATAATGAGAGGACCTCCATACCTTCTAATACCCCCACACCTTTATCTCTGCTCCACTCCTATACCACATACTCTATATATTCCACACAGCTGTCATTCTGTGACTCCATACCCATTATCTCTCTGCATACATTGTTATAGCTGTCATTGTGTGTATCCGCTCTGTACATGTATACCTGTTATTACATCCATTCTCTACACCTATCCCATGTCTCCCCCCCCCCCCCTGATTATACTCCCAGCTCATGCCTGTCATTCTTTATATCTGTGATTTTTTTTTTTCTATTGCCTTTGCCTCTATAGTCCTTTGCCTGTCATTCTATAGATTTACATTCTATATTCTTCTCATTTTTTCTATCTGCCATTCTGCACATGTTCTATTCTACAACTTTTATCCTAAAGTGGAACTAAACTGCCCCCCATCTTCCAGCACTGCGGCAGTGACCTCCCTCCCTGGCGGCTGCCATCTTCCCCCTGTGGGCTGGGCTACTGGCCTTTGATTGGCCGATGAGGAATGATATTATCCTGCACATGGTAGTCAATCATTCCGACACAGCCGGCGTGTGCCAGGAAGGAAGCTGAGCATTCGGTAGAATGCTCTGAGCAGACAGGCAAGTTAGTATTATCACAGAGGGGACATAGCAAGAGTAAGGAAACAGATGGCAACTATAAAAAAAAAAAAATCTGACAGGGGCTGTAACCCTTCCTTATTCTATTCAACATGAAAAAAAGTTTTGTGTTACTTTTAACTTTCTGTTCTTTTATATAAAACTGAAAGTGAGAAGGAATTTCTGCAAAGGAAGGTACATGTCCTCTTTTATATAGTTGTCACTGGAAGAGAAGTCCTCATTAGCCCCCCGCAGGCTGCCTGTGATGTGGGCTGTAGATGGAGTTGTCCCCCCTAAAGAAATGAAGAAACTGTCTCAGGTTCAGGAGGTATTTTTTAGGTAAACCTATTTGGCAAAACAAACGGCAGAAGTATATTGAATATCACAGGGAACCATTTGTCATTTTTTACATTTTTATTTGCAGACTCTGCTATACTCTGCTGTCACTGACTGCCCTGACACCACCATACTCCGCCATCACTGACTGACCGGACCCCGCTATACTCCGCCATCACTGACTGACCGGACCCCGCTATACTCCGCCATCACTGACTGACCGGACCCCGCTATACTCCTCCATCACTGACTGACCGGACCCCGCTATACTCCGCCATCACTGACTGACCGGACCCCGCTATACTCCGCCATCACTGACTGACCGGACCCCGCTATACTCCTCCATCACTGACTGACCGGACCCCGCTATACTCCGCCATCACTGACTGACCGGACCCCGCTATACTCCTCCATCACTGACTGACCGGACCCCGCTATACTCCTCCATCACTGACTGACCGGACCCCGCTATACTCCGCCATTACTGACTGACCGGACCCCGCTATACTCCTCCATCACTGACTGACCGGACCCCGCTATACTCCTCCATCACTGACTGACCGGACCCCGCTATACTCCTCCATCACTGACTGACCGGACCCCGCTATACTTCGCCATCACTGACTGACCGGACCCCGCTATACTCCGCCATCACTGACTGACCGGACCCCGCTATACTCCGCCATTACTGACTGACCGGACCCCGCTATACTCCTCCATCACTGACTGACTGGACCCCGCTATACTCCGCCATCACTGACTGACCGGACCCCGCTATACTCCTCCATCACTGACTGACCGGACCCCGCTATACTCCGCCATTACTGACTGACCGGACCCCGCTATACTCCTCCATCACTGACTGACCGGACCCCGCTATACTTCGCCATCACTGACTGACCGGACCCCGCTATACTCCGCCATCACTGACTGACCGGACCCCGCTATACTCCGCCATCACTGACTGACCGGACCCCGCTATACTCCGCCATCACTGACTGACCGGACCCCGCTATACTCCGCCATCACTGACTGACCGGACCCCGCTATACTCCGCCATTACTGACTGACCGGACCCCGCTATACTCCTCCATCACTGACTGACCGGACCCCGCTATACTCCGCCATCACTGACTGACCGGACCCCGCTATACTCCTCCATCACTGACTGACCGGACCCCGCTATACTCCGCCATTACTGACTGACCGGACCCCGCTATACTCCTCCATCACTGACTGACCGGACCCCGCTATACTTCGCCATCACTGACTGACCGGACCCCGCTATACTCCGCCATCACTGACTGACCGGACCCCGCTATACTCCGCCATCACTGACTGACCGGACCCCGCTATACTCCGCCATCACTGACTGACCGGACCCCGCTATACTCCGCCATCACTGACTGACCGGACCCCGCTATACTCCGCCATCACTGACTGACCGGACCCCGCTATACTCCGCCATCACTGACTGACCGGACCCCGCTATACTCCGCCATCACTGACTGACCGGACCCCGCTATACTTCGCCATCACTGACTGACCGGACCCCGCTATACTCCGCCATCACTGACTGACCGGACCCCGCTATACTTCGCCATCACTGACTGACCGGACCCCGCTATACTCCGCCATCACTGACTGACCGGACCCCGCTATACTCCGCCATCACTGACTGACCGGACCCCGCTATACTCCGCCATCACTGACTGACCGGACCCCGCTATACTCCGCCATCACTGACTGACCGGACCCCGCTATACTCCGCCATCACTGACTGACCGGACCCCGCTATACTCCGCCATCACTGACTGACCGGACCCCGCTATACTCCGCCATCACTGACTGACCGGACCCCGCTATACTCCGCCATCACTGACTGACCGGACCCCGCTATACTCCGCCATCACTGACTGACCGGACCCCGCTATACTCCGCCATTACTGACTGACCGGACCCCGCTATACTCCTCCATCACTGACTGACCGGACCCCGCTATACTCCTCCATCACTGACTGACCGGACCCCGCTATACTTCGCCATCACTGACTGACCGGACCCCGCTATACTCCGCCATCACTGACTGACCGGACCCCGCTATACTCCGCCATCACTGACTGACCGGACCCCGCTATACTCCGCCATTACTGACTGACCGGACCCCGCTATACTCCTCCATCACTGACTGACCGGACCCCGCTATACTCCGCCATCACTGACTGACCGGACCCCGCTATACTCCTCCATCACTGACTGACCGGACCCCGCTATACTCCGCCATCACTGACTGACCGGACCCCGCTATACTCCTCCATCACTGACTGACCGGACCCCGCTATACTTCGCCATCACTGACTGACCGGACCCCGCTATACTCCGCCATCACTGACTGACCGGACCCCGCTATACTCCGCCATCACTGACTGACCGGACCCCGCCATACTCCTCCATCACAGACTGACCGGACCCCGCCATACTCCTCCATCACAGACTGACCGGACCCCGCCATACTCCTCCATCACAGACTGACCGGACCCCGCCATACTCCTCCATCACAGACTGACCGGACCCCGCCATACTCCTCCATCACAGACTGACCGGACCCCGCCATACTCCTCCATCACAGACTGACCTGAGATTGGACACTTCTTAGCCAGTACTGACCGATGTAAGATCTGACAGTTATACCATGCCTGCACTGATTGATCTTAGATCTGACACTGCTATACTATCAGGTTAAAGCAGAATTCCAACTTTGGGCCAAGATGGTCCAAATTACCTATTCCCATTAAACACACTGCAATGTACTGTAATATAGTTAGGTACATACAGTAAGTGGCACTGTGTTTTCAGTAGCAGTATAGACTTCCCGTCTGCTGCCAGAACTAATCCAGCCTGAGGGCTTCTTTGCCATTCAGGAGAAGCCTTGTATTTTTATCAATGAGTACAAGACTGCCTCTGATTGGCTGGTTGAGGTGAGGAGATGGGCAGATGACATCACGATTTCCACCTCTTCCACTCAGAGGAATTCATTGATAAAAATACAAGGCTTCTGAATAGGGAAGAATCACTCAGCCTGACTCCCGTTAGGGAATTCGCCTGTACTGCTCTCAGCACACAGCACGGCATACTACTCTATATAGATAATGGTGCTAATATACATTGTAGTGCACACAGCAGCTTCATCATTCTGTAATGGAACGACGTGAACCGAAAGCTTGAATTCTACTGGCAGGTTCAGCAGGTATTTTATAGTAAACCTATTTGCCAGAACAAAGCGCACAATTATATTGAATATCCTAGGGAGCCGTGTTTTGCTGTTTTTTTTATTTTATTTTTTTCTTGTGTGTTTACAGACATTTTCACTTAACTGTGCTGGGTTTATTTCTGAATTCTCTTATAACTGTCCTCCTTTTATGTTTCATTTCATATCTATAGTCAGTGATTGCGGCCCGGGTGCAGAATGACCTTGGCTTTCAGATATTCTGAATGACAGAAGCTGACGTCAACCTACCTATGCGCCACCGCCACGTGAATGACTCAGTCATGGCGACTTATACATCAACAATGTATAGGTGCTGGCGGGGCATGCGCACAATGTAGTACTCTTCTTTACCGTACGGACATAAGTTCTTGTATGAATTAAAATGCAGTACAGACCGCTCGGGATCTTCCTGCCAGCAGTATAGGGTCGTGTGCATAGCCATAGGGCTTTATTGTTATGTGCACATTTCCTGAAGCCACCCTGACAGCTATCGATAGAAATATAAATTAGAAGAGTGTTGTGTGAAAGAAGAGCACTTATGCTCATCTCTCAGCAGCCTGTGTGTCCTAGCTCCTCCTCCCCGTTTCAGCACTACAGCCTCTGTCAATGTCTCCGCCATTCAGTGCTTCCGGTTGCTTGAGATACCACATGCTGTGGTTCCTTCCGCTGACCCCCTATGTCACTAAAGGACTCAGCAGGGTTGCTTTAAAAGACTCCTGGCACGACAAAAGGATATCTCTGCCATTGCTGGCCGCCTTCTGAAATCTAATTGCTTTGGCTTTCTAAAAAGCACTCCCTGCAAAGAAAATGAGTAACACTCCCCTCTTCTGCTGCCAGTCCATTCAGGTATTTAAGAGAAACTGAATGTTCAGACATTTGTTCCTCCACTGCAGTCTGTGGTTCAGTGTTCAGCATCCATTATGATTTTCTAAAACAAAAAAAATCAAATATTATATTCTTGCAATGAGGGTTTTATTTTATTTATTTTTTTTATGCAATGCATCACCTCATCTGGAGAATTTTTGGCAGGGGCTTACATACAGGGGTCGCCATTGCAGCCTGGCCTCATTATCCAGGGGGCCCGTGTGGCCCCCTTGTAAGCCTGGATAGGAGGGCTGCGAAATGTAGAGGAACCAATCCCTCCATGTAACAGCAGAATGCCTGCTTCTTCCCCTCTCCCTCTCGCAGACGTTCAGCGGCTGCAGGACAGAAATCGAGGGCATGGGTTCCTCCATATGATGCTCCCACTGCTTCCCCATTGCTGTCCTGCTGTCCCGGGCTCCTGTGTGCTTCCTTTGCCCCACTGCAGCACTGCTGGGTTTCCACCTCCCACCAGATGCTGTGGGGGATCTGTCAGACTAGAGAGCAGAGAAGGAGCTGGTATACCTGCTCCTTTGAAAAGAATCAGTGATCCATTCCGATCACTGACTGTTTTTTTTTTTTTGGTTTTGTATTTTTTTTAACCTGTGTTTACTTTGCCTCAGTTTATGAATGTAGCGGAAGCTCTGTACAAAGCTATTCCTGTTCATTCATTCTGTGCAGCTGAGGTTGCAGAGAAAGGGACTGATGAATCTGTCTCAAAAGTGAGACATCAGGGGTCTGTTTAGACCCCTGATATTTCACCAAAGCCCCCCAACGGGAGGGTCCTAAAAAATATTTAAAAAAATATAATAAAAGTAAAATTAAAAAATAAATAAAATGTAGGAAAAAAAAAAGTATTGGCACCGGAACTACCAGGGTCGCATTTGCGACTGGGCTCTGCGTTCTACCACCATGGGGGGGGGACCCCCAAGACAGCAGGAAGGTGGCCCACTGCAGGACTGTAATAAAGGCCCCAGGATCAGTGGGAGGGGCCTCGGTAGGGGGCCCTTCTTGGTTTCTTGCATCGGGGCCCTGAAGGTTCTAGTAAAGCCTCTGATTTTTTTAGGTATTTTGTAAAACCCTTCCACTGCCAAAGGAATGCCCAGTGGTGTGCTCCTTATCATATTTCAACACTGAGACTGATCAGTTGGTAATAATGAAGGCAAACCACCCCATTTTGTCAGTCTTAAAGTGCGCTTGTGGCCAGGCTGCCGCTATTACTTATTTTCTACAGGTATTTATATAGTGCCAATCATTTACATACTGTAAATTCACGTTAGTAATTGGTACAACGGGGCTTACAACGTAATATCCCCACCTCACACGCATCCATTCATACATATACACCAGCCTTTCTTAACCTTTTTAACATGCAGGAACCCTTGAAATATTTTTTGGGTTTCAGGGAACCCCTACTAATTATAATACATTTACAGCTCATAGTACAATAGAGTGATGGTCATTGGGAAGAATGCTCCTTGCATTGGTGGTCAGTGGGAAGAATGCTCCTTGCATTGGAGGTCAGTGGGAAGAATGCTCCTTGCATTGGTGGTCAGTGGGAAGAATGCTCCTCGCATTGGTGGTCAGTGGGAAGAATGCTCCTCGCATTGGTGGTCAGTGGGAAGAATGCTCCTCGCATTCGTGGTCAGTGGGAAGAATGCTCCTCGCATTGGAGGTCAGTGGGAAGAAAGCTCCTCGCATTGGAGGTCAGTGGAAAAAACGCTCCTCGCATTGGAGGTCAGTGGGAAAAACGCTCCTCGCATTGGAGGTCAGTGGGAAGAACGCTCCTCGCATTGGAGGTCAGTGGGAAGAACGCTCCTCGCATTGGAGGTCAGTGGGAAGAACGCTCCTCACATTGGAGGTCAGTGGGAAGAACGCTCCTCGCATTGGAGGTCAGTGGGAAGAACGCTCCTCGCATTGGAGGTCAGTGGGAAGAACGCTCCTCGCATTGGAGGTCAGTGGGAAGAACGCTCCTCGCATTGGAGGTCAGTGGGAAGAACGCTCCTCGCATTGGAGGTCAGTGGGAAGAACGCTCCTCGCATTGGAGGTCAGTGGGAAGAACGCTCCTCGCATTGGAGGTCAGTGGGAAGAACGCTCCTCGCATTGGAGGTCAGTGGGAAGAACGCTCCTCGCATTGGAGGTCAGTGGGAAGAACGCTCCTCGCATTGGAGGTCAGTGGGAAGAACGCTCCTCGCATTGGAGGTCAGTGGGAAGAACGCTCCTCGCATTGGAGGTCAGTGGGAAGAACGCTCCTCGCATTGGAGGTCAGTGGGAAGAACGCTCCTCGCATTGGAGGTCAGAATGCTCCTCGCATTGGAGGTCAGTGGGAAGAATGCTCCTCGCATTGGAGGTCAGAATGCTCCTCGCATTGGAGGTCAGAATGCTCCTCGCATTGGAGGTCAGAATGCTCCTCGCATTGGAGGTCAGAATGCTCCTCACATTGGAGGTCAGTGGGAAGAATTCCCCCCCCCCCCCCACAGATCTCTGAAATGATCATTGGTGTCAGCGGTTACTCTATTCATCTATCTGAGAGGCAGAAATTACTCAAGAAACCTCTAGTAGGCTCTGGAGGAACCCTGGCTGAGAAACCCTGATACACATACTGGGGCCAAATTAGACAGGAGCAAATTGACCTACCGGCATGTCTTTGGAGTGTGTGTGGGGGGGGAGTAGCCAGAGAGAGTCTACACAAGCACTGGGAGAGCATGCAAACTCCATGCAGATAGTGTCCTGACTGAGATTCAAACTGGAGACTTCAATGCTGCAAGGCAGAAGTGCTAACCACTAAGCAACATTACATATTTTCACAAGCAGTAAATGAGCTTTAGGCTACTTTCACACTGAGGAGCTACAGCACTAATAATAACGCCTGCAAAGCGCCTTTCCTGTCACTCCAGTGTGAAAGCCCGAGTGCTTTCACACTGGAGCGGTACGCTGGCAGGACGCTAAAAAAAGTCCTGCAAGCAGCATCTTTGAGGCGCTTTAGGAGCGGTGAGCGCACAGCGGCGCTGTAAATAAGATATTTTTCACAAAGTTACACAAGGAGACACACAGCACATTATATAACTTTTTTACAGAATGGATTACATGATTTTACAAGGACTTTAAAGTGGAGGTCCCCCCCCCCCCCCCCCCCCCAAGAAATTAAGTCAGTAGGTATAAATACTGCAGCTTCTGACTTTTAATATTAGGATACTTACCTGTCCAGTGAGCCCACAAGGTCGGCACCTCAGCCCATCTTTGGATGGGCAGTCTGGTGCAGCCAGCGCCATTGCTGGTAAGGGAACCCGGCAGTGAAGCCTTTCGCTTCACAGCCTGCTGCGCATTCGCGAAGTGTGCTGATCTTTCTAATTGGCCCGGGGGCAGAGGAAGGAGGAAGGGGGCCGAACTTCTCAGAGACGGCGCCATTACTGGAAGTGGGGAAGGGGACCTTTTGGGTGGAAATCCGCTATAACGGGGGTTTATTTTTGGGATTACAGAATTTCATAATGAAAAAACACAATTGGAACCAATTAAATAATTCCCCCCAGTGCACATGTATCAATATCTCCAAAGTCGCTACTATAAAAAATATAAAGATATTACACAAATAAGTTTGAACTTCCTAAAAGCAAATACTAACTTTACCAGCGCATTCGGATCAACATATAAAAATTTCCTCCTTTAACATTCCGTGCATATGAAAACTGTGAGCCTGTTCCCAGTCTGGGTTAAATGGCATAAGATTGTTGCATTAATCCTATTTCCCCCTCGCCCCTCGTGCTGGACCTCCTCAATGGGTGTCGACTTACCAGATCACAGCAAAAGCGGAGCCTTAGACGATAATATCTTTGTCTTGCAGTCTGTTGTAACAACTCGCCACCATTAAAGAGACACCTGCATAGCATGATACTGTTGTGATTTAATCCATAAAAAACCCCTTAAGTTAATACATTGCACTTACAAAGAAAAAAAACGTTAAAAAGCATGTACCGTATATACCAACTCGCCACCATGAAAGAGACACTCGCATATACCTATGTGAGTGTCTCTTTCATGGTGGTGAGTTGTTATAGATGAAGAGTTTGATCTACAACAGACCGCAAGACAAAGAGATATTATCGTTTAAGCTCTGCTTTTGCTGCGATCTGGTGAGTTGACACCCATTGTGGGGGTCCAGCACGAGGTGTGGCGAGGGGGAAATAGGATTATTGCAACAATCTTATGCCATTTACCCAGATTGGGAACAGGCTCACAGTTTTCATATGCACAGAATGTTAAGGAGGACATTTTTATGTGTTGATCTGAATGCGCTGGTAAAGTTTGTATTTGCTGATCCTGAACAAGGGTCTTTCTCTCAGGCAAAGACCAAAAAATCGTCTAAATATGGAACGATAGCTACCCTCTGTATTCGAAAGTAGGCCATGACTTTGAGAACTGCAAATCTGAGAAACTTTTGATAATACTGGCAGATTGGTACATGAAGGTAAGCGTCCTGATGATCCAGGGTTACCCTGAATACTCCTTGTAAAACAGGTTCCTTACAGAATAAATGTTTTCCATACGGAATCATCTGTAGACTATGAATCTGTTCAGGACGCTTAAATTGATGACTATCCTAAACCCGCCGGAAGCCTTTCTTACCAGAATAATTTGAGCATAAAATCCTCTGAATTTTTAATCTTCCGGAACCGGAGAAATAACCCCCTCCGTTTCCCACATCACAATCAGATTCACCATGGCCTGCCGTCTGTCTTGGTCCCTCGGCAGATGGGTAAGAAAAAACCTCTGGGGTTGGGGGCTTTTGAATTCCAACCTGTAACCTTTTTCTATCATTTGGAGGATAAAAGGATTACTGGTAATCTCTGCCCATTCCTTGATGAAATGGGACGATCTCCCTCCTACCCCCGCTCTGGCGTCACCGGGAATTTTTGGTAGGGGCTGAAGGAGCAAAGAGTGCCCCCCCTTTTTGCATGTCTTTGTTAAAGGACCACTTCTTCTTTGCCTGTTGCCTATTTGTCTTAAAATTAACTTTGTTCTCAAAGACACGAAAAGGCCTCTTTTTCTGGGGCTTATTCTTTTGAGAAGATGGAAACCGTTTACTCTTCTCCGAGGAACGAGCTAGGACTTCCTCTAGGGAAGAACCGAATAAGAGCTTGCCCTCAAAGGATATGCCACAAAGTTTATTCTTGGAGGCAAGATCACCTTCCCAATATTTCAGCCAGATGGCCCATTGAGCTGAATTAATGAGTGCTGATGTTCTGGCAACAGATTTTACTGAATCTGCTGCCGTATCAGCCAAAAAAGCAACTGACTTGGCAATAAGGGGTAGAGAATTCCTGATCTCCTCTATGGGGGTGTCGGAGGAGAGCAGGTCATCCAGACGTTGGACCCACACATCTAAATTACTAGCAACACAGGTAGACGCTACAGCAGGCCTTAAAGAAAAAGCAGAGGCATCCCGGGCCTTACGTAATAAAGAGTCAGCTTTCCTATCCATCTGATCCTTAAGGACCCCAGAGTCCTCAAATGAAAAATCTGACTTTTTAGATACTAGGACTAGGTTAGTGATGTAGCTGGGGGTCAGGTTGTGGATGGCTTTGTAAGTTATTGTTAGTATCTGGAATTTAATTAGTTGGTTGAGTGGCAGCCAATGGAGGGATTGGCAGAGGGGTATAGCAGACGCTGAGCAGTTTGTGAGGTGGATGAACCGGGCAGCAGCGTTCATGATGGACTTAAGTGGGGATAGCCTGTTTTAGAGGTAAGCCAGTGAGGAGGAAGTTGCAGTAGTCGAGGCGAGAGATGACCAGGTATGGAAGCTTTGTGGTGACATTGGTTAGGAAGGGGCGTATCTTGGAGATGTTGCGGAGGTTTTGGATAGCGATAGGATGTGGGGCCGAAAGGTTAGTTCAGAGTCCAGGATTACACCTAGGATCTTGGCGTGGGGGGACAAGTTGATAGTTGAGCCGTTGATATTGACAGAGAAATCAGGGGAAGTGGTACCTGGGAGAGGAAACCTCGTGAGCTCGGTTTTGGCTACGCTGAGTTTCAGGAAGCGATGTGACATCCAGGCTGATATGTCTGCTAGTAAGTTGGTGATGCGTGAGGAGAGAAATGGAGAGATAGATTTGGGTGTCATCAGCGTACAGATGATATTGAAAGCCATGGGAGGCAATCAACTGACCCATGGAGGTGGTGTAGATTGAGAAAAGGAGAGGTCCAAGAACAGAACCATGGGGGACCCCCATGGAGAAAGGAAGAGGAAAGGAGGAAGTAGAGTTGTAAGTGACACTGAAGGAGCGGTGGGATAGGTAGGATGAGAACCAGCGACGAGTACAGTCACAGAGACCAAAGGAGTGGAGTTTTTTGAGGAGTACAAAAACTGGTACGGTAAAGGTTCACTACAAAATTGGGGGGTACTCCTTAGCCACTCACCAGTAAGGTGTTGTCACCATAACCTTGACAACAGCATACAGACTATCCCAGTGAGTCACTGGGTGTACAAAGAGGTTACTTTGGTAACAAAGGGCAATGTTAGAAGTATGTATATTCAAAAAAGTATTTTATTGATATCAAACAATATAATCATTGGAGTACAATACTCCTACTCAAGTGTGCAGCTTTGCATTGTCATAAATAGGGTTGCACCGATACTAGTTTCGGTGCTGATACCGAGTATTTGCACATGCAAATGCACCGATACCTGAAACCGATACTTTCAAGCTTGGTTCTTTGAGCTTTCAGTGGGTCTCCTCTGTTGACAGCAGAAGTGCTAAAGAAGTCCTGTAATTGGAGATGTCAAAAAAAGCAGCCAGCAATGTTTAACAACATTGCTCAACTGCTGAAACACTAAAATAAAAAGAAACATTGTTTATTTTTGTATCTTTCTGTTTCTTCATCTGCAGATCAAAGGAATGAATAAATGTTCCTCTGTTTAACCCCTTATTAACCCTTAATTTACTCTACTTAGCCTTAATTAACGCCCTATTCTCCATTTAATTTTCTTGCTTTTTTTTTTTTTTTTTTTTTTTATAAATGATAATTAAAACTTTTTTTTTTTTTGCTTTGTTAATGAATATTTTTACACATATACAATTAACATATATTTACACATTTCACATTGAAAAAGCGCAAAAAAAAAAAAATTGATTTATTTAGTTTGTAAATAACTTCTCAATGCTTTGTACCATTGCTGACAGCTAAAGTGAAAACAAAACGGTTGCGTATGGGAATCGGTAGTTGGTGTCGGCGAGTAAAAAAAAAAGTATCGGCACTCCATAAAAAAAAAAAAAAATGGCTTTGGTGCATTCCTAGTCATAAATTGCACCAACAACAACACTTTTATGCAGTGCATTTCTTGCAAACAGACACACATGTAACATAACAACACATAATCTTTAAAAACAGGACATCTGGACGCCTAATTGTGATGCACAGAGAGGATGTCATGAGATAATAATTGCATACATTAATCTACAATGTGGGTACACATGGATGAATGACATCCAATTTGTGCATCACCTCGGGGTTGAAGTCAGCTGGTGAAATATGCGGATCCACTTCAGAATATAATTGGGGTGATGATGGTAAACCCACTTAAGATCTTGGAGGTGTGGATACACTATTTAGGGGTGGGGAAATAATCAAGGGTCTTTTTCAGTACAGTGGGGGCCGGCTTGTGGATTCACTCATTGATGCCAAGTACAGAGATGGTACGATGTTAGATGTTAACAGTAGGAGCAATGTGACATCCTAATTCACTGGAAGAATATCGTGAAATAATTATATTGAAAAAGTCATTGCAATCCTGCCAGTCCTCCTAAAAACAGGATTGCAATCAGGTCAGGGATAAAGTTGTGAAAAATCCCAAGCTTTGAACATCTCACAGAGCACTGTTCAATCCATCATTCAAAAATGGAAAAAGTATGGCACAACTACAAACCTACCAAGACATGGCCGTCCACCTAAACTGACAGGAAAGCATTAATCAGAGAAGCAGCCAAGAGGCCCATGGTAACTCTGGAGGAGCTGCAGAGATTCACAGCTCAGGTGGGAGAATCTGTCCACAGGACAACTATTGGTCATGTACTCCACAAATCTGCCCTTTATTGAAGAGTGTCAAGAAGAAAGCCATTGTTTGAAAGAAAGTCATAAAAAGTCTTGTTTGCGAGAAGCCATGTGGGGGACACAGCAAACGTGGAAGAAGGTACTCTGGTCAGATGAGACCAAAAGCAAAACGCTATGTGTGGCGGAAAACTAACACTGCACATCACCCTGAACACACCATCCCCCACTGTGAAATATGGTGGTGGCAGCATCATGTTGCGGGGATGCTTTTCTTCAGCAGAGACGGGGAAGCTGTTCAGAGTTGATGAGATGAATGGAGCCAAATACAGGGCAATCTTAGAAGAAAACCTGTTAGTCTGCAAAAGACTGGGGCGGAGGTTCACCTCCCAGCAGGACAACGACCGTAAACATACAGCCAGAGCTACAATGGAATGGTTTAGATCAAAGCATATTCATGTGTTAGAATGGCTCAGTCAAAGTCCAGACCAATTGAGAATCTGTGGCAAGACTTGAAAATTGCTGTTCACAGACGCTCTCCATCCAATCTGACAGAGCTTGAGCTATTTTGCAAAGAAGAATGGGCAAAAATGTCACTCTCTAGATGTGCAAAGCTGGTAGAGACATCCCCAAAAAGACTTGCAGCTGTAATTGCAGTGAAAGGTGGTTCTACAAAGTATTGACTGGGGGGGCTGAATACAAATACATACCTCACATTTATTTGTAAAAAAAATTTGAAAACCATTAAGTCATTTTCCTCCCACTTCGCAATTATATGCCACTTTGTGTTGGTCTATCACATTAAATAACAAAATAAATTCAAGTTTTTGGTTGTAACATGACAAAATGTGTAAAATTTCATGGGGTATGAATACCTTTACAAGGCACTGTAGGTAAGCCTTCTTTTAGGCTTGTCTATAGGTACACACAATACAGGGAGGTTTACTTCCTCTTTAACTCTTACTGGCACCCCCTTGCATCAGAAAATGTGACTTGTTTTTGGGTGAGTGAAACTGCACAGTGTCAGAGTGCTGTGTGGTTTCATGTGAATGAGTTCTTAAAAAACAGGATCAGGGACTTTTTCCATGTGGGAAAACGTAGGTACCGTAGCTCTTCAAATGAATGTGCTGCTGTGTCTGCGCAAATTTGAGGCGCACCACCCGCACGGATGCCAGTCCAGACTAAGGCAGGCAATAGACAGTACAAATTGACACCATTCCTTCGTTAACACAGACACTGCTGACTGGAGAATCCCTCCTGCCTGGCAATTGTCTGGAAACCATCCCTGCCGGGAGAAGACAGTGATTATTGCTAGTGGCTATAGCAGTCACCAGCAATAGTTGCAAGTGAATCCGGCAGGCTGGTTGTACCCAAGTTGATCGATCGATCAACGTGGTACATTCAGTCTGACCACACTGGGTTTGAATCTCAGGCGGGTTCCTGCTGAGCTGGCTGAATTCGAACTGTCTATGGCCAGCCTGCTGCTTTTCTTTATTGCAGGGATATCTCCATTAGTTCATTTAGCTCACCCTCTATCCTTGTTTTGCATTTCCTCCCTGTATTTTCATGAATTTACTCCAATAATGGCAAAATACATTGCATTAAATTGTCCCTGGGCTGTGTGGTTTTGTGTAGGCCCAGGCTTGCTTACATCCATGTAAAATTCCAGTCAATACAATTCTAAAGTCCAATAAAGTGAAACGCAACCAAAATGTCCAAATAAGTGAAATTGCTCTTCTGAAAAGTGATAACAGGTTCTTCTTAATATGTAAATCTTCGCAAAAAGCTGAATGCTCACAGAGCGCTTACCTCCATTAGAGGGGTATAACGAGCTTTTAAAGTATCCTGTAGTGGGGGTGGGTACACCGCGATAGGACTCCGGTTGATGGCTGTACCGGGAGGTGTTTTCAAGATGCTAGAGATGTCCAGCCAGGTTGTAGTCTCACTACACTGATGGTCCGCTACTCCTTCAGACCCTTCATTGATTGGTGCCACTCCGGTTCCGACAGCAGCAGATTCTCATTCTCCCTCTTAACTGTCTCTCCTCACACAGTTAAGAGGGAGAATGAGAATCTGCAGCTGTTAAAAAGGTCAGAACCAGAGTGGCACCAAGTCAATGAAGGGTCTGAAGGAGCAGCGGACCATCAGTGTAGTGAGACTACAACCTGGCTGGACATCACTAGCATCTTGAAAACGCCTCCCGGTACAGCCATCAACCGGAGTCCTACCACAGTGTACCCACCCCCACTACAGGATACTTTCAAGGCTCGTTATACCCCTCTAATGGAGGTAAACGCTCTGTGAGCATGCAGCTTTTTGCGAAGATTTACATATTAAGAACCTGTTATCACTTTTCAGAAGAGCAATTTCACTTGTTTGGACATTTTGGTTGCATTTCACTTTATTGGACTTTATTATTGTATTCACTGGAATTTTAGTTTCTATCACTTTAAGAAATTGAGCACATCACCTTTCTCTTAGTTATACTTTTTTGTGCATTGTGTTCACTTTAGATCTAGCAGCATTTTCACACTATTTAGTAGGGCTGCAACTAACGATTATTTTCATAATCGATTAGTTGGCCGATTATTGTTTCGATTAATCGGTTAATAACATCAAAAAAAATAAGTGAGGTGTATAATTTTAGTTAATATGTAAAGTTTTTTTTTAAAAAAAGGCAATTTATTCTTAAATATCTCTATGCAGTGGTAAATATAAATAACCAACTATATGGTTAAGAGAGCAAAATCTCTAATCTACTCTGAGAATAACAGACAGAAGAGATATACTGTATATACTATTAAAGAGTAAATATCAGACTCAGATCAAATTTTTGTATTAAAAAGAAACAAACAATGTCTTCCTTCAAAAAAGAAATGTAATTTTAAGAACGTTCGTTTTCGATTTTCTAATTGTTAGTGAGGTCAAATTGACGTTCATTTTCAACCACAGCGACGGGAAAATTTGGAAATAATAATAGAAAACTTCTTGGTCAAAGGAATTTTCAGACAGTGTATGTGGTTTTCATTCAGAGATTACATTCATTTTAAACAGAAATGTTAAAAGCAAGTGAAAATTTCAAACAGCATTCTTTCATTCAGCGAATGTACAAAGATTTTTCGTATGAATATTCTCGTCTGAAAATTGATCAGTGTGGCCAACATAAGGCTCGGTACACACCTATGCAGTTTGCTTGTGATCTGTTTCTGCAGTGCTTTTTGATTTTTGCACACGTGATTTTGCTGCAATTTGCGTTTTTGCATTTTTTTGGCCAATTTGTTGTTGGGCAGATTAAAAAACACAAATTGCTGCAAAAACGCATTACATGCTTTTCTGCAGCTTCTCCATTGAAGTATATTGAACCAAAAAAGCACAATTTTGCATTTAAAAAAAGTCCCTGACCCTTTCCAAACATGCAGCGGCTGAAAAAAGGATAGATGTGAACGTGTCCCATAGGAAACCATGTAAATGAACTGTAGTGCGTTTCTGCAAAAAGCACCAAAAAACACACACCGATGTGAACCAGGTCTAAGACGTTTAGTAAAATAATGGGGTTAAAAAAAATAAAATTAGCCCTTTAAAGTACAAAAAAAAGCAGATAATCACTACTGTAAGGGGTTCATTTTTTTACTGTAGAACTGTGAAAGTATTTACAGTAGCGATTATTTGCTCTTTTTGTACTATAAAGGGCTCATTTTATTTTTTTTTAACCCCATTATGTTACTGGCCGATTAATCGATTATGAAAATAGTAATCGATTATTTTCATAATCGATTAGTTGCCGATTAATCGATTAGTTGTTTCAGCCCTACTATTTAGTTAGATATCTTATTTGCTTAGAGCATCAATATGTCAGATTAGGCTCTCTGATTTTTATTGCTGTTACCGTTTACTACAGGCCTGCCTGTTTTTTTCGGGGTGGTGACACATTTTCATTCAGAGTTGTTTACACTGAAGAGAAGTAGAGAGCACCCACTGTACAAGTCTAGTTTTGAGCCCACTTCCTTTTAGTGGGGAGAAGATGCTTTCAAAACATGTTTGTGGTAGAGGAACAGAGCCAGGGCTTGAAGTGACACTGACATCAAAGTACTGCCCCCTGGTGACAGCCCTGCTTTGGCCAGTTGTCACTTGGCTCATTACAGATGCTTCAGGTCAGGTTTCGTCTGCTGGCTGTCTGTGGGCACCGTTCTGCTTTGTGATCTCAGTGTGATAAATGTTGTTTACGTGGTAAAACCTGCTCGTAAGGTTCAATAGTTAACCCGTATTTTGCCACGTGTAAGCAAATGCCCGATTTTAGTGATTTGCATGACTTTCCTCACAAGCTCAGGTAAGCAACGCAGTAGAGGAGGATGCCCCTTGACAGGAGTGTGGGTGGAGGGGAGGTAACATCATTTTCCACAAGTGCTGCATGTAGTGTGAAGAGGACTCTCTGCATAGAGAAGGGAACAAATGCACAACAATTCTCCACTCTTCTTGTCAGATCTGACTTTGCCCTAAGTTACAGATTAAAGCCCAGGTTATCTATGTACATTGAAGGGATTTGGTGCTATAAACTGTAAATTTTTATTTTTTTTTGTTCAACCCAGCGTCTGAACGAAAAAAAAACTGTCAGCTCAGATCTCCCCTGCTGTTCTATTGTGTTCTGACAGGGGGATGCCAGAACACACCGCTCTCTGTCATTGGCTGTGTGGGGAGCCAGATCTTTTTCCGTCGTGCCCTTTTGACACGAAGCCAGCAGAATGGCAAGCTTCTATCGGACCGGCTACAGCACACACAGGCCGAATTCCCTGCCAGTTTTTATTGAATCGGCCAATGTCACCTGACATTCAGCCCTTGTGTACGGGGGCTTTAGGTAGGCCATAGACGACGCAATTTTCTTCCCTGCAACCACCAAATTCATGTAAACGGGGCTGTGCCGCAATCGCCCTGCAAGTATATGAAATGCTTGCGGTTGCGCCGTTGCGGTATGGTGGGTTTGCATTTTGATGGTTGAAACAGTTGATTTCTTTTTTGCTTATCAGAGGGGTGGCAATAATAGGGACGACAATAATAGCTGTACATGTGAATGAGCCCTAAAATGTTTCCCCTTCTTCCTCTAAATGGAGAAAAGATAACCAGCAGAGAAAAATGTAAACAGAAAAAAAAAAGGTAAAAGGCTCGGGTCACACTATTGTCAATGGTGCGGTTTGCTTTTGTGCAGGCACGGCAGGTCATTTATTTGAATGGGCTGCTGTACAAAAAGTCCTTGACCCCTTTTCTTTTTTTTTTTTTTTAAACGCGGCCGAATAGAACAGCACCGCATATTCTGATGTGTGAAGGCCATTAAGAATCATGGGGCGCTATTCCTCCCATTGACACCAACGATGGGGGGGGCTATTCTTTCCACTGACCCCAATGATGGGGGGCTATTCCTTCCACTGACCCCAGCGATGGGGGGCTATTCCTTCCACTGACCCCAGCGATGGGGGGCTATTCCTTCCACTGACCCCAGCGATGGGGGGCTATTCCTTCCACTGACCCCAGCGATGGGGGGCTATTCCTTCCACTGACCCCAGCGATGGGGGGGCTATTCCTTCCACTGACCCCAGCGATGGGGGGCTATTCCTTCCACTGACCCCAGCGATGGGGGGCTATTCCTTCCACTGACCCCAGCGATGGGGGGGCTATTCCTTCCACTGACCCCAGCGATGGGGGGGCTATTCCTTCCACTGACCCCAGCGATGGGGGGCTATTCCTTCCACTGACCCCAGCGATGGGGGGGCTATTCCTTCCACTGACCCCAGCGATGGGGGGCTATTCCTTGCCCTGAGCCCAGCGATGGGGGGCTATTCCTTGCCCTGAGCCCAGCGATGGGGGCGCTATTCCTTGCCCCGAGCCCAGCGATGGGGGCGCTATTCCTTGCCCCGAGCCCAGCGATGGGGGCGCTATTCCTTGCCCCGAGCCCAGCGATGGGGGCGCTATTCCTTGCCCCGAGCCCAGCGATGGGGGCGCTATTCCTTGCCCCGAGCCCAGCGATGGGGGCGCTATTCCTTGCCCCGAGCCCAGCGATGGGGGCGCTATTCCTTGCCCCGAGCCCAGCGATGGGGGCGCTATTCCTTGCCCCGAGCCCAGCGATGGGGGCGCTATTCCTCACACTGATGTTAATGATGGGGCATTGCTTGCTCCCATTTTTGGCAGGGCATTTTCTACTCTCACTGACCACAATTTGGGTCCCCTTAAAGTCTGAAGGACAGTAGAGCGCCCTTTGTTTAGAATGTTTTGAGAACCCTGGTTTAGATTAAAAAAAACAAACAAATGTTATTCGTAGTCAATGTGTGGAGTATAAAAAGGATTTTAACAATGTGTCCTGGTGGTGCGCTGGTAGCACAAGTAATATACACATTTTGTGGTATCGCTATGAACGCCACAAGTAGGGGAATTTTTTTTTTCTCTTGTGATGAGTCATGCTAATGGCATGAGATATACAGCTAAAGTATATATAACTTTTTTTTTTTCTTTTACTATTTTTGGCCAGTTTTCCTTTTGGAAAAAAAAAAAAGATCTGGAGATATTCACTAAAATTCTCCATTTTTTTTAGTTTTGGAAATTTGCACTGTGTGAGCTCTTTGTACGTGTTTTCCCTTTTAATCTCCATGTAATAGTCGGCTTTCAGAACAATGGCAATTGTTGCAGCACACGTATCCTTTTATTTCCCACAAGGCCGTGTGTTGTGAAGGGGTGAGTCATGCCGGAGTCTTATATTACAGCACTGTTGTTACTCATTATACTGTAAGGGTTTTCTTTCATTTTGTCATTGGATTGCACTTCTCCATGTGCTCTTCATTGGCTGATAACAGGGCCGGAGAGCAGTTTGCAGGTCTTGTTTGTGATGACGGAGCTCTGCCCTGTATGGAAGAGTTTACAGGCAGCAGAGAGATAATCCCTTCATTCTGGAAATATTAGACCTTGTCCTGTGTTTGTAGAATGTCCTCTCTCCTCCAGTGCAGGAGGTCGGCTCCTTGCAGGTGGTTTTCTGTGGTGCAGACTGGTTTTCTGAATGTCTGCGCCTTCAAGGCTCACATCACATGATAACTGTCACATGAAATTCTCATTGCACGCGTGTTTGATGGGTTTACTTAAAACAGAAACAATATAACCCAAGTCATAAAACTGGGCAATTCAAACAGCGAATAGTGAAATCATGCATGAGCAGAGAGTACTTCCACTGTTTAGCTGCAAATCAGATCCAGACATGTAGAACTTTATATGCCCTGACCTCATCCTCCTCCAACCTTAAACGATCGATCTATATATAGTGCTTCCAAAGAAAATTCAAGGATGGATGGTGCTATATATGTGCTATAAATATTCCAGTGCAATAAATGTGAACAAATTTTACACATAAAAAAAAAATCCAATCCTTAAATGATCGATTGAGAGATAGATATACTGTGTATATATATATGTGTGTGTGTGTGTGTGTGTGTGTGTGTATATATATATATATATATATATCAATCAAATAGTGCTTCCAAAGAAAACTCCTCCTCAGTGACTTGTGATAGTGCTTTAGAATGAAACTCTTGATGACTTTTCACACGTGCTCTCTCTCCCCCCCCCCGTGTGATTGCGCTCATCTCAGGTGATGTGACCGCATGGTCAGACAAGCAGTAGAACTGTCATTGGGCTCAAGGTTAATGGACTCTGTGTAGCCTCAGGCGCTTCTATATGGTTGTCCCGGATCATATATATAAACTCCAAATTTATTGTATAAAATATGTCAATGTACTCACATGCTGTAGGTGCTACCAGCGCATATATATATATATATAATTGGATAGCACTCTAGTCTAGCAGTACGAAGGGTCGCTGGTTCGAATCCCAACCACGACACTACCTGCCTGGAGTTTGCATGTTCTCCCTGTGCCTGCGTGGGTTTCCTCCGGGTACTCCGGTTTCCTCCCACACTCCAAAGACATGCTGGTAGGTTAATTGGCTTCTGTCTAAATTGGCCCTAGTATGTGAATGTATGAATGTGAGTTAGGGACCTTAGATTGTAAGCTCCTTGAGTGTAGGGACTGATTTGAATGTATATGTAAAGCGCTGTGTAAATTGATGGCACTATATAAGTACCTTTAAATAATAATAATTTTAATATATGTGTGTGTATATATAGATATATATATAGATAGATAGATATATATAGATATATAGATATATATCTCTATCTTGTGAACAAAAACTAATCTCCCAGTATTGGAGGCAAAGGTTCTGTGTCTCTAGCAGCCGTGTTCAGAGATCCAATCCAATGACAGTTCGGCTCCTTTCACATGAGGCTGTCCGTTTTTACTCCTCCACTTTCTTGCTCGCTCCGTTGATCCCTGCTGAGCCAGCGGATGATAAGTCTGTCTCTGCACTCTGTGCAGGGACGGACCTGTCAGAGAGTCCACTCTCCCCTATGGGGGGATCGGATGATTACGGACCGCCTGTCCGTTTTCATCCGACCGGCCAGACGGATGGAAAATAGGACATCCATCCGTCTGGATTTTGTGGATCAGATGTTAGCGGACATGTCACTGCTGACATCCGATGCTCCAAAGAGCTGTATGGAGCGACCGCTCAGATCCGCCTGAAAAAACTGACAGGCGGATCTGAACGGTCCGCATGTGTGAAAGGGGCCTTCTACTACTTGTCTGACCAAACGTAACTGTGCGGTCACATCCCCTGAGGTGAGCGCAATCATGCGGGTGGCGGGGGGGCACGTGTGAAAAGTCACCAGGAGTTTCATTCTGAAGCACTATCACTAGTCACTGAGGAGTTTTCTTTGGAAGCACTATATATGGATCGATCACTCATTTAAAGATTGAATTTTTTTATGTGTAAAATTTGTTCACATTGATTTATTGCACTGGAATATTTTCCAGCACATATTTAAATATTCTATATTTTTATATATTCTTTTGTATTTGCACCATATGAATTGGAATTATTTTATATTCATTGTGTTGTGTTATATTGTAGCAGATTAATTTACGTAGTGGGACACAACATTTATTTATTTTTGCACTTTATGGATTTATAGCAGGTTTGAGCCTTTAGTTTTCAGTATTATGTAGAGAGATTTGCACAGGCTGCACATTATATATAATTGTTTGATTTAAACACAACATATGGGAGTGTGACTGGTGTCAGCAGCTGAAAGGCATTATTACATTTCCTTGCATTAACAGGATGCTTCTTTCAAGGCTTTCAGCCTAACAAATTATTGGTAGCTCGCAAGATTTTTATTTATCGTAGTATATTGATATCTGTGATGCTGTTTTGATGTTACATTTTGAAAGAAGCTGGACGCCAGCAGTAGGAAGGTGGTGGAGGCCATGTTGGTACACCCTGCACTGCTCAGTGCTGAACCTTTAGGCATTCAAAACAAAACATCCAAACAGCATCACAGATGTCAATAAACTATATTTATATACCCTGAATTTATTGCTAAAATTTCTGTGAAATTCAAGACGTAGCTGAGTGTAATAAGATGTCCACTGCCGCCTTCTGACTGCATTAGTCAGAATCTGTTACATTATCAAACCTGATAGCGATGGAATGCATGCGCAGGTTCGCTAATCTGACAGGTCATACTTCATATTCCCATCGCACACATTGCTGGATGAGCTCTCAAATTTTGGAGCTGCAGCAACAACCAGCTGGGTAGTTCGTCACAATGAAGATATTTGCCAGCACACCATGGAACGACATAAATAGCGTCCAAACTGATAATTTATTGCATGATCACAACACAAGGAGAGTGCAACATTTCGGAGTCACGCAGGACCCCTTCTCATGCCTGACGAAGGGGTCCTGCATGACTCTGAAACATTACACTCTCCTTGTGCTGTGACCATGCAATAAATTATCCGTTTGAACGCTATTTATGTCATTCCATGGTGTGCTGGCAAATATCTTCATCACTAATCTGACAGAACACCGGCAACCTGATAACTCCTTGGTAATATCTTTTTTTTTTTTTTTTGGCTACATCATAAACACTATATATGTGTGTATATGATGTAGCCAAATGAAGGATATTACTAAGGAGTTATCGGCTTAATTTCTGCTTTGGATGTTTGTACAGGGGTGTGGGGATTCCCCGGCCTAGGCACCGAATCTCTGATGTGAATGTTTTTTATATATGTATATATGTATGTGCTGTGTAAATTGACGGCACTATACAAGTACCTGTAATTGGTGGTGCACCGAAATTAAAATTCCGGTACCAAAAATTCTGGAAGCACTCGGCCAAAACCAAAATTGATTTTTTTTTTTTAAATATACATTTTTCTTTATAAAAACCGTATTTATCGTTGTATAACATGCACTGTTTCCCCCTTAAATTAGGGGGAAAATCGTGTGTGCCAATTATACGCTGATATAGGCTGCCACAGAAGGGTAGGAGGGGATGAGCGCTGCGGAAGGGACGGCTCCTAGCATTGACATCCCAGCATTGGACCGACATGTCCATCATAGGATCCGGGCCAAGGGGCGGGACTGGGCGTGACGCCAAGCCGAGTACACAGGAGATCCGGCTCTATTTCTGCAGCGCTCGTCCCCTCCTTCCCCTCGGCAGCCTATATTTTGGCAAGGCTGCAAATGGACACTGATCAGGCTGGAGTGAGGAGCAATGCTGCAGATGGGCACAGATCAGGCTGCATTGATGCTCACTGACCTTTATTTTGCTTCAAAGTGGTTTATTTAAAAAAAAAAAAAAAAATTTCCCTGAAACTTCCCTCTTAAATTGGGGGGGCGTGTTATACGCAGATAAATATGGTAATTGTATTCTATTCGACTTTTCAATTAATATCATGAATTTAAATAAATACAAATTTATTGTCGGCCATTATCGACAGCTTTTTGAAGTGTTAAGAATCCTGCTTGCTGCATTTTGGGTGCATATTTGGTCAGTTAAAGCGGGGGTTCACCTATCTGTCGTTTTTTTTTTTTTTTTGAGTTCATTCACAAACTTTTCTTCTCAGCATTACATACTCACATATTGTGTGTAATATGTCCGCCTGTGTCAGATTTTGTCAGAAAGAATAACTTATATTATTCACTGCAGGCGGTTTCCATCTTCATTGTGGGCATTTGAAGCCCACAAGCATTTATTTCCTGGATGCGGTGAATGCTGTGCTCCCAGCATTCACCGCTCGTTCCCGCACATGCTCAGTGGCATCCTGGGAAGCCTGAAACTAGCTCCCAGGAGTCTGGGAGAGGCTAGAAACACGCCTACTCCCACGGGAGGAGAACCAGGAAGTGCAAAGAAGAATAGAAAAATAAAAGGTAATTACGGCGATTTACATTTTTTTAAACGGCATGTCAGCATCTAGGCAAGGAAGAGAATACATACAGATATTGTTCAAAATTTGTGTGGAACCCCGCTTTAAAAAACAAAAACAAAAAACAAAAAAAAAACCCCAACCAAAAACGCACCTCCCCGTTGAAATGCATAGAAAACGCAGCAAGATCGCATCAAAAATGCACCTGTGTTGCGTTTTGAGTTGCATGACCTACAAAAAACAGACCATAAGCAATGCAAAATCGGGGGGTGTTTTCAGCAGCCATTATCTGCACTTTTTTTTTTTTTTCCCTTTCGGCACAGCATTCTATTTCAGCCAATCGTTTTTGATTGCCGAAACTGTGGTACAGCAATACCCATAATAAGTAATAGAAAACAGTTACTGTATGTTCTATGTGCCCTGTTTATACTGCAATGCAGGTGGGAAGTGCAATGAGTTGCGGTAAACATGCTGCATTTCAATGCAGCGCACAGGTAAGCACTGCATGTCACAACGCACCGTGCTGCTGTGCGGAGCGTCACTTTGTGTACTTCCTGTAAAATTAAAAAAGGAAAAAAAGAGTGAAAGAGTGTAATTCACTGAAAAGCGCATCACACCGCTCCCTCACCGCAGTTCTCTGCAGCTGTAAACTGACAGCTGCCCAAACATTTAAAGTGCAGTTCCACCCAAAAGTGGATCCTCCGCTCAACCCCCCCCCTCTGATACCACATCTGGCACCTTTCGGGGGGTACCTGTTTTTGACAGGTACCATTTCCCACTTGCGGGAGACAGTGCCGATGTTCCTCAGAAGTTCAGCTCCCCTCCTCCTCCCTTCACTGCCGGACCAGTTAGAAAGCACAATGCAGTAGGGAACCGGCTGTGAAGTCCAAAGGCTTCACTGCCTGTTTCCCTTAACATGAATGGCGGCGGCAGCACCCGAGATCCGACCCGAAAATTGGCTGGGGACATCACGGGAACCCTGGACAGGTAAGTGCCCGAATATTAAAAGTTTTTGTCAGGGGGCGGAGCTCTTCTTTAAAAAGAGCGTTTATTGTGCAGGCAGTGTCAACAGGCCCTTAGGGGTCTATTCATACCAGCCGCTTTGATGCAGCATTGGGATCACTGCAGTGCCAATGCACTGATTGTGGTGCATCACACTGTTCGCATTTTTTTTTTTTTTTTAAACCACCTTTATTGAAATGTCATTTTGGCAATCTTCAGCTGCCTACCTCTGCATCTTCTGTTGGTCTTATCTTTCAGTTTTTATTAAAGATGGCCTCAGATTTTCCTTTCTTTCTATATCTATAAGTGGTCACAGAGACTGGAAATGAGGGGAAATATTCCCAATACGGGTACGGCATTATAAATCTATGAAACTATCAAAAGTTTAAAAAATAAAATTTAAAGGTATAAACACTGTAATTTTTTTTTTTTTTTTAAATACAGTGGAGAAGGGTTAGAACCTCTGATGGTTTTTATAACTTGTGTGCCTCACTGATTAAATATTCCTCAGTTCCACTTCTGCTGGACCTGTCCTCGCATCAGGAGATTTTGTAGTGGAGTAAGCTTAGATGGTCTGCTGCTCTCATTTAGGTAAAGGTAGCTCAGGAACTTGCTTTTCTGGTTACGGCGGTGACACAGGTTCTAGCCAATGCTTGGTGGTCCTCTACTTCCTTTTGGTGATGAAGAATAAAAGACATGGCATCTCTTGAATGAAAAACGACTGTCCTCTCTCCCCCGGCCTGTCCTCCCCTTTATTTTGTACCTCTCTTTACCCTCCTAGTTGATCACTACAGCACAATTATTATGTTTTATTATTATTATGTTTTTATGGGATTTTCCATTAGAGGGCACTGAGAAGGTAGACTTTTTTAGTTTCCTCAGCCCCAGACTATTATTGGATTGTACACTGATCTTCTCTGTATGTTTTAAAATCCTTCAATACAAATGTATTGATGCCGAGACTTCGCTTGGTTCCTACTACTAATTTTCTTTTTTGTTTTCTTTTTAATAGGGCGGAATGACAGCGGGGAGGAGAACGTTCCAATAGATCTCAGCAGAGGTAAATATGAGAACATGTGGAAAAAATGTTTTAATGTACTTTTTGTATATGAACAGGACACACCCTAAAGGTCTGTATTTCATAGAGACATCATACATAAGTGGGCCGAGTGCCATCCTCTGCAAATCTTCATTCAGATTGGCTTTTGCATTGGATGTTATAGTAAGTTGAACTGTGGATGTGTTTTTCAGGTTTAAAGAGTAACTTCACTTTTGCTAAGAGAAAAATATTCCTCTTTGTGTGATCTATGTGCATTGCAAGAAGTTTAACACACTTTGTTGCAGATTCCTTTTTGTTATTCTAAAGAAATAGCTGTTTGTTTCTCTGTGCCCCCGCCCCCCCCCCCTGGAAAGTGAAACTAAATGGGAGTGGTTTTATAATTATCTTTCTGCTGCTGCACCTGCAGGGCTTTAATGAGGAAAGTGGCAGGGTCTACATCCATTTAGGCTCCATGCACACTGGAGCTCATAAACGGCCGTTTTTTGGGAGTTTGGGCATATTTTTTTTTTTTTTTTAACAGCCCATAAACTCCTCTCTATGTTATCCTATGTGTGCATGCACACATGGACGTTTTTGAACTTTTATCAGCAGAGTAGTCTATGGGCTGTTTTCTGAATGCCATAAAATCGCGTTCAGGAGTCGTTTTTCTGACCACTGAATTTTTTTTTTTTTTTTAAAAAGGCTATTGCAAAAACGTTAAAAAAAAAAAAAAAAAGTTGAAAGACTCACTGCAAAGCTACTGCCGTTTTTTAAAGTCCAGTGTGCATAGAGCCTTCGATGTGATTTCCTTTTGGGAGATTTTTGTTGCAGGGGATGCCTGAAATGTGATTTGTACCTTACTGCAGTTTTCTGGGATAAATCGGTGCGCCAATCACACAAGCAGGAAATGACACATTGAGGGATGTTCTGTACACCATCTGTGTACAGACTGCCTCCAGGTTGCCATATTGCATTTTACAGAAAACTACAGAGCTGCAGATTAAAAAGGAAAGGTCATTTTTAATAATGCAATATGGCTACCTGGAGGTGTTTTGTACATAGATGGTGTACAGAACGCCCCCCAGATATATAATTTCCTGCTTGTGTGATTGGCTTTTCCCAGAAGTCTGCACTAAGATACAAATTCGATTTTTGAGCATCCAAATGACATTTTTGGTGAGATACTCCCAAAGGGAAATCGCGTCTAAAGGGATGCAGATCCCGCCACGTTCCTCAGAGCCCTGCAAGTGCAGCAGCTGACTGATGATTCCAAAACCACTCCCATATAGGTGCACTTTTCACATGAGTACAGACAAACAGCTATTTCAGAAAAAGGAAAGTTAGGAATCTGCAACAAATTTTGTTAAAATCCCTGAAACATCCATAGATCATCCAGAGGGGAATGTGTTTTTTTTCTCAACAAAAGTGGAGTTACTCTTTAAATGTTCTGGACTCTACCACAGTGATATATGGCATGTCTGACTGTCCACCTATCCCCATGTCCATTCCACTGTCATGTTTTGTAAATACTTCATACTCAATCAACTGGTAAATCAGCCAATCAATCAACTGGTATGGCAGCCGAGCAAACAAACATCCAGGAGACCTGCACAGCTCTGACCTGTCTCTGGGTACTTGTGCTTTTCTTGTGCTTTTCACAGCCTTGTAGTTGGTGTAGATGGCTCCTCCCACACGCAGCGTGCCTTGGGATATTGCTCGATGAGCAGTCCTTTTCTTCAATGTAAAACCTCCTTTACATGTGCAGCACTGTGCTTTCCTGTGTGTGCAAAGCTACAATCCTGTCTGCAGCTTTAGAACACCTTTTTAAGGCAAATTGCTGGAGCGGAGAAAAATGCAAAACCTCTTGTGCGCATATACGTTAAAATAATAAGACCACTTAGTTTCATTACCTCGGCCAGTAGCTTAGACCTGAGGTCTCCAAACTATGTCTCTGCTTCTCATGTAAGGGGGAACCATGATGGGGAACCTGATGTAAGGGGGAGTCTGATGGGGAACCTGATGTAAGGGGGAGTCTGATGGGGAACCTGATGTAAGGGGGAGTCTGATGGGGAACCTGATGTAAGGGGGAGTCTGATGGGGAACCTGATGTAAGGGGGAGTCTGATGGGGAACCTGATGTAAGGGGGAGTCTGATGGGGAACCTGATGTAAGGGGGAGTCTGATGGGGAACCTGATGTAAGGGGGAGTCTGATGGGGAACCTGATGTAAGGGGGAGTCTGATGGGGAACCTGATGTAAGGGGGCACTCTAATGGGGACCATGAGGAGGTATGTGATGTAAGGGGGTACCTCCTAATGGGTATTTTTATTTGGCCTGAATATATTTTTATAATGTACAATGTGGCCCTCATACCGAAAAGCTTGGAAATCCATGGCTTGGACTGTATTTATGCGGGCCGCACAGTAGCAGTTTCTTGCTGTTAGGCAGCAAGTAAACATGTTGTGCCTGAAGTTGGTGTGTTGAAAGTAGAAAAAATGAACAATGAAGATTGTTGTGCATGGGACTGTGTAGCTGTACACCAGTCAGGGTGCCCGTGCTGATCCATATCCACAGCCAGAAGCCCCTACAATGGGCACGTGAGCATTAGAACTGGACCACGGAGCAATGGAAGAAGGTGGCCTGGTCTGATCGTTTTCTTTTACATCATGTCAATGGCTGGATGTGTGTGTTTGTGTGTCACCCGGGGAAGAGATGGCACCAGGATGCAGTATGGGAAGAATACAAGCCGGAGGAGGCAGTGTGATACTGGGAAACCTTGGGTCCTACCATTCATGTGTATCTTACTTGACACATACCACCCACCTAAACATTAAAAGGATAGGTTCGCCTTTTGGAACACGTTACATGTTCCACCCCTATTTAGGGTGAACATGTTCTAGCAGCTGCAGCCTCTCCCCCTCCCCAGTGACAGCGGGTGGGCATCTTCTTAGGGCACCCCCTGACACTTTCTGAAAAAAACTTGGCCATTAGGTGCTCTTCCTGCCCATTCATTCATAATGCTTTGTGAATGAGGAACTACAACTCCTGACAGCCTTTGCAGCTTCTGGCTTGTAGTTTTCAATGAACTACCACAATGCTGTTAAGCGCTCTGCTAGTTCATTCCTTCTTCCTGTCGGTGTGTATCTGCCTGCCAGTATGATGTACGAGCAGACAGATACACTGACAAGTCTGCAGGAGTCCTTCTTTCCAGGCTCCAAGTAAAAAAATGTGCATTTATATTTTTTTAAAGGTTAACTTATACTTTAAGCATTGTTGCCGGCCCCTTCATGGAAACGGTATTCCCTGATGTGGTCCCTCCCTCCTGTTTAGTCCCCCTAGAGCAAACCATTTGCTATGGGGGCACCCGAACAGGCTCGCTCATGAGCCACTGCTCTGTGTGTCCATTCACACACAGAGCTGTGGCTTTTCCCTGCCCCTCCCTTACTGGCGGTGATCAACAGGAGCCAAGGAGGAGTGAAAGTCCCTGGAAAGCCTCGGCTCTCGTGCACATTGCTGGATCGCGATGGGGCTCAGGTAAGTATTGGGGGGCTGTTGCACAGAGAGGGTTTTTAATCCTTCATGCATGGAATGCATGAAGGTATAAAACCTTGAGGCTTTAGAGCCAACTGTTTTCATCTTTTTTTTTTTTTTTTTTAAATTTAGTCCTATGCTATTTCTCAGTGCCGCTGATCTCCTGCAGCCACTTTTTGCCTACATGCACTCTAACAATTGCTGCATGGCATTTCTCAGGGCATGTTTCCTGAGGGTGACAACAGCAGATCATGCCTGCTTAATGTGTGTTGAAACAGCCCCTTGTATTCTCCATTGGAAGCCATTGTGACAGGGTGACAACACAGATGCACAATTGTGAGGTGGGGACAGAGTGTCGTCACCCTATTTTAATGTAAACGGCAAATTTAAACTTTTTGAAACCGTCTTTGGAAAGACATTACATTGGATATTTAAAGAAATTGTAATTCTTCAAATGTTTTAGTTGTTTTACCTAGGTATTCATGTAGGCATCTCCCTGTGTTTGCCTTATCTTGTAATAACGAGCTCACGTATTATCGCTGCAGCTTGCAGTGTCATGGCTGATCGATTCCTCTGTGTCTGTGTATGCATTCACCTAGCTTGTCTCTATTGGCTAAAGGGACAGGCGATTTCATATTCCTGGTCACAGCTCATGCCTCACCAGTTCCTCTGTGTTACCTAACAGATGTAGGAGTTCTAATGGGATGAAAGACTGCATGGTGAACTACTTTGGTCTGTGCCAGATATTTGAACTATGATGCTCCCGCCTGAAGAGCATGAGACCAAGAGACCCAGGGATTGTGGGATATATAGTTTCTTTGCAGGAAGTGCCAGTTCTTAGACTACAGACAGAGGTCATGCATTACCATGTGCAGTGCCATGCCGCATGCCTCATGTTTGAACACAAACAGAAACTTCTAATACAGGAATGTAAACAAGGCAGATCGCCATTTGACAGGGAAGAAGATAGAGATCCGGAACACAGATCTCTGTCTTCATCCTTTCAGACCATCCCCCAGACAGTCACCAAGCACCCCCTAGGGACACACTTAACCCTTTGATTGCCCCTGATGTTAACCCCTTCCCTGCCAGTGTCATTAGTACGGTGACAGTGCATATTTTTAGCACTGATCACTGTAATAATGTCACTGGTCCCCAAAAAAGGTGTCAAAAGTGTCAGGTGTCAGCTTTGTCCGTCGCAATGTCGCAGTCCTGCTAAAAATCACTGATCGCCACCATTACTAGTAAAAAAAAAAATAGATAAATAAAAATGACATCAAATATCCCATAGTCTGTAGACGGTATAACTTTTGCGCAAACCAATCATTATACGCTTATTGGGATTTTTTTCTACCAAAAATATGTAGCAGAATACATGTTGGGCTAAATTGATGAAGAAATTTGATTTTTTTTTTTTTTTTTTTACATTTTTATATTGGGATATTGTTTTGTTTTTTTCAAAATTGTCGGTCTTTTTTTGTTTATAGCGCAAAAAAATAAAAAAAACACAGAGATGATCAAATACCGCCAAAAGAAAGCTCTATTTGTGGGGTAAAGAACGTCAATTTTATTTTGGTACAGCGTCGCACGACCGCACAATTGTCAGTTAAAATAAGGCAGTGACGTTTCACAAAAAATGGCCTGGTCATGAAGAGGGGGTAAATATTCCGGGGGGGGGGGGGGCTAAAGTGGTTCATATCTATATCTACTAAGCAAAAGCAGGCGAGGATTTGCTGTATAATTTTCTAATATCTTTGCAATTCATGTGATTGACCTGAAAGAGTTTGTCTTTCTTTTCTTTTTTTTTTAACAAAACTTTGAGGTTTATTGTAAAGTTCTGTATGGGAGAAAACACCATTGAAGACGTAATCCTGTGTGTCAGTTCCTGTATTGGAGGTTGTCATGGAGACGATGGTTGCAATGGATTGCGATTTAAATACAAAAGGAGAGTTTTGTTGCCTCTGAATGCGGCGTATTGTTATGCTGGAGGTATAGAAGTGAGAAGTGGGCTTTCTCTGTGTAAGTCATGTTCTGCAGAGTCTATATAGGTTACAATTGGCACTTCTTGTCCTCACGGCAGCCCATGGTGGGGTTACATCAGCTGCAGTTATTCCTTAACAGTTGGGATGGGGGTGGGGTAATTATTTTTCAATGCCCTGATGGTGCTTCCTGTCCCGGTCAGCTGGAGACCATCCCTATTAGCCGTGCAACCACATCAACCAGAAAAACAGTGTAAATGACATGCAAGCAAGGAATTGGGGCCGCAGATGACATCTTGTGACCTGCATGTTTGTGCTGTGCAGGAATTAGTTTTTTTCTTTCCTTGGGATATTTATGACATGGGTTTTATAGTTCTTCCAACCACTGTGTGACTTCAGGGATAAACAAAGTCCTGTGCCGTAATCCTTAGGCGGAGTATGGTCTTGCATTGTAATAATGGCTTCTTTTAAAGGGCTGTTACACCTCCAGACTGAATCAAAGCTTCTCATCCCTCACATTGTGACCTTATTACCAGGGATTGACCGATATTATTATTATACAGGATTTATATGGCGCCAACAGTTTACGCAGCGCTTTACAATATAAAAGGGAAACAATACAGTTATAATACAATAAAATACAGGAGGATTAAGAGGGCCCTGCTCAGAAGAGCTTACAATCTAATTCCCCCTTGTACCTAGGGGGAATGAGGTGATGGAAGTGGTAAAAGATTAATTAGAGACGTGATAGGCTTTCCCGAAGAGATGAGTTTTCAGGGATCGCCTGGAGGTAGCAAGAGTAGGGGGTAGCCGGACAGGTGGAGGTAGCGAGTTCCAGAGGATGGGAGAGGCTCTGGAGAAATCCTGGAGACGAGCATGGAAGGAGGAGACGAGTAGGAGGTCTTGAGCAGAGAGGACGATTTGGGTGATATTTGGAGACAAGATTAGTGATGTAGCTCGGGGCAGAGTTGTGAATGGCTTTGTATGTTGTGGTTAGTATTTTGAATTGAATTCGCTGGGCGATTGGGAGCCAGTGTAGGGATTGGAGGAGAGGGTTGGCAGACGCTGAGCGGTTGGTAAGGTGGATAAGTCTGGCAGCAGCATTCGTGATAGACTGAAGAGGGGATAGGCTATGGAGAGGCACTTTTTTTAGAAATATCAGTCACAAAACTGACTGATATTACCAATGTTGCTTAAAGGGGTTTTACCGGGGGGTGAGGCATGCAGCTGCGTGCTTCACCCCGATACCGTTCTTTAGAGCGAACAGTCAGCTTTATTGTAACAACAATCAATGCGGCTCAGCAGCCACTCGGCTGTTATTATAAGCAGCGGGAGGGGACGTCACCCTCCCACCACTTGCCTGTGCTCTCCCGCCCCACCGGGAGGCCCGAGCAACCAGCCAGCACATCCGCCGGCTGGCCGAAGACCCAAACAAAGCCGATACTTCGGATCTAGTAATCCGGGAGCGATGTCTTAAAGGCGCCAGTTTTAAGAAGTAATAAAGTATTCAAAAATGCAGATCTTGAAGTTTTGAATACTTTCAAGTGATCCCTCCATAAAGAGTACATGTCACTGCTTTTTACTGTCACAAGGAATGTTTACATTCTTTGTGACAGCAATAACTGTGAAAAAATAAAAAAAAAAATGTAAAAGGACAATGTAAAAAATATTTTTTTTAAATTTACAGAATATCGGCACAGAATATCGGCTTGAGAGGTGGCCGAAATATCAGTTTCGTATCGGCACCGAAAAAACGATATCAGTTGATCCCTACTTATTATGCCACCATTTCAAGACCGGAAAGGACCCTCAGAAAACCCCTAATGCAAATATAGCAGGGCGAGCAGTGTGTCCCCAGAGTTATCTGTCCATTGGAGTTTGGAAAAGCCCCTGACTCTCTGGGGGCACATTGCTCACCCTGCCGTATTTGCATTAGGAGATAGGGTTTGTAATAGGGTCACAATGTGAGGGATGGCAAGAAGATCAGTCCACAAATCAGCACATTATATCCTACGCTGTGGGGAGTGGATTTCTGAAGAGGGCTGATCAGTTTGGTCATCCTCTAAAAGAGCTTTTTTCACAAGTACCTGCAACCATTGCTTATGTTGGTCCCAATTTAAAGGGCAAAAAATGCTTTTGACCTAATCTCTAGGTGCATAAGGTAAAGAAATATTGCACTTGTGTCAATTGATAATACAGTGCATAAGCTGCAAATCACATCAGTGAGATATTTATCACAAAAAATAATTGCCTAACAAAGTGTTAGCTACTAATATTATATAGGTCTACATATGAAGGTGGGCTGCTTTGATTACCAGTGGAGGAGTCACGCAGTCTTTTAACATTAGAATTCCTTACAGTGATAGTAAACGATCACCTTGTAAAACAGCCCATTTAGTTTAAAACTGAAGGCAAAATGCGTATAGATATACATTATAAATACCCCCCCCCCTTTTTTTTTTTTTAAGTGATCACATTCTGTTCTCAGCTGCATAAGAGCTGGGGGGAGGAGAAGCAGCAGCACACTGAGCTTCCCAGTGAATGGCTGTGCATGATTATTGGAGGAGAGCAGGCTGAGTTCCAAAAATAGCTAGAGAACTGACCACGGTGTGCTCTCATGCCTGATGTGGTCAGTATTTAATAGGAAAGCAGAGGGACTGGCAGGAACACCAGGGATTTCACACACAGGAAGCAATACAAAGAGAACAGGATACTTTTTCTGTTTCAGTATTTTTCTTAAGTTTTCGAGCGAGTATGACAAGCCATGGTTTTTCCACGTAGGGGCAATATTGAACAGGCACACACAAAAGAAACCTTGTATGTATGTAGAATGATTAACATAACTATAAACTGTTGCCAGGACCCCAAAGGGTCAGGGTAGAGGTGAGGCAAATAGCACGAGTTTTGCTGTATTGTCCCCTAAGGGAAAGCAGTCTTCATATAATATCCGTCATATCAAGAATGAACAGGAAAAGAAAGACAGAGGAGGAATAAAAAGGGAACAGAAGAAAACGAAAGTGCGAGAAAGGCCCCAGGAGCGGGAGAGTACCACAGACGCGGGACCTGCACAAGCAAAGTTTACAGTTGACCATAGCTAGTCGGCGGCAGAGACGGGCAGGAGTACGTCATCCAAGGGTCTCCCAAACTTTTAAGACCTTTGCATGCGAATCCTTCAAAATACTAAACATCTGCTCATCCACCCTCACAGCGGTCATTCTAGCTTTCACTCCCTGAAAAGCAACAGACAGAATCTTCTAGACCTAGGCTATAGTTCGCTCGGCAGACTTAAAAAGGTAGGAGGCCAATTTCCACTGATGTACGAAAAGACCTGGTAAAAGAGCCAGTCGGGCATCCTTATGAATTGTTGCAAGAAAGAAGTATTGCAATAGGCCAAAGACTCGGGACTAGAAGCCGATCAGACGTGGGCATGACCACCATATATGTATGACATCCCTTTGCTAACCGCAATTCTGAAAACATCTGTCACTGCTACCAGGGTAAGCGTGTGCAAGCCTTGCTGGGACCCAGTACCATTGCAGGAGCACTTTAGCAGAAAAGGAGGGTTGTTAACGATCGGTAAAAGAGGCATGAAAGGGGACATCAGATTCCCTGAATATCGGACAGAGTCCCACAATTTCAGGCCATGAAGCATAAGAGGGCTTAGTGCCAGGGGGCGTAAATTATGAGGGAGCCAAAGCGATGCTTGTAGAGAAATTGGGGCGCAGTTAGGTAGTTCCAGGAGCAACCACAACGAGATGTCAAAAGTGGCATGCAACATAGTTGAGAAATCTGGGCTGCCAAGTAATATTTGGACAGGTTAGGTGCTCCCAGGCCACCTTGCAACCTATGGGTATAGAGTGTCAATCTGGGTACTCGGAAGAGTTTATGAGCCCATATAAACTGAAGGACTCTGTCCTGTAAAAGACGGAGAAAAAAAGATGGGACGTGTATAGGGAAGTTCGGAAAAAAATAAAGAACTTTTGGCAAGATAGTCATCTTGACTGCATGGATCCGGCCTATCCAGGAGAGGGAGGGGAATTGCCAAGAACGAAGAAGAGAGGTCAAGGAGCGCAGCAAGGGACAGTAGTTCGCCGAAAACAAGGTGGAATAGGAGGAAGTAAGTTTAATCCCCAAGTAAGCTATTGAGTGTGGTGCCCAGCGATAGGGAAATTGTGTCTGTAAATGTGTGACCAGGTCAGCAGGGAGGGTGATGTTCAGCGCCGTCTTTTTGGGGAGCTTGATATGGAGTCCAGAGATAGCCAAGAAATGATCCAACAGCACATGCAAGTTGGGAAGAGTGAGGACCAGGAGGACATCCTCTGCATAAAAATTGGCCTTGTAGTGGTTGCCCGCATAAGGAACACCAGATATATCGAGATTATCCCGGAGGGGCATGGCCAGTGGTTCTAATGCGAGAATGAAGAGTGGCGGTGAGAGCGGACAGCCCTGCCGCTTACCCCAGGAAATCGAGAAAGGTGAGGGGAGGAACCCAGCATATTTTACAGAGGCAGTAGGGGAAGAACATAGGGCTTTAATGCAGGCCATAAAGTCTCTGGCAAACCCCCACCACATAAGTGCAAATTCTAGTCCCAGGAAAGCGAATCAAATGCTTTGTTACATAGTTACATAGTAGGCGAGGTTGAAAAAAAGGCACAAGTCCATCAAGTCCAACCTATGTGTAATTATGTGTCAGTATTATGTTGTATATCCCTGTGTGTTGCAGTCATTCAGGTGCTTATCTAATAGTTTCTTGAAGCTATCAAGCTATTGTCAAGAGACAATAGAAAGCCAGGTATCTTACGTTGACGTAAAATATGGATTAAATGAATGAACAGGATACTTTTTAACACCAGTAAATGGTACAATAGAGCAGCCTTTTTCAACCATTTTATCGTTCTGACAGTGCACAGTCTTATCGGTGGTGAGCGGTGTCCTTCGGACACTGCACAACACCGATCAGGGTAAAGAGCTGACGACGTAGGCTCTTTACCATGTGATCAGCTGTATCCATTTCCTTTTCTCAGCACTGTCAGTGTCCAGTTACAGGAGACCTTTACAATGATAATCAGGGCACTGATCATCCATACCCTGATTATAAGTGCAGCCCCATCGGTGTCCATCAGTGCAGCCTCATTAGCGCACATCAGTGAAGAAGTAAAATGCTTATTTGCAAAATTGTATAACGGAAACAAAAAAAACTGGTGTTTTTTTTTTTCCTTCCAACATTTTTGGTCTTTTTTAATTTGTTTAGCAAAAAATAAAAAACCCAGTGGTGATTAACCACTTGCCCCCAGTAGCTATTTAAGGCAATAGCCACTGGAGGCGCGCGTGCCATCAGAGGCGCGATCATAAGCTGATTGGACACAGGGAATGCCAATCAGCGGGCCTGGCGGAGCCGATGTCTGCTGGCCACCCGCGATAGTTTCTGGGACAGGCAGGTAAACAAGGCAGATTGCCGTTCTGACATGGAAGAAGGTGGAGATCTTGTGTTCCTGCTAAGCAGGAACACCGATCTGTCTTCATCCAGTCAGAGCAACCCCCACAGTTAGCAAACACTCATAGGGAACACGGTTTAACCCTTGATTGTCCCTGACGTTAACCCTTTCCCTGCCAGTGTCATTAGTACAGTAACAGTGCATATTTTTAGCACTGATCACTGTAACAATGTCACTGGTTCCCAAAAAGTGTCAAACATGCTAGTTAAGTGTCTGATGTGTCCTCTGCAATGTCGCAGTCCAGCTAACGATCACTGCCATTGCTAGTAAAAATAAATAAATAATAATAATGCCACAAAAATATCCCATAGATTGTAGTGCAATAACTTTTGCGCAAAACAATCAATATATGCTTGTTCGAATTTATTTTACCAAATATATGTAGCAGAATACATGTTGGCCTATATTGATGAAGAAATTAGATTTTTTTTTTTTTTTTTTTTTTTATTGGAAGTGTTTTATAGCAGAAAGTTTGTTTACAGCGCAAAACATAAAAACCGCAGAGGTGATCAAATACCACCAAAAGAAAGCTCTATTTGTGGGAAAAAAAGGACGTCAAATTTATTTGGGTACAGCGTTGCACGACCGCGCAATTGTCAGTTAAAGTGACGCAGTGCCGTATCGCAAAAAAATGGCCTGGTCCTGAAGGGGTAAAACCTTCCAGGGCTGAAGTGGTTAAATACCACCAAAAGAAAGCTTTATCTGTCGCAAAGAAATGATAAAACTTTCATATGGGTAGTGTGTTGCATGACCACGCAATTGTCAGTGTTGCATGACGGCGCTGAAAGCTGAAAATTGGCCTGGGCAGGAAGGGGGTCAAGAGTGCCCGGTATTAAAGTGGTAAAGAAAAGGCCAATTACTTGGAATGTGTCTAACCAAGAAGCTGAATTTGATGAGTCTGATTGCAGTTTATGGCTTGTACAATGTATTGCTGCTGGTGGAGTAGTAATGCTCTTTCTCACTGCAGAGCTATGGAGTGCTCTCTAGTCTTTGAGTGGGGTTGTCGGATGTGTATTGCTTTATTCATAGGCCATTGTCTGTAATTATTTACTGACATTCATTAGGCTGGGAAGTTGTTTACATTTTCTGGGAGAGAATTTTTGCTGCACTGCAGGTACCGATCGCTTCCTACAATGCTTTAGCAATTCAAATGAAGCTGCTGAATAACTGACAGGGTCTCTAATGCAAGCTGTTCTCTGGGCTTGGTAGAACAATTGTAACTTCACATTAGGGTTGATTGGCGCCACGTATTTTTCTGCCCTGTAGCTTTGAGGCACACGGCTTTAGAGCAACGAAAAATGTTGAAGGTGGAGTATTTTGTGTCAGGGATTTGTACGACTCCAGAGGCACGGACGGACGCACAGTACTGTTTGTATCTAGTAAACAATTGTCCTCAATTTACAACCACAGCTGTTCCAAAGCAATACTGCATTCTGTTTATATTGTATCAAATGGCCACGTGTCTGCGATGCAAACACACAGATCCACTGCTACCCTGATTTTTAACATTACAGATTTAAAGGAGTTGTAAAGGCAAAAGGTTTTTTATATTAATGCATGCTTTGCATTAAGATAAAAAGCTTTCTGTGTGCATCAGCAGCAGCCCTAAACCCCCCTAATACTTACCCGAGCCCCTTCTCTAACCAGCGATGTCCACGAGTCCCTTGGCCGCCCGGGACTCCCCTCCTGATTGGCTTAGACACAGCAGTGGCGCTATTGGCTCCCACTGCTGCCAATCAAAGTCAGTTAGCCAATCAGGAGAGGGAGGGGGTGGGCCAAACGGCAGGTCAGTGTTTGAATGGACACATGGAGCTGCAGCTCAGCTTGGGTGCCCCCATAGTAAGCTGCTTGCTGTGGGGGTCACTCAACAGGAGAGAGGGGCCAGGAGAAGCAAAGAGGCACCCGAGAAGAGGAGGATTGGGTCCGCTCTGTGAAAAACCAACTGCACAGAGGAGGTAAGTATAACATGTTTGTTATTTAAAAGAAAACAAGGTTTTACCATCACTTTAAAGTAGTTGTAAACCCTTTACAACCACTTTTTGCTGCAGGTAAGCCTGTAATAAGGCTTACCTGTAGCTACACTGGATATCTCCTAAACCTGCACGATTTAGGAGATATCCCCTGTATTTGCATGTGCCAACGTCATCGACACATGTGCACTGAAGCAACGTGCGTGCCATTGCTTCAGTTGGACTGTGCCGTTACCGGCGGTTCCTGCGCACATGCCGGAGCCCGCGATAACCGGAAGTAACTCCGGGAGTGCTGTCGGCCGCCGCAGCTGGGTACGAGGACCACTGTGGGGGCTTCGATCTCATGTAAGTAATTCATAATGAGCTAGTATGCTATGCATACTAGCTCATTATGCTTTGTTGTGCAGGTGTTTTTTTTTTTTTTTGTTTTTTTTTTTTTTTTTAGGGCTTACAATTACTTTAAGTTCTCCTTGCACTCATTGAATAGGGAATTCGTTGGATTTCAGTCAAACCAAAAAAAATGGTAGTGCTTACAGCAGGGGTGAGCAAGGTTAGCTGCACTTGCACTTTGCCATAGACTGTTTTTTATATATTGCAGGTTAGCTGCACTTTGCCATAGACTTCTAATAAATATTGCAGGTGTGGTGCACTTTCTGAAGGCTCACCAAACCCGCAGGTAAAAAGAGAAGTCTATGGCTCAGTGCAGGTAACAGTGCACCTGGGATCAGTTTGAAAGGAGCCCAGTAACCAGTGCAGAATAGATCTGTCCATATATATATATATATATATATATATATATATATATACACTGTGATTTTAGTAATAAACGTACCTTTAATAATAGTCTTCTGTTCAGGTATTGCCGGGTGCGTTTTGGTATCACTCCGCCTGTGACCGGAGCCGGTGCTTTAAAGGAAGCATCAGCTTACGTGGCTCTGCTCCGCAGCCGCTTGCTTCCTCTATCGCTGGCTTCATTCACAACACTGATGCTCTAGGATGGTGGGTTGGAAACCCGCAATCTAAACTTGCCAACCCGCCATCCCAGCGCAGGAGATCGCGGGCCACATCAGAGGGCTCTGCGGGCCACTGGTTGGGCACCCCTGACCAACATGGAACATAGTCTATCTGCCTTGCCTTTTAATTTTTTTTTAAGTACTAAAGTACAAGGGTGTATATACACACTATTGGGTCAATTAAAAAAAAAAAAATCACTGCAAATGCCTGAGCATTCACACAGCAGTGGCAAATAATCCCTGTAATGTGCCCAATTTGTGTTTTTCCTATGATTGCCATCTCCATCTAGTGGCCATAAATCTGCATTTTCCTGGTTGCGGTATTTTAGGAAAATACTACACTATGCCCACTAGATGGAGGTGGCGATTATAGGAAATACACCTATTTGATACATTACAGGGATTATTCTTGATGGCTGTGTTTTATTTATTTTAATCAATAAACCACTATGGTTTTGTGCTTTAAAGTGGTTGTAAAGGCAGAAGGTTTTTTTTTTTTTTTTTATCTCAATGCATTCTATGCATTAAGATAAAAAAACCTTTCGGTGTGCAGCAGCCCCCCTAATAGTTACCTGGTACACTGCAAGAAAAAAAGTTTTCTATCAGTGTACTCAATTCACTGAAAACAAACTGTAGTGTCACTTTAAGTCACCAATTCAGACACTTCCGGCATCAACCTGATTTCTGCAGCTGCACAGAGGATGATGGGAGTTTATCTAAGGATTACATCCTCATCAAATATTAAAATAACTTAGGCAGTTGTTTGTGCAAATGTAAAAATGTCAATATGTACTTTTAACAGAATTCTTTCTTAGCCCAGGAGAGGGATGAGCTATGAAATCTTTTTCTTAGAACAATTTCGGTCATCACAGAGGACAAGGGGGCACTCTTCACATCTAGAGGAAAAGAGATTTCATCTCCAAATATGGAAAGGATTCTTCACAGTAAGAGCTGTGAAAATGTGTTATAGACTCCCTCCAGAGGTGGTTCTGGCCAGCTCAGTAGATTGCTTTAAGAAAGGCCTGGATTCTTTCCTATATGTACATAATATAACTGGGTACTGACTAGGGGTACAACGGATCAAAAATCTCACGGATCGGATTGATCCTCGGATCAGAGTCACGAATCGGATCATTTTCGGATCAGCAAAAAAAAAAACCCCCCCCCCCCCCCCCCCCCCAAAAAAAAAAAAACACACAAATCTTGTTACACCCACCGGAGTTTTAGATTTAAAAGCTATTTTCAACACAAAACGGAGCTTATATGCATAAATACAGTATTTGTGCATATAAGCTCAGTTTTGTGTTGAAAATGGCTTTTAAATCTAAAATTCCGGTGGGTGTAACAAGATTTCCGCTTGCCCCCTTCTCACTCTATCATTATTGTACTGTGCAGGAGTGTGGGGTGTAGCAAGATGGCGGTGACGAAACGTCACTTCCTGTCGAGACAGTGGCCGCTTCCGGGTGTACTAAGATGGCCGCCGCTCCGGAGCTAGGCCGAAGCCGCGGCCTTGCCTATGGCTGAGGCCGAAAAGTACTCCGCGGATCGCGGGTGTGCCGATCCGCGGAGGGTGATCCGTACAGATCACGGATCGGCAACGATCCGTTGCACCCCTAGTACTGACATTTATAGGTAAAGTGGATCCAGGGAAAATCCGACTGCCTCTTGGGGGATCAGGAAGGAATTTTTTTCCCTGCTGTAGCAATTGGGACCATGCTCTGCTGGGGTTGTTTGCCTTCCTCTGGATCAACTGTGGGTATAGAATTGTGTATATTGGATGGTATGATATTTTTTTTATTTTTATTTATTTTTTTTATGGTTGAACTGCATGGACTTGTGTCTTTTTTCAATCTAACTATGTAATTATTTGTGGAGCGTTATTAGGATTTCCCAGGCAGAGCTCGCAGGAACTGCTGGAGAATTTCTGTTTAGTATAAGATGGTGTGAAAGCAAAATTCACACTTTAGAGATGCGACTTTGCTTTTGCTTATTAGGAAATGTGGGTGGTTATGGTTGAGTTATCGGTGCCGGCTCAGCATTGCAAACCGCTGCCAGGTCTTCTGTGTATAGTAACCTTCCAATGAAATAGATAAATACTGAAATACAAATGTTTACTTTTTAAAGCGGATCTTCTCACTCTCCATTTCTACTTTACATAAAAACGCTAATGCTCCTTCTATTTATATTCTGTGTGTGTGTATATATATGATCTCTCTATCACACACACTCTGGCCACTTTATTAGGTACACCTTGCTAGTACCGGGCAGGGTTGCCAACCGCCAGTAAATTTACTATCAGTTTGTAAGGCTCCATGCACACTGGAGATCATAAACGGACGTTTTTTGACGTTTGGGCATTTTTTTTTGACAGCCCATAAACTAGAGCTGGGCGATTTTTCTCAAAAAAAAAAAAAAAAGAAAAAAAATTGCTTGCCGACCACCTCACGCAGATATACTGCGGCAGAAGGGCTCGTACAGGCAAAATCACGTACCTGTATGTTGCCCTTTAAGAGGCGGCTGGCGGGCGCGCGCCCTTGGCAAGCTCCGTGAGTCGGGTCACGGGTCCCGCGGACTCGATCGCCACGGGGATACCCGTGATCGCCTCACGGGGAGGAAGAACTGCCTAGTGACAGTGTCACTGATCTCTGCTCCCTGTCATCGGAGCAGAAAACAGTGATGTCACACACACAGCCCATCCCCCCCTACAGTTAGTAATCACTTGTAGTACTGATTTAACCCCTCCCCCTAGTGGTTAACCCCTTCACTGCCAGTGTCATTTACACAGGAATCAGTGCATTTTTATAGCACTGATTGCTGTATAAATGACAATGGTCCCAAAAATGTCCGATGTGTCCGCCATAAAAATCGCTGATCGTCGCCATTTAAAAAAATAAAAAAAAAAAAAAAATAAAAATGCCATAAAACTATCCCCTATTTTGTAAACGCTATAACTTTTGCGCAAACCGATCAATAATCACTTATTGCATTTTTTTTTTTTTTTTTGTTACCAAAAATATGTAGAAGAATACATATCGGCCTAAACTGAGGAAAAAAATAGTTTCTTTTATATATTTTTGGGGGATATTTATTATAGCAAAAAGTAAAAAATAATGCATTTTTTTTCAAAATTGTCGCTCTATTTTTGTTTATAGCGCAAAAAATAAAAACCGCAGAGGAGATCAAATACCACCAAAAGAAAGCTCTATTTGTGGGAAAAAAAGGATGTCAATTTTGTTTGGGAGCCATGTCGCGCGACCACGCAATTGTCATTTAAAGCGACGCAGTGCCGAATCGCAAAAAGTGCTCTGGTCAGGAAGGGGCTGAAGTGGTTAAAAAAAACTCGATTCACCATTCGAATCGAGTTTTTTTTTTTTTTTTTTTCTTTTCTTTTCTTTTTATGCCCACAGCGCCGGTCCTGAGGAGCTGCGGGCAGGAGTTTTTAGGCGAGGCCGCGACTTCAGCCTAGTCCACGGCGTCCGGCCTCGCGGACTAGGCCAAAGCCGCAGCCTCGCATAAAAACTCCTGCCCGCAGCTCCTCAGTACCGGGGCGGTGAAAAAAAAAAAGATCTAAAAAAATCGATTTGCTTAAGTTTTGAATCAATTTGACCTCTCAACTCGATTCAAGATTTAAATCGATTTATTCCCCAGCCCTACCATAAACTCCCCACTATTTTATCCTATGTGTCCATACACACATGGACGTTTTTGAACTTTTATCAGCAGTGGAGTTTATGGGCCGTTTTCTGAACGCAAAACACGACAAACGCTGATAAACGTTGATAAACGCTCAAAAACCTGGCTCACCAATGTTTTGATCCATTGAAAAAAAAAAAAAAACTCTACAAACCGCTAACGCGGAAAAACACTAATAACGCTATTGCAAAAACGTTAAAAAAATTTTAACGTCTAGTGTGCATGAAGCCTAAAAATCAATGAATTTTTTTTTTTTTTTTTACAACTGCCAGGAAATCTCAGTGGCTGATAATTTCATGCTGTGTTGACATTTTAAGGCTCGATTCACACAGGGGCAACACGACTTTAGCACGACTTTGTACCGCGGCTTCAGCGCGACTTCAGCAAATTACAAGGCGACTTGAAGTCGCCTCCATGACAGGCGACTTCGGCTGTGGCCAATCACAGGGCAATCAGCTCTCTGGGAGGGAGGGGTTTTCCCTGCAAAGTCGCTTGACTTTACGGAGAGATCCGACTTGGAGGCGACTTCCATTGATTTCTATGGTACAGGTCGCCTACCAAGTCGGATCCAAGTAGTACAGGGAGTATGCTCTGAAGTCGGAGCGACTTCAGTAGTGTCTATTAAGACGCTAGCGTTCACTCCCATTGAATCTATTTCTGGGGCGACTTGGGGCGACTTGAGGGCGTACAAGTCGGATCCCAAGTCGCCCCAGTGTGAACCGACCCTAAGTGTAAATCAAGCAAATGACTTTGTTATAGGTATTGTCAGTGTTTCCATATCATGTTTATACTGTTCAAATATCCACTGTGTTAGTTTTCAATAGGAGTTCTGTAATATCTCAGGTTGTCAGTAAAAAATGTGATCCGCCAGTAAACTGCCTTAAAGTGTTACTAAAGGAAATTTTTTATTTTATTAAAATAATAAACCTGTTATACTTATCTCCTCTGTGCAGTGGTATTGCTCAGAGTAGCCCCGATCCTCCTCTTCTGGGGTTCCCAGTGGCGATCTTGGCTCCTCCTCCTTCTTGGCTCTACCATAGCTATGGGGAGAAACGTAGTCCCCGCACTCCCAACCTTACACAGCGGGACTTGGGCCCACCCCCCACTTCCTCCTCTACTGCATTTGATTGACAGCAGCAAGAGCCAATGGCTCCTGCTGCTCGAATGCTGTGGAAAGTGGAAACGAGGGGAGAAAAGATGCAGCCGTGCACAGCGCTTATCTCTTCTCCCCTCTATTCCCCTTCACAGGGGGGAGGGGGGGGCGCGCCACAGGGAGGCTGAAAATGTTTTTTTACCTTAATGCAAAAAATACATTAAAGTAAAAAATGTTTTTAGGTTTAGTAACACTTTAATTCTTCATGGCATAGATTCAACAAGGTGTTGGAAACGTTCCTCAGAGATTTTGGTCCATATTGACATGATAGCATCACGCAGTTGCTGCAGATTTGTCGGCTGCACATCCATGATGCGAATCTCCCATTCCACCACATCCCAAAGGTGCTCTATTGGATTGAGATCTGGTGAGTGTGGAGGCCATTGGAGTACAGTGATCTCATTGTCCAGTGGTGAGATGATTTGAGCTTTGTGACATGGTGCATTATCCTGCTGGAAGGAGCCATCATAAGATGGGTACACTGTAGTCATAAAGGGATGGACATGGTCAGCAACAATACTCAGGTAGGCCTTGGTGTTTAAATGATACTCAGTTGGTACTAAGGGGCACCAATGTGTGCCAAGAAAATCTCCCCCCACACCATTACACCACCAGCCTGAACCGTTGATACATATAAAACAAGAAAGAGAAAGCGCCTCTGAGTGCAAGCATTTAATTTAAGATAATAAGCGCATAAACACACTTACAGTGAAATAAATAAAGTAGAGTTCCAGTGGAAGGGTCATCGCGGATCGATCATGGGTCCATATGCCGAAATTCTGTGATGCGGCTCCAGAGGGATGGCCGCGGACCTCCGCTCGGAGTGACAGACCGTGGGGCAGCCAAGCTGGATGGAGGCTTCCGTGTTCCGGCAGATTGCTATGGGCGTGTGACGTCACCGAGAAGACTGTAATGAACGGGAACACACGACGCGTTTCAGAGCATGCGCGAAGCTCACAATGGGCATGCGCGCTCCTTTTTCAAGTGTAAAAAGGACGGGAAGGGTCGAGGCTTAAATAGTCCTATGTTAATGACCAAAGGCAATCAGCTGGATAAGAACGAAGCATGGGTGTGTATACCAGAGGACTAGTATACTAACACAAACATATGAAACATGTCAAAGATATATACAAATTCTAAAAAGACAAACTTATTATGTATTCCACAGAGCATTAACTGGATATATTAAATATAAAACAATAGATAAATTAAAACCTCAGATAATAAAAAATTAAAATAAAAAACAATAATCATGGGAACAGAATAAAAACAGCACAAAAGTGTGCTCCACATTAAATTATAATAATTAGATCTAGCTAAAATTAGTGAAATATAAACATTGGGAGAATATAAAATAGGAGGATATAAAAATCTGTAAACATGTATTCTTTTAAGGTTATCCCATGTGTCAGCAGCTATCATGTACACGCTCAGTGACACACTAGATGTCGTGTTCTAAGAAAGGGGTAATGATAATATACATATGCCATATGTGACATGTTAAAAGTCTACTGGTGTCTATCTAATATTCAGAATAAAGAATGAAGAAAGAGAAGAAGAAGAAAAAAAAAGGAAGATGGGGGGGGGGGGGATAGAAGAAGGGTGGGGGGAGGGAAAAAAAAACGGGGGGGGGGGGGGGGGGGGGGGGGAGGAGACGAGCAAAAGGAAGGAAAATGAGGAAAGAAGACCAGACTAGCCCTGAGCGCTGATATTTATATGTGTTAATGAACTGTTGATACAAGGCAGGATGGATCCCTGTTTTCATGTTGTTTACATCAAATCCTGACCCCACCATCTGAATGTTGCAGCTCTAATTGAGACTCGTCAGACCAGGCAATGTTTTTCCAATATTCTTTTGTCCAATTTTGGTGATCCTGTGTGAAATGTAGCCTCAGTTTCCTGTTTTTAGCTTAGCGGACTGGCACCTGGTGTGGTCTTCTGCTGCTGTAGCCCATCTGCTTCACGGTTTTCTGCATATCTTGGATGTAACGAGAGGTTATTTGAGTTACCGTTGCCTTTCTATTTCGAACCAGTCTGCCCATTCTGCTCATTCTCCTCTGATATCAACAAGGCATTTTCATCCACACAACTGCCGCTCACTGGCTATTTTCTCTTTTTCGGACCATTCTCTGTAAACCCGAGAGATGATTGTGTGTGACAATCCCAGTAGATCAGCAGATTTTAAAATACTCAAACCAGCCCTTCTCACACCAACAACCATGCTACGTTCAAAGTCACTTAAATCCTCTTTCTCCCCCATTCTGATGCTCAGTTTGAACTTCAGCAGGTCGTCTTCACCACATCTAGATGCATTGAGTTGCTGCCATGTGATTGGCCGATTAGCAGTTTGTGTAACCAAGCAGTTGTACAGGTGTACCTAGTAAAGTGGCCAGTGAGTGTGTGTGTGTGTATATATATATATAATATTTTAGAGAGCTGGAGCTTCTGCCTTTCTTGTTTTGTAGAGAATGACATATCCCCAGTTGCCCCCACAGCCTCATAAGATACTTGCACTGGACATCAAAAAATGAAAAATTTCTTAGTTGCAAATTTTTGAAAACCGAAACAAAAAAAAGTTTGTGTTTGTTTTTTGTTTTTTTTCAAATTTTCAGTCTATTTGATTAAATGCCACCAAAAGAAAGCTCTATTTGAGTGAAAAAAGGGGCTGCTCATGTAAATGTTTTGGAGTGACTGAGGATGAGTTGTCTTCATTCTATGAGATACTTACATGCCTCTATCAGGATGGGCCTTCCCACTCATGTCATATTCCAAATGTATCCCTCCTGATATCATCCCACCAAAGGGGCTCCGACTTGTGTTTGGGAGGGAGGGGGGTGCAGGGGGGGGGGGGCGCTTTGTATGTCCTTGTAGCAAAATGTAACTCTGAACTGGAATTATGTGTGATGAGGATCCAACCCCCCCCCCCCCCCCCCCCCCCCCCCCCCCACTGGTGCTTAGATTGTGGTCATCTATCTATTGGATATTTTAGGGCTAGGCTCACACTGATGCATTGCTGCCGTGCCATTTGGATCTTAATGGCACCCCAATGCACCTGGCCCGCATGTGTGCTGCAACGCACCGCAACTTACAGTAATTCACTATCGTGCATTGCTATACGTTGTATTACTAGGAATTAAAAAAAAAAAAAGCACCTTAACACAACTCACATTAACTATTTTTTAATCCTTATGCTGCCGGCCTTAGTACACAGATAGCAAGGTATATTATATTTACTTGTTTTTTTTTTTTTTTTCTTTTCTTTACTCACTTCCTCGTTTTGGCCTAGGCTAAAATGATAGCATACTTCCCAGGAGTCTTCATGGGTATTTTTTCCTTTCATCTGGGGGAGGGGTTTTCTCAGCTAAACACCCCCTTCTACCCACATGCCTAACCTTGTGAAAATGTCCCAGTGTCTTGACGAGAAGGTTCCCCCGGCGGATAAGGACCCCCCTGTACTGCGCATGCACAGTAGAACGACTACGGAGCCGCCGAAAGTCTCCGAAGTTGAACAGCTGATCGTCGGCTCTACACGGCGCCTGCGCACTGAGTCCAGGTTCAAGCCCCACCATCCGAGTGGACATAGAGTTAGAATAAAACTATGCCGAGCAAAGCGAGGCCGTCCCTGAATCGTGGCGAGGGGCCCTGTTACGGGCGCAGTGTACAGCTGACTCACAGGTGTTCAGCTTCGGCTATTTTCGGCGGCTCGTACTGCGCAAGCGCTGCGCCTGCGCAGTACAGGGAAGTCCTTATCCGCCAGGGGGGGAACTTTCTCGGCAGAACACCGGCAGCCCATCTTTTTGGTACTGCACATGCACAAGATTTTCTAAGGCATAATCACAGTAAAGCACAAATACATGATTCGTTTTATTTTTTTTTTTCATTCCACATTCGATAAGGACGGGTGGAATCATTCCTGCTGAGCTAGTGTATTCTGCCGGCAGGGAGCCTTCCCCATTCCATTCATGTATGGCCAGCTTAAAGGATAAGTTCACATTTTTAAAAAAAGGGCAGGTAAAAAAAAAAAAAGGTGCATCAAACAGAGTGCAATGCAGAGGGACTACATGTAAAGTTGGAGCTGTATTAAGGAGCAAGGGCCACATAAGCCGATGCCTCCTCTGTAGTGCCGGCTCCTGTCCCATGTGGAGCGATACCAACTACACTCCACCTCTTATCCCGGATAGTGGTCTCCAGAGTGGTGCCAGCAGCAGGAAAGTAGAGATCTTTAAGTCGGTGTAAAGTAATACACTGTCACTGAGCATAATAGTATAAGCCTGCTTTCACACTAATATGCTGTGGTTTACTCACATCACGGGTGCAGATCAGTTCACCTGCAGCTTTCCTGTGGGTTTGCTGCGCTTAGCCATAGACTTCTATTATATCCTGCAGGTTTGGTGCACTTTCTGAATGCAGGAGTTTTGATGTGCCTGCAGAAAGAGCACAACACTTGCAGGATATAATAGAAGTCCATTACAAAGTGCGGCTAACCCAGGAAAGTTGGCACTGCGCTGCACCCGCAGTGCAAGTAAACAGCAGCACATCAGTGTGAAAGCAGCCTTATAGGGGGCTCAGAACAGTGAGGGTTAATTTACATTTGTAGTTTGGGGTGGGGGTTAAAACCCTATAGTTAAGACATGTTTTAACCACCCCTGCCCCAACCACACCCCCCTTAGCTGCAGTGGCCAGGGGTCTACACATGTTGCAGTATGTTGCCTCCTCGCCACCTTATTTAAACCCATGATTGCTGTACAGTGCACCCGATTGCGACACGGTAGTACGGCAATTAGAGGTTTAAATCGGGTGTGAGGAGGCGACACTGTGTCCGGTGATCTTTGACTTTTCCCATGTTGTTCAGGTAGATCTCCACCTCTTTAAGGTTGCCTACCCTTGCTGTAAAGCATTGCACCTACATCAGCAGATTGCGGGTGCAATGCCAGGATCCTGCAAACTCTCAGTACAGCTGTCTGCCCGTACCTTCTGTGGGCAGACAGTTACTAAAGAGTATGAAGAATCAATAAACTATTATTATTATACAGGATTTATACAGCGCCAACAGTTTACGCGGCGCTTAACAATATAAAAAGGAGACAATACAGTTATAATACAATAAAATACAAGAGGATTAAGAGGGCCCTGCTCAGAAGAGCTTATACTCTAATAGGGCTTATTGAGAACTGCAAGCCATCTGCCATGGCTGCCAGTGGTATTGTAGAACATTAATTTATAGGAAACTGTAAATAAATGACACAGTTGTGTGGGCGGGGCCACGCACAGCCGCTCTGTTTTAAAATTGTGACAGCAGGTGCCCGCTGTCAGAGGCTAGGGGAGTGCTGGAGGAGGGAGGTGGGTGTATAGCAGCATGTTACACCCTAAATAGGTGTGCAACATGCTCCTAAAGTTGAACTCGGCCTTTAAGTCAGGTTTACATTAAGGAAAAAAAAAAGTTTACAGTTCTGCCTTTAGGCTGGGTTTACATATATGCGAATTGGATGCGGGTTCCCCCACATGCAATTCGCATGACAGGCGAGTGTGATCGACTCTCAGTGGAGCCGGTTCACACAGATCAATGGTGGGCGGCCGCGTTCCGGATTACAGAAGGGTCCTGTGCGTGTTTGGGTCCGGTTCAGGTGCAAATTCAGGAAAAAAATTTGCACCGGAATTGTGCCTGAACCAGTGAACAGACACGAACCCGCGGACGCACATATGTGAACCCGGCCTTAAGATCTCTTGTTCACATGTTAACTTCAAGTTTTCTGTTTTTTGTTTTGTCTATTTAAAAAGATAATTTTGTATTATGCCAAAAAAAGCTTGTTGTTTAGTGCAAGCCACATATAGCGACTACTAGTGACATACTGTATATATTTTGCCGTATTTAACCTGTGATGGTTTTATAATGTCATTTTGGGTAAAAGTCACACGTTTCATTTTCGGTCTTTCCAGAACCAAGTGACAACCTCAGAGAAATTCTACAAAATGTGGTCAAACTTCATGGAGTCTCAAACATGCGGAAGTTGGGTCACCTGAACAATTTTATAAAGGTAAGACTTGCTTTGTATCTGATAATGGATTACCGGTGCTTTGAGGAAGAACTTTCATGGTCACAAAAAATGAGAATACTGGTTCAAAAATACATGTGCAAATACCTTGCTTTGCTTCCACATGGAACCATCAATGTATTTTAGAAGAAAACACCATCTTTGTTGAATGTCTTCTTGAGTCACTGCCTTCCCCCACATACCCTGTTTCCCCGAAAATAAGACCTAGCGTGATTGTCGGTGATGGCTGCAATATAAGCCCTACCCCCCAAATAAGCCCTAGTTAAAGTCCTTGTAGGTCTTATTTTCAGGGTAGGGCTTATTTTCAGGGAAACAGGGTAGGGCTTATTTGGGGGGTAGGGCTTATATTGCAGCCATCACTGACAATCACGCTAGGTCTTATTTTCGGGGAAACAGGGTAGTAGCTCGATTTCTGGGCATTACTGGTGTTGAGCTCAGCTTCCACCACCACCCCCTTACTCACTGAGTCACCCGTTGGAAGCGTTGTGAGTTCCCCTGTTTGTGTTCCACCCCATCTGTCTGTCAAGCAGGCTCTGCTGGATCTTCAACCGGGCAATGCGGCTTCATTGGTGGTGGATCCAGCTGAGCCCATCACAGCTCAAAAAAACAGAGGGGATAAAACAAGGCAACTGACATGATCCCTCCCTCTGCATACCTATGGATAGCGCTACTCTCTGGGTGGTGCCTGGTGCCAAAGAAATTGTCAGTATTCCCATTGAGCACGTTCCTGCAAATGGGCCTCACCATAGCGGGATCTGAAGCAGCTACCGGCTGGAAACTGGATACATCACAGGTAGATGCACATATTCACCAGCACACAATGGATTGTCAAATGTCATTCAAAGTTTTATTATAGAAAGATCACATCTCAAAAGACCAAGTGCTTCCTTTCAGACCCCTTTGTCAGGCACGATCACAGGAAATAGATTGTTAGGGCTGGCTTGGTCCAAACAAACTAAAAGCAAAGCTGGATTTGAGCTTTAAATACAGACCTTGCCTAGACATTGTTTTCCATGTTAAGTCTTTGCATGCTAAAAAACATGTAAACATAACGGTTATTTATAACCTATTAAAGATTACAGTGATCCTATCCCCAAAAAAGGCTGGCACCATCTTTACTCAGGCATCATCCAGGGTCAGCGTTTACATTCTTGGATGACTTAATCATGTAAATGTTGAACCTTCTGCAGAAGCATATTCTTTGTATGTGTCATGTAGTGTACATATCTCACAAAGCTCATTTCATTGCTGTTGCCAACTTTGCAACCTCATAGTGTGAAAAACCAAAACCCTCACACAGTTCAGTTCTACTGCTGCCTTTCTCCCTGTTACCTGCCATAGTAAAAATTCATCAGTGTTTTACACAGATTATCTTCATTTCTGTCTGGTATTCTGTGGACCTGTCAGAACACTGCACTGATAACTGGGGGAGGGGAGGAATCGCTTCCTCTGGCCTGCGGCAAACAGATGATGCTAAATTCTTTTAATATTTTCCTTTAAGGCAAGTCATTGAAAGACTGTGCCAAGGAAAAGTCACTTGACTGAAGGTTGTTTTTTTTTTTTTCTGCTCTACATACTGTAGGATGCCTTGTCGTGTTACTGATATTTACATATAAAGGGAACCTGGTAGGTAGGATGAATAGTGCAAGCTTAAAGGGATTGTAAAAGCAGAAGGTTTTTTTATCCTTAATGCATTCTATGCATTAAGATGAAAAAAAAACACCTGTGTGCAGCAGCCCCCTTCAGCCCCCCCTAATACTTACCTAAGCCCGTCTTTATCCAGCGATGTTGCAGGAGTGTCTCAGCAGCCCGGGACTCCCCTTCTCATTGGCTGAGACAGCGGTGTGGCATGAGTGTCTCACGCTGCTGCCCATCAAAATCAGTCAGCCAATTAGGGGAGAGAGGGTGGGCGGGGCTGGGTCGTGGCTCTGTGAATGGACACAGGGAGCTGTGACTTGGCTCAGGTGTCCCCATCGCAAGCTGCACACCAACAGGAGGGAGGGGCCAGGGGCTCCGAAGAGGGACCCAAGAAGAGGAGGACTCGGGCCACTCTGCGAAAAAGCAACTGCACAGAGCAGGTAAGTATAACATGTTTGGGATTTAAAAGAAAAAAAATAGACTTTACAATCACTTTAACCCCATCAATCATTCTCCTGTCTGATATCGGTGCTCTTAGGCCTTGCTCAGATGGCCAATTAGTTGCGTGCCCCGTGCAGGGCTGTTTTTTGCCGGCGAAGTGTTGCATGTATTGCCATGCTGGCAGCCCCATAGATTTCTATTGGGACATGTGGTTGCATGGACACAGCTGAAGCATCCATATGTGATGTCCGTGCATGTGCATGGCCCCTAACACACCCAAGGTGAGTTTGGGAACACACACCTACAACCACACGTAAGTCAAATTGGGACACAGTAGTTGTATGGGATTTTTGGAACTGCCGTAACGGGGATGCAAGCAACACCTGTGCATCCCTGTGATGGCAAAACAGGGCCCTGCACAGGGGCCACAAGTAATCATCTGTGTGAACGAGGCCTTACTGGACACAAAGGCACTCCGGTTGGACAGGGCTATGGTATTGTACAGGCTATGCCCAGAAGTCAGGAGGACAGACCCTAGTCTGCTGACACCTGCCGCCATCCGATATGATCCTGTCCGTCAAGAACAGACGCATAGAGGACCTATTCCCCATCCGTCTGGTGGATCGGATGGAAACGGACAGGATTTTCTGCATCGCACCAGTGTGAACCCCGACTTCCCCTGCTGCTTTTAAAAGTGCTCTGTTGTGTAAACATCTGTCTGGATTCATTTTTACTCTTTTTAGAAAGGGAAAACCTAAATTATAACTGCAGGCAAAACATTTTTTTTTGTTTAGGGCAGAGTGGAGAGGGATTAGAACACGTCCTGTTTTCCATTACCACCAAGGGATTCCCTCACTTTGCAGTGATTTCCTCTCACTTCCTGTTTTGGCTAAAGAACAGGAAGTGAAGGAAAATTTCCCCAATGGTACACAGATGACAAAAAATAGCTGATGGGTTAGAACCCTCGGTTCACAGTATGAATCGCATAGGATACTGCACTGCATTCCTGTACAATTCACATGGGGTTCAGTGTGGTGCAATTTTGAGCTTAAGCATTTTGATTGCATGCACCAATTTTGGAAACCACACTGCAATCGGATTGCATGCTCATATTGTACCTCACGATCCTGTGCAGACAAGCGTTTGGGGTGTCGTTAAGATTGCACTGACACCTGCTGTGGATCACAAGGGCAGTGCAATTTGAATGCGGCGCAGCAAATGAGTACGGATCACAGGTTTCCTTCATTGCATGCTAGTGAATCTAGGCTTACTCTATCCAAGATAAAAAAAAAAGTTTTGCCTTTAGTTCTACTTTAATGATAATAAATATCAGCAGTAGGAAAGATAAAAATCTTGTAATCCCCTTTGAAAAGCTGCCCATGTTTTGCCAGGTTTGCCTTCCCAATACTGGTTTTGAGTACATGCGTTAAATTTGTAAAGTTCTGCACAATGCTATGCGCTGTATTGCGAGACAAGACTCTTAACATGCGTTGACCTACAGCTTTGTGTGTTTTCATTTATTCATTTATTTAGGAACCACATGTATGTTAGAAATGCATATGTGCACTTCCTGCCTTAACCACTTGCTGGCGGTTTTGCTTAGAAGTACGGCGGCTCTCCTGCGCTGGATCACGTACATGGTATGTCATCCGGCACTTCCGTGTAGGGGGCGCGTGCTGCTGGCTCCGCGGCTGTGCTATGATTTAGACACAGCAGAAGCCGATCAGCAGGTGTCGGCCAATGGATGTCCGCTGGCACTCAATGACAGAGCTCTGCCTATGTAAACAAGGCAGAGTTCTGTTCTGTCAGCAGGGATCTGATGGATTTTTTCCCCTACAGTGCGGGGAATAAACTCCATCAGATTCCTTAGTAAAAACGGCACACACAGTACCCAAAAACACTGGCTAGGCACATATGTTTAACCCTTTGATCACCCTAGCTGTTAAACCCCTTCACAGCCGGTGTCATTAGTACAGTGCATATTTTTAGCACTGATCACTGTATTAGTGTCAGACTGTGCGACGCAATATCGCAATCCTGCTATAAGTTGCTGATCACTGCCTTTACTAGTATAAAAAATTCTAATAAATTAAAATTCCAGTATATATCCCATAGTTTGTAGATGCTATAACGTTTGTGTAAAACAATCAATATCCGCTTATTGGGATTTCTTTTACTAAAAATATGTAGCAGAATACATATTCGCCTTTGCTTATAGTGCAAAAAATAAAAAACCTAGTGGTGATCAAATACAATCAAAAGCTCTATTTGTGGGAATAAGATACATAAATGTATGTACAGAGTTGCATGACCGTACGTATCGCAAAAAATGGCCTGGTCATGAGGGGGGGGGGGGGGGGGGGGTGTTAATCTTCCAGAGGTCAAGTAGTTAGTGTAAAAAATCTTCTAATGTGTTTTTAAAAGTGTTTGTGCAGCTCTACCATAATCATAGATAAACAATCTCGATTCAACCCCTCTGTTGCAGAGTTTGCCGATTCTTTCACATAACAAGTGGAGAGACTTTTCTGCTCACTCAGCTGTCAAAAGAAAGCATCCGGGCAGTCTACCAAGTTTTTAAAAAGAAACATTGTATAACTCTTCCTTCTTAGATCAAAGGGAAACTTCTGCTTGAAAAGAAAAAAATCCAGGCAGTCTGCCAAGTTTTTAAACAACGTGTAAGGCCTCATTCACATGAGGCGGACTCTGTTTCCACGGAGCCCGCCTCGGTCCGCCGGCTCAGCGGGAGATCTCTCCGTTGATCTGAGCTGGCGGATGACAGGTCCCTCTCTGCTCACTGAGCGGGGAGGGGCTTGTCAGGCGCCACTGCTTCCTATGGAGGGATCGGATGAAAACGGACAGCATGTCCGTTTTCATCCGATCTCCCCCGATCCGCCAGCGACAGATCTGGATTGTAGGGTCATCCGTCTGCTTTTTGCGGATCAGACAGGGTCGGATGTCAGCGAACATGTCTTCGCTGACATCCGTCGCTCCATAGGCTAACATGGAGCGCCCATTCAGGTCCGCCGTCAAAACTGACAGGCGGACCTGAACGGTCCGATCGTGTGAAAGGGGCCTTAATGCAGGAAGTTTAACCACTTAAAGTCTACATTTTTTTTCTGACACTTGTTTCTTAAGTTAAAATCAATATTTTTTTGCTAGAAAATTACTTGGAACCCCCAAACATTATATATATTTTAGCGGAGACCCTAGGGAATAAAATGTCAATTGCTGCAATATTTTATGTCACACTGTATTTGCCCAGCGGTCTTTCAAACGCAATTTTTTTGGGAAAAAATACACTTCAATGAATAAAAAAAAAAAAAAAAAAAAACGATACAGTAAAGTTAGCCCAATTTTTTTTTTTTGTTTTAATGTGAAAGATGATGTTACGCCGCGAGAATCGTGAGAGAATCGTGATCTATCTTCTAAGCAAAAAAATCGTGATTCTCATTTTAGCCAGAATCGTGCAGCTCTAGACTGTGCGCAGCCATGCTTCTTCATTACACATGGAAGGCTCTGCTTCTTGCACTTCTTATCCCACTAAAAAGCCTATCCGCGTTTTTTTGAAGGACTGTCCATAGTCTTTTGTGGATTGCAGTGAAAGCAATGCTCCAGGTCGCCACAGTCCGTGTGATCTTCTGAGGCCTTTAGGTCACATAGGGGAACTCTGGAAAGTTTTTTTTTTTTAGCCAAGAAAGACACTTTCACAGCAAAGGAGCAAATGTGTTTAATCCGTCCCCTCCCCCCTCTCCTCCATATTACCCCCTGGATTGTTCCAGTCCTTTCCCTTTATTCAGTATATTGGCTACTTTCAAGTATGAAGGAACATGTGACTATTTATTTTATTTATTACAGGGACTTGTATAGCTCCATCAATTTACGCAGCGCTTTACAAATATTGTACATTCACATCGGTCTAAAGGAGCTTACAATCTGCGGTCCCTAACTCACATACATACACATACTGGGGCCAATTTAGACAGAAGCCAATTACCTTTCCAGCATGTCTTTTGGAGTGTGGGAGGAAACCGGAGTACCCGAAGGAAACCCGTACAGTCACAGGGAGAACATGCAAACTCCAGGTAGGTAGTGTTGTGCTTGGGATTCAAGCCGATGACCCGAGTGCTGCCAGGAGGAAGTGATAACTACTTTGGCACTGTGCTGCCCCAATGCTGGACCAGTCAGCTCTGCCACACAGGGAGAAGTCCAGCGTGTTGCTGTTGCTTTTCTTTTTCCCCATTTTGTTGCAGAGACCAGCAATAGTGCAGAAAACAAGCCATACTATCCATTATTCTGTCTGCAGCTTTTTTTCTTTTTGGTTAAAAAAAAAAATTTTTGCCTGTGTTGCTCATTGATATGAGCATCCTGTGCGGGTCTTGTGGTTTGTCTAATTTCCAGGAACTTCTCCATTCCCATACCAGCGTTGCTGTTTAGGTTTTTTTTTTTTTTTTTTTTTCTCTCTCTTTTTAATATTTTTTAGACATATTGGTCTTTCCCATGCAAGGTTTTTGTGGTGATGCATGGAGATATTGGCCTAAATTAAGAGACTGCTTACTCATTTCAAACCCAAGAAATGCATGCTACTGTACTAGGAAACACTTGCTGCGGTTGATTTGCAAAGCTTACACCTGTTTTATAAATGTTTATTTCATATTTAGAAACAAGGCAGACCATAAACTTTTTATTCATTTGGTGATTGGTATATTAATCCATTTAGGCTCGATGCACACTATAAGCATAAAAAAAAAAAAAAAAAAAAAAAGTCCAAAAAACGCTGGATGAAAAATGCTGAAAATAGCATTTTTGTGCCAGCTTCTAGTAGCATTTTATGAGCATTTAGCATTTTATTGTCGTTTTTGAAGTACATAAAGAAAAAAAAAAAAAAAAAAAGAAAATGCTCAAAAAAAGCTGTTAGTAGCAGCTAGGAGCAGTTAGGCTGCATTCACACTTCAGCGCTTTGAATCACTGACAGATTTGCCGCAAATCTGCCCGCAATTTGAAAGCTCCGATGTGTGAATGACAAATTGCGGGACTCGCATTTGAGATGCCATTCATTTAAATGACACCTCAAATCTTGGTGCGGGTCTGCCGCGATTGTCATGCGATAAATCGTGCTGCAATCGCGGGCAACCCGCATCACGGGAAGCATGTCGCCCAAAAAAAGGTTCAAGTGCTACTTTTGGGCGACATGCTTCCCGTGATGCAGGTTGCAGCAGGATTTGAGGGTTCATTCAAATGAATGGCATTTCAAATGCGAGTCCCGCGATTTGTCATTCACACATCGGCACTTTCAAATTGTGGGCAGATTGGCGGCAAATCTGCCCACGTTGCAAAACGCTAAAGTGTGAATGCAGCCTTAGGAGCATTCAGCATATTTTTCTGCTGAAAAAACACTCCAAGAAGCTCTACAAAAACAATTTTTTTTTTTCTGCTCCTAGAAGCTGAAGCTCAAAAAACGCTAATAGCCTAAAGTAGTGTGTATGGACACATAGGATAACACTATTTAGCTTCTAGGAGCAGAAAAAATGCCAATAGCCTCTAGGGGCTTAAAAAAAACGCTAGTGTGCATGGAGCATGTGGGGTTCCACCTAAAAAAACAAAAATACCTGAAAAAATTCTTAAAAAAAAACCAAAAAAACATTTGGATATTTTTTTTTTTCACTTACCTCTAAATGCCTGTTGCTAGGTGGTCCCTCGTAGTCTGCCTGTTCCTTTGCCTGGGCTGGTGACATCACTTCCCCCCAGGCACAGGAAGGGCTCCGCTCTGCTCCCTCCCTCCTGTCAATCATCTGGGACCCATTACAGGTCCCAGGTGATTGAGCGGCCAATCACGGCGCGCGGCGCCGCTCGTGCATGCGCAGTGGGTGCCAGGCTGTGAAGCCACAGCCCGGCGCCCACAGTTGAAATGCCGGCGCCAACGAGCGGAGGAGGGGGACGAGCAGGGCTTCGATCCCCCGCATCGCTGGACCCAGGGACAGGTAAGTGTCCAATTAAAAGTCAGCAGCTGCAGTATTTGTAGCTGCTGACTTTTAATTTTTTTTTTTTTTTTTTTTTTTTACGGCCCCCCTGGGTGGAACTCCTCTTTAAGCTGCGTACACACGATCACATTTTCCAATGGGAAATGTTGGATGTCAGGCTGTTGGCAGGAAAATCCGACCGTGTGTACGCTCCATCAGACAATTGTCGAATTTTCCACGGGCAAATGTTGGATGGCAGGTTTTAAACATTTCCGCGGACTAATGTGTGTTGTATGATTTTCCGAGCGTGTGTACACAAGTCCTTCGGACAAAAGTCCAAAGTACAAATGCATGCTGGGAAGCAAGGACGCCCCAGAAGCCCGTCGGTCTTGTAAAGTAGCGTTCGTAATGGAGAATTAACATTCATGATGTGGCAAATTATGAAATCTTGAAATGCAGCGCACAATTCTCTTTTTCTTTAATGGGAAGATAATGAAGCTGCTTTGAGGTGATACTGATGGAGTTATTGCAAACAAATTTTCAAAGGCTTTTTTTTTCTAGTGATATCAAGAATAATATTATGCGTTTTTGTTTTTTTTTTTTTTTTTTTTTGGGGCAAGTTACCACAACACCATTATCCCGTAGTTTTTAAGATCAAAGATACAACTATGTTGGTGTCCCTTGTCAATTTTACATAATTTTTTTTTAAATGTATCTGCCTACTCCCAAACTGTCATTTGACGTAAAACACATAGCCAAGTATTATTCTCCACAATTTTTTTTATTGTGCACTAAAAAAAGAAAACAAAATCAGACATGCTATCTGCCAATAGAACCAAAAAGTGTATTCTATGGATCCGAAAAAATATAACAAATCAAATCATCATTTTTTTCAACCAAAAAAATAAAATAAAAGCCTCATGCATGTGTCCTGCTTCTTAATATAGGGGGATATTATGCCAAGAGTTGGTAAAAGCAGGGGTCCGTCATCCGGAGATAATTCCGAAAATCATCTGGATTATTCTCCTGGAGCTCCCACAGCAAAGGCATATGACATAATTGTTCACGATTAATAAAGCAACCAATTTTTGGTCCAAGAAATCCTCCTCCTCCTGTTCCTGGACTGGACTTGGGTCAAAGCAATAACTACAAGGTCAATAATAAATAACACGTTATCTCCTCCGATTCCACAACATGTCTGGTTGACAAATGGCCGTTCAGAAACGAAATGAAAAGCGCAAATCAACACTCGCCAAACTTCTACTAACATGAAATTAGCAGAAGGAGCCCAAAGGGTGGCGCTAAAGAGCTGAAAAACCATGTAGTACGTCACTACATTCGTGTTTGTTGGTTGACAATTCCTTGCTGTTTGTATGCAAGACAAGATTCAGGCACACGCCTTCGGACAAAAGTCAGAGGTTTTGTCTGCGGAAAATCCGATCGTGTGTACGAGGCTTTAGAGTGTATGTAAACCCTATCAACTTCTCTTGTTTGCTTCCCTTTTGGTGTGTTTAAAACACAGTTTCTCAACCTTTTTTCAGCCAGGGCACCCTTTAAAATTATGGAGTCTTAAGGCACCTCATTCTAAAATGTAAAAATCGATTCTAATAGTTTTACATAATGCAACAACATCCACACACACACGTAGGACACCCAACATTGGAGGTGATTTATAATTCCAAAGCACACTTTTGCACACTGGTACCAACTAGTATTCCAATGTTTCTCTCCATCACTCAGCAAATGTGACCCCAGTGCTTATGGAGAGGGGCACAGGAGGGTCAAATAAGGATGCTGTGGAGGCAATCAACACCCTTCTTATAAACACCGATGACATCACTGGTTGTTGGTATGCCGGTGGCTGGAAGGTTGAAATGGTGCACAATAAAAACCCGTGGCTTTGTGTAACTAAAAGGCAGGCTTGATCCATCCGCTGGCTTGTATACATTTTTGGGCATTTTTGCCAAGGCACTCCTGAAGAAACCTCAAGGCACCCAGGATGCCTGGGCACCCTAGTTGAAAAGGGTTGGTTTAAAATACCATTAAAATTGTTTTGTTATATCTGTTTAAAGGATATGTGTTGGTCCTTCCAGAAATCTTGTTAGTCTGAAGAAATAGCTGTTTGTCTGTGTCCATCTGCTGAGTGAATCTGTATGGGAGTGGTTTTATTATCAATCAGCTGCTGCACTTGCGGAGCTCTGAGGAAAGCTGCAGGGTCCGCATCCCCTTTAGATGTGATTTCCCTTTGAGGGTGTCTCACCAAAAGTTACATTTTTGTTGTAGGGGATTTTCAAATTCTGACTTGTATCTTAGTGCAGACTTCTGGGAAAATCAGTAAGCCCATCAGGCAAGCAGGAAATTACATTTCGGGGGGGGGGGGGGGGGTACAGAATGCCTCCAGGTGACCATATTGCATTTTGCAGCAAAAATAACCGCGCTGCAGATTAAAAAGGAAAGGTAATTTTTAATAACCTTCATTTATGATGTGACTTGTGTCGCAATTGCATATGCTATTTTCTTTCTAGTTTGCTAGTTTTTTTTTTCCCCAAGAAAGTGGAGTTACCCTTTAGGCAATTTTTAAATGTATTTATTTATTACAAGTACTTGTATAGCACCGTCAATTTATGGGGCACTTGTGTGTGTGTATATATGTGTGTATGTGTATATGTATGTGTGTGTGTATGTGTATATGTATATGTGTGTATATATGTATATATATATATGTATGTGTAATATGTGTGGGAGAAAGCCGGAGTACCTGGAGGAGAACATGATAACAATATAAAAAAATTTAAGAAAGGGTATTGTCTTTTCTACAGATAGCCCTGCCCATTTATATAGTAGTCCATGAGGTTGTGCTTTGTACATTCTTCAAAGACGGCACCTTCTCTATTGGGATTGCTTCCATCAAGCAGCATTCCTGTATAGTAAGATCTCTTGTGTATAGCATTCAGGCAGAGCTTTACAGATGCCATTAGGCTTAAATGACATATCAAATAGGTTTATATGCAAATGAAAGATATTAAAGAAAAGATGGAATGCCGGTGAAGTCAGCAGTTTTCAGGCTTAGTCATTGTTGAAGTGATTACTGAATTCCAGCCTGAGGAGAGCATTCAGCTCAGCTTCTGTTCCATCCCTTCGGTGGGTGTCTTATTTGTAGCTGAGCCATCTAGAATGCATCCATTCATCCATGAGATCGTTTTTTCTGAGGTCATCGGAATGGGTCTGGTACTGCTCTTTTCTTTGGTCCCAGGAATGCCTTGTGTTTGAAGGGAGTCCATACCTCTTACACCCCGTTCACATCTGAGCAATTTTGATCTTCACCAGTTTCAACAATAGGATTTCCATTGTATTCTATGGTGCCCATTCACACCTCAATCTATTGAAGCCTGAACCTCATCCCAACTTGTATATTATATCTGAGTATTTTAAATAGTTTCAGAATATATGAAACGTAAATTTTAAATACTACCACGGCCTGTCTTTATTTTAGCCTCTGTACATTGTTCAGTTCATAGGGAGCATGCTGATAGGAGGGGAACACATAGAAATGACATCATTGGTGTGCTGTTGCTCCTTTAGCTACTTCAAGACCGCAGTATGTATATATACTTTTGCGCTTTTGAAGGGATTTACAGGGCTTATGGCTGCAGCTGTCAGCCATAACCCCGGTATTAAAATCTTCACACAACGATTCTCTTATTCCTAAAAGCGATCTGAGCTGCTGATCAGCTGCTTGATCTCTTTTAGAAGCAGCGAGAGGGGTGTGTCCCCCTCCCACCACTCTCCAGTGTTTCATGGGCTTGCCCATCTTACCAGGAAGCCCAGGATTCAATACAGGGGTTTACTTGGCTGGCCATAGAGGTTTAAGAGAGACTAGATATGATTTAGGAGGCCGGAAGCAATGTCATGATGTCACTTCCAGTTTAGGGCACATGTAAACACTGCCTTTTTTTGTGGGAAAGCAATTAGATCAATGTTGTTGTTTTTTTGTTTGTTTTTTCTTTACTTTACTTTTATGGGTAGAGGAGAGATCTGATGTCTCCATAAAGAAGACCCGTCATGCTTTATCACAAGGGATCTTTAGATGTTTTTGATCACTTTTATCACAACAAATGTAAAGGGACAGTGTAAAAATATTTAATTTTTTAAATAAAATAATTGAAAAACATTTTTATAGCGCCCCTGTGCTCACGCACAGAGGCAAACACATACATAGGTTGCGCACGAACTTTGTTTGAACTATACATGTGAGGTATCGCCCCGAATTTTATAGCAAGAGCAATAATTCTAGGTTTAGACCTCCCCTGTAACTCTAAACTGTTAACCTGTACAACAATTTTTAAAGTGTCACCTATGTATTGTAGTTTGTCGCCATTTCATGAGCGTGCACAATTTTTCTCAGCATAACATCATCTTTTATATTTGACCCTCAAAAAATTGGGTTATATATTGTGTTTTTTGCTTTAAAACTTTTTTTGCAAAAATACCATGTGACATAAAAAAAAATTGCAGCGACCGCTATTTTAATCTCTAGGGCCTTTGCAAAAGAAATTTTTTTTTTTTTAAATGTTTGGGGTTCAAAGTCATTTTATAGCAAAAGAATACAGATTTTTACTTCTAAACAAAAAGTGCCAAAAAAGGCCTGTAAAATTCATTTACAGCTGGGGTGGTCCTGGGGGCTGTTTTGTATGAACCAGGGTAGGTAGTGAAATATGTGGCTTGCTCTAGACAATGAAAAATTAGAAAACTGGCTGAACAAAATTTATATTTAGCTCTTTGCCCTCAATTCTTGCACTACATGCATTGTGAGCTGGTTCCTGTGACAGCTGCATTCATTGTTTTGTCATTTTGACATATTTTTTCATCAGCTCAACAAAAACAAGAGCAAGGAGTTCATTTTGACATGTATTTACAGCTTTTTACTGTAAGCACCATAACTTCTAATTTTCTAGGTTAGAAAACAATACACTTTCCTGCTTTACATTCCGATCTGATGACATGCACGCGGGCACGGTTTGTGTGGGGAAGCTGTGGAGTTCCATTCTACTGAAGAACAATTGTGCCGGTTTAGACATTTTGACTTTCATTCATTCTTCTTGCAGGGGGAATGCAACTGCTGAGTCACAAGATATTGAGAATCTTTGCACTCTGCCGTTAGCTGTTTACTTCTGATTTCTGTGGTCGTTTAACTGTTGAATTGTCAAGTCATAAGCAGATGATTAGTAACAGGGATTGAACAATAAAGCATACCTAAATCCTAGAACGGGGATATGCAATTAGCGGACCTCCAGCTGTTGCAAAACTAAAAGTCCCATCATGCCTCTGCCTTTGGGTGTCATGCTTGTGGCTGTCAGTCTTGCTATGACCCATGGGACTTGTAGTTCTGCAACAGCTGCAGGTCCGCTAATTGCATATCCCTGGCCTAGAACAAAAAAGTGCATTTCTTTCTCGTCCATTAAAGGACACAGGAGGTCTTTCACCTTCAGGTTACCCTCCCGCCTACACTAGCCAAACCAAAAGAATAAACGATTAGCCTGGCTTGTTATCCTTTGCAAAAACTCAGAAAGATTGCATATCAGTTGCTTGGGTGCAGAAGTTAGTGCCCCAGGGCTACGAATTAAAGTTTCGCTCCCTGCCCCTCCTTGGTTTCTCACTTCCTTTCTACCTTTTGCCTAGTACACACAGTGAGAAAATCAGATTAAAAAATCCTGCTTTTGGAGCAATCTTCCAATATTTTGATCATTAGTACACAGCTTTCATGAGCCGATCATGACAGTTCATGCAAACTTATCTAAAGGATCTGACCCCAGTTGACCTACACTGTATATACCCCTCCACATCTAGTTTATGTTGGTGCTGTCTAGAGGTCGAAGGCTCCTGTCTCCACGTTTGGTATGGTTGTAGGCTCCTCTTCCTATTCTGGCGAAAGAGGGGTTTTCGGGACTTTATATGAGAAATATGTAAACATACATTTCCATCCCTATTTACGTACATATAGAAAAAGGGTTGGGACTTTAAATGAGGTATGCATGTGAGGACTCAATGATAAGACAGTGTAATGCGAATGTGTTTGTCTAAAACACACAGCAGAGTGTGCAATTGTAAAGTACATACAACATAGTAAACATATAAAAAGCATGATGCAAAAAACCATAAAGATTGTATAATGACTACTCATGGCATTGTTAGAAAATCCTCTCACAAATGGATCACGAAACCCAAGGTTTGGTCTTGAGAATGAAACTTATTGCATCTAATGTAAGCCCTAAGCGTTTCATGGCATGGTTGCCAATCTTCAGGGGCGGATGCGTAATAGATTAAATCTGCAAAAGGACCTAGGCATAACACATAAGTCTTAGCATGAAACCCAAAAATGGGAGAAAGCAAAATAGAGATGAAGATATCCATCTCTAAATAACTCGCTCATTTACAGCCTGTGAGGGGTGTGTAAGCTGGAGCACAAGGGCCGCTGTGGTTGTCTGCAACCGGGAGCTGAGTTGGGGCCAGTAGGAGAGCAGAGAACATATGTGTAATTCCCAGAGGAGTATGTGTCCAAATGGCAGGTGAGAACAGGGGCTTCAATCTAAATTGAATCACTGGCCCCACCTCAGTTCCCGGTTGCAGACAATTGGTCCGATATCCTCATTGTGTAAACAAGTAAAAGGATTGAGCCGGCAACTCTGTAGCCTATATAGCGACTTTATTGGTTGGTTACATGAAGTGACAAGCAAATCAGCTAATGCGTCTCGGCAACAGCCTTAGTCGTAGCATGTTAAACATAAAAATATCAATACATTTATGCTCATATAAGCTTCACCCCAAAATCAATTTGCATGGTAAATTGAAGCAATTAACTGGGCAATTAAGAGGTTAATATGAAGATGCCAAAATGCAGGAAAAAAAACTGAGACAAAAAATAAATATTTCACCTGACATGTTACAAAAGATCTAAAAGCACAGTGGAATACTATACATAATCACCCTACACACACGGGCAAGAAAGAAAAAATTGAAGCTTTTTCAGTATGTTGGTGCATAAAAAAAAAAAAAAAAAAGATTTAATTTTTTTTTAAAATATGCTGGTGCATGTAGCCCATGTGGGAGGGTCCATTTGGCATCATGGTAAACCACTGTGTATAAGACAGGAAAAACAAAGGACCTCATACAACATGTATCAACAAGGGTCAAAAGTAATAATAGGTAGGTAGTGAAGACTAGAAATGTGGGAACTGAGACAGAGAGGCATAATGTCTAAGGGGAATGAGGGAATTGGATTGCATTATTTAAGAAATAAATCCACATCCCATCTGTAATTCATTCCAGTGGGGACCTGTGCCCCCGGGGAAAGGATCCATCTCACTTCCTGTTCTAGAAGTCTTCTATGTGTATCCCCGCCACATGCCGCTTGTTTAATTTTCTGCACTGCACAGAAGGAAAATTGGGTCATATTGCCTTCATGCATTGTTTTTAAAATGTTTTGATACGTTAGACATCTTTTTTATATTGCTTGGGGGCAGTACCATTATAATGCTCACTTGTCCTAGTGCGCAGAGACCTTGTAGTGCATCCTACATACTGTAACCTGCAGAGGCTGCAATCAATTACATATATCACATATTTTGAGCTGCAATTAATAAAATACTTAAAGTGGTTGTACACCCTATACAACCATTTTTACCTATAGGTAAGCCTAGATACAGGTGCTGGAAATATCTCCTAAACCTCCATGGTTTAGGATATATTTACAATAAAGCCGTGCGCCGATGTCAATGACGCATGCACACTTTAGAAAGGGCAGATCATGCCTGTGCGACTCCAGCCAGTCACAGAGCCGGAGTTCGCAGCCCCAGAAGGAAGAGGGGTGAAGATGGACGCTCGCTGCTAGTGGGGACATCGCAGGCTTCGGTTTCAGGTAAGTGACACATAATGGACTACTATGCGATGCATAGTAGCCCATTATGCTTTACCTTTGCAGAGAAATAAAGAGGAAGTAAAACCCATCAGGGTTTACTTCCTTTTTAATTGGAAATGTTTTGCCATTGTGATATGAAGTAATGGACTTACAATTAATATTATGTTTACTGCAGTATCTGCAGGTGTTCAGACCACAGTTGTATGACCTGTGGTACTGAGCCAGGTTTTGGGAGGTAAGGCTGACCTGTATAAACTGGGGGACGGTATTGTGTGTACCAGGCATTTGTCTGTGCAGATTAGCAGATCTCCATCAAGTCCTCTCCTGTGTCATTGCCCCATCCCAGTTCCTGTGGCAGAACAGTTTTAAGGGTTCCGCCTCAACCTATTAACTGTTCCCAAATCCAAAAATGCGTGGTTCCCATCTTTCTAGCACATTTTTTTTTTTTTCCCTGCGACTTTCTATCAGGCCCCTAAATTACCAGTTTGTGGCCCCGAGCTACACCTTATCCATCTGCATTGTGGGTGTTTGACAAGTTCAGTACTAGCCCTTATGACATCGCCTTTGTTAGATGGTTATACAACTGCCTGATAAATGAAGAGCTGGCATAGGCTCTGCTGGACAACATTGCTTTGCCTATCTGTACATTTGCTTTGTATGGATCCTGAAGCTTCAGAAATCAGCACTGGGACTTGACTCATAATTTGGCGCTTTTGGGTTTGGTGCTGGACATGGCTCAGACCCAAGTCTTTCTTTTACAGGAGAAACTCTTTAGACTCTTCAGTCTCAGAGTTAAGCCATCCAATCCATGAGTTGTCTGTCTCTGCTTTTGCGTGAGTCTTGGACCTGATGGCAGCCTCCATTGAACCTGTCTTTTTGCCCCATTTCACTCCAGACCTCTAAAGCATGGCATCCTGCTGTTGTGGGACAATCGGTTCCCTAGACATGCTGATTCGTTTGTCACTGAGAGCCAGGTTTGTCTCTGGCTTGGTGACTTAAGAATCTGACTCTGTGATTGGAAGTCCATCCCTTGTTTTCATTTAGAAGACCCTCACTATGAATGCAGCCTGTTGGGCAAGGATGGAGATCTGGACACCCGTGGGTTCAGGGAACTTGGACGTTGGAGTACTTCTCCCGATCATTATCCTGGAGCTTCAGGCGATGTGGCTGTTTTTGCAGCATTAGACCACCCTGCTTGAGAGTCATCCAATCTAGATCCACTTGGACAATTCCACGGATGTGGCATACATAAATCTGGAAGCTGAGGTCTTGCTGTGGCAAGAGAGATGGATTAAATCCTGTTTTGGGCAGAGTATCACAATTCCAGCCTTGTCCACAGTGTACATACCAATTGGCAGGCAGACTTTCTCCGCTGGCAATTTTTGGCCCTTGCACCTGGAGGCATTCCAGTATCTGTGTGGCAGGTAGAAAATGCCAGATGTAGAGCTCCCTACTCCCAATGTCAGATCTCTACTCAAAATCGCAACAACATAAAGGCTGGTTATTCTGTAGTTCAAGATAAGAGCTGAAAGTGGGAAATGGCTTCTATGAGAAAACACAAAGTGTGCGCAGGGCATAGGATCACGCTGGTTTTCTGACGACATAGTTTTATTTGGGGGGTGTTGCACTTTTCAAACCGGTGTGATGAATAGACTAAAACAGGGATCTTCAAACTGCGGCCCTCCAGCTGTTGCAGAACTACACATCCCATGATGCATTGTAAAACTCTGACTTTCACAGGACATGACTAGGCATGATGGGAATTGTAGTTCCTGAACAACTGGAGGGCCGTAGTTTGAAGACCCCTGCACTAAAAGCAACAGAGGAGGAGTTCCAAAAAACTTGAGAGAAAGCATTGGTCTGTCAGAACAATTAGGTACCGTTATCTCCCTAATCTTTTCAGATATCTGGAGTAGTGAGAGGTCACCATGTTATACCTTGAATTAAAGAAAGAATGTGTCACCGGCGCAAAAAATAGTGCGGAATTAATTACAAAATATAATAATTACAAAATATTTAAAATATTTAAAATTAGATCTGCTGCGGTTAAGAGTCCCCTACTAACATTAGGGGGTAAATAGTAATTATAGGAAATTTAACTGCACTGATCCTAAAGTGCTTATCCAATTTTTTACCACAAAAACTGTGTCTGCAAAATGTGCACAAATGAATACAGTCATCAAAACTTATATAACTATATAGTACAAAATATCCAACAGAACATAGCTTTTTGGCAATAGTCCCCACAAATGCTCTTCACAAAATGATCATTTAAATCCAATGTGCGCAAATTCACATCCGTGCTTTAGGAGTCTTTACACCACTTTGTGAACTACCACCACCTTCTGAAATGGGCACTCACCAGAAACTAGAAAAAACTTCGCCTTTTGGTTTATATTAGGATAACCACTCCACTTTAATGGGTTTATATGGCTTTTTTCCAACTAGGTTGCCAATAGTTTTTTATTTAAATCTTTTTATTTGAAACATTTTCATTACAAAAAAGAGAAAACACCAATAAAAGAGTATCAACATCTATCCATACATTATAATACTTCCTTTACACCTCCAATCAGGACACCTATATTCGACAATCTTAAGAAAATTTCATCTTTACTCCCATTTACCCCCAACCCCCCCCCCCCCCCCAATATTCCCACCACCCCCAAAACCCCATACCACACTGCCCACCACACTCCCCTACCAACCATTCACTCCCATCCCACCATTAACCTACCCCCCTTCCGTTCTATTCACATCTCGATCCAGCCATGGTTTCCAAATTTTTTCAAATTTCTTATAGTTACCCCTCTTATAAATATACTTTTCTCTGCTTGTCATCTCCCTTACACCTTTCATCCATTCTGCTACCGCCGGTGGGTCCTTTCTCTGCCAATACAGAGCAATACGTTAATCCTTGCAGTCTGCGTATCCTTCGAGATCTCTTTGTCCTCCATCAAGCCCAGTAAGCACGCCCTGGCCTCCAACCTCAGCGATGTCCCAAACACAAAGTTTATCTTTTCCACAATCCCTTTCCAATATCTATGGAGCTTGGGGCATCGCCAGAACATATGAATCAAATCTCCATTTACCCCTCCACATCTTTGACACTTCGCATCGGGCTTCTTACCAAACCTAAACAACTTCAGTGGTGTGTAATATGACCTATAAGACAAATAGAAATGAGAAACCACTTGTGAGGGGGGAAAGGGTGGTCCTGGGCCCCAGAGACAGAACATACTCCCATTGATCGTCAGACAGTGGTCCAACATCTGCCTCCCATTTAATCCTGTTTTTTTTTTCCACCACACCCTCCTGAGCTGATACATTCAAGCTGCCATATATGTCAGAGATTAGGCCTTTCGTAGAGTCGACATTGATCAACTTTCTCAAAGAGGTAATTTCACACCACACTGGGACTTTCCCACCAAATTGTGCCTCTAAGGCATGCCTAATTTGCAAATACCTGTAAAATGACCTATTGGAGATCGCATATTCTTCCACCAGCTCTTGAAATGATTTTAACCTCCCTGCCTTATATAACTGTACCAAACAATGAGTACCCTGACGGTCCCATTCTTCAGTATATCCCATTTTTTTAAGTTCTCTGAGGTTGTTGTCCCATAGTGGGGAGAAGTCCGCAAAACCGGTATAGCCCAATGTTTTTTTGGCATGTACCCAAGCTTTAACCATCATCTGGGTGGTAGGGCATTTGGTGCCGAATGAGTCTGCCTCCATCGCCTCTACAATTGTGTCATGTCTGGTGTTCAGCAAAATATTACAGCTTACACCTTTGCCCCCTAGTCTATTACTGCCCCCCACATGCTGCATTTGGGATGCTAAAAAATAGCATTGTGGGTCCGGCACAGCCATGCCGCCTTTCACTCCCGGTCGTTGCAACGTCTGCAAACTGATCCTTGCCGCCCCGTTTTTCCAGATTAACTCTCTGAACACACTATCCAATTTTTTAAACCAGTGCTTGGGGATCCACACTGGGGAGTTGTGTAAAATATATAAAATTTGGGGCAACCAGACCATCTTGATCAAGTTGCAGCGCCCGGCGACAGAGAGGCAAACGACCCCATACCCGACATTTCTGCTTTAGTTTTTTCATAAGTGGAGCCAGATTTCCAGTTATGAATTGTCCTGGATCTCTTGTTATACTAATCCCCAGATATCTCATTTGATTAACTACTTTAATTTGGGATAATTGATCTGGGAGAGGTACAGTAAGAGGGTCTATTGGCAAAATTACTGATTTTTCCCAATTAATTGATAACCCAGAGAAAAGGACAAATTCCTCCACTATCCCCATAGCTGTCTTCAAGGAATCCTGTGTATCTGCCAGGAACAACAAAATGTCATCCGCTTACATAGCAACTTTCTCCTCCCCTCTCTTTCTTTTAAACCCCTGTACCCCCTGCGCCATGCTCAGATAGCCAGGGGCTCCATTGCCAGGGCGAAGAGCAGGGGCGACAAGGGGCACCCCTGTCTCGTTCCCCTGCTCAGGTGAAACCAGTTTGAGCACTGACCATTAACTTTAACCTTGGCCCTCGGGCTATTATATAAAATACTCAGCCAGTGGGTAAAACCAGGGCCAAACTGAAATTCAGCCAGCACCTTCAACATGTAGTGCCATTTCAGGCAATTGAATGCCTTGGCTGCATCTAGTAAGAGGACAGCTCTCTTACCACTGTTTTCTATGGGTAGTTGCATGTTTAGATACACTCGTCTTATGTTCGTGCTTGTAGATCTATCCAGGATAAACCCGGTTTGGTCAGTATGTATTATTTTAGAAATTATTTTATTCAGCCTTATGGCCAGCGCTTTTGCCAAAATCTTCACGTCTGAACATAATAACGAAATAGGCCTATATGAGGTCATATCTAACAGGTTTTTCCCCTCTTTCAGCAAGATTATTATAATAGCTTCTGTCATAGAGACGGGTAGTGTCCTGTCCTCCCTAGCTCCGTTAAACATCTCCAGAAGTAGGGGAAGTAAAACCTCCCCGTATTTTTTAAATATTTCTATGGGTAAGCCGTCGGGTCCCGGTGCCTTCTGGTTTGCCATATCCCCTACTACCCTTTGCAACTCTTTAAGAGTCAATGGGGCATCTAGCATTTCCCGATCTTCTTCTGATAATGGAGTTATTTTCAATTTCTCAAAAAAGTTCCACATTTCCCCCTCCACATTTATTTGCGATGAACTGTATAAATTCTTGAAATATTTTCTAAATTCCCCTAGTATTTCAGAAGTGGCTTTTTTAATTGATCCATCCCTACCCTCAATTGCTGGTACAGTACTTGAGGGGCCATTTGCCTTAATAATCAGAGACCGAGCCTTCCCAACTCACTCTCCTTCACCAAAAAAACTCTGTCTCTGAAATAATCTCTTCTTTTCCATCTTCTCCAAGAGTACTCTACTATACTCATCCTGCCTCCCCACCCACGTTTCATATCTAGCTAGGGTTGGTATCTCCACATACTGCACTTCCGCCCTTCTTACTCTCTCTTTAGCCTTTAGTTCTTCAGCTTGTGATTTTTTTTTTTTTTTTTTTTGGTGTATGAGATTTTCTGAATTAGGACTCCCCGGAGATAAGCCTTCAGGGCGTCCCATACTACCCCTACTGGAGCCGATCCTAAATTTAGATTAATAAACTCCGTCAACCCGTCCATCATTTTCTCCGTATCACCAACAAGCTCGAGCCAAAAGGGGTTTATTTTCCAGTCACCTCTACTACAATACTTCCCCACCTTTTTAACAGTGATTACTGGCGCGTGGTCCGAAATACCTCTTGAGGTTGCCAATAGTTACACCTCGCATCTCCACAATAGTCTTGATATCTCATAAGAAGTAAACATCCATCATTGCGCAACATGTCTTTATAAAATTTATTTTAAATCAATGTGGTAAACATATAAAATATATAAAATGTGCACGCACAATCCAGGTGCCTTTAAACCGGCACTAAGTCTTTCCAGCAGTGTGTTTTTTGAGTTGGCTCACGCCGCTTCGTTTCCCGCGATTGACGTGCTTTCCAAGCCTCGTTCTGGTACGGGTTAGGACAGGAAGTGACGTCGGTGATTACCCAGAACCCTTTTACAGGTAAGTACCAGATCGAGGCTTGGAAAGCATGCCGATCCCGGGAGACGAAGCGGCGTGAGCTAACCCAAAAAACACACTGCTGGAAAGACTTGGTGCCGGTCTAAAGGCATCTGGATTGTGCGTGCACATTTTATATATTTTATATGTTTACCACATTGATTTAAAACACATTTTATAAAGACATGTTGCGCAATGATGGATGTTTACTTCTTATGAGATATCAAGACTATTGTGGAGATGTGAGGCGTAACTAGTGGCAACCTATTTGGAAAAACGCCATATAAACCCATGAAAGTGGAGTAGTTGTCCCAATATAAACCAAAGGTGAAGTTTTCTCTAGTTTCTGGTGAGTGCCCATTTCGGAAGGTGGTGGTGGTTCACGAAGTAGTGTAAAGACTCCTAAAGCACGGATGTGAATTTGCACACATTGGATTTGAATGATCATATTGTGAAGAACATTTATGGGGACTATTGCTAAAAACCTATGTTCTGGTGTTGGATATTTTGCATTATACATGGATACTTTGCACTATATAGTTATATAAGTTTTGGTGACTGTATTCATTTGTGCACATTTTGCAGACACTGTTTTTGTGGTAAAAAATTGTATAAGCGCTTTAGGATCAGCGCAGTTACATTTTCTGTAATTACTATGTTATTCCTTGACCCTTCTTGACTTTTCCACAGCTAGACCGCCAGGATTAGATTTTCATAGAAACAAATATTATCCCAAACTGTCATATTCTTACATTTATTGCGTTATTATGTTTTCCATCAAAAGCATTATAAGATACCTGTCATGAGAGTGATGCATTAGATGCAATTCCTGACCCTTGCTTCTAGAAATGGTGGGTACCTGACTGTCATGCTGATCTTCTAGGCTTCAATGCTTTGGGTGGCTCTTAAAGTGCAAGCATTTAGAGAAAAAATTCTGCTTTTTTCTGATTTTCATTTTCTGCATACTTGTTTGGGTATGTGCCTTTGAAGTATTGAAGCCGGGTCACAGGAGTGCAAAACGAATTCCTGCACTCTTGTGACCCAGAGGAGAAGCCCAGCCGAATGAGCTCAGGCTGGACTTCTCCTTTTTAAAGGTATGCTTAATTCAGAAGCAGCTTTGCATTAAAATGGACATGGTCATTGTGACTTTCAAAGCTTACCAAATTTGACTGGCATCAATAATATCGAACTATAGAAATGAAAGGCCATTTGACTGGATCTTTTATTATAGTGTTATTTTTCCGGATAGTATTAGCAATGAAAACCTTGCTGCTTTCTTGCACTTTAAAGTTTAAAACTCCAGGCAAAAATAAAATGAACAACAATGTTCCCCCATGGGGATGAGCCGATACAGAGAAATACTTACCTCATTCCAAGATTCCACAGCAGTTGCCAATGGTCCTGCATAGCATAGTAAGTGGTGACAATGGTGAGAAGGGTTGCAAGAAGAGTGTTTTAAGGTGACCAATCATCGCATCTGCAACAGGAGGAGACTGCAGGACTGTATATTAACCACTTGACCACTGGGCACTTAAACCCCCTTCCTAACCAGACCAATTTTCAGCTTTCGGTGCTCTCACATTCTGAATGACAATTACTCAGTCATACAACACTGTACCCATATGAAAATTTTGTCCTTTTTTTCACACAAATAGAGCTTTCTTTTGGTGGTATTTAATCACCGCTGGGTTATTTATTTTTTGCGCTATAAATCAAAAAAGACTGAAAATTTGATTTAAAAAAATTATTTGTTTCTGTTAAAATTGATTGACGAGTATTGGACCGAGTATTGGACCGTGTTGCAGTGTATTTACATTGAGCAGCGCTGTGGGCACTAAACATCCAGCCCACAGCGCTGCTGCCATCTCTCCCCCTCTCCCCTTGCACTGTATAGATCAGTACACAGAGGGGAGGGAGGAATCGGCATCATGACGTGACGCCGGTTTGTTTACATGTGATCGCTCCGTCATTTGACGGAACGATCATGTGGTAAACAACCGCGATCAGCGGCTATTTACCGTGATCCGTGATGCGCCGGGTACTGGACCCGGCGGTCACGGATGTCCCTGGGTGCACACCCCAGGGGGCGTGCGGGAGCAACATTCTGGAATGACGTCCCACGGACGTCCACCCAGAATTAGCCGACCGCGCTGTTGCCGTCTTTCGGCAATGGCCCGGTCGGCAAGTGGTTAAAGTGTCACTAAACCCACATCATAAACTATCAATAAATGATGTATTACATGCTGTTCATGGTCACTCATTCACTATGAGATTTGTTTTCTGGTTGATCCTGCTGTTCTGTCTCCACCTCTCCAATTCAGCTGGGGACTTTTGGAAAGCAGTGTTAGCAACTCTGCACATGCTCAGTTTTCAGTGACTTGCTATGCTGAGCATTTCCTCCCTATTTAATCTGAGCAGCCCATGTGACTATAGAGTCACACATGTGGGCATGTGCACAGTGGTAAATGACAGCCCAGTCCCTCCCTCCATCTCTCCTCCATGTCCTCTAACCAGCTAAACACAATTAGGGCACAATGTTACATGTAGACTGATGGAGGCTTCACCTCCCTCATATTCTAAGATCCAGTCTGGAGGGGCTGGCACAGCCTTTGACTGGCAGAAATCCACCCGTTCTGAGGGGGGATGACATTGCTATCCATTTTTTTTTTTTTTTTTATGCCGGGAGGTATTCTTTAATGACCATCCCCAGCATTAAGTGACCCCCCTTGCAGTGAGCTCAGGGCAGTGCAGTTGACTACTTCATTGCCCTCCTAATTTTTTTTTGAACACCTTTAACAGCTCAAAAAAAGCAGTTCAGGTTCTTGATTTCATTTATGCTGGTGTTTATTCACTATCCATTTAGGCTTCTTGTATTAATAGAACATAACAGAACACCCAAAATATCTGTGCTGTTGGTGATAAAGATCTTGTTAATGTATAATGTCACACAATGGTAAAAATATCCCTACGCCAGTTGGATTTTGTTTCTGTGGTCGGAAAGCACCTTATTAATTGGTTTGTCTTATTTTCAGCTATGGGAAGCACCTTTTCAGTTGCAGAGATATATATAAGCACATTTATCTACCAGTGTGATTGCTATGTAATAAGCACAGCTTCATATGGATCAATGAAACAGGGATTGGTAGAGCAGATGGGTGTTCATACAGTTTACCTTTCTCATTATTAAGGCCCTTATACTTTTGTTTGTTTAGCATTTTCTCCATATGTTGAATGCCATAAAGGTCCCTTTCACACTAGCAGACCGATCGGGTCCGCCTGTCCGTTTCTCAGGCGGACCCGATCAGACCACCAATTGTTCTCTATGGGGAGGTGGATGAAAAGTTTACACTCGCCTGCATCCGATCTGATCCGCCAAAAACAGAAGGATGGGGATTCATCTAGCGGATCTTGTTGGATGTAAAGGACAGGCGCTTCTGTAACCTGTGAAAAAAAACAATAGCTGTGCTAAAAGTTATGCACGTAATGGTGATAAACCAATGTGGAACAAATAAACCAATGTGAAGCAAATAAATGAAAATTAGAAAAAAAAAATGAAAAAAATTGAATGGTAATGGTATATGTGATAAATCCAAAATGATAGATGACGGCCCAAAAAAAATTTTTTTTAAATGAATATTAAAAAATAAAAATGTGAATGAATATTAATGAAAATAAAATTACAAAACACATTATTAGTATCTGATAAAAATGCTGTGACAATAAAATGTAATCTTCCACCACCATTGAGTGCTGATCACCATAAAGAATATGCGCTTCTGTAACCTACCTCACTTGTCTGGATGTTAAACTGTAAAGAAACATTTGGAATGAGTTCTGCTGAGATGGACTGTTTTTTAGGGTACTGTCGCCTGGGATGGACTGTTTTTTAGGGTACTGTCACCTGGGATGGACTGTTTTTTAGGGTACTGTCACCTGGGATGGACTGTTTTTTAGGGTACTGTCACCTGGGATGGACTGTTTTTTAGGGTACTGTCACCTGGGATGGACTGTTTTTTAGGGTACTGTCACCTGGGGTGGACTGTTTTTTAGGGTACTGTCACCTGGGGTGGACTGTTTTTTAGGGTACTGTCACCTGGGGTGGACTGTTTTTTAGGGTACTGTCACCTGGGGTGGACTGTTTTTATTGATGCATGTACTAATGCAGATTTACATAGATCCGAATCCTCATACATTTGGAATGAGTTCTGCTGAGATGGACTGTTTTTTAGGGTACTGTCACCTGGGATGGACTGTTTTTTAGGGTACTGTCACCTGGGATGGACTGTTTTTTAGGGTACTGTCACCTGGGATGGACTGTTTTTATTGATGCATGTACTAATGCAGATTTACATAGATCCGAATCCTCATACATTTGGCAACACCTACCCCAACACCAGGGATTCCAGTGCAGCAGTGGCTGCATTGGTCAGCTCAAACATGAAGTTAGAAGCTCACTGGATTTCTGGCCAGATCGACAGGTATTTTACCTTCAAAAAAGATATTCGGATGGCTGAACTCCTAGGATCCTCTAAAATGCATCCTTATTAGCAACGAGGTAGACGCAGAGAAATAGCCAGGAGACCACATATGGGAAAAGAGCAGGAGATGGCAAGGCCAGCTATAGATGGAGCGCATTTCTTTCTTGCAACCACAGGTTGCAGGAGAGAAATGTGCTCGATTCCCGCATTAACACAGATGGTGTTGACAAGGGGAATCCCTTTCACAAAGTCATTATTTTCTCCCAGCAGAGGGACGGGTGGAACCGTCCCCGCCGGGAGAAGACAGTGATTATTGCTATTGGTTTGAACAGCCACTAGCGATAGTAGCATGTACAGTCCGGCAGGCTGGTTGTGCCCAAGTTGATCGATCAGCCTGCCCATACATGGTTTGAGTCTCAGACGGTCAAGTGGATGAGGACCTGCACGTTTTTAATATATTTTGTACATGCAATGGTTTTTTTTTTTTAAATACTTGTAAATAAAGATTGTTATATATTTTTACAAAACTGTGTTCGTCTCATGTGGGTGCCTGTAAAGTCAATATATTGGTAGGACTTGTTCCTGCAAATTTCTATTAGTATAATATCATTTGGAGGTGGCACGGGTGGAGGTTCTTTGGTATTAGAGGGAGTAATAGTGCCCCATTGTTGGTATCAATGGGAGGAATAGTGCCCCATCATTTGTATCAATGTGAGGAATAATACCCCACCGTTTATCAGTGGGAGGAATAGTGCCCCATCATTGGTATCAATGGGAGGAATAGCGCCACATCATTGGTATCAGTGGGAGAATAGTGCCCCATCGTTGGTATCAGTGGGAGGAATAGTGCCCCATCGTTGGTATCAGTGGGAGGAATAGTGCCCCATCATTGGTATCAGTGGGAGGAATAGTGCCCCATTGTTGGTATCAGTGGGAGGAATAGTGCCCCATTGTTGGTATCAGTGGGAGGAATAGTGCCCCATCGTTGGTTTCAGTGGGAGGAATAGTGCCCCATCGTTGGTATTAGTGGGAGGAAAAGTGCCCAATCGTTGGGATCAGTGGGAGGAATAGTGCCCCATCGTTGGTATCAGTGGGAGGAATAGTGCCCCATCGTTGGTATCAGTGGGAGGAATAGTGCCCCATCGTTGGGATCAGTGGGAGGAATAGTGCCCCATCGTTGGGATCAGTGGGAGGAATAGTGCCCCATCGTTGGGATCAGTGGGAGGAATAGTGCCCCATCGTTGGGATCAGTGGGAGGAATAGTGCCCCATCGTTGGGATCAGTGGGAGGAATAGTGCCCCATCGTTGGGATCAGTGGGAGGAATAGTGCCCCATCGTTGGGATCAGTGGGAGGAATAGTGCCCCATCGTTGGGATCAGTGGGAGGAATAGTGCCCCATCGTTGGGATCAGTGGGAGGAATAGTGCCCCATCGTTGGGATCAGTGGGAGGAATAGTGCCCCATCGTTGGGATCAGTGGGAGGAATAGTGCCCCATCGTTGGGATCAGTGGGAGGAATAGTGCCCCATCGTTGGGATCAGTGGGAGGAATAGTGCCCCATCGTTGGGATCAGTGGGAGGAATAGTGCCCCATTTTTGGTATCAGTGGGAGGAATAGTGCCCCAGCGTTGGTATTAATGGGAGGAAAAGTGCCCCATTTTTGGTATCAGTGGGAGGAAGAGTGCCCCATCATAGGTGTTAGTGGAAGGAATTATGCCCCATTGTGTAATTGCATACAATTTTTGCCCCACCGTTGGCATCAATGGGAAGAATAGTGTCCCACCATTGGTGTCAGTGGGAGGAATCGTACTCCATTGTCTGTGTCAGTGGCAGGGACTTTGCTCCACTGCTGACAGTGAGGTGAATAATGTGCTAAGGGCTGGATAAAAGCAAGCAAACTGCCACAGTTTGGAGGCCTCTAACCTAGACCAAGGGACTTGGAACAACAGAGCTCGGGGTATTGTGTTCCTTGAGAAACATGAGACTTACTAGGTTTGAAATACTGATTTGGAGTGCAAATGACCTTCTAACAAAAGTGTCCCGGTTACTGTTTGACTGGATGTTAGGGGGGGGTATAGATCCTTTAAAGGTAAGTTTAATTGTGACAAAGCTGGGGAAATGCTTGAAGAGACTTGATGGTTATCTTATCTAACATCTACAGAGGCTCAGAGGTTTTCACAATGAGTTATATATGAGCTGACTGGAGATATTATGAACAGTTTAACGCATTCATGTTGCTTCCTGTTTACGACTCTTGTTTTTAGTTCTGAGTTACAAGTTGTAACGCTCTCGGTTCTTGAAAGTGTGGGCCAGTTTTTAGCACCATTTACCAGAAAGTAGAATCATATTTTCATCTTGAAGAAGCAGTTCACACGTTGAGGTGCCACATTGTATGGGAAATGGAGTTTAAATATCTTGTGCTTGCAAAGAGACTGGTCTGGCTTGGTTATATGCTTACCAGATGGGTGGTTATAATTTACTTGTAACAAGCTTAGCCATGACAGTCTCTTATACAGTATATTACTACATAACATTTTTTAACTTCATGCAATACTCACCTGAGCTCCTTCTAGATCCAGCGTTGTGCACGAGAGCCTCGGCTGTCTTGGCTCTCTCTCTCTCCTCATTTGCTGAGATACAGCAGCCGGAGCTTATTGACTCCCACTGTTAATCACAGCCAGTGAGCCAATGGGGAAAGGGGGGGTGAGCCACGGTTCCATGTGTCTTATAGGTGTATAGAGTGGGGCTCGGGACCGAGCATGCACCAGTGCCCCCATAGCAAGGGGCTTGCTATTGGGGGCTTTGTCAAGGGAGAGGAGCCAGGCGTGCTGGCGGGGGACCCCAGACGAAGAGGATGGTGGCTGCTCTGTGCGAAAGCCCTGCATAGAGCAGGTAGGTATTACATGTTTGTTTTCTTTTATTTTTTTATTGTAGACTCAAATTTTATCTTAATTGTACGGTACAGGACACGGGCCTAGTATTTATAGACCTTGGGTGCATACCTTCAGGTGATTGGCTACAGTCTAAGCTTTCAAGGACATGCCCCCTGGGTGTCTACCCTATAATCCTACCTCACTTTGCCAGTCCCCAGGTTTTTTTTGCTAGTGTCCTAAGGTGATGGCCCTTCTTCCCTGCAAAGATATCACTCTTCTTAAAGCGGAGCTGCACCCAAAAGGGGAAGTTCAGCTTTAAGGACTCGTAGGGCAGTTTTTGTACCTGCTGACTTTTATTTTTTTTTTCACAGGAGACTGGAACTCCTCTTTAACTAGTTTATTATTTTATCTTCAGATTCTTCAATCTGCTCTCCAATCAGCTTCTTTACTGCCTTCTAATACCACAAGTAGAAGCAATGCAACCGGATAAACACAACCTTAGTTTTCTTAAACATATTGTTTGTTTTTCCTCAATCTGTTTGCAAAGTTTGTCACCTAGAGATCCTGCCACAAACGGCACTTCCTGTTTCAGGCTGAAAAGTTTTATCTGCTGCCTTGCAATTAGCTGCAGCATTTTTAAGCTTGCTGTGTACTCTCCTACTACCGGCTGTTGGGCTGCCTGTCAGATCTGCAGAAGACTTGTAGACCAGATAGGGAGCCCAACGGCCACTAAAGGAACAAACATGATGGGGATGCTTTCAAAAGAATGGCTCACATCTCCAGGTAGGAACACACAGCGAAGGTTGCTGGAAACAGAGATGAAGGTAAGTATTGGACCAAGTGGGCTACACTCGGAGAGTGGGGACTTGACTTTAAAGTGTTTGTTACCCTAAAAAAATAAAATGGATCCTGTTCCCTTAAAGCATGTTATACAGCACAGTGCTTGTGCTGTGTAATTTGTCCCCCCGTATCACCTCAAATACCTGGCTGATCCTGCCTGGCTATGCCCTCCCCCCTGTAAACTGACCACGGTTTATTATGGCTGCTGAGCCCTGACACCGTGGTCAGTTTTCGTGTCTCCATCATCCGCTGCTATCTGTAGCTCTCCTCGGTCTCCCTCCTCCCCTCCCTGCCTGTCAGCTCTCACTAGCGCCGCTCTGCTCCCCTCCCCGCTGCTATAGAACTATGTAATCTTTATACCATCACCATTGTTGGGTAACAACCTGTGTCCTAGTGCCTGTGCTTTATAGAAAAAAAAAAAACAAAAAACAGATTTCACAGCGCCTCCCGGCTCTCTCCTCCTCTCGTTTCCTCCTCATGGCTGATGTCAGTGCGAGTTCTCGGCCCCGCCCACTGGACTTGTCAGACTGGGTGAGGAGAGAGTCGGGAGGCGCTGTGAAATCCGGTAGAAATACGCTTTTTTTTCCTTTTTTTTTTTTTTTTTAAGCACAGGCACTAGGGCACAGGTTATCTAATAATTGGGATGGTATAAAGATCACATGGTGGCTTAACCACTTTAAAAAACAGCTCATGCAAAGGTACAGTTTTGCTACATGATGAAAGATGGTGTATTGAAACCCAAAAATGAAAATTTAAATAAATTGTAGCCAACCAATTCTTAGATGTTGTGACTGCACTTGTTTTTCTTTCTCACCTGGTGATTCTGCTGGTAACAGACACGGGTTGATTTTCTAAAACTGGAGAGCGGAAAATCCTGGTGCAGCTCTGCATGGTAGCCAATCGGCTTCTAACTTCAACGTGTTCACTTAAGCTACAACAAAGAAAACTGGAAGCTGATTGGCTACCATGCACAGCTGCACAGTATTTTGCACTCTCCAGTTTTAGTAAATCTACCCCCCCCCCCCCTCTTAAGATGACAGCGCTCACTCACCCTTATGCTTCAGGAGAACTGAAACAGGATAAGACTACAAGTTTACTTCCCTCTCCTCTTTATAGCATAGGGGTGTGAGGTTCCCCAGAGATCAATAGCTGAAAAAAATATCATTGATAACAGCGCAGACAGAGCACAGGGAATTGTCAGCTCACAAGATTTCTGACAGAAATAAGTGAAGTGAATGTGAACTCTAATAATGAACCTTTTTTGCTTCCCTTTTGGTTTGTTTAATATACCATTGAAAGTGTTTTGTTTGATGAAAACATTCTTGTTGATCCTGCCTGAGGTTTTGTAAGCTGATAACTTCCTATGCACTCTGCCTGCGCTGACTGTCATGTGTTACGATTGTTCCCAGAACTGCAGAAAACTTACACCCTATGTTATGTACAAAAAGAGAAGGTCAGTTGTTCTGTAGTCTTAAAACCTTTCCTATTCTGGGGTGACAGTGTTGCCCCTCCTTAACCACTTCACTACTGGGCCCTTTCGCCCCCTTCCTTCCCAGGCCAGTTTTCAACTTTCAGCGCTCTTGCACTTTCAATAAGAATTGCACGGTCATGCAACACTGTACCCAAATGAAATCTTTTCATCATTTTGTTCACACAAATAGAAATTATTCACAAATCAGTTTTTTTTATTTTTTGCGATATAAGTGACAAAAAAGAGCGGAAATGAAAAAAAACAAAAAAAAAACAATATTTTCTACTTTTGGTTTTAAAAGAAATCCAATAAAATCTAATTTTGTCATAACTTTAAGTCAAAATGTATTCTGCTACAGGTCTTTGGTAAAGTGTATAATTATTGATTTGTGTAATCACGAACATATGTACGCAATGATCACGGACATATATGTGCAGATGATCATTGGGACATATGATTTTACTGTTACATATGTGGGGGACAGGTGTTTTTACTGTGTGGGAACGTGTTTGGGGATACTGCGATTTTACATTGTGTGGGGACACTGGGCCGGTGATCAGTGTGTAAAGGGTGTAAAAAAATCAGCTCATACTCACTGATCACCGGCTGGCTTCAGCGATCTGCTTTCCTCTCCTCGCTGACAACTTCCGTGTGAGGAGAGGAGAGCCGATCGTCTAGCAACCGGCTTTCTATTTACATCACATGACGGCTATGATTGGACACAGCCGTCATGTGATCAGGAGGGCCAATCACAGAGCCCTCCTACCGATGGGAGATGCGCCGTGTCCAGGTGATACAAGCGCATCGGGATCACGCCGCTGCACAGACACGGCCCCCCTTCTGAGGGTCGTTCCTGAACGTCCACTCAGGAGGAAGCACCCACCCGGCCGTATATGTGCTGTGGGAGGTGGTTAAAAGGGACAATGAATAAGTGTTGTCATCAGGAAGTATGTTACTGGCAGGATCACTGGGTGAAAATTGCCAGAAAAAGAAAACAAATGCAGCCACCATATAAGTTGCATTGTATTAAACGTTTGTTTTTGGTTTTAGCTTTGCTTTAATAATTCGATACTGTGGGTGATAGAATATTGTTGTGCTTTGCACTAATCTGTTAGTTATGGCTTCTATTATAACTGTGTTTTTCTCTTATGTCCCTCAGCTTCTATGCAACGTTGGCCACAATGAAGAAAAATTAGGCTTTATGTATGAAGACATAATTATTTGGTAAGTACAAAATTGTTTAGTTCTATGTAAGCGCCATGTTAGATCGATTCTCTCTCTCTCTCTCTCTCTCTCTCTCTCTCTCTCTCTCTCTCTCTCTCTCTCTCTCTCTCTCTCTCTCCTCTCCCTCTCCCCTCTCCTCTCCCCTCTCTCCCCTCTCTCTCCCCTCTCTCCCCTCTCTCTCTCCCCTCTCTCTCTCCTCCCTCTCTCTCCCCTCTCTCTCCCCTCTCTCTCCCCTCTCTCTCCCCTCTCTCTCTCCCCTCTCTCTCTCTCTCTCTCTCTCCCCTCTCTCTCTTCTCTCTCTCCCCCCTCCCCCCTCTCTCTCTCTCTCCCCCTCCCCTCTCTCTCTCTCCCCTCTCTCTCTCTCTCTCTCTCTCTCCCCCTCCCCTCTCTCTCTCTCTCTCTCTCTCTCTCTCTCTCTCTCTCTCTCTCTCTCTCTCTCCCCCCCCCCCTCTCTCCCTCCCCTATCTCTCTCTCTCTCCCCTATCTCTCTCTCTGAAGGTTTTTTTTTTTTCATTCATATTGCAATGCTGTTAAAAACATCATGTTCACCCATTCATTATTGAATGGGGTTTGTGCTTGTAAAGCTTCACATACAGACTCATTGCACGTCATTATAGGTCAGTGAATTTTTATACTTTTAGCCAGTTCTAGTCCGAGCCGATTCTGACATTCCTCTCATAGTAGGTGAGGTTGAAAAAAGACACAAGTCCATCAAGTCCAACCCATGTGTGTGATTATTTGTCAGTATTACATTGTATATCCCTGCATGTTGCGGGCATTCAGGTGCTTATCTAATAGTTTCTTGAAATTATCGATGCCCCCCGCTGAGACCACCGCCTGTGGAAGGGAATTCCACATCCTTGCCGCTCTTACAGTGGTTCTGCGAGTGCACATAGCGTCATGTCTGGAGCAAACCAGGCACCACTCATCACCTGGCCAATACCATCCCTACAGTGAAGCATCGTGGTGGCAGCATCATGCTGTGGGGATGTTTTTTTTAGTGGCAGGAACTGGGAGACTAGTCATGATCGAGGGAAAGATGAATGCAGCAATTTACAGAGACATCCTTGATGAAAACCTGCTCCAGAGTGCTCTGGACCTCAGACTAGGGTGAAGGTTCATCTTCCAACAGGGCAACAACCCTAAGCACACAGCAAAGATAACAAAGGAGTGGCTACGGGACAACTCTGTGAATGTCCTTGAGTGGCCCAGACTTGAACCAGATTGAACATCTCTGGAGAGATCTGAAAATGGTTGTGCACAGACGCTCCCTATCCAACCTGATGGAGCTTGAGAGGTACTGCAAAGAAGAATGGGAGAAACTGCCCAAAAATAGGTGTGCTAAGTTTGTAACATCATACTCAAAAAGACTTGAGGCTGTAATTGGTGTCAAAGGTGCTTCAGCAAAGTATTGAGCAAAAGCAGTGAATACTTATGTACATGGGATTTTGCAAGTTTTCAAACAAACTTCTTTCACATTGTCATTATGGGGTATTGTTTGTAGAATTTTGAAGAAAATAATAAATCCGTTTTGAAACAAGGCTGTGGAAAAAGTGAAGAGCTGTGAATACTTTCCGGATGCACTGTAGGAGAGAAATGTCAGAATTGGCCTGGTTCGAACTGGTTAAACAACAATAGGGATCATCATTTTCCATGGGACCAATCCCTTGGATGTTTACCCACTGTTTAATCAGAAACCACAAAAATCACAATTTTTTTTTTTATTAACCAGCTCATCATTATCCCACTCACTCACATGTGACCAGATAAAAAAGCTCCAAACCAATGTTGCAGCCTTCACTATATCAGGGTCTTTGCCTTGGATTGCCAAAACAAAAACTGTGGACCATCTAAAACAAAAGAAAAAACAGGTCAGGGAAGCGCATGCTCTAGTAGTGCAATAAACTTTTTTGTAAGCAATGACACATAATGCACTCGTATGCTCCCAGAATGACAACAAGCTAATCACACAACTGTAAAAATCCACCTTCAGAACCCCTGGATGGCACTATATGTAATCTACTTGGTTAAATCGGAAGTAAACCCCTGGTCTATCTTCTTTTATCTCTGACCTCTGCCTGGGAGGGGGCTCTGTTTCCGGGAATCTTCCACGAGTTTGTTGACATCCATTTCCCTGCCAGAAAATACAATGGGTCACCTTAGGATCACCTCTCTAAATGTGCGTGGACTCAATATACCGGAGAAGCGCACGCAGCTTTTAGCTGACCTGCGCAGGGGCAAAACACATGTTGCTTTTTTGCAGGAGACGCACTTCCGTGCAGACTCTATCCCTAGGTTGACCAACGGGGCATTTCCTTTGGCATACCACAGTGTCTCTCCGATCTCCAAATCGAAGGGGGTCAGCATCATACTAGCCAGGTCGGTTCCATGGGTGTTTGGGGCACAGCGGGCAGACGCGCAGGGTCGTTTTCTTCTCCTAAAAGGAAGGGTGTCTGATGTGCGGGTCACTTTCGCAAACGTCTATTTCCCCAATGTGGACCATCCACAGTTCCTGCGCATGCTCCTCTCTGAGCTCTTGGAGTTTTCAGAGGGGATGCTTATTTTCGGCGGAGACCCTAATTTTGCTATGGATCCGGCCCTGGACGTCTCACGTGGAGCCTCACACCTGTCATACTCTCGCTTGAAACGTCTTAAGGCAGACCTCCATACCCTACACCTAGTTGACCCTTGGCGGTTGCTCCACAACCAAGATCGAGACTATACATTTTATTCCCAGGTGCACCACACCTATTCGCGGTTAGACTACCTGCTGATGTCACATAAAGATTTAAATAAAGTGGTTTCTACGTCCATAGATGTCATATCTTTCTCCGATCATGCACCAGTCCACTTGACACTCCATTTGGGGCCATTGACCCGGTCTCCCCCATCCTGGAGACTAAATGAAGCCCTGCTTCAATCAGAGGAAACCCGCTCAGAGATACTGAACGCGCTGCGGGAGTATTTTTCCATCAATGAAGGGTCAGTTCCTAACCCCCTTGTGGTTTGGGAGGCCCACAAGACAGTTGTAAGAGGCGCATTGATCAAAATAGGAGCCCGTCTCAAGCGCGATAGACATCGAAGCACGGAGGAACTCCTTGCTCTGATCCGTAAACTGGAGAGTGTACACAAGGCTAGTCTTGCTTGCGCAACCTTCCGGGACCTTCAGAAGGCCCGTGAGGAACTTTGTACACTTCTGTTTCATAAGACAAAACAGAAATTAGCATGGGCACGTCGTACTATGTTTGAATTCTCAAACAAACCCGGGTCACTTCTGGCCAGAGCTCTGCAGGGCCCTCGCACGAAAACCTATATCCCTCACATACAGACTTCCACGGGACAGAAGCTAAATACCTCTTCAGACATGGCTGAGGAGTTACGCTCTTTCTATACAGGTCTTTATAACCTAAACAGACCGCAATCTGTGAACTCCCCGACGGAGGGCAGCCATACCCCCCAGTCTTACTTAGCTGCCTCAGGCATGCCATCACTACCCGACAACGTAAGGGAGGAGCTGGAAGAACCCTTGACTCTTGCAGAATTGGCAGCGGCACTGGCCTCTTCGAAACCAAAAAAGGCTCCTGGCCCTGACGGTCTAACTCCAGTGTACTACAAAACTTTTTTCGACACAATATCAAAACCTTTGGTCTCTGCCCTTAACACCATCACGGAGGGAAACTCATTCCCAGTAGATACCTTAAGGGCCTATATTTCTCTTATCCCGAAGGAGGGTAAAGATCCGCTGCAATGTGGGAGTTATCGCCCAATTGCACTCCTGAACACGGACCTAAAACTTTTTGCCAAAATCCTGGCCAATAGACTGCTCCCTCACATACCGAGTCTTATTCACCGAGACCAGGCAGGCTTTGTGCCGCTACGAGAACCGCGGGATAACACCATCCGAGTTTTAAATTTGATACATGCGGCAAGGACTTCCAAACGGGCCCTTCTCCTGCTGTCAAACGACGCGGAGAAGGCCTTTGATCGTGTCGACTGGTCCTTTATTCGGGCTACCTTAGAACACATAGGCCTTCGTTCATCCATGCTACAGTGGATACTATCCTTGTATACGCACCCCACTGCATCGGTCAAGGTTAACGATACAAGATCGGACTTTTTTGGCATCCAAAATGGCACACGTCAGGGATGCCCCCTATCCCCCCTGATCTTTATCTTGTCCCTAGAATCCCTTCTGTGTATGATAAGGGCAAACCCAGAAATTGTGGGCTACCCGAAACCTTCGGGATCCCACAAGGTGGCCGCTTTTGCGGACGACCTTATCTTCTTTCTCACAGAACCACTTACTTCTCTCCCCAACCTACTTCGATCCCTTCAAGAATATGGTAATCTCTCTTCTTTTCAGATCAACCTAACCAAATCCTCCATTCTCAACATAACGGTAGGTAGAAGTGTTGTCCAAGGGTTACGTTCGGCCTTTCCATTGAGATGGGCAACCAAGCTTATACGATACCTAGGAGTCGACATTACCTCAGATCCTGCCGAATTATATTCGGCGAACTATGCCCCGCTACTCCTCCATCTCAAAACAGACCTCCTGCATTGGCACTCTCTGACGCTAACTTGGTTCGGCAGATGTAGTGCCCTCAAGATGACATTGCTGCCAAGAGTTTTATACCTGATGCAGGCACTTCCCATCCGATTACCTCCAGCTTTTTTCAAACGAATTGACTCCATGTTTCGGGCTTTTGTCTGGTCACATCGCAAACCACGAATCAGACTCCAACTTCTTTACCTGGCGAAAAGTAGGGGTGGGGTCGGCCTACCAGACATTAAGGCTTACTACAGGGCAGTCCACCTAACTAGGTTGGTGGACTGGCATTGTCATGCAGAGGCAAAGCACTGGGTCGCCATGGAGGTAGAGGACTCCGGGGGTACGGCCAAGAGCTGGCCTTGGATCACTACATCACTGCCTAGGGACCTTGCGAAGCATCCCACATTGGGCAGCACCCTGTCGGTGGTTAGAGATGCTTTTCGACGCTCCTCGGTGTCCCCGCAGCCTTCCCCCATGGTGCCGATTCTAGGCAATCCGGAATTCCCACCTGGGGTTCAGAGTCCGCAATTTAAGTGACTGGCAATGGGCACCAGACTTCGTCTACACGATTTCCTGGGGCCCAACGGTCAGCTTTCATCAGAAGCCGGGACATCAGTGACGGACCCCCCCTTTAGATTTCTGGAGTGGCCTACAGCTGCGTAATTACCTGCGCAGCTGCCTAAGGAAACCAGGCATTGCCCGCCAACTTACTGAACTGGAGCTTATCTGCCACCGTGGGGAACCAATACAACACTGTCTCTCACTGCTATATTCATCCCTAACCCAACCAGAGGAAGGGTACGTTCCCCCGTTTCTCACTAAATGGGAGGCGGAACTCGGAACCCAATTCACTGATGTGCAGAGACAAAAAATTCTCTACTTTGCTCAGAAATCCTCTATTGCCACTAGGGTACAGGAAACCTGTTACAAAATTGTGACACGTTGGTACAGGGTTCCTGCCGTTCTACATCGCTCCTTCCCTCAGGTCCCCAGCCTTTATTGGCGTTGTGGCGCTGAGGAGGGGACGATGTTACATATCTTCTGGACATGCACCAAGCTCACCCCATTCTGGCTTGAGGTTACCCGCACAATCGGACACCTGACCGCTGTCTCCCTGGAGGGGAATCCTGCAGCCTGTCTGCTCCATTTATCAGAACGACCCATTAAAAAATATAAGACCTCCCTCACCATCCAACTACTAAATGCCGCCAAGGCTTGCATTCCCCTTTGCTGGAGATCGGAGAGACCACCGGCGAAGTCCCTATGGTTTACTAAAGTGAACGAACTGAGGGACATGGAGGATCTTACTGCTATCTTGCACAATCGAGAGGAGACCTTTCGAGAGACCTGGAGACCCTGGCAGTACTTTATCTATACAGAAGCATATCTCCAGGAAATGGCACAATCTAATTGACTTAATGGGCTAGCATCATCTCCTAGGCAGAGGACACCACATCCCACTATATCATACTATCACACTTTAATCTATTCCCCCCCCCCTTTTTACTACCTCATCTTCGCAGTCTTTGCCCTCCTCTCTGTCCCCTCCCTTTTCTTTACCCTTCCCCTTCTTTTATCCTGGTTATATTCCTTTAATACCTCTGGGGATACCATTTCTCGTATTATGCATCCTCATTCATGGGTTTTTTGACCAGATATAGAGAAAATCCTAAAATAATTACTTCTCTACAGGTCCCTTGTCTGGGCTACATAGCTTTTTAGATCCCCATGTGCCCCAATTATATGTTAAAATATTTTCTATCACTGAGTGGCACGACCTGACATACATGGAAGTCCGTTTTAGGTCAAACAACTAAGCTCCCAGAGCACCCACAAGGTCTCATACATAGTCATTATTGTTATAACGGGGTATCACCCCCATAAGCCTTGAATATGGTGCTAATTAAGGTATCTAGATCTGCTGACCTTGTTTTTTGTACTATTGTTTACATTTTTTCCTCATGTTTGACTTTGACACTGCACTAATATCGGATGTGTAACTGGTTGTATATACTTATAGGGCGTACACACGGTTGGACTTTGTTCGGACATTCCGACAACAAAGTCCTAGGATTTTTTCCGACGGATGTTGGCTCAAACTTGTCTTGCATACACACGGTCACACAAAGTTGTCGGAAAATCTGATCGTTCTGAATGCGGTGACGTAAAACACGTACGTCGGGACTATAAACGGGGCAGTGGCCAATAGCTTTCATCTCTTTATTTATTCTGAGCATGCGTGGCACTTTGTCCGTCGGATTTGTGTACACACGATCGGAATTTCCGACAACGGATTTTGTTGTCGGAAAATTTTATCTCCTGTTCTCCAACTTTGTGTGTCGGAAAATCCGATGGAAAATGTCCGATGGCGCCCACACACGGTCGGAATTTCCGACAACACGCTCCGATCGGACATTTTCCATCGGAAAATCCGGCCGTGTGTACGGGGCATTAGTGTGAAAAATAAAGAATTTAAAAAAAAAAAAAATCAGAAGTAAACCCAGATTTACCAGTTTTTAAAAAAAAACTTTAAATTTTCGGCACATGACATGGAATATAACGGTCACTTTGGATGTACTGTTAACCAAACTGTCAAACCATCCAATGGCTGTTGTCATAACTGATCACATGTGCAGCATCATGGCAGTTGAAGATTAAACCGAGGCTAAGATGGCAGCTTCCTTGGCTAAAAACAATCGGAGGTTTTACTTCCACTTTAAAGGCCCCTCTCCTAATCTCTGTGTGTTAGGAAGAAAGTGAAGAGGCAGCAGCCGGCCACAATAGCAGCCTGGAGGTCCGGTAATTGTTCAGTAGAGCAGGGTGCACCCAAAGGGGGCTGTATGGGTTGCCATAGGTTTGAGGTTGCGAGCTACATTAGACGGCTCCATGGGCCACGGGTTGAGCATGCCTGCTTTTAATGAATTTTAATGCACAAAATAATACCCAATTGTTTGGTAAAATATAAAAGATGATGTTATGCCAAGTAAATAGATACCTAACGGGATGCTTTCAAATTGTGTACACCTGTAGAATGGTGCCAAAATGCGCTACCTACAAAATCTCCATAGGTGAGGCTTTACCTGCCCTTACAGGTTACTAGTTTAGAGTTACACGGGAGGTCTGGTGCTAAGATCATTGCTCTTCCTCTGACGTTCATGGCAATTCACATGTGCTGCGATCGCTGTTTACATATGCGTGCACGACTTACATGCATTATTACATTTGCATATGAGCACAAGGGGATGGCGCGCTTTAAACATTTTTTAAAACGTTATTTCATTTATTTTTATTTTTTTACATTCTACCTTTAATTTTTTTTTGGGATCGGCTTTATTGCTATCACAAGGGATGAGCAACAAGACTTTAAAATGTGTGATCAGTTTTAAAAAAATGATTTGACAGGTTGTAAATCTAAAGTAGGGGTCTCCGAACATTCTAAACAAAGGGCCAGTTTACTATCCCTCAGACTTTAGGAGGGCCGGACTAAGGCCAGTGGAAGTATAAAATGTCTCAGGAGTAAAAAAAAAAAAAAAAAAAAAAGCACCTGTGGTCACTAGGAGGAGGAATAGTGCCCCTTCGTTGGTTATTAGAGAAATAGTGCCCCATCATGGGTGTCAGTGGGAGGAATAGTGCCTCATTATTGGTGTCAATGGAAAGAATAATGTCTCATCATTTGTGTCGATGGAAGGAATAGTGCCCCATCATTGGTGTCAGTGGGAGGAATAGTGCCCCATCATTGGTGTCAGTGGGAGGAATAGTGCCCCATCATTGGTGTCAGTGGGAGGAATAGTGCCCCATCATTGGTGTCAGTGGGAGGAATAGTGCTCCATCATTGGTGTCAGTGGGAGGAATAGTGCCCCAACATTGGTGTCAGTGGGAGGAATTAGGGCTGCAACTAACGATTATTTTCATAATTGATTAGTTGGCCGATTATTGTTTAGCTTAATTGGATAATAACCTTAAAAAAAGTGTGGTGTATAATTTAATATGTGAAGTTTTAAAAAAAAGGCAATTTATTCTTCAAAATCTATATGCAGTGGTAAATATAAATAATCAACTCTATGATTAGGGAGCAAAATCTCTAATCCACTCTGAGAATAACAGACAGAAGAGATATACTGTATATACTATTGGAGGTTGAATCTGGTAAAGGTCATCAGACTCAGAGATCACATTTTTTATTTAGACCCCATTCACACTGGGGCGCATGTAATGTGCCCTGCTCCCACGTAGTGTGCCCTGCCTCCTTGAAATGTGCCCTGCCCCCACGTAATGTGACTTGCCTCCATGTGAAAGTTTACTTTAAATGTAATTATAATGCCTTCTATTACCTCCAGTCTATCAGCCTCCACCTTCTCCGGGTTCAGATGCTGATCTTCCCTGCACAGTCTTTAAAGTCATTTTTTTTAAAACAAACATGGTATACTTACCTGCTCTGTGTAATGGTTTTGCACAGAGCAGCCCCGATTCTTCTCTTCTGGGGTCCCCCACCGATGCCTCTGGCTCCTCCTGCCTTTAGAGTGCCCCTATAGCAAGCTGCAAATTATAGTATAGCGTGCCCCTATAGCAAGGTAAAAAAAAGTCTGCTTTTAGACCCACTCACTTCCTACCCAGGACTACATGTTCCATGAGGCATTGCTCCTCACACATTCACAAGTTCTCAGGCACTTCCTGACATGTATGGACAGTGTACTGAGCTGTATGTGTGCTGCACTGTATTTCCTGATATGTAATCAAATAATGCATTCTGTATGCAGGCCAAATAATCGGCTGGCTGATTAATCGATTATGAAAATAGTTGACAACTATTTTCATAATCGATTAGTTGTCGATTAATCGATTAGTTTCAGCCCTAGAAGGAATAGTGCCCCATCATTGGTGTCAGTAGGAGCAATAGTGCCCCATCATTGGTGTCAGTAGAAGCAATAGTGCCCCATCATTGGTGTCAGTAGAAGGAATAGTGCCCCATCATTGGTGTCAGTAGAAGGAATAGTACCCCATCATTGGTGTCAGTAGGAGGAATAGTGCCCCATCATTGGTGTCAGTAGAAGGAATAGTACCCCATCATTGGTGTCAGTAGGAGGAATAGTGCCCCATCATTGGTGCCAGTAGAAGGAATAGTACCCCATCATTGGTGTCAGTAGGAGGAATAGTGCCCCATCATTGGTGTCAGTAGAAGGAATAGTACCCCATCATTGGTGTCAGTAGGAGGAATAGTGCCCCATCATTGGTGTCAGTAGGAGGAATAGTGCCCCGTCATTGGTGTCAGTAGGAGGAATAGTGCCCCATCATTGGTGTCAGTAGGAGGAATAGTGCCCCATCATTGGTGTCAGTAGGAGGAATAGTGCCCCGTCATTGGTGTCAGTAGGAGGAATAGTGCCCCGTCATTGGTGTCAGGATGAGGAATAGTGCCCCATCATTGGTGTCAGTAGGAGGAATAGTGCCCCATCATTGGTGTCAGTAGGAGAAATAGTGCCCCATCATTGGTGTCAGTAGGAGGAATAGTGCCCCATCATTGGTGTCAGTAGGAGAAATAGTGCCCCATCATTGGTGTCAGTAGGAGGAATAGTGCCCCATCATTGGTGTCAGTAGGAGGAATAGTGCCCCATCATTGGTGTCAGTAGGAGGAATAGTGCCCCATCATTGGTGTCAGTAAGAGGAATAGTGCCCCATCATTGGTGGCTGAGGAAAGAATTCATTGCAGCGTTAATTTTGACGTTAAATTTCAATTTCGTTTTAGTCAGTCTTTTGACTAAAATGCCATTTTAATTTTAGTCATCTGAATTGTTTTAGTCATAATTTAGTCAACTAAAATATTTTTTTTGGTCGACTAAATGAACACTGCTTCATTGTTGGTGTCAGTAGGAGGAATATGAGAGGAATCGCACCTCAAGGGCCGGATAAAGGCAAGCAAAGGGCCGCAGTTTGGGGACCACTTCTCTAAATGATGAATGTGCTGATAGATGTAACTCATTTTTTAAATGTGGACAGATGTGTGAAGAATCGCTGAAGTTAACACTATTATTCATTTTACTTTTCCAGCTTGCGATTAGCTTTGTTAAATGAAGCGAAAGAAGTGCGAGCAGCCGGCCTCCGCGCCCTCCGCTATCTTATTCGAGATTCCAGTATTTTACAGAAGGTGCTAACTTTAAAAGTAGATTACTTAATAGCCAGGTAAGTGACATCCTGACTTGGTTTGAAGTGTCTGTGAACTATTTCTGGTTCACTTTGGGGGAACTGCGCTTCAGTATTGAAAAAGTAAAGCTCCGCTAGAATAATATTTGGTCGCTGCAGTAAAGGGAAAGCGGCTTTATACTGGAGTTGTAATTTGTGATAAAAAAAAATGAAGATTTGTTATGTTTTAGGGAACATTTAGCAATGTCAATTGTGCTCAAGCAGAACCCTGATAAATTTACCTTTTGGTCTTTTTAAAGAGGAAGTAAACCTTCCTGTATACCCTGTTCCTATAGATAAGCCTAGAATAAGGCTTACCTATAGGTATTGTAAATATCTCCTAAATGTGCGCCGTTTAGGAGATATTTACTGTATACTGCGCTGATGATGTCATCGGCGCATGCACTCTGAAGGAACGGCGATGCATCCTAGCACATTATGCCTTTACTTTTCCAGGGAAAAAAATAAATATTAATATTAAATAATATAATCTTTAATATCTACTGAAAGATAGCAGTGCTTTTCCTGGTATGTGAGGGCAGCATGTCAGCAAGTTGTTAACCTCTTGACCTCTGGAAGATTTAACCCCCCCCCCCTTCGTGACCAGGCCATTTTTTTGCGATACGGCACTGCGCTATTTTAACGTACAATTGCGCAGTCGTGCAGTGCTGTACCCAAATAAAATGTATGTCCTTTTTTGCCCCACAAATAGAGCTTTCTTTTGGTGGTATTTGATCACCTCTGCGGTTTGTATTTTTTGTGCGCTAAACCTAAAAAGACCGACAATTTTGAAAAAAAAAACAAAAAAAAAAACATTTTTTACTTTCTGCTATAAAATATATCCAATAAAAAAAATGTAAAAAAAAAAATCTAACTTCATCCATCTGGGCCAATATGTATTCTTGGTAATTTTTGGTAAAAATAAGCTTATATTGATTGGTTTGCGCAAACGTTATAGTGTCTACAAACTATGGAATATTTTTATTTATTCATCTACTAGTAATGGCATCGATCAGTGGCTTATAGTGTGACTGCGATATTGTGGCGGACAAATCGGACACTTAACTGACACTTTTGACACTTTTTGGGTACCAGTGACACTAATACAGTGATCAGTGCTAAAAAAAATATGCACTGTCACTGTACTAATGACACTGGCTTGGAAGGGGTTAACATCAGGGGAGATCAAAGGGTTAACTGTGTGCCTAGCCTGTGCTTACTCACTGTGGGGGAGGTGCTTTGACTAGGGGAAGGCAAAGATCCATCTTCCTGCTTTGCAGGAACACAGGATCAATACCGTCCCTTCTGACAGAACTGCAATCTGCCTTGTTTACATAGGCAGATTATCTTTCTGCCTGTGTAATTGGCGGGTGCTGGTGGACATCAAGTCCACAGACATTGAGTAGGTCGCGCCCCAGACCCAGAAGTGTCAGATCACGTACGCAATCTGGTGCAGAGTGGCCACCCTGCCGCAGTACGGTGGGCAGTCTGCAAGTGGTTAAGTAAAGTCAGAAATTTAAAAAGCTATTTTTACATCTCACAATTGTTGTGGATTTTTAAGGCTTGTGAGACAGCTGTGTCTGTGGTATGCGGCAATGGCGGTATAAAAAAAAACGTTAAATTATAACTTAAAGTAATCAATTCCCTGATTCCTCTTCCCTTGTGAACTATTGTTGCAAAATATGGTACTGGGATAGAATCAGCAGGCTAAATGGATGCAGTGAAAAGATTATTGTGTAGGTAGTTGATTATATTTAGGGTAACGCATAGTATTTTTGTATGTTTTTTGTATGTTTTCTTTATTATGGTCAAAAAAATAGTCAGGTAAATTTAAACCATTATGTGTAAAAATCATACGTATTCTTATATCCAACCAGTAGATGACGCTTTGGGCTTTCACAAATTTCTTTTACCTCCTGTTGTAAAAACCTGTTTATCGAGTTCAGTAGCTCAGGTACAATGAGTTGGAGCACTGACTCCTCCCTCTCATGCGCGTTTTCTTTCGATAACCCATAAGACTCAGAATTTCCGTATAAACTGTGATTTTGACTGTTTATCCTCATGATAATCATGCGTTTGTTTTGCCTTTTAGGTGCGTAGATATACAGCAAAGCAATGAAGTAGAGAGGACGCAAGCACTTCGACTTGTCAGAAAGGTACAGTACATACCTAATTATTTCTTTTACGTTCATTTAGGCTACTTTCACACTAGGGCGGGGTAAAGTGCCTCTAGTTTTAGCAGCGCTTTACCGTAGATTTAGCTGTGCTTTTCAAACCACTAGCAGGCTGCTTCTAACTCCCGCTAGCGGCTGAAAAAAGGGTTAAAATCTCCCATGTTGCAGCGCTGCCGAAACGCTTTGCGTTCATTTCAGTGGGCAGGGCGTTTAGGAAACGGTGTATACATTGTTCCCAAACCGCCCCAAAGATGCTGCTTGCAGGACTTTTTTTTTTTTTCCCCCATCCCACAAGCGCACCATGCCAGTGTGAAAGCACTCAGGCTTTCACACTGGGGAGGCATGAGAGGCACTTTTCAGGCACTTTTCAGGCACTTTACAGGTGCTATTTTTAGCGCTAAAATGCCTGAAAAGCACCGCAGTGTGAAAGGGGTCTAACTGTCCATTTTGTTAATTGACAAAAATAAACTGATAACACTTCTATTTCTGAAAGCATTCTTAATTTACACTTTTAATTTAACACTCTTGCACAGTAGTGTATGTATGTATAATATATATATATATATATATTATTTTTTTTTTTTTTTTTTTTTCATGTAACCATTTAATTGCATAAGCAGAATTTTCTTTTAAAATTGTGAGTTCTAGAAATCTTATTCCCATTGAACACCACTAGCTGTATATGTGTATGTGTGTGTGTGTGTGTGTGTGTATATATATATATATATATATATATATATATATATATATATATATATATATATATATGTATGTGTGTGTGTGTGTGTGTGTGTGTGTATATATAGAGAGAGAGAGAGATCTATACATATAAACATGATTTTCCCTTTCGATTCTGCAGTTTAGTTTATTGATGTTTTACCTCCATGGCTTAACACTATAAATCTCTTCTAGTTTTCTGGGGCAGATCTTATCTTTCATTTGGTGTGTATGACATGCTTGCTGTACCCATTTTGAAAGCGGAGGATAATGTTGTTGAGGCCTGTGTGTAATCTGTTGCTTTGGATGTGGGAAATTCAGTCAGCGTGCTTCATCAGTGCAGCATGTCTGGAACTCGACAAACATTCTTTGTTTCATACATATGTACCAAAACAGAACTTGCTTTGGTTGCACATCTACAGTCATCTGTTGACTATATAAACACAGTCTGTACTGCTGCCATTCTGTATGCGTGTACACGTCCTCATATGACCTCTGCTCTCGGTCCATTAGATCAGGCAAATTCTTGGGGTGGGATGTAAAGCTGAACCCAAGTTTGATGCATAAGTAATGCATTCTCCAGCAGCAGCTAGAGCCCCTTGTTTCCTATAGCTACACATGTATTGCCACTCTTGCTGTTGTAGTCAGCACTCTATGATTAGCACTTTCCATTTTTACTGTGTCCTAAATTTTTCTTTAGACAGCCTATATGTATGTATAATGTTTATTTTTCTTCTAGGTTTGAATATTAGTAGTGGTAGTAGAATTACCTGTATCTTCATTATTTTTGCTGTCACTAACTTATTAGTCATAGTGCTGTTTCCTATTTTGTTTTTTTATCGTTGGTCACATTTTTAAATACATTTTGCTCTGGCCTGATCTAGGGTCCATAGAGTAAGCCTGCTCCTTCTTTTTTTTTTTTTTTTTTTTTTTTTTAAGTTGCTAAACTGCCCTGCCCTCTGCTGCCTTCAGTCAATGAATTTTCTCTCCATACTAATGGGACAGTAATGGGGTGCAAGGAGGGGCAGGCCCACATTTAACTTTACCAGAGGTAGAGAAGGTTAGCATATTAGAGTACCCCAGGTCTTGTGGCATCCAGGGGAACTTGTGAAGATTTGTACAGTTTTTTTAATTTATTTTCAGACAACTCTAGTTGTCAGACAGCTAGTTTAGTAACTTCTAAAAATAACAGGTGTACTATTAAAGTGATTCTAAAGGTAAGTTTGTATAAAAAAAAAAAAAAAACATGTAATACCTGCTCTGCAATGGTTTTGCACAGAGCAGCCCTTATCCTCTTCTTTTTGGGGTTCCTGCCAGCGGCCCTGGCTCCTCCCCCCTGCCGAGTGCCCCCAATACCAAGCCTTTTGCTAAGCTTGCTCCCGAGCCGCGCTCTGGGTGTCCATTCACACACAACGTAACTCGGCCCCGCCCCCAGCTCCCTCCTCATTGGCTTGCTGGCTGTGATTGACTTCAGCAGAAGCCAATTACTCCCACTGCTGTGTGAGCCAGTGAGCAGAGAGAGACGTGGGGGAGAACCTCTGCTCTCATGCACATCACAGGATTGAGATGGGGCTCAGGTAAGTATAGGAGTGGGGGGTGGGGGGGGGGGGCTGCACCCAGAAGCTTGTTTACCTTCATGCATAGAATGCACAAAGGTAAAAACCTTGAGCTTTTAGAACCACATTAAGGCCTCTTGCACACTGCAGCTTGAAAAAGCTCAGTACAGCGTTTTTTTTTTATTACTGAGCTAAAATGTAGCCCATTATTTACAATGTGCCTGTGCACACACGTGCATAAGTTAGCACAAAGTTTTCCTCAGTAAAAAAATAAATAAAAATCTCAATAATAATCCAATCGTTCAAGGCAACCTAATGTTAGCAGGTTTTATGTTTTGAAGTGGTGTTAAAAGCAAACATTTATTAGATTGCAGCTTACCATTACTTAGATGTGATGGCTGTATTAGTTTTCTTTTTTTTTTAGTTTTTTTTTTTTTTTCATCTGGTGATCCAGCCAGTTCCTAGCATACCATTTGCCGTCCCCTTTTCATAACTCCTCTGTGAAGTAATTCTTCCATAGAGATACAGTTGGAGTGTACTTGAGTAAGCACTGAATGCTAATCTGGCTTGACATCAACTAATCTGTGTTCCCAAGGCTGCTGACAACTGTGCTTATGTAATCATTTGCTTGTGTTTTGCAGATGATTACTGTGAATGCTTCCTTATTCCCTAGTTCTCTAACCAATTCCTTGATAGCAGTTGGAAATGATGGCCTTCAAGAGAGGGACAGAATGGTTCGGGCCTGTATCGCAATCATCTGTGAACTAGGTAAGGTCAATGGTCTCCCGAAAAGAAGAAGAGGAGCCAACACAACTCCCACTTTCTGAAATCCACTACATGCACAGCTATCGCCATGTTTTTTTTTTTTTTTTTCTGGAATAACAGGTTTTACATTCAAATTTAAAGGAAATGCTATTGTGATTATTAAAAATCAAATTGCAGCAATCCTCAATAGCCCATCCACATACAGGGAATGGCATGGGAGCAAGAAAGGGGGAAGGTAAGGCTTGAGAATCAACACACTTCCCCAAATTTAGAATATCTCACAGTAGTCAATACACCCACACTTTACGTTTGTAAACTATTTACCAATAACTGCAAAAAAAAAAAAAAAAAAATTCCTGTGATGTCATCCTTTCACTCTAAAGCTTTTTGCTACCTCTGGGCACCAGGAGGATCCTCTGGTGTGCAACGCATGTCATTTCCGGAAACTACATGTCCCGTGTAGCTTCTGGGCGATTTTGTGGACAGTGAACAGGCAAGTATGAAATACTGTGTTTTGTGATCACCACCCACAGTTTATAGCAGCATAATGCAGAGACTGAGCGAGATTATATTCTAATTGTACCCATTCAGTCCTGCCTAGCAATCAGCATTGTTTACATACCTGACATCTCTGCAACTACTGTGGGAGTCAGAACTACAAACGGTCAATTTGTGGATATTGCAGCAACAGTTGCTTGTAGGCTTCCAAACTTCAGCTCATACCTGATTTGTCAATCTCTACCTTTAATGCCTCTTTAAATCGTTGGCTCAAACTATTTACTGCGCTTGCTAGGCGTGCTTTATTAACTATATGTAGCCTAAGCTACATACACTATACCGGTAGTGAGATGGGGTGTTTCTGTCCCACTCCTGAAACAAAATGGAGTCAGGCTGAGTGGCGCTCAGACGTTCATGGGAATATTTGTATTCTATTAATAAGTACAAAGCTTTCTCTGAAAGGTTAAGATGGAGATTATGATGTCCCCTGCCCACCTCTCTGCTTCAGACAATCAGAGGAAGATTTATATTCATTCATAGAATACAAAGCTTCCTGTGAATGGCAGATTGTCACTCAGTCCGACTCCATTTTGTTCTGGGAGTGGGAAGTTCCCATCCCACTGCCGGAGCACAGCACTGCATACTGTGTATGTAACTGAGGCTACAAAGCGTTCCTACAGCGCACCCAGCAAGCACACCTGTTAGTGCAGTAAATAGTTGTTTGGACCAAACTATTTAAATGGACGTTAAACGTGGAGATCTGCTTTAAACAGAGCAAATACCTGAATTTGACCAGGTGTTACCCTCTTGCAATCGCTGTACAGCAGAGCTCAGAAAATGAAGCTGCACATGTCACCTGTCAGTTTTACTGCAGTGCTCAGGTACTAACAAGGGACATGCTGATAGGAGGAGAAAGCAGAGTTAACGATTAGCTCATCAGTCTGCTACTTCCTCTTTTTACTCTTCAATATCACGGTACGGGAGGGACAAGTAAAGCCTCCTTACGTGTACTTCATCTGTCTATTTAGTTGTTGCCTTGTATTTCAGCTTAAAAACAAATTTTCCTTTCCAAAGATGTTTATGCGCTTCTATTTAGTTATATCATGGTTAAAGCCAAATCATCATGGTTAAAGCCATATCATCATGGTTAAAGCCATATCATCATGGTTAAAGCCATATCATGGTTAAAGCCATATCAGGGCTAAAGCTATATCAGGGCTAAAGCCATATCAGGGCTAAAGCCATATCAGGGCTAAAGCCATATCATGGTTAAAGCCATATCATGGTTAAAGCTTTAGGTTAACAGGATGTTCTGTGTTAAAATGGCATTGACCCCTGCCTTTGCTCATATGTTTTTGTATATTTCTTGTTTGCAATTTGTCAGTCACCTAATTATTTATATTGGCTTTCAGTGAGGCACTATTTACCCGTAGATGATTCCTGTTACAATTCAATTTTTTTGTTCTTGATCCAGCACTTCAGAACCCAGAAGTTGTGGCGCTTAGAGGTGGTCTCAGTACTATCCTGAAAAATGTGATTGACTGCCAGTTAAGCCGAATAAATGAGGCTCTCATCACCACCGTCCTGCACCTTCTCAATCATCCAAAGACGCGACAATATGTGCGCGCTGATGTTGAATTAGAGGTAGGTGCCACTTTCTTTATGTACTGACTTTGTATTCAGCTTCTCAAGGAATACCAATAGTTACTACTAGGTAGGAGCAATAATTAGTAACTTGTGAAAAAGAACACTCCCCTAATGGAGTAAACTGCAACCAGGCAAGTGTACTTCTGCCAGTTTCTAGATGGTTGTTTTATTTTAATGGTCTATCCTTTTCCTACACTATTATGATGGACTCTTGTATTGCCTACAAAATTTTATAATTTTAATCTATTTAAGCCTTGGATCTGTTTTGGTTTCTGCCTTGCCGTTTGGAGTCATTTATCAAGTAACCCTATTAAATTGTCAGTGAGGACGACTGACTGAATCATGCAGTACGTCTGATTTGTAAAGTGATTGTAAAGTCTTGTTTATTTTTCTATAAAAATAACAAACATGTTATACTTGCCTGCTCTGTGCAGTGGATTTGCACATCGCACACCCTCCTCTTCTCGGGTCCCTCTTCGGTGCTCCTGGCCCCTCCCTCCTGTTGAGTGCCCCCACAGAAAGCAGCTTGCTCTGGGGGCACCAGAGCCGAGTCACAGCCGCCACAGCCGGGCACCCACGACTAGAGTATTGGCGCCTCGGAAAAGAGGGGGAGAGGAGCGGGGCCCGCATCGCTGGACCGTAGGACAGGTGAGTGTCTGATTATTAAGACCCCTTTCACACTGGAGGCGTTTTTCAGACGCTTTAGCGCTAAAATTAGCATCTGTAAAGCTCCTGAAAATGCCTCATCTGCAATCCCACTTCTGGCAGGACATCAAAAAAAGTCCTGCAAGCAGCTTCTTTGAGGCACTTCAGGAGCGATGTAGCGCCCCTGCCGCCTGAATAAAGGGTTAAAAGCGCCCCTGGAGTGTTTTCACCACTCCTAAAGCTCTGCAAAGAAGCTGCTTGCAGGACTTTTTTTGACATCCTGCCAGCGCAGAGTGCTTTCACACTGGGATTGCAGATGAGGCTTTTTTCAGGTGCTTTACAGGCGCTAATTTTAGCGCTAAAGCGCCTGAAAAATGCCTCCAGTGTGAAAGGGGCCTTAAGCACCGCTAAAACTAGCTGGCGCTTGACTGCCGACGCCCGGGCGCTGGCAGTGTGAAAGGGCTCAAAAAGTTTTCTTAGCTGCTGACTTTTAAATATGTGGAACTCCGCTTTAAAGAGAATGCTGCATTTACCAGCTATTCTTGCATAAACTGTTCACCTTACAAAACGCTCTAATTCTTGTTTATTTTTGTTTTAGCAAATCTTAGCGCCATACACAGACTTTCACTACAGGCACAATCCAGACACAGCGGAAGGACAGCTCAAGTAAGTGCATATAGTTTCTCTTACTCAATGATCATGTTTGTAAAGCATTATATTATGCTGCATTTATGCAGAGTTCGCTGGACAGTTCCCACCTATCACTGTCCTTGTGGAGCTGACAGTTCAGTGTCCTTATTATAGACATACACAGTTTGGGTAGAAACCATCAGATGGGGAAGGTGGAGGAAACCCTCACTAACATGGGAACAAATAAGTAATGCCTTCTTTAGGACTGTGATGACCTGGCATGATGATTCTAAATCGGACCTTGTATAAAGAAATCATAATAAAAATAACAATTGCATTAGTTTTATGTTGATTGTGTGTCATAAATGATTTAAGCACCTTTTTTTTGCAGATTACTGTCTTGCTGCTGCAATTTGGATGGGTTTTTCAGCTATAAACCTGCTAAGCCAGTGCTGACTCTTTTAAAGGATAAGTTCACCTTTTAACAAAAAATAATAAATGCATATTTTTTTGCAGGTAAAAAAAAAAAGTGCATTTATTATTTTTTGTTTTAGAAGCCTGGAAAGCATTGTGGTCAACTGTGTGTCTGTGTCCACTCTGCAGAAACCAAGGATGTGTCATTTGCCTGCTCTGCTCTGATCAGCAGAGGATCTGTGAGCTGATCAAAACGGAATCTGCCCCATGTGAAAGGGGCCTTGGTTGGTGTTCAGTTCAATTCCTCAGCCAGTGGACACTGTTAGGGGCACAAGTAAACCTGTCACTAGCCAAGGTAATTAAAGTATGCATGTGATGGAAAAGAGTACATGTGTCAGCATAATAAAATCCTCAGAATTTCCAGAGAAAAAAACTGCCTATAGGCAGCAAAACCTGTATATAAATCTCAACTTTACCTGTAAAAGTCAAGTGGCTTTAAAGTTAATACTCCAGGCAAACGGCTAAATACACAAACAAACTACATATATGAGAGCTGTTTTACCAAAAGAGTTATTTTACTAAAATTGGAGAGTGCAAAATCTAGTGCAGTTCTACATAGAAACCAATCAGCGTCTTGGTTTTTCTGTCAAAGCTTAATTGAACAAGCTGAAGTTAGAAGGCTGATTGGCTACCATGCACAGCTGCACCAGATTTTGCACTCTCCAGTTTTAGTAAATCAATCCCCACAGGGTTTGTAGTTATGTGCAAACCCCCAAGCCGCCGTTAAACTTACCTGAGACCTGTGTTTCCCACGACGGGAATGAGCACACCAGCTTCGGCGGTGTCTCATGTCCTGATTGGATGGATTGATAGCAGCACAGTCATTGGCTCCTGCTGCTGTCAAATCCAATGACGTGGGTGCCGGGAGCGGAGCTGAATCCTGCTTTCTGTGTTCATAGACACAGAAGCAGGACAGGGGAGCATGCCTGCAAGGGTGTCCAGGAAGCACGCTTATCTGATGGAGCACTCGAGTAGAGGAGGAGCCGTGAGCACCGCTGAGGGACCCCAGAAAAGGAGGATCGGGGCCACTCTGCAAAACCAATTGCACAGCAGAGGTAAATATGACTTTTTTTTTAACCCTTTCACTGCCAGGTCCGTACACCGTATGGACCTCATGTCTCCCTCTCTTATAAACTTATGGTCACTTTAATGACCACAAGCTTATATCAGAATTATTCAGCAGACTCTGCTGAACAATTATATAACTCTGATCAGCGGATTACAACCCACTGATCAGAGTTATTAACCCTAATGTGTCTGCCTCCCCAGCCATGCCGCTGCCACCCTGTCCCCTGCCTCTCTACCTCCTGCCGCTAACGTCCACTTATAACTACTTCCCCCACTCTCCTCTCTTATCCCCTTCACCCCCCTTCTTCTCCCCCAACACTAATTCCCCCCCGCTTCCTGCAGCCACCATCATTAGCCAGCATCCCTCCTCTGCTGCTCCCGCCGGCTTCAGGTGCTGCTTGCGGGGGGGGGTCCAGATGTGTCCCCCTAATACCGCTGATCACCCCCTGAAATGCCCCTGCACCCCCGATCCATGGCCGCTCCGGCATCCCTCCTTCCCTCCCTCCCTCTGCCTGCAGCTTCTCCCTGCACAGGTCTCCGTGATCTGTCAGCTTGGAGAGCGCGGCGGGGGTTGAAGTTGTGGCTTGGTATACATGTGTATAGCAAACCCCCCCATTCAGTGGATATAGGCAGCGATCACTGCTATATCCACTGACAGCTGATCATTGTAACCGCTAGTGTTACAATGTATCAGACTGTCATTTCATGAATGAATGAAATCTCTATTTCATTCATTTATGTAAAGTGCTACAGAGAAAGGGACTATCTTCAGTCCCTTTCTGTATCTCAAAAAAAGATATACGGGGGTCTGTTCAGACTTCTAATATCTCACCAAAGAACCCCCCCCCCCCCCCCCCCCCAAAAAAAAACCCCAAAAAACGTGAAGTAAAAAAAAAACAAACAAAACACAAACATAACACAAACATAGTAAGACCCCTAGGTCCACCCCCACCTCTCCACGATGACAGTCGCCACCATAGACCCCCCGCACTCATCCCACCATGGTGACACCCCCATCCCCAACCCCCCCCCCCCCCCCCAAAGACAATAGCCAATATTACTTTGCTATTGTCACAAGTGGGCGGGTTCGGGGTGCAATGCTCTGCGCCTTGAGACCAACCTTTTAACCTTTTTCAAGCCAATTAGAGCCTCAGGCTCTAATCATGTGGCTTGAAAAAAAAAAATCATACAAATACGCTCCTGGTAAGACCCCTTGCACATGGAGCGAACCCTGTCAAGCAGATTTGCCTGCTCAGTGGGGGATCTGTCTGCTGATCCCCGCTGAGCAGGTAGATGACCGCTCCGTGTGCGCTCCGCTGATGCTGAGCGGACACAGACAAAGCACGCTATTCTGTATGGTTCGGTCAGATGGAAATGGACCACCTGTCTATTTCCATCCAATCCAATCTGCTAGATGGGTGGGGAATAGAATCCCCATCTGTCTGTTTTTAGCGGACTGGACTGGATCAGATGCAAGCGGGTGCAAACAGACATGTCCATTTACATCAGCCTCTCCATAGAGAACAATAGGTGGTCCGATTGGGCCCGCCTGGAAAAACGGACAGGCAGACCCAATCAATCTGCTTGTGTGAAAGGGGCTTAAGCCCTTGTTCACAGAGGGCATACACAGCCTACCTTTACGGGGATGCACAGGTGTTCCGTGCATCTCTGCAGACAGTCCCACTGATTTCATTTGGAATGTAGCACCTGCACGAACAGAGCCGTTGCTCCCAATTTTACATCCATGTAGGTGCCTGCATGCATGTCCCTGAGCTCACACTGTCTGCATTCGGGGTCATGTACCCACAGAGATGTCAGATTGGGAACAGCAGCTAGGCCTATGCAGCTGTTGCATCCCAATTGACATAAATGGGACTGCCTGTACGGGATGCAGGGAACACCTGTGCTGGTAAACATGGCCCTCTATGGGTGTACACTTTAGTATGCCATATGTGAACGATGCTTTAGTAGCAATTTAGCAGGAATTTTGTTATGTTGTGTTTATGTACACTATTAATGATTTTAGTGTATTTTTAGCAAAAATATTGATTTGATAAACATTTGTGCAAATATCGTCTTAAAGCGGGGGTTCACCCACACCGCCAAAAAAAAAAAAAAATATTAAAAGCCAGCAGCTACAAATACTGCAGCTGCTGACTTTTAATACATGGCCACTTACCTGTCCCAGGGTCCAGCGATGTCGGCAGGCGACGCCGAGAACCCGCTCGGTTCTCGGCAGCTGCCGCCGCCATCCTAGGTGAGGGAATCAGGAAGTGAAGCGTTGCGGCTTCACTTCCCGGTTCCCTACTGCGCATGCGCGAGTCGCGCTGCGCGTCCCAAGTGGTCCCCGCTATCTCCCGGGAGCTGTGTGTTTCCCAGGAGACAGCGCGATGGGGACGGGAAGAGGCGTAGACTCCCATGGGAGTCTATGCCGGAAGTGGGTACAAATACCTGTCTTAGACAGGTAACTGCACCCCCCTCCCCCCTGAAAGGTGCCAAATGTGACACCGGAGGGGGGGAGGGTTCCGAAAAGCGGAAGTTCCATTTTTGTGTGGAACTCCGCTTTAAAAATCAGTAGCACCTTTTTTTTTTTTTTTTTTTTTTTTTTTTTTTTATTCTACTGGCCATGTGCTTTCAGAAAATGTGTTGTTTGGGCGGTCTTTTACAAATTCTGAAAGTTGTAAGTGAAAAATGAAAACCTCCAGATTGTTAGAGAAATTTTTGGGTACGTTTTGATTTTCACCATTTTACAAAAAGGCACAATTTAAAATTTACAAATATTTGTTATTTATTAACTCCATACAGGTTAAGCTTTTATATTTAGTAGGGATTTAGCAGGAATTTTGTAAAATTGTCTGTTTTTTTTTATCTGCTAATAATGGTTTTAGTGTATTTCTTGTGAATATATTGGTTTGATAAACATTTGCGCAAATACCGCGGGGTCTTAAAAAAATCAGTAGCACCTTCTTTTTATTCTAGAGATCGTATGCTTTAAGAAAATATAAGGTTTTGGGGGTCTTTCAAAAATTCTGAAAGCTGTAAGGGAAAAATAAAAACTTTCAGATTGTTAGAGAAATTTGGATATTTACATTTTTGCGTACGTTCGATTTTCACTATTTTGCAAAAAAGCGCAATGTAAAAATGACAAATATTTATTTATTAACTCAATACAGGTTAAGCTTTTATATTTAGTAGGAATTTTGTAAAATTTGCTGTGTATTTATCTGCTAATCATGATTTTAGTGGATTTTTAGTAAAAATATTGTTTTGATAAACATTTGCGCAAATATTGTGGGACCTTAGGAATCAGTAGCACCTTCTTTTTATTATTGCAAAAAATGGTATGGCCACCTGAGGGTAAAAATGGAGCACAGGGCCTGGCACTGAAAGGGTTAAAACCCTGAACCTTTACAACCCCTTTAAAGTGTTACTAAACCTACAACAGTAAAATCAGCCTGTATATGCAGTAAAGCATGCTTGTTATTCTCACTGTGGAACCCAAGGGGTTAATCCTCTGCATTCTGTAAAAAGGCTGTTTGTTCCGCTCTTCTATGATCTTCCCATTCTTCTACAGTCCCCAATCCATCTTCTGATAGTACAGAGCCTTGGAGGCACTCTGCACATGCTTAGTTTGGTGTGTATTGCTAGAGAGCTATTTTTTTTTTTTTTTTTTTTTTTTGGAATGGTGCATGCGATCAGCACTGTCCAGACAGAGCATCAGGGGGTCCTGCAGCCTCATAGGACAGTCAGAGCAGAATGAATACTCCTCCTACAAGCTTTAACCAGACACTCATAGTCACAAGACTGCTATATAAGATAAATTGTAGCGCTAAAACACACATGTATTAATAGTGAATAATAGTTTTGGGTAGCGCATTAATCATTTCTTTTTTCACTGCTATATATTGCTGATGAGAAAAGGTATTTAGCAGTTTATACTTACTATAATAATTGCATTTCCGTGTTCTGTGTACTGTGGGAGACCAAATATAGTGAACGCAGGGTCCTGGGTTTAGTAAACCTTTAAGTAATACAACCAAGTCTTGTTGCTGTCCCCAGACTGTGATTGGACAGTGAATAAGACGCAGCAGACTGATGAGCTAATTTGCCTCTCTGAACTCTGCTTCTATTAGCACATGAGCACTGCAACCTGATTGGGTCCTTGTTCTGCTTCTACCCCTCTCATAAGCTGTGCTGTGCAGGTACTGCAAGAGGCTGATACCAGGTCAACTTTGCCCTTTTTTTAAGTTTCTTTAAAAAAATAAACTTGATGAATTTTTAGTGAACACATACCTCCATGAACTCCTTTTTTTTTTTTTTCTTTTTTTTTTTTGTTATCTTTCTGGAGTTGAGCTTTAATGATCAGCAATGTCGGCTACCACTTTATTGCACAAAGAGGGAGGGAGTAGGGACAAGGCCAAGTTTGACTTTTACAGAAAAATTTGCTTAAAGCATACGTCAAGGCAAAATAAAGTTTAAAAAAATGCAGTAATTCTCTGCAATACATGCAGATTCTTCTTTTTTTCCTTTTAAAGTGATTCTAAACCTATATAAAAAACATGTTCTACTTACCTGCTCTGTACAATGGTTTTGCACAGAGCAGCCCTGATCCTCTTCTCGAGTCCCTCACTTCAACTCCTACCTCTCCACGGACTGTGGCTCTGTCCCCCCCCCGTCCACAGCTCCCTCCTTACTGCAGCGGGAGTCAAGGGGTGCAGGGGCTGCTCAGTTGCTAACATATTGCATGTTACACCCTAAATATGTGTGCAACATGTTACTAAAGTTGAACTTATCCTTTAAGCTATATTGTCAGTGCTCTGCTGTATTAGGAACAGTTTTGACTAGTAATTATTTAAGAATTTCCAGTTGCATCAGCTGATGTTATATCACTTTCAGTACTGTGAATCCTCACCATGAGGTGTTGCCTTGTCATTAAATGTGGCACACAGCTGATGAGGTGTTGTGGACTGTGTTAACACAACACTGTATCTTCCAAACCTCTGTTCAGAAACATCCACTGCTGACTTTTATGTGAAAGATCATATATATATATAATGTGTGTATACAGGTGCATTAAAATTAAAATACCATCAAAATGTTAATTCAGTAATTCATTTCAAAAAGTGAAACTCATATATTTTACATAGATGTGTTACACACAGAGTGATACATTTCAAGCATTTCTTTTATTTGATTTGGAAGATTATGGCTTACAGCTGGTGAAAACACAAAATTCAGTATCTCAGATAATCAGAATATTACATGAGACCAATAAAAAAAAGGATTTTTAATACAGAAATGTTGGCTTACTGAAAAGTATGTCCACATACAGTATAGTATGCACTCAATACTAGGTTGGGGCTCCTTTTTCATGAATTACTGCATCAATGCAGCATGGAGGCGTCCAGCCTGTGGCACTACTGAGGTGTTATGGAAGCCCAGGTTGCTTTGACAGTGGCCTTCAGCTTGTCTGCATTGTTGGGTTTGGTGTCTCATCTTCCTCTTGACAATACCCCACATATTCTCTATGGAGTTTAGGTCAGGTGAATTTTCTGGCCAATCAAGCACAGTGATCGTTAAACCAGGTATTGGTACTTTTGGCAGTGTGGGCAGGTGCCAAGTCCTGCCAGAAAATGAGATCAGCATCTCCATAAAGCTGGTCAACAGCGGGAAGCATGAAGTGCTCTAGAATTTCCTGGTAGAGGGCTGTGCTGACTTTGGACTTGATAAAACAAAGTGGACCAACACCAGCAGATGACATGGCTCCCCAAATCATCACGCACTGCAGAAAATTTTGCACTTCATTTGGTAATCGAGATCCCAGAGTCTGGAATAAGAGTGGGGAGGCACAGAATCCAAGTTGCATGAGGTCCAGTGTGAAGTTTCCAGTCAGTGATGATTTGGGGAGCCATGTCATCTGCTGGTGTTGTTGGTCCACTGTGTTTTATCAAGTCCAAAGTCAGCATAGCCTTCTACCAGGAAATTCTAGAGCACTTCATACTTCCCTCTGCTGACCAGCTTTGTGGAGATGTGGATTTAATTTTCTAGCAGGACTTGGCACCTGCCCACACTGCCAAAAGTACCAATACCTGATTTAATGATCATGTTATCACTGTGCTTGATTGGTCAGCAAACTAGACTGACCTAAACCCCATAGAGAATCTGAGCATTGATGCAGTAATTCATGCAAAAGGAGCCCCGACCAAGTATTGAGTGCATACTATACTGTACGTGGACATACTTTTCAGTAAGTCAATATTTTTGTATTAAAAATCCAAATTTTATTGGTCTTATGTAATCTAATTTTCTGAAATACTGAATTTTGGGTTTTTACTAGCTGTAAGCCATAATCATCAAAAATAAAAGAAAAATGCTTGAAATGTATCACGCGTGTAACGCATCTATATAAAATCTGAGTTTTACTTTTTGAATTGAATTACTGAACTAAATTAACTTTTTGATGATATTCAAATGTTATGAGGGATGTGTGTGTATATATAATATATATACAGTGAGGGAGAAAAGTATTTGATCCCCTGCTGATTTTGTACCACTGACAAAGAAATTGTCAGTCTAGAATTTAATGGAAGGTTTATTTTAACAGTGAGAGACAGAATAACAACAAAAATGTCCAGAAAAACGCATTTCAAAAAAGTTATAACTTGATTTGCATTTTAAGCACTTCCCGCCCACCGTCAAATGAAGGAGGGACGATTTGGCTCTCTTTCTGGGTGGATGTCATATAACGGCGCCCATAATGGACGCTCGCCTGCGCCGTGTTGCTAGGACTCGATTCGACCCCGATCTCTGTAAAGAGCCGATCACTCGGCTCCTTAACCATGTGATTGGCTGTGTCCACTCTCAGCCGGTCATGTGTAAATGCTGAAGTGCCGGTGATTGGCTCTCATCGCCTCACAGTGACAGAGCGCCCCCATCAGTGTGGCATATTAGTGCCACCTAATCAGTGCCCACCAGTGCAGCCTCATCAGCGCACATCAGTGAAGAAGAAAAATTAATTATTTACAAAATTTACTGACAGAAGCAAAGAAAAACTTTTTATTTTTTTCTAAATTTTCGTTTTTTTTTTAGTAAAAAATAAAAAAAAAACAGCAGTGATTAAATACCACCAAAAGAAAGCTATATTTGTGTGAAGAACACGATTAAAAATTCATTTGGGTACAGTGTTGCATGACCGCGCAATTGTCATTCAAAGTGAGACAGCACTGAAAGCTGAAAAATGGCCTGGGCAGGAAGGGGGTGAAAGTGCCTTGTAGGCAAGTAGTCAATGACCAGGCTATTTTTTGCAATACGGCACTGCATTACTTTAACTGACAATTGTGCGGTCTTGCGACACTGTACCCAAATAAAATTGATGCCCTTTTTCCCCCACAAATAGAGCTTTCTTTTGGTGGTATTTGATCACCTCTGCGGTTTTTATTTTTTGCGCTCTAAACAAAAAAAGGCTGACCATTTTGAAAAAAAAAATAAACAATATTTTTACTTTCTGCTATAAAACACATCCAGTAAAAAAAATCAAAATTCTTAATCAATTTAGGCCAATATGTATTCTGCTAAATATTTTTAGTAAAAAAATCCCAATAAGCGTATATTGATTGGTTTGCGCAAAAGTTATCACATCTACAAACTAGGATATTTTAATGGCATTTTTATTTATTTTTTTTTACTAGTAATGGCGGCGATCAGTGATTTGTTAGCGGGATTGCAGCTGACAAATCGGACTCCTAACTGACATTTTTTACACTTTTTTGGGAACCAGTGACATTATTACAGTGATCAGTGCTAAAAATATTCACTGTTAGTGTACTAATGATACTGGGAGGGAAGGGGTTAACACCAGGGGCGATCAAAGGGTTAAATATGTCCTTAGGGAGTGCTTGCTAACTGTGTGGGAGAGAGGACTGACTGAATGAACACAGAGATCTGTGTTCCTGGGTTTCTAACCTGCTACAATGTGAACCTAGGCTTAATGTGACCTATGAACTGTACAACTCAACTGAAAAGCAAATTGAAATCTTTTAAAGTGGTTGTAAACTCTCCCCCACAACTTTGTCCCATGTAAATCAGCATAAAAAACCTAATGAACACTGCTTGTAGATATCTCCTTACTTGCTTAGTATTGTAATCCTTTTTGTTCTTTAGAATGACGTCACTGAGCATGCCCATATCTCCCCTGATTTAGGGCACACTCTGTGTGCTTGTCTGTCTATTATCAGGACTTCCTACAGCACAACACTGAAATCCCTCGAGACTGCGTAATCACTCAGAGCTTCCTACTACACCCCATGTGACCATGTGACATCACATGGAGTGTAAACATGGGCGTCTGACAGCATCACTGCAGTCTTATCAGCTGAAGCTGATAAGACTGACAAAGGCAAGTACTAGATAATTGGAACAAGTAAATACTATGAAATAAAACAAGTCAGCTATGAGCAGGGAAGCAGGGTTGCCAAAGAAACGTTGGATTGAGAAGGAGGCTTGGTTAACAGTACAGGAAGTTCTCAATGTAAGGGTGGAAATACACTTTACTGTGGACTCAGAAAACAATACTTAAGATGGCGCTGCCTTACCCTTGGAAACAAGTGTTTAAAGTTTCTTTAACTACTTTAGCCCCGGACCATTTTGCTGGCCAAAGACCAGAGCACTTTTTGCGATTCAACACTGTGACGCTTTAACTGACAATTGCGCGGTCGTGCGACGTGGCTCCGAAACCAAATTGACATCCTTTATTTCCCACAAATAGAACTTTCTTTTGGTGGTATTTGATCACCTCTGTGGTTTTTATTTTTTGCGCTATAAACAAAAAAAGAGCAACAATTTAAAAAAAAAAAACGCATTTTTTGGGGGAAATGTAGTTCCAAAACATCTGGGGTGCCAAGGTTCGCCATCACTGGACTAGGCCATTCCAACACATTTACATGTTTCCCCTTAAACCACTCAAGTGTTGCTTTAGCAGTGTGTTTGGGGTCATTGTCCTGCTGGAAGGTGAATCTCCATCCTAGCCTCAAATCACACACAGAGTGGTACAGGTTTTGGTCAAGAATATCCCTGTATTTAGTGCCATCCATCTTTCCCTCAACTCTGACCAGTTTCCCAGTCCCAACTGCTGAAAAACATCCCCACAGCATGATGCTGCCACCACCATGTTTCACTGTGGGGATGGTGTTCTTTGGGTGATGTGTTGAGTTTGCACCAGACATAGAGTTTTCTTTGATGGCCAAGAAGTTCAATTTTAATCTCATCAGACCAGAGCACCTTCCTCCATACATTTTGGGAGTTTCCCACATGCCTTTTCGCAAACTCAAAACGTGCCTTTTTGTTTTTTGCTGAAAGTAATGGCTTTCTTCTGGCCACTCTGCCATAAAGCCCAACTCTATGGAGCATCCGGCTTATTGTCGTCCTATGTACAGATACTCCAGTCTCTGCTGTGGAACTCTGCAGCTCCTCCAGGGTTACCTTAGGTCTCTGTGCTGCCTCTCTGATTTATGCCTTCCTTGCCCGGTCTGTGAGTTTTGGTGTGCGGACATCTCTTGGCAGGTTTGCTGTTGTGCCATGTTCTTTCCATTTGTTTGATATATTTGATGGTGCTCCTAGGTATCCTCAAATATTTGGATATTTTTTTATAACCTAACACTGACTTGTACTTCTCAACAACATCGTCCCTTACTTGTTTGGAGAGGTCCTTGGTCTTCATGGCAGTGTTTGGTCAGTGGTGCCTCTTGCTTAGGTGTTGCGGCCTCTGAGGCCTTTCAAAAAGGTGTGTATATGTAATGACCATGTGACACTTAGATGCACACAGGTGGACATCATTTCACTAATTACGTGACTTCTGAAGGTAATTGGTTGCACCAGAGCTTTTTATGGGCTTCATAACAAAGGGGGTGAATAGATACGCACATGCCAATTATCAGTTTTTTATTTCTGAAAAATAGTTTTATGTATAAATTTGTCTAATTTTACTTCACTAACTTAGTCTATCGTGTTCTGATCCATCACATATAATTCAGATTAAAAAAAAACATTGAACCAAAGGCTGTAATGTAACAAAATAGGTACAAAGCCAAGGCTGGTGAATGCTTTTGCAAGGCACTGTAGTTACATAGTTGGTGAGGTTGAAAAAAGACACCAAGTCCAACCTGTGTGTGTACTTTTATGTCAATATTACATGTATATCCCTGTATGTTGTGGCCGTTTAGGTCTAATAGTTTTTTAATTATCTATGCTCCCTGCTGAAACCACTGCTTGTGGAAGAGAATTCCACATCCTTACCGCTCTTACAGTAAAGAACACTCTACGCAGTTTAGGGTTAAGCTGCTTTTCTTCTAATTTTAATGGTAGTGTAACAACAATCTCCCATATTCTTCATATGTCTGGGCTACGGGGTAGAGTGGCAAGACGGAAGCTTTTTCTTACAAAAAAAAAACATCCAAGCCCGGCTAAATTTTGCAAAAACACATCTGAAGTCTCGCAAAACGTGGGAAAATAAGTTGTCTGATGAAACCAAGGTTGAACTTTTTGTCCATTTCAAAAAGCTATGTTTGGCGCAAAAACAAAACTGCACATCACCAAAAGAATACCATACCCACAGTGAAGCATGGTGGTGAAGCATGGGGCTGTTTTTCTTCAGCCGGAACAAGGGCCTTAGTCAAGGTAGAGGGAATTATTAACAGTTCCAAATACCAGTCAATATTGGCACAAGACCTTCAGGCTTCTGCTAGAAAGCTGAACATGAAGAGGAACTTCATCTTTCAGCATGAACGACCCAAAGCATACATCCAAATCAACATAGGAATGGCTTCACCAGAAGAAGATTAAAGTTTTGGAATGGCCCAGCCAGAGCCCAGACCTGAATCTGACTGAAAATCTGTAGGGTGATTTGAAGAGGGCTATGCACAGGAGATGTCCTTGCAATCTGACAGATCTGGAGTGATTTTGCAAAGAAGAGTGGGCAAATATTGCCAAGTCAAGATGCTGATGTCAAGATGCACATGCTGATAGACTCATACCCAAAAAGACTGAGTGCTGTAATAAAATCAAAAGGTGCTTCAACAAAGTATTAGTTTAAGGGTGTGCACACTTATGCAACCATATTATTTTTTTTTTTTTTATTTTTACTTCCCTAAAAGATTTCAGATTGTTGTTCAACTGAGTTGTATGGTTTATAGGTTACATTAAAAGCGGAAAAAGTTCTGAAATGTTTTATCTTTGTCTCTTTTTTTTTTTTTTTTTACATCGCAGAAACCTGACATTTTAACAGGGGTGTGTAGACTTTTTATATCCACTGTATAACAATGTATCCCAGTGTCTGATCTATATAAACAAAATGCTGGTTATACCTTCTATCCAAGCGTCTCCCGGCGCTCATGTGACTCCTCGGCTCTCTCCCCTCCCCCTCCCTTCCTCCCCGACTGACATCAGTGGGAGTGCTTGGCCTCGCCCGCTATAGCTTTCAGCCGGGAGATGCTCGGATATAAGGTATAACCGGCATTTTTTTTTATATAGATCAGACACTGGAACACATATTGTTATATAACAGAGGGCATGGGATGAATAGATTATAGTGGCTTAACAACCACTTTAATGACTCGGAGAGGATCTGCAAAGAGGAGTTGGAACAAAATCCCTCCTGAGATGTGTGCAAACCTGGTGGCCAACTACAAGAAACGTCTGACCTCTGTGATTGTCAGTAAGGGCTTTGCCACCAAGTACTAAGTCATGTTTTGCAAAGGGGTCAAATACTTATTTCACTCATTAAAATAGCAATCAATTTATAACTTATTTGAAATACGTTTTTCTGGATATTTTTGTTGTTATTCTGTCTCTCACTGTTAAAATAAACCTTCCATTAAAATTATAGACTGATCGTTTCTTTGTCAGTGGGGCAAACGCACAAAATGAGGGAAATACTTTTTTCCCTCACTGTGTGTGTGTATATATATATATATAAATATATAAATAATTGTTTTCCTACATTTGTTCTGATTTTCTTTACCCTGATATTTCCTTTTTTCTATTCTTTACTATGTGCGATGTATCATGCAGACGGTGCAGGCAAGCCAAACCTGTGGTGATCAGTGGTAGAGTACCTGGAGTGCGTGGTCGCCTTAGAATCTGTACCACATTTTATAAATGCTGATCCTACTGAAAGATGTTTTAATTAATGTTTTTAATGTTTTCATTCCTTCTTCTTTAGTCCTCCAGCATCGTGCAGTAGTGTGATCTATGCTGGGCATTGTGATGGATGTTAAAAAAGAAATGGCTTCCAGTGCATCACAGTTGGGCCCTGATTCACACTTCTTAATTTCCGGTTCTTAAAGTGGTTGTAAACCTCAGACGTAGAATCTGAACAAAGCATGTCCCTCCGTAGTGTGTACTTGTCTCAATCCAGAGTACTAAGTGTCATTTCTGTCTGCTGCCTCGTTCCTTTGTTATCAGCATGAGTCACTTCTGACAAGCTTTCCTGACACCAATAGAAAAATGGTGACGGGAGGGATCTACAGCGGATTGGCAGCCTCAGCTCTTTTCCTGTGTGCTCTGTGAAGGGGGTGGGGTGGGGGTGGGGTCCCTCCCCTCCAATCAGCTCTCCTCACTGAGTGTAACTTCAGCTCTCCACCCCCTGCTTTTCAAAGCTAAAAGCTGCATTTTAATGGCATTGGTCCCCTTGTACATGTGTTTAAAGGGATTGTAAATGATCACTTTGTGAAAACAACCCATTAAGTAGCAGCACACTGATCTTCTCAGGGAATGGCTGTGCAGGAGGCGGGGGTCCGGACAAGTCTGATCATTGGAGGAGAGCACACTGAGCTCCCAGCATAGCTAGAGAACTGACCACAGTGTGCTCTCCTGCTTGGTGTGGTCAGTTTTTAATAGGAAAGCAGAGGGACTGGCTGGAACACCAGGGATTTCACACAAAGGAAGCAATACAAAGAGAACAGGAGACTTTCTCATACAAGTACGTGGTACAGAAGGCACATATCAGGAATATGACATGTTGGGGTAACCAACGCTTTCACTGCACTAAAAACGCACATGTCTGAATTGAGCCTTGTCTATATTTGTTTAGTTCATTTTCAAGTTATTATCTTTCCCTAATAACCGAGTTATCCATGCTATAAAAAGCCTGTCTGTCTCATTCAATGCAGCCCTACGAGACCTGACCTTCTTTCATATTACTTTGTCGCATTTCCGAGATTGACTTCTGCAGTCAGAAGTACAATGTGTTAATAAATGAAAATGAGGTATATAACTTCTCAAATAGGAAAATATAATTGAGCATATACGAGGGGTGTCTAAAAAGTTTGGTGAATGGTCCGATATCGCAACAGCAATATGGGCCAGGTGCACGCGAATGCACATGGCTTTCCAGAGACACATTGAGAAGCATGGAGTACACATGACCATCAGGATAAACCTGCTGTGGGCAGTCGAATGTAGTCAGCGTGAGAGATAGGGTCACAGTGCAATGGAGCAACCAGTGAACATCGAGGACTGCAGCAAATTAGGGTAACCAGCGACAGAGATGCATGAAATGTTGGTGCAAGTGTACAGGATGGTAGCCGTGAGCAGAAAATGTGTTTACAACTGGTTCCAACGCTTTTTGTGATAAGGAAGCGACGGAGGATGAGCCACGCTCGGGTCTGCTGCTGGCAAGCAGAACCCCTGACATGATCGTGCAAGTGCGACAAATGCTGACACAAAATCGGCATCTGACTCTACGATTAATGTCGGAGGAAGTCAGCATTAGTAAGGACACGGTGTGCACCATCGTTTGTGAAGAGTTGGGTAAGCGGAAGATCTGTTCCCGGTTTGTGCCGTGCAGGCTGACAGACAAACAGAAAGCAAAACGGATGGAAACCTGATATCATTACCATGTGTGACCGGGATCCATCTTTTCTTGCATACCATCGTCACGGGGGATGAGACCTGGTGCTACCAGTTCAATCTGGAATCCATGTAGCAATCTATGCAGTGGCATTCACCGTCTTCCGGACTTCTTTCTGTTTCCCCACCTGAAGAGCGTCAAGAGTGTTTAACATTGGTTCTGCGATCGATTCCTAAAGAGGTCTTTGCTGAGAGTTTTCAGGAGCTTTATGAACATTGCCAAGAGTGTGTTGTGAAGCATGGAGATTATTTTGAAGGCCAATAAAGGTAATTTGTATCGTCTGTTTTGTTTGTTTTCTGGTACCATTCACCAAACTTTTTATACACAAAAGGTTTACTTCTCACTGGTTGAGTTTAATTATTGCATTTAAAGTATACCTTAAAAAATAAATACATAAATAAATATATACACACGTATTGGGACACCTGCCTTTACACACTCGTGAACTTTAATGGCATCCCAAGCCTTAGCCTGTAGGGTTCAATATTGAGTTGGCCCAGCCTTTGCAGCTATAATGGCTTCAACTTTTCTGGGAAGGCTGTCCACATGGTTTAGGAGTGTGTCTATGGGAATGTTTGAGCAGCCTTCCAGAAGTGCATTGGGGAGGTCAGGCACTGATGTTGGACAAGAAGGCCTGGCTGCAAGTCTCTGCTCTAATTCATCCCAAAAGGGTTCTGTCGGGTTGAGGTCAGGACTCTGTGCAGGCCAGTCAAATCCTCTACCCCAAACTCGTTCATCCATGTCTTTATGGACCTTGCTTTTGTGCACTGGTGCGCAGTCATGTTGGAACAGGAAGGGGCCATCCCCAAACTGTTCCCACAAAGTTGGGAGCATGAAATTGTCCAAAATGTTTTGGTGTGCTGACATCTGAAGATTTCCCTTCACTGGAACTAAGGGGACAAGCCCAACCCCTGAAAAACAACCCCACGCCATAATCCCCCACCACACTTTACACGTGGCACAATGCAGTCAGGCAAGTATCGTTCTCCTGGCAATCGCCAAACCCAGACACATCCATTGGATTGCCAGACAAAGAAGCGTGTTTCATCACTCCAGAGAACACGTTTCCACTTCTGGAGAGTCCATTGGCGGTGTGCTTTACACCACTGCATCCGACGCTTTGCATTGAACTTGGTGATGTAAGGCTTGGATGCAGCTGTTCACCCATGGAAACCCATTCCATGAAGCTCTCTATGCACTGTTGTGCTAATCTGAAGGCCACATGAAGTTTGGAGGTCTGTAGCTTTTGACTATGCAAACAGTTGGCAACTTCTGAGCACTGTGAGCTTCAGCATGCGCTGACCCCGCTCTGTCATTTTACATGGCCTACCAATTCGTGGCTGACTTGTTTTTGTTCCCAGTTGCTTCCACTTTGTTATAATACCACTAACAGTTGACCATAGAATATTTAGTAGCAAGGAAATTTCACAGATGGACTTATTGCACAGGTGGCAACCTATCGCGGTATGACGCTTGAATTCACTGAGCTCCTGAGAGCCACCTATTCTTTCATAAATGTTTGTAGAAGCATGCCTAGGTGCTTGATTTTATACACCTGTGGCCATGGTGGAGATTGGAACACCTGAATCCAATGGTTTGCAGGGGTGTCCCAATACTTTTGGCAATATAGAGTGTGTGTGTATATATGTGTGTGTGTATATGTATGTGTGTGTGTGTGTGTGTGTGTGTGTGTATATATATATATATATATATATATATATATATATAACACAGTGGTGTAGTGGGTAGCACTCTCACCTAGCAGTAAGAAGGGTCGCTGGTTCGAATCCCAACCACGACACTACCTGCCTGGTTTGCATGTTCTCCCTGTACCTGCGTGGGTTTCCTCCGGGTACTCCGGTTTCCTCCCCCACTCCAAAGACATGCTGGTAGGTTAATTGGATCCTGTCTAAAATTGTCCCTAGTATGTATGAATGTGAGTTAGGGACCTTAGATTGTAAGCTCCTTGAGGGGTAGGGACTGATGTGAATGTACAATGTATATGTAAAGCGCTGCGTAAATTGACGGCGCTATATAAGTACCTGAAATAAAATAATATACATACATACACACACACACACACACACACACACACACTACCAGCAAGAACCTGTCATGAGATTTGTTCATGTAATGTTTATCTCAAGCCGTTGTGATCTCTGTAGTTAATTGGATTTTTACAATACATGATACAGAGAGAGAGGTAAAATTTAAAGGTTGCTAAGATCTTCACCAGCTGACTAGATAAAATGTTAAATTAAATATTGCATACAAATATTGTTTATCTGAATAAAAGGAATAAAATGTATTTTTTCCGTTTTTCTTTCTTTTTTTTTTTTCCGTTTTTTAGTCCTGAATGCAATTGATGAAAATAATATGGCTGAAGCTGCTATACATTCCCTTTGATCCTGGTAACATGCCTGTGGTATGTGAATTAAGGTTAACATTAGTTGTGCTGTGTTGTTTTTCAGAGAGGACCGAGAGGCCAGATTCCAGGCAAGCAAACTGGGGATTGTAGCTGCATTCCGATCATGGGCAGGTTAGTGCGAGTTACTCTAACTTTCACTTGACTGTAATAGCTGCTCCTAGATGTGGGATTTTTCATATTATGACATGTTACGTCTTGACTTGTGTCTTCATTTCTCTTTCATCCCTCGTCATTGTTATCCCCTCACTGAGCCTCATTTATCTAAATGTCTAATGGCACAGATATTTTGGATAATTTGTGTTGCCTGTGGCAGACATTGATGTTCTTCCTTTAAAAGTAAACCTCAGAGTACTGAAATATTAAATTTCCATTGCTAACTTGATTTTAAAGTGTATGTTAGGGCACAAGAACATCTGCAATTCTTGTACATTTCACCACATTTTTATCCCTTTACATTTTCTGCAGGTGCAGAAAAATGGCAGCCTCCCACCTATTCATATACACTATTAAAACTAGGGTTGCACCGATACCTGTTTTTATCGGTGAGTACTGATACTTTCATTTAAGTACTCGCCGATACCGAGTACCGATACATTGCGGTGCGATTTGCGTCAACACAAACAAAACCTGGCGCAAATCGCACTGCAAAGAATCACATGCGATTTTCGTGTGTGTGTATATAGAAGCGCCATCTAGTGGGCAGTTTAGAACGCACAAAATTCAGCAGAAGGAGCGCTGTTCTAGTAAGTAGGTAGAGACAAATTAGAAGTTTAAAGCAGCAATCATTTATTGGAAAACTGAACAGACTGATGACGAGGTAAATTGATCACAAGCCCATGCAGGGAGATTGTAGTGTGCCAGTGAGGCACTGTGACTCACGGGTTCCGTAGTTTACTCTGCCTGGTGGAATGCACGGCTGCCTCTAACCCTGAAGCTCCTGGGTTGCAGGTGGTGAGCCCAATGGATGCTGGATCAATGGATGGAGCTGGCAATAGCCGTTTCACCCAAAAGTTACAGCTGCGGTCATTGCTTGACACTGCCGGGCCGGGAAAATTCCAGGAGCGTGCGGAAGTGCTCCACTATGAAGACAGTACTATGCGGGCAACCAACAAGGACGTCCATCGATTTGGCATCCATTAGGTTCTCCGACCACCCCCAAGAGGTCCAGTTTTCCAATAAATGATTGCTGCTTTAAAATTCTAACCTGCTTACTGGAACAGCGCTCCCTCTGCTGAATTTTTAAATTCTAAACTTCCCACAGGATGGTGCTTCTACACACACGGGGAAAATGAATGCGATTCGGACAGGAATCACACCACGTTCCTATTCAAATTGCATGCATTTTCTTGCAGTGTGTTTTGCGCCCCATCATTTTGTATTAACACAAATTGCACCGTGTAGTATCGGTTTTGGTGCAGCTGCAGACATCATTCAGATCTTTTTTTCAGCAGGCGATTCCCTGCAAAGTAAAACCAATCTTAGCTGTTTGGCTGTTTAGCCACTTGATTGCTTGTACAGGCAGCGGGAGGGGATGTCCCCCTCCCGCCGCCCTCCGGTGCTTCTTCCAGCTCGTCCGTGCAATCGGGGAGCCAGAGAATGAATCTGGCGGCGGTTTACCATAGAGCTGGCTGTGGACCAGATCGTCCATGGCCATCTCTGTGACCCTCGAAGGCCGGAAGCGAAGTCATGATGTCACTTCCAGCGTCGGCAGATGTAAACACTGCGTTTTTGTTTTTTTTTGCTGGAAAGCCTGAGATGGATTATTTTTTTCACCTTTTGAGCTCAGGCTTTCCAGCATAGAGGAGAAATCTGGGGACTTATGTACCCCAGATCTCTCCATAGAGTGGAACTGTCATGCCCTATTCCTATTACAAGGGATTTACATTCCTTGTAATAGGAATAAAAGTGATTAAAAAAAATAAAACGACAGAATAAAAATAAAATAAACCATAAAGAATTTTTTTTTTTTTTTTAAATCCCCCCATCCCCTTGTGCTCGCATGCAGAAGCGAACGCATACGTAACTGGTAACCTGTAAAACCATTTTAAAGCGTCGCCTATGGAGATTTTTAAGTACCGAAGTTTGCCGCAATTCAGCGAGTGTGCGCAATTTTAAAGCTTGACATGTTAGGTGTCTATTTACTGGGCGTAACATCATCTTTCACATTGTACAAAAAAATTGGGGTAAATACTGTATTTTGTTTAGTTTTTTAATTTGTGAAAGTTTTTTTTCCCCAAAAAATTTGCGTTTCAAAAATTGATGCGCAAATACATAAAAAATTGCAATGACTGCCATTTTATTCCCTAGGTTCTCTGCTAAAAATATATATATATGTGTGTGTGTGTATGTGTGTATATGTGTGTGTGTATATATATATATATATATATATATATATATATATATATATATATATATATATAAAATGTTTGAGGGTTCTGAGTAATTTTCTAGCAAAAAGATGATTTTTACATGTAGGAGAGGAGTGCCAGAATAGGTCCGGTATCGAAGTGGTCAATAGATACTGTAATCGACAGAGTCCAGTTATTTCACATTTTCACTTGTCCCTTTCTAATAGTGAAAACTCAGTTCTCCTCCTGACATTTGAATTAAAGCAGAAATATATAGTAGTTGTAATCCCTGCAGGCAGAACTTGGATCAGGTTTCAGGAGAGCTCACCTTTTCATACTGTGCTTATGAACTTTCCAAACGTAAACACTTATCTGTATCACTTATCTATATCACGATCTTTTGTACATGTGAGAAGTTGATGGCCTTTAACCTGCTGGAAAATAATGTTAAGAGACACCAAACTCTTTGCAGTCACTCTTATTTGTTTTCAACTCGCTGTTGGAATGCAGTTGCGTTTTATAAATCATTTGTCAAGTCATTGCTAATAGACACATGTTCATCTGTAATGCTGATATCCCCTGTCATTGAAGTCAATGTTGTTTTGCTTCCTAGGTATTATTAGCCTATGCAAGCCTGGGAATTCTGGCATCCAGTCTCTGATTGGAGTTCTTTGTATACCAAACATGGAAATACGGGTAGGTTATTGATGTTTGCTGAAGGACATTATCACTTTCATTCTCTGTTGTTCAACAATCCGTGTTTTAAAGTTGATCTTTCCCTTAAAAGTAAAAAACCTGCCTGTTTTCACTCAGTCTGTCTTTCTGGTCCTGTTATGTACATTTTATGGGATTGGGCTTAACTAGTGTTTGTGTGGGATTTCAAAAACAGACAAGGCAGAAATGGTAGGCCGTGAAGTCAATTCTGTGTATGTCTGGGCAAAAAAAAAAAAAAAAAAAAAAAATATATATATATATATATATATATATATATACAGGTAAAAGCCAGTAAATTAGAATATTTTGAAAAACTTGATTTATTTCAGTAATTGCATTCAAAAGGTGTAACTTGTACATTATATTTATTCATTGCACACAGACTGATGCATTCAAATGTTTATTTCATTTAATTTTGATGATTTGAAGTGGCAACAAATGAAAATCCAAAATTCCGTGTGTCACAAAATTCGAATATTACTTAAGGCTAATACAAAAAAGGGATTTTTTAGAAATGTTGGCCAACTGAAAAGTATGAAAATGAAAAATATGAGCATGTACAATACTCAATACTTGGTTGGAGCTCCTTTTGCCTCAATTACTGCATTAATGCGGCGTGGCATGGAGTCGATGAGTTTCTGGCACTGCTCAGGTGTTATGAGAGCCCAGGTTGCTCTGATAGTGGCCTTCAACTCTTCTGCGTTGTTGGGTCTGGCATTCTGCATCTTCCTTTTCACAATACCCCACAGATTTTCTATGGGGCTAAGGTCAGGGGAGTTGGCTGGCCAATTTAGAACAGAAATACCATGGTCCGTAAACCAGGCACGGGTAGATTTTGCGCTGTGTGCAGGCGCCAAGTCCTGTTGGAACCTGAAATCTCCATCTCCATAGAGCAGGTCAGCAGCAGGAAGCATGAAGTGCTCTAAAACTTGCTGGTAGACGGCTGCGTTGACCCTGGATCTCAGGAAACAGAGTGGACCGACACCAGCAGATGACATGGCACCCCAAACCATCACTGATGGTGGAAACTTTACACTAGACTTCAGGCAACGTGGATCCTGTGCCTCTCCTGTCTTCCTCCAGACTCTGGGACCTCGATTTCCAAAGGAAATGCAAAATTTGCTTTCGTCAGAAAACATGACTTTGGACCACTCAGCAGCAGTCCAGCTCTTTTTTTCCTTAGCCCAGGTGAGACGGTTTTCGCGCTGTTTCTTGGTCAACAGTGGCTTGACACGAGGTATGCGGCAGTTGAAACCCATGTCTTTCAAGCGTCTCTTGGTGGTGGATCTTGAAGCACTGACTCCAGCAGCTGTCCACTCCTTGTGAATCTCCCCCACATTTTGTAATGGGTTTTTTTTCACAATCTTGACTAGGGCGCGGTGATCCCTATCTCTTGTACACTTTTTCTGACCACAGTTTTTCCTTCCCTTTGCCTCTCTATTAATGTGTTTGGACACAGAGCTCTGAGAACAGCCAGCCTCTTCAGCAATAACCTTTTGTGTCTTTCCCTCCTTGTGCAATGTGTCGATGGTCGCCTTTTGGACAGCTGTCAAATCTGAAGTCTTCCCCATGTTTGTGTAGGCTTCAGAACTGGACTGAGAGACCATTTAAAGCCCTTTGCAGGTGTTTTGAGTTAATCAGCTGATTAGTTTGTGGCACCAGGTGTCTTCAAAATTTAACCCTTACACAATATTCGAATTTTGTGACACACGGAATTTTGGATTTTCATTTGTTGCCACTTCAAATCATCAAAATTAAATGAAATAAACATTTGAATGCATCAGTCTGTGTGCAATGAATAAATATAATGTACAAGTTACACCTTTTGAATGCAATTACTGAAATAAATCAAGTTTTTCAAAATATTCTAATTTACTGGCTTTTACCTGTATATACTCTCCATGTTTAACGACTTACCTGAACGACCACTCAGACTTACGACCAGCTCTACCCACCCGAACGACGCGCTGTACATCATGTACAGTATAGAATTTTCATTGGTGTTCTGTATTTATGCAAATTAAAACAATGTTATTGAACTGGAGTTTTGTGTTTAGTCCTTTTTTTTTTTTTTTTTTTTTTTTTTTTTCACACTATAATACAGTAGTTAAGAATGCTTAAAATATTGATTACTTGTGACTCCTTGTTTAACAACCAATTCGTTTAATGATCTGGTCGATGAAACGGAGCCTGGTCGTTAAGTGAGGAGTACCTGTGTGTGTGTATATGTATATGCATTAAGGTGACAAACCTTCTGTAGTGCTGCAGCCCCCACCAACCTGCTTTACTTACCTGAACGCTGTCTTCCTCCGACCGGGAATGAGCACAGCAGCTCCAGCTTGTGTCTCGTGTCCTGATTGGATAGATTGATAGCAGCGAAGCCATTGTCAATAAAATCCATTGATGCGGGGGGCGGGGCCGAGTCCTGCTTTCACGCAATACACGCAAATGCAGGACTCGAGAGTGCGCCCGCACGGCTGTCCACCAAGGAGAGCGCTTCTACAACGTGGACACCCAATGCAGGGAGGAGCAACCAGCGCCACCGGGGGACCCCATAAGAGGTAGATCGGGGCCACTCTGTACAAAACGAGCTGCACAGTGGAGGTAAGTATGACATGTTTGTTTTAAAAAAAAAAAAAAAACCCAAATGAAATTGATGTCCTTTTTTTCCCACAAATAGAGCTGTCTTTTGGTGGTATTTGATCACCTCTGCGGTTTTAATTTTTTGTACTATAAACAGAAAGACCGACAATTTTGAAAGAAAATAAAATATTTTTTTATTAATATTGTTTTTAGGGATGCACCGAAATTTCGGCCACCGAAACATATCGGGCGAAATTGGCCCTTTCGCAAAAAGCCGAAAGACAATTTTTGCCGATACTGGCGCGGAAATGGGGCGGGGCTCCACCCCTGGTGCCGCCTAATAGTGGGGCTTCCTATATCATTGAAAGAGAGGAGAGCCGCCTCCGCCTGTTTGATTACAGCGCCGGGAACATCACAGCTTTAATTTCAATAGCTGTGTGTTCCCTGCTGCGCGCCGTCACATACAGCCCCTCCCCCTTGCCCGGGCACTTTAATAGACAGATCACCCGTACGATCCTTGGAAGGGTGATCTGTCTATCAAAGTTCCCCAGACGAGGGGGAGGGGCTGTATGTGAGGGCACGCAGCAGGGAACACACAGCTTTTGAAATGAAAGCTGTGATGTTCCCGGCGCTGTAATTAAACAGGCGACGACGGCTATCCTCTCCCTTCACTGGCTGCAATGGGGACACTGGCTAGGCTACACTACTGGGGACACTGGCTGCACTACTGGGGACACTGGCTATGCTGCTATGGGGACACTGGCTGCCCTACTGGGGACACTGGCTACGCTGCAATGGGGACACTGGCTACGCTGCAATGGGGACACTGGCTGCCCTACTGGGAACACTGGCTACGCTGCAATGGGGACACTGGCTGCCCTACTGGGGACACTGGCTGCCCTACTGGGGACACTGGCTGCCCTACTGGGGACACTGGCTGCGCTACAATGGGGACACTGGCTGCGCTACAATGGGGACACTGGCTGGCTGCATCTGACGGGCACTGGTGAGGCTGCATTGATCTCTTGTGTCATGTCCCCAGCCTCTGACCATCTCCTGTACCATGTCGCCTGTCTCTGACCATCTCCTGTACCATGTCGCCAGTCTCTGACCATCTCCTGTACCATGTCGCCTGTCTCTGACCATCTCCTGTACCATGTCGCCAGTCTCTGACCATCTCCTGTACCATGTCGCCAGTCTCTGACCATCTCCTGTACCATGTCGCCAGCCTCTGACCATCTCCTGTACCATGTCGCCAGCCTCTGACCATCTCCTGTACCATGTCGCCAACCTCTGACCATCTCCTGTACCATGTCCCCAGCCTCTGACCATCTCCTGTACCATGTCCCCAGTCTCTGACCATCTCCTGTACCATGTCCCCAGTCTCTGACCATCTCCTGTACCATGTCCCCAGTCTCTGACCATCTCCTGTACCATGTCCCCAGTCTCTGACCATCTCCTGTACCATGTCCCCAGTCTCTGACCATCTCCTGTACCATGTCCCCAGTCTCTGACCATCTCCTGTACCATGTCCCCAGTCTCTGACCATCTCCTGTACCATGTCCCCAGTCTCTGACCATCTCCTGTACCATGTCCCCAGTCTCTGACCATCTCCTGTACCATGTCCCCAGTCTCTGACCATCTCCTGTACCATGTCCCCAGTCTCTGACCATCTCCTGTACCATGTCCCCAGTCTCTGACCATCTCCTGTACCATGTCCCCAGTCTCTGACCATCTCCTGTACCATGTCCCCAGTCTCTGACCATCTCCTGTACCATGTCCCCAGTCTCTGACCATCTCCTGTACCATGTCCCCAGTCTCTGACCATCTCCTGTACCATGTCCCCAGTCTCTGACCATCTCCTGTACCATGTCCCCAGTCTCTGACCATCTCCTGTAGTATGTCTGCAGTCTCTGACCATCTCCTGTAGTATGTCTGCAGTCTCTGACCATCTCCTGTACCATGTCCCCAGTCTCTGACCATCTCCTGTACCATGTCCCCAGTCTCTGACCATCTCCTGTACCATGTCCCCAGTCTCTGACCATCTCCTGTACCATGTCCCCAGTCTCTGACCATCTCCTGTACCATGTCCCCAGTCTCTGATTATCTCCTGTACCATGTCCTCAGTCTCTGACCATCTCCTGTACCATGTATCCAGTCTCTGACCATCTCCTGTACCATGTATCCAGTCTCTGATTATCTCCTGTACCATGTCCTCAGTCTCTGACCATCTCCTGTACCATGTCCTCAGTCTCTGACCATCTCCTGTACCATGTATCCAGTCTCTGATTATCTCCTGTAGTATGTCTGCAGTCTCTGATTATCTCCTGTACCATGTCCTCAGTCTCTGACCATCTCCTGTACCATGTATCCAGTCTCTGACCATCTCCTGTAGTATGTCCGCAGTCTCTGACCATCTCCTGTACCATGTCCCCAGTCTCTGACCATCTCCTGTAGTATGTCTGCAGTCTCTGATTATCTCCTGTACCATGTCCCCAGTCTCTGACCATCTCCTGTACCATGTCCCCAGTCGCTAAATATTTTTAAAAACAGTCACTTTCTGGATTAAGGAAGATTTATTTTCGGTATCGGTTTCGGCACCAAAAAACCCATTCGGTGCATCCCTAATTTTTTTACTTTTTGCTATAGTAAATATCCAAAAAAACAAAGAAAATTTCTTCATCCGTTTAGGCCAGTATGTATTCTTCTACATATTTGTGGTTAAAAAAAAAAAAAATCGCAGTAAGCATATATTGATTGGTCTGCGCAAAAGTGATAGCGTCTACAATATAGGGGCTAGATTTATGGCATTTTTGTTATTAATTTTTTTTTTTTTTTTTACTAGTAATGGCGGTGATCAGCGATTTGTAGCGGGACTGCGACATTGCGGCGGACAGATCTTTTGTCACTTTTTTTTGGGACCAGTGACATTTATACAGTGGTCAGTGCTATAAAAATGCACTGATTACTGTATAAATGACACTGGCAGGGAAGGGGTTAACACTAGTGGTGATCAAGGGGATAAATGTGTTCCCTGAGAGGTGTTTCTAACTGTGGGGGAGGGCACTGATTGGGAGTACAGAGAGATTGCTGTTCCTAATCACTAGGAACAGACGATCACTCTGTACTTCCCAGTCAGAACGGGGATCTGTTTGTTTACATTGACAGATCCCCATTTTGGCTTTGTGTGGAGCGCTCGCGGGTGGCCAGTGGACATTGTGGCCGTTAGCCACGTGCATCAGCTCACTGGCCGTGCGCCTGTTATAGCTGTAAAACGGACCGACGTTGAGCTACGGCGATTCATGGGAATGAGCCAACCTGCTGCCGTATGATGACGGCGGCTGGTCGGCAAATGGTTAAAAATGATGCAATTACAGGAGAGTACCTGTTCATCTTACCAGGACTCTTGAGCTCATAGCTTCCTTCCTGTGCGCTCTGGCTGTGCTGCACTAAAATAAAAGCACGACTTTAAGCCCTGGCTAGTTTACAGAAAATAAACAACAGAACACCTCCCCCAAATGTGATAGGTGGAGATATTCTGTAGTCCAAACTAGGAGCAAACCGCTCAAACAAGGCAACGCCGGTCCTCCTTAAAATAAAGCACAGTGAGTTAGCATTGTCACCCTAGGATAGAAAGTATAATAGTGGCAGGATTACCTGGTGGAAAAAAGGAAATGTATGCAATTGCAGCTTCTGAGGACTGGTAAGCGCCAATTATATTATGTTTTTGTTCTTTTGGCTCGTTTGGCTGTATTTCTCCTGTGGATCACAGGGGTGCCGTTTGTTTTGTATTCCTGTGACTCGTTTTCAGCTGACCACGTGCCTGCTTATGTCACAGAGCCAGTCCAGGTCGGGATCCGCCCACATGCCTGGACCGACACCCGCCTTATCTTCTCAGCGTGGCGCTGTGAGCCTAAACTGTCTGCTCCACAGCCCAGCGCTTCAGTGAGCGAGGAGGGGGCAGAGCAGAGAGCTGTGGCTGACAGTCACCAGCTCTCTGCTCGGGGAGCTGTGAGAACCGATTGATCTGCGGTGTTAGATCGCTCGGTTCTCAGTCTTAGAGCCATTGGGCGACAGATACAGCATCAGACCGATGCTGCATCCACCTAGGTAAGTATAAATTTGCAAAAAATGCCAAAAACCCCATACTTCTTTTTTGGGTTTAGATTCAGCAACGATTCAGTAACTAATAAGGTCTTGTTTAAATGAATTACATTGCTGTGCTTTTTGCATGATGGACTTACCCCCGAGTAGTCAGTCGACTGCTTTCACTCCCACTTTAAAATAGACTATTTAGGCTCTGATAGATGCAGTGTACTTTGCTCTGAAACAAATGAATTGCCTGTTTATTCCAGTGCTGTTTCCAGCCTTGGGTTGTATAAAAAAGCCTTTGCACCCGCTCATCAATCTGATTCTCTATGGAGATTGAAAACATCCTCACAAGCTGTTTTCTTCCTATAAATTCTTATTAGACTTGTATCTGTTTAGTGCGGATTTGTGTGCAGCAGTGGTCTATTCCCATTGTGGATCCGGCAGTGTCCTGCCTTAACGGGGAGTTTACCATTTCAGTAGAGGACATGTCTGTCTTTAACCCCTTCGCACCCTTTAAGAGTTCTAAAAGCCGGGAGGTGGGCATTCGGTTCATGTGCCCGCTGTGATGGACTATCACAGAGGTCACATGATCAGAAAGCTCCAAAATGCAAGTATGCATCTAGAGCTTTCCAATCCCTGCCAGATACCATGCTGGGAGCACTCTCTCAGCACGGTAACTTGTTTACACAGGGCTACATATATGTGGCCACGCGGTGTTAAGGCCCACCCGCCAAGGGGGCGCATATTAGTATACGTCCGACTGGAAGTGGTTAAGAACCCTACCGATAAGCGGTTGGAAGCCTTTTAGGAGCTCCCATCTCTATGCCGGGTCCTGTCCTTCACCAAGTTGTGGCTGAGACTTTACTTTGTTAAACCATATTTGATTGGTGAAAATGTATTTTTTTGCTCTTTAACTTGCTAATTAAACACAGTAAGCAGAAACCTCCTGTGGTATTTCCTACATGTGGGTCATGTCAGGTACATATGTGCAGGGCACTTTGGCTTAAGTGGTTGAAAAAAAAAAAAAAAAGCACCCATCTTCCTCAGGAAGGAAAGCTTAAAGTGGAGTTCTGCCTGCCCGCCCGCCACTTTAAAAATGTAAAGTCAGCAGCTACACATACTGTAGCTGCTGACTTTAACATTAGGGCACTTACCTGTCCTGGAGTCCAGTGATGTCGACACCGCAGCTGATGTTTCCATTGGCTGATTGGGTACTGCCACCGCCATTGCAGGTAAGGGAACCTGGCAGTGTAGCCCCTGGATACCCCAACAGCGGTGAGCTTCCAGTTCTGCTAGGGGTTAATATGAGTGCCTGCACCTGCGGCAGGCACTTGTCAAGTGCCAACTATGCCTTCTGTTATCAATCCATGTGCTCCATCCATAGAAGCCAATACTATCAGTTCTTACAATGGAAAGAGCTCTATGAATGGAGGATTGAAGATGAATGGGAGGCCTGCCTCCTCCACTCATAGGAAGTGCAGCTTCTTTGGATGGGGGCAGAAATGGGTGCAAAGGTGCAGTCACCATATCGGAAGATAACCACCGGGTGTGGGAGGGATGGTAACACAGCAACCACCCATTCCACGGGACACGTTTTGTTCATGGTAAGTACCTGCCCCGGTGCTGTTTTCCAGTAAGAAGTTAGACGTACAAATATCCTATTATTTAAACTGAAACCTCTGGTAGTCAAACTCATTTTGAATGGATTAGGATTTTCATGGGGACTGTAGTATGTAATTACATTTGGGATGCTGTCTTAAACCTTAATAGAATTTATTTGATCTTTTTTAATAACTGTGTGTGTGTGTGTGTGTGTGTGTGTGTATATATATATATATATATATATATATATATATATATATATATATATATATATAATTTTTTTTTTTTCTTTCCATTACGTTCGGTTCACAAAAGCTTAAAGCTTGCAGCATTTTCACACATTACTTTTATTTATTTTATAAAACATTCAAGGTGCTGTTTTCATTTCCCTAGGGGCACTATCTCACACACACATCAGATGACGATACCGTAGGCTTATTATTTTATCGATATTTGTATGCTAAAGTCAATTTACAAATGTTACTGGGGGGAGGTTTAAAATTTCACATTTTATGTGACAAAATATTTAATCCAATTTTAGTGGGATAATATGACAAATGCAAAAAATAAACAAATTCAGTTTAGCATTTAGTTGTGAACTGTATGTGATTTCCCTGTTTCTTCTATTACATAGCGGGGTCTTCTTGAGGTACTGTATGAAATATTTCGCCTCCCTCTTCCTGTGGTGACAAAGGACTTTATTGAGGCACTGCTTAGTGTAGGTAAGTAGGAGTCTCTTATTCCTAATGTAATACAGTTTGTATTAAAGGTAAAGACTAGAAAACCTATTTTTTTTTTTTGTTTTTTTTATTGGGGTTATCATGCAGTAAAGTAGGAAATGCATGCTGCTCTCATAGACTTTACTTGTAGTGCCATCTACTGGTGAATTTGGTTATTTAAACATAAAATGATTTAATTTCTACATAACGGCTGCATTTATTTGGCTATAATTCAGTTCACCTAGTGAGAGTAACAAACAATACTGAGGCTCTGTTATCTTATAAAACCAAGCGTTGATGGATAGAAGCTTTTGATGTTACTCTAAAGTGGCACCCAGTAAGCACACAATAGCTCAGCATGGAAGATTCGCTGCACTGTCATTGCATAGTTAGTATGATGACCTCTCAGTTTTGTTTTGTTTTTCCAGCGCGCTTTTTTGCCCAAATTGTGGCAAAACATGCAGCACATTTAGGTGGCATTATTCGCAAAGGCACCCCAAACAGCGTGCAATTGTGTCATGATTGTCACACACAAAACACACATTTAAATATCGCTCTAAGCTCATCGACCCAGAACGGTGTATGAGTTTAGTTTGCATGACAAATGCTCAGAGCGCAGCCCATTCAAGTGAATAGGCTGCCCTATGCATGACACGTGGAATCACGTGAAAATTGTGGACACAAAATCGCAATATGTGAATGGGGCCTAAAAGCTTCATACATTCTAACTCTTAGGTACTCTGTAAAAAAAAAAAATGGCTGTAGCTACACTTTAAAGTTGAACTTCAGCGACGATATGCTTTGCAGCTTGGCCCACTAGAAGTATACACGTGGTATATGTGAGTAGCTTCTCTGGAAGCTGTAAATCACTGAAGTTGCGGGGGCCGCCTTCTTCACTGATGCCGTTTAGAGAATGCTTGCATTTTTACAATGAATGCAAAATAAACTATGCAGAATGGTAGCTGCTCGGCATTGTGCCTAGAAGATTGTGGCCCAGGCTACTAGAGTGATTTACAGCTTCCACAGAGGCCAATCAGGTATCACATAAACACACTTACATTGGGCTGAGCTGGCCGATTGTAAGTATGCAAAATATATTATCCCTGGACTTCATCTTTACGCAAAGAATATTTCTTCTGCATCCTAAAACACCATTCCTCTTCTAATACATATCCTTTCTTCTAATGTAAGATCCAAGTCGCTTTCAGGAGTCTTGGAGGCTTTCAGATGGGTTTGTAACAGCAGAAGCTAAAATAATTCTTCCACATCGAGCACGTTCCAGGTAAGTGCTATATGCCATTGAGACTGGTAGGGATTAATTAGAGTATGACTTCAGCTACGTGGGGAGAGTATAAAGGGGGATTAGAATGGAGTATACAACAATCAGCCATAATCTTATAACCGCTGACACATAAAAATAAATAAATATGCACCACCTAAAGAAGTGCCCCACTGAAAGCCATTCAACATGGATAGGCACCATATATTGCTCTCACATGCCATGGTTATGTTTGGAATTAAACCCCAAAATAGATTCTGCTGCTTCTCCTGAGTACGGGGAAATCACATGTGTGACACTTTGTGGGAGCCTAGTCACGTACGGGACCCCGAAAACCAATCACCATCTTCAGGATTTCTAAGGGCGTAAATTTTTGATTCTACTCCTCACTACCTATAGGCTATCACTACCTATCACAGTTTTGAAGGCCATTAAAATGCCAAGATAGCACAACCCCCCCCCAAAATGACTCCATTTTGGAAAGTAGAGCTATTTGCTGAGAGGCATGGTGAGTATTTTGCAGCTCTCGTTTGTTTTTGAAAATGAAGAACGAAGAATGTATTTTTTTTTTCTTTTTTTCAATTTTCAAAACATTGTGACAAAAAGCGAGATCTGCAAAATACTCACTATACCTCTCAGCAGATAGCTTGGGGTGTCTACTTTCCAAAATGGGGTCATGTGGGGGGGGGGGGGGTTGTGCCATCTGGGCATTCCATGGCCTCCAAAACTGTGTGAGGCAGTGAGGCGTGAAATCAAATATTTAAACCCTTAGAAAGCCTGCTTGGTTTTTGGGGTCCCGTACCGTATGCGGCTAGGCTCCCAAAAAGTCTCACACATGTGGTATCCCTGTACTCAGGAGAAGCAACAGAATGTATTTTGGGGTGTAATTTCACATATGCCCATGGCATGTTTGAGCAATATATCATTTAGTGACAACTTTCTGTAAAAATAACAAATAAAAATTTTTCCAGAAGCTTGTGGCAAAATATACGATATTCCATGGACTCAACATGCCTCTCAACAAATAGCTTGAAGTGTCTTCTTTCCAAAATGGGGTCATTTGGGGGTTTTTTTGTACTGTCCTGGCATTTTATGCACAACAATTAGAAGCTTATGTCACACATCACCCACTCTTCTAACCACTTGAAGACAAAGCCCTTTCTAACACTTTTTGTTTACATGAAAATTTTTTTTTTTTTTGCAAGAAAATTACTTTGATCCCCCAAACATTATATATTTAGATATTTATGTTTTTGCGCAGCGATTTTTCAAATGCTTTTTTTTTTTTTTTTTTTGGAAAAAACACACCTTTTTTTTAGTTTTAATGCACTAAAACTCACTATATTGCCCAAATGTTTGATGAAAGAAAAAAGATGATTTTAGGCCAAGTACATGGATACCAAACACGACATGCTTTAAAATTGCGCACAAACGTGCAGCGGCGACAAACTACACTAAAACATTTTTAAAAGCCTTTACAGGTTACCACTTTAGATTTACAGAGGAGGTCTACTGCTAAAATTACTGCCCACGATCTGACCTTCGCGGTGATACCTCACATGCATGGTGCAATTGCTTTTTACATATGACGCCAGACCGACGCTTGAATTCGCCTTTGCGCGAGAGCAGGGGGGGACAGGGGTGCTTTTAATTATTTATTTTGCTTTTTTATTTGATTTTTCAACTGTTACTTTAATTTTATTTTATATCATTTTTATTGTTATCTCAGGGAATGTAAATATCCCCTATGATCGCAATAGGTAGTGACAGGTACTCCTTTTTTTGAAAAAATTGGGGTCTCTCCTCTGCCCTCAAAGCATCTGACCACACCAAAATCGGTGTGATAAAATGCTTTCCCAATTTCCCAATAGCGCTGTTTATATCTGGCGAAATCTAAGTCATGAAATGCTCATAGCTTCTGGTTTCTTAGGCCAAAGAGATGATTGGAGCCGTGCTGGTCTCTGATCAGCGCTATGGTTAGCTGGCGGAACCACCGGCTGCATTCTCAGGTTCCCTGTTGGGACAGGAGAGCCAGAGAAAACCAGGGAAGACGGTGGGGGGGACGTTCCTTCCCACTGCTTGTAAAAGCAGTCTAGAGGCTAGAGCCGCTAGGATTGCTTTTACATGAAAGCCGACCGCTGGCTGAAAAGAATGATACCAAGATGATACCTAAACCCGCAGGCAGCATTCTGGTATAACTAACCACTCAAAGTCCAGCAACATACCAGTACGTTCCTGGTCCTTGTTGGCCATATATTGTAATCTTCTTTTTTTTTTTTTTTTTTTTTTTTTTTATGCAGCCTGTGGGCTGAACGAAAAAAGAGATTGATCGGTGGGTATGCTCACCATTAGAATACCTCCCTTCATCCACCCACTTCTAATGATGGGCATAAATGCACCATTTTGTTTTTAACTGTGGTGGTGAAATCACCCCCTACAGCGCTGGAGTCACGGCTTTATGTATCATGGAAGCAAACGCTGTTGCTGTCAAGATAAAGAAATCCGCGCTGCAACTGAATGGCATACCTGCTAAGCAAATGATGGTTAACAATAAAACAAAGTAACATTACAGTATAACAGTAAGACATACCATACCTGCAAAGCAAATACAAAAAAAAATAGTAAAAAATAAAACATTTTTTAAAGCAATCTGTGCCTAATATATATATATGCCGAAGCTTTGGGGCATCCGCCCCAAAAGTTAGGAGTAAGTCGCTCCGACACCCCTGCTGCCTCCATGCTTCGGCATATATGCTCTTTTTTTTTTTTTTTTTAAACTGTGGCGGTGAAATCAATTCCCACAGCGCTGGAGTCACGGCTTTATGTATCTTGGGAACAAACGCTGTTGCTGTCAAGATTAAAGAAATCCACGCAAATTTTTGGCTGAATTTGGACCTGAAACGGACCAGAAGACGCACAGGACTCCTGTGCAACTTGCACCGGAGCAGCTCCGGAGATGTGTGAACCGGCTCCGTAGAGAGTTGGTCACAATCTCCTGACATGCAAGTTGGATGCTGAGAAACCTGCATCCAATTCGCAATAGTGTGAACCCACACTGATCTAGAGAATAAAATGGTGGGTGTTGAATGTTTTTATGTCACACAATATTTGCACATTGGTTTTTCAAACATGATAAAAATAAAATACACTTTTTTTTCTATTGCAAATTCTTTTTGAGGTTATAACGTTTAAGGTACAAAACAGAGCCTAGTGGGCATAGCCCAGCTCAAACGGTGCATAAAAACAATATAGAACACCAAAAAAGAATGAAAATACAATGAACCACATCAGACTATTACTATAAGCACTCTGGTTAGGCCATAATCAGATTAGGTACGTACGGAGATAACCACTCACTAAAAGCTTTCCTTAGGCAGACCATACAAGATGCCATTTTCTTTCCTGCAACAAATTGCTCAATTGAGGGGATCTCAATTGGGAGGGTGGATCTACAGGTCAAACACATATAGCCCAAGCAGCACTAAGGATTTGTCTCCATAGAGGCATTAGTGGAAGGCGAATCAAGCTTTGGAGAAATTCTTGGGGCAACCTCTGAGTAGAGTCGCTCTACCGATGACTCCAGGTCTCAGTAGATCGCAGCTTTTAAAAATGATTCCTCAGACTCTGAGCAGCACCTCTGATCTTTGCACGGTGTTGATTAGTTGTCCCAATCGCTCAACTTTAATTATGGCATTGGTCGCGCATGGCAATCATGTCTATCCATATGTTTGGAGCCCCTTGGCTGTGCTTGCACCATGGATCACACATCCCTGCGTGTTTCACCCACTGCATTGCAATTGCACGGTTTTCAATATGATGTGGGTGTGAATACAAAGTTAACGACACCCCAAATGGATCACAAACGTAGTGCGGTTTGCCTACACCGCATCACTTAGTAGAAATATTGTAATTCTGTAGGAATTGTATAGGAGCACGGAGTGAGCTGGGGCTGAAGGTTTGCGCAAGTGATGTCTCTGGTGTTGCACTGTTACCAGGATCTCACCTATGAGGTTATTCTGATGAGGGAAAATTATCTATAGGGGTACTCTGTTTGGGCAACTGATCTATAATTTTACTCTGATGAGGGTGGCCTATCTGTAGGTGTGTTCTCATCGAGGTAGATGATCTTTAGGTGTACTCTGATGAGGCAGCTGATCTGTAGGTGTACTCTGAAGGGGGCCAACTGATCTGTAGGTATACTGTGATGGGGCAACTGATCTATGGGGTTACGCTAATTGGGGCAACTGATCAATGGGGATATTCTGATGAGGACAAATGGCCATGGAGTTACCCTGATTGGGGCAACTGATCTCTATTTTTACTCTGATGTACTGATCTTTGGTCGTACCCTGATTGGGGCAACTAATCAATGGTCTTATGAGGGCAACTGATCTATGGGGATATTATAATGACTGCAAATGTTTCAAGTGGGTACTCTGATGGGGGCAACTGATCAGTGGGGATATTTCTGATGAGGGCAGCTGATTTATACAGGTTTTCTGATTGGGGCAACTATTGGAGTACTCCGGCCTCTTCTTTGCAATTCCATGTCTCAATGGATCTGATCTTTTATGGATTCTTCTGGCTCAGGCACCTTTGATCCTTGTACAATCTTCATCAGCTGTGGCATTGGTGTCTCACATGGCAGTAATGTCTCTCTATAGGTGTAGAGCACTATGGCTGTACTTCGAACATTGAAGGTTTGTTCAAACACTACCTCATTCTTTTGCCTTTTAAGGTTGTGTTCACACTATTGCGAATTGGATACAGATTCCCCACATACAATTCACAATAGCAGGAGATTTTGACTGCCCCTCTATGGTACCGGTGGTTCAAATATCTCCGCTGCTGCTCCGGTGCAAATTTGCACAGGAGCCCTTTGCGTCTTTTGGTCCATTTTAGGTCCGACTTCAGCCAAAAATTCAGGCTGAAACTGTGAATGGGGACGTACTGGACCCCTGCTGTGAGAAGCATGCGAAGATAGTGTGAACCCAGCCTAAAGGAAGACTTCTGTTTGGTCATATAAGAGCTACCAAAGGACTATTCCATTTCTTAGGCTTGGAGATGCTGAGAATTTAACCCAGGGCCTCACATTTGCAACATGTGTTGCTCTACCACTGAGCTCAAATTAGTTTTTTGCCTAGCTTGGTTAATTTTCATTAATGTTATTGTCATGGGCTCCCTGGTAGCCTGGCTGAAAAAATACATGTTAGCAACCCAACATGTCCTGACTTGTTACCTCCCCCACAACCCTGACTCCCACCTCCCCCTTCAGTACAGACCCCTCAGTACGTGGAGGTAACTGATCTATAAGTGTATTCTGATGGGGCAACAGATGTATAATTGTACTCTGATGGTGGCAACTGATTTATAGGTGTACTGTAATGGGTTGCTACTGATCTATAAGTCTAATCTGATTGGGGCATCTGATGTATAAGTGTACTCTGTTAGGGGAAGCCGATCTGTAGGTGTATTGTGATGGGGGCAACAGTACACTTATACATCAGGGAAATGAGGATGAGGGCAATTGATCTCTGGGGATACCCTCATGGGGACAGCTGGTTAATGGGGATTTTCTGATGAGGGCAAATGGTTCATGGAGGTACTCTGATGGGAGCAGATGATCTATAAGTGTATTCTGATGGGAGCAAATGATCTATAAGGGTACTCTGATGGAGTATTGATGTAAAATTGTACTCTGATGGGGCAACACAGTACACTTATACATCAGAAATATGGGTGAGGGGGCAACTGATCTATAGGGTTATTCTGATGAGGGCAACTTATTAACCACTTGCCTACAGGGCACTTTCACCCCCTTCCTGCTGCCCAGGACAATTTTCAGCACAGTCGTACTTTGAATGCAAATTGTGCGGTCATGTAACACTGTACCCAAACTAAATTTTCATCATTTTTTTTCCACACAAAGCTTTCTTTTGGTGGTATTTAATCACCTCCCGAGTTTTTTTTATTTTTTACTAAAACAAAAAGACCAAAAAATTGTGAAAAGAAGAAGAAAAATTTTTTTATAGTTTGTTACAAAATTTTGCAAACAGGTAATTTTTCTTCTTCACTGATGTGCGCTAATGAGGCTGCACGGATGGGTGCTGATGAGGCTGCACGGATGGGCACTGCTGGGCTGCACTGATGAGGCGGCACTGATTGGCAGCACTGGTGGGCCAAAAAAACATTTTTCTTTTTCTTCCAAAATTGACGGGTTTTTTCTGCTTATAGCGCAAAAAATAAAAGCCGCAGAGGTGGTCAAATACCACCAAAAGAAAGCTCTATTTGTGCGAAAAAAGGACGTCAATTTTATTTGGGTACAGTGTCTCACGTCCGCGCAATTGTCAAAAAATGGCCTGGTCAGCTAAAGTGGTTAAGTTGTTGTGGCAAAACAGGGGACCCATCAAACCAACTGGCTCCTGCCGGGGTAGGGCTACATTAGGCAGCAAGTGAACGTGTCCCTAATGTTTGTGTTGAAAGTAAAAAGAAAAATGTGCCCGTTGAGGCAGTGGTTCTCAACTCCAGTTCTCAAGGCCCAACAGGTCATGTTTTCATGTTTTCTCTCAAATAAAATGGCTGTGGTAATTACTAAGGCAGTGAAACTGATCAAATCACCTGTGCACAATGATGGAAATCCTGAAAACATGACCTGTTGGGGCGCCTTGTGGACTGGAGTTGAGAAACACTGCGCTAAGGATTTGAGCAACTTTGACAAGGGCCAAACTGTAATGGCTAGATGACTGCGTTAGAGCAACTCCAAAACTGCAGCTCCTGTGGCATGTTCTGGCCAGACCGGCGGAGGCAGTGATATGCCACTGATGGCTTGGTGTCAGATACCACAGCGTACCTACTGAGGTCTTGTGGAGTCCATGCCTCAAGGGGACAGGGCTGTTTTGGCAGCAAAAGGGGGATTTGCTCAATATTAGGTGGGTGGCCATAATGTTATGGTTAATTGGTGTAGATTGGTAATCAGAACAGTTATCTGAAATCCTTGCCTAATGTTAACTTCTGTCAGGATCAGAGAGGTGCCTCACTGCAATGTTTCTCAACTCCAGTCCTCAAGTACCCCCAACAGGTCATGTTTTCAGGCTTCCCATTATTTTGCACAGGTGATTTGATCAGTTTCACTGCCTTAGTATTTACCACAGCCGGTTCATTTGAGGGGAATCCAGAAAACATGACCTGGTGGGGGTACTTGAGGACTTGAGTTGAGAAACATTGCCTTACTGGACAGCTCTACTCTGAGACAAATGGTTATTTACTATTGCTAAACACCCCTTGTGAAAATGGTAGGTGACTGTCCTTCAAATGTCTTTAGTACTTACTTCCTTTAACCGCTTGCCACATTTTTCATATACATTTTAAAATCTGCATTTATTTGGTAAAAACAATACTACTTGGAACCCCCCAAACATTATATATTCTCTGAAAGCAGAGGCCCTGGTTAACAAAATGGTGGCAGTGACGGATACGGTTTATGGAGACATCCGTTGTCTCCCCTGCCCTTCAAAGCATCTGATCAAACAGATCGGGTTTGATCAAAAAAAGCACTGAAATAGGAAGTGACAAAACCCTTGTCTCTTCCGGCTTCATTCATCACAGAGAAGATCCATCTCTTCTGTGGTCAGCCAACCTGATCACTTGTACTGGTCCCGAGCTCCCTGATAGAACAGAGGTGTCTTGGAATTGCAGCCACCGGAGGGGGTGGGCCCCCTTCCGAGCCCTGTAAAAGTGATTGGGTGGCGTTATTGCCACTCAGATCACTTTTACAGTAAAGCCGATCGCAGACTCTGAAAAATTAGTTAGTGGTTAATCAAGTCTTAGAGCCATGTGTGCAGATCAGAAATCCTAAAGCTGTTCATTGAGAAATAAGAAAGTTGAATACCTTTATGTAAAACATTGTTGAACTTTTATTTGTAAATAAAACAAAAAATTTAAAAAAAAAAGGGTGGCAGCACCATTCAAAAATCTTATGATCAATCTGACTACAGTAAGCTAATTTTGATTGGTTGCTGTGGGCAATATAGTTATTATTCATGGAGCCTGTATGTTTAATCTGTGCAGAAATTGAGTATCTCTTCCTCTTGTCTGTAAGCACATCTCATAGGACCCAGAATATTTGACAGACAATTTCTTTATTTTACAGACCTGATCTCATTGACAATTATCTAGCGCTTGTACTTTCTGCTTTCATTACAAATGGCTTGTTGGAGGTAAGTGATCAAAGGTCATGTGCAGCTTTGCATGTCTTTTTATTCCTACTCTTTTTGACCTCTATTATTTGATTTAGGGGCTGGTGGAGGTAATAACGAGCAGTGATGATGATGTGTCTGTCAGAGCAACAATCATCCTTGGGGAGCTCTTGCACATGGTAAAAGATTTTTTTTTTAATGATATCTTGGAAAATATGCTGGATTTTTGAGCATTTGACTGCATTTTGTTTGTAATCCTCCATGTCTTTGTTTTGTACTGCAGGCAAACACAATCCTTCCACATTCACACAGTCATCACTTACATTGTTTACCAACCCTGATGAACATGGCGGCATCGTTTGACATCCCCAAGGATAAACGACTGTATGTATCATATATAAGACACTAAGGCCCCATACACACTATTAGATTTTCTGCGGATTTTTGTCTTCGGATTTACCAAAACCATATAATGAGGTCAAACCTTAAGAGTTTCAATTTGTATGCAATCAGACAGGCCCTTGCACTACATGGTTTTGATAAATCTGAAGACAAAAATCTGCAGAAAATTTATTAGTGTGTATGGGGCCTAAGAGCTCATGTTGACGGGTGTTTTCCTGCTTTTATGTGCGTTTGAAGCCCCATTAAAAATGCATATCAGCAAAATCCTGTAGACTTTATTTGAGCAATACATATAACAGTTTAGAGGCTGTGATTACCCTGAATTGTGTTGCACTGTTTCTTTGGATACAGTTGTGCTCATAAGTTTACCCTGGCAGAATTTATGATTTCTTGGCCATTTTTCAGAAAATATGAATGATAAGACAAAAACTTTTCTTTCACTCATGGTTAGTGTTTTGCTGAAGCCATTTATTATTAATCAACTGTGTTTACTCTTTTTAAATCATAATGACAACAGAAACTACCCAAATGACCCTGATCAAAAGTTTACATACCCCAGTTCTTAATACCGTGTATTGCCCCCTTTAACATCAGTGACAGCTTGAAGTCTTTTGTGGTATTTGTGGATGAGGCTCTTTATCTTCTCAGATGGTAAAGCTGCCCATTCCTCTTGGCAAAAAGCCTCCAGTTCCTGTAAATTCTTGGGCTGTCTTGCATGAACTGCAAGTTTGAGATCTCCCCAGAGTGGCTCAATGATATTGAGGTCAGGAGACTGAGATGGCCACTCCAGAACCTTCACTTTATTCTGCTGTAGCCAATAACAGGTCGACCTGGCCTTGTGTTTTAGATCATTGTTATGTTGGAATGTCCAAGTACGTCCCATGCGCAGCTTCCTGGCTGATGAATGCAAATGTTCCTCCAGTATTTTTTGATAACATACTGCATTCATCTTGCCATCAATTTTGACCAAATTTCCTGTGCCTTTGTAGCTCACACATCCCCAAAACATCAGCGATCCACCTCAGTGTTTCACAGCAGGAATGGTGTACCTTTCATCATAGGCCTTATTGACTCCTCTCCAAATGTAGCATTTATATTTGTGGCCAAAAAGCTCAATTTTGGTCTCATCACTCCAAATGACTTTGTGCCAGAAGGTTTGAAGCTTGTCTCTGCTGTTTGTCGTATTGTAAGTGGGATAATTTGTGGCATTTACGTAGTAATGGCTTTCTTCTGGAAACGCGACCATGCAGCCCATCTTTCTTCAAGAGCCTCCTTATAGTGCATCTTGAAACAGCCACACCACATGTTTTCAAAGAGTCCTGTATTTCACCTGAATTTATTTGTGGGTTTTTCTTTGCATCCCGAACAATTTTCCTGGCAGTTGTGGCTGAAATTTTAGTTGGTCTACCTGACCGTGGTTTGGTTTCAACAGAACCCCTCATTTTCCACTTCTTGATTAGAGTTTGAACACTGCTGATTGGCATTCTCAATTCCTTGGATATCTTTTTTTTTTTTTTTTTTTTTTTTTTTTAATCACTTTCCTGTTTTATACAGTTCAACTACCTTTTCCTGCAGATCCTTTGACAATTCTTTTGCTTTCCCCATGACTCAGAATCCAGAAATGTCAGTGCAGTACTGGATGAAAGATGCAAGGGTCTGTCAGGAGTTCAGAAACTCATTGACCTTTTATACACACACACCAATTACAAGAAAATAGATCACAGGTGAGGATGGTTACCTTTAATAGCCATTCAAACCCCTTTGTGTCAACTTGTGTGCATGTTATCAGGCCAAAACCACCAGGGTATGTAAACTTTTGATCAGATTCATTTTCTGTTGTGATTATGATTTAAAAAGAGTAAACACAGTTGTTGATAATAAATGGCTTCAACCAAACACTAACCATGAGTGAAAGAAAGGGTTTTTGTGTTCATTCATATTCTCTGAAAAATGGCCAAGAAATCATAAATTCTGCCAGCGTATGTAAACTTATGAGCACAAATGTATATGTCCTTTTGAAGTGCATTTGAACTGCAAGCAACCCAAGCCAAGCTCAGCCTCTTATTGTCAAATGCAGCTTTTTCAGGTTCAAAGCAGCTGTATGAATTACAAATGGAAATGCATCAATGTCCAAAAAACACAAACCTTTGATATAGTTTCCTAATGTAAAAAATCTGCAGTACCAAATATTAGCAGCGTTTTTTGAATACAGAACTTAGTGTTAATATTTTTTGTTAGCAAGTATTCCTTAAAGTGATACTAAAGTCTACTTTTTTTTTTCTTTAAAAATAACCATGTTATACTTACCTACTCTGTGAAATGATTTTTTAGAGCAGCTCAGATCCTCCTCTTCTCGGGTCCCTCTTCAGTGCTCCTGATCCCTCACTGCTGTGGAGTGCCCCCACTTGCTATGGGGGAACCCTGGGCCGATTCAGACACGGAGCTGCTGTTCAGCCTTGACCCCTCTCTCCTCTGATTGGCTAACTGACTTTGTCAGCAATGGGAGCCAATGGCGCCGCTGCTGAGTCTCAGCCAATCAGGAGGGGGGATCCCGGACGGCCAAGGCACTCATGCAACATTCCTGGATAGAGATGGTCTGAGGGGGGCTGCTGCTGCAGACAGAAGGTTTTCTTTATCTTAATGCATAGAATACATTAGGATAAAAAAATCCTTCTGCCTTTACAACCACTTTAACCCCACATTTGATTACTTTCCTTTCCTACCTTGATCATACAGATTTAAAAGCAATATCTGGTACATGGCCTTATGTATAACAATGCTGGGTCTTCCAACCAGGACTGTTAATTTAGGTTAACGTGGTCCCATAGGTTATGTTGGTTTTAAAGCTGAACTCCAGGAAATTAGCTCCTTTGTAAAAAGTGAAAGCACGCTATGATTTCAGTCCAACCAGGTGCATGACATCTCCTGGACTTATAGCTGTTATTTAAATTTGGCAATTTATTGCCCTCCTGGAAGACTGCTATTGCTGTAGTTTCAGGAGCCCAAATCTGTACCCTCTAGTCTCTGGCATCTTCAGCAGTAGAGTCGTTAGAGCTGCTATGCCCGACCCTCCTCTCCTGCCCAGTCACAGAAGCCTTGTATTATGTAAACTCATGCACAAAATACAAGGGCTTATGTGAATGGGCAGCAGAGCGGAGGGCCAGGCATAGCTGCACGGTGTGCTTTTTTCCTCTCTCGCCCCCCCCAGTGTCTCATTGTATGCTGTAGCAGAGCCATAAACCTGTCAGATATAATACAGTTAAGTCCGAGAAGTGACATGTACTCCTTGGACTTAACTCATAGCATGCCTTTACTTTTTCCAAAATGGTTGAATTCCTGAAATTCAGCTTACATCTTGACTTTTAGAGATGAATAGGGTTTAAGTTTAATGATAATTTTTTACAAAATTCTTAGATGTAAAAGGTGTAAATTTGGAATGTGTGTCAGGGATTCCTGTAGTCACAGGAAGTAATAATTTGTTATATAAAATTTGCAGGCGGGCCAGTGCAGCAGTAAACTGCTTGAAACGCTTCCATGAAATGAAGAAACGAGGACCGAAACCTTACAGCCTGTATCTAGATCACATTGTACAGAAAGCGATGGCTACCCACCAAAAACGCGATCAGCACACGCGTGTACAGAAGGATATTTTTATTCTGAAGGTGAGAAGAAAGTGCTTTTTCTTTCATTCAAGTGAAGATCTCCCAAACATGTAGCTGAAGAAGAGTTGCTGTGTATAGTCCATTAATGCTTTTTATATCCTTTTTCTTGCTTTAGAGAGCAAGAATTTGCAGTGCTTAGCAGTCTCACAAATTGTGTCTGTGCTTGCCCCTGTATGCTTTGTTTACATGCCTAAGGCTTGCCATTACATTATATAATTTTCCTTTAGCTTTACCAAAACCATATACTATGAGGTCAGACCTAAACACTTTCACTTTTTATGCAGTCAGGCGGGCCCTTGCACTACATAGTTGAAGGTAGATCTAAAGGAACTAAAAGAACTAAGGAATGGACTTTATAGGCACATGGGTAGATTTTGTATAGAGGTGCGGTACTGGTGAGTAGGGATACTAGTTGGTAGCCTACTATAGGTGTAATCTGATGGTCTGCATATAACAGCATGAGGATAAAAGCGAAATCAACACCTAGGAGAGGTAACCCCTTAAACAGGGCCAGACCGTGGACACCGTGTGTTCAGCCTGATATGCGAACCAGCTATCAGGCTGAACACACGGTGTCCACGGTCTGGCCCTGTTTAAGGGGTTACCTCTCCTAGGTGTTGATTTCGCTTTTATCCTCATGCTGTTATATGCAGACCATCAGATTACACCTATACTAGGCTACCAACTAGATCCCTACTCGCAAGTACCGCACTGTTATACATTCTGTGGTCTCTGGATGAGACCCAGAAAACCGCACCTTTTAGCTTTTTCCTGACATCTTCTACCTCGCATCTGCTTTCTGCATGAATTTCATGTGCTCCCGAGGAAGCGTGCTCCCACGCGCAACATGTCGAGCAACTAAAAGTTCATGTATACCCGGACTCGCAACCTGACCCACAAGTCTGTCTGTTTACTCTTCCAACAGAATCACCATTACGGGAATTTCTATTTCCAGACTGCTGGTCACATTACCAACTCTACGTATCGTGTAAAGTAGGGTCCAGGTTGTGTGGGGGTTATTAAAACAGTAATCCTACCAAATTTTATATATTTGTATCTGTATTTTCTGTTTGTACTATATGAATTTTTGTACTCAATAAATTAGTTTTATCATTTTTAGAAAATCTACCTGTGTGCCTATAAAGTCCATTCCTTAGTTCTTTAGTACCTGCCCTTCTAGTACATGCCCTTCTAGGATGCTGGCACACTGCTACCTGTGCACCCACAGTGTCACCCTGTGAGAGTACACATTCATTTGGAAATATCCTTCAAATAGATCTAAAGGAAATTGAGTAAGAAATCTGTATAAATGTATGGCCAGCCTAAGTTACAGTCACTGGATGATAGTGTTGCGGTCTGTTTGCTGATGAGGAAATAAGTGTGTGGCCTTTAGAACGCATTGCAGGAAACTCTCAATTTGTGTGTGTTTCCCGCACTGCCTTTTCAATCTGCAGCGGATGTCAGTGCAATGTTAACAATACCCCAAACGCATACACAGCATGTTTGTCTTCACCGGATTGCATGGTACAAAACTAGCATGTGTTCTGGTTGCGCTTCCAAAAGTAGTGCATGTGCTACTTCGGTGCTATGTGGTGCCATTTCAGCTCATTCAAAATGAATGGGTTTAAATCGAACCGTACTAAATCACATTTGAATTGCTCAGGAATGCACTACGTATTCCTGTGCGATTCATAGATGATTCATAGTGTTAACCTAGCCTAAATCCACCTCATGTTGGCTCACAGATTATTTTGGTTCGAATGAAACATACCTACTACATTCCCTGTTCTGTGGGCACTGTTGTTACCAGATGGGTGACTTTTTTCCATTACCGACTTACACTATGAGGGTGACTTACTAAAACTGGAGAGTACAAAATCTGGTGCCGCTCTTCGTAGAAACAATCAGGTTCCAGGCTTTTTTGTCAAAGCTTAATGGAACAAGTTGAAGTTAGAAGCTGATTGGCTACCATGCACAGCTGCACCAGATTTTGCACTCTCTAGTTTTAGTAAATGCTATGTGTGTTAGTGGAGAAGGCTACGACTTGTTAGAGAAGCAGGGCTTTGCTTTCTAGGGTCAGAGCTGGCCCCATAATGGCTAGTATCTGATGACTGGTGGAAAAATGGAGATAACCTAGATCCCCAGACAAAAATTAAGCAGAGAGATAGTGCAGTTTCTCAAGTGCAGCTTTCACTCCAACAAGGATAACAGTGAGCAGCACAGTAGTAACATCCCCTAATCTCACTCCACATCTCCTGAGACTGTCAGATCTCTCAGAGCAGATCTTCAGCTGTAAGAACATGTCTGGAATTGTACTGTTCATATTTAAAAAATGACAGAAGTTTTATCCAGAGGGAATTTAAGACAAAAAAGGTACATTTTTGCTTAAGCAGGTAACATTTCTAGGTGATAGTATATGTTTACTTTGCAACAAGTTCCAAACCTATTACTGTTACTAGTGAGGGCTCTTGCACTTCTTTTTTTAAATAACAAACATGTTATACTTACATCCTCTGTGCAGTTGGTTTTGCACAGACCAGCCCCAATCCTCCTTCTCGGGTCCTTCTTTGCTGCTCCTAGTCCTACCTCCTTTGAGTGCCCCTCAGCCAGCAGCTTGTTACAGGTTGTCACCCAAGCCGAGTCAGTGCTCTGTGTATCCATTCAGACACAGAGCCCCGACCTGGCCCGTTCCCTCTCTGCCCTGATTGACTGACTGACTTTGACAGCCACGGGAGCCAATAGCGCTGCTGCTCTGTCTCAGCCAATCAGGAGGAGTGTACTGGATGACTGAGGGGATCGTAGACATTGCTGAAGAGAGAAGAAGGTAGGTAATTGGGGGCGGGGGGGTGGGGGGGCTGCTACACACAGGGTTTTTTTTATCTTAATGCATAGAATGCATTAAGATAAAAAAACCTTCTGCCTTTACAACTCCTTTAAAGCAAAGCTCCACCGAAAGGGATATCACTGCTTCTTTGCTTTCTAACCCCTCCGCTGCCACATTTGGCACCTTTCGGGGGGGGAGCAGGTACCTGTTTTTGACAAGGACCCGTGTCCTGTGGAAATTCAGGGAACCAGCTGTGCAGACGCAAGGCTTCAGTGACAGTTCCCCTTATGAGGAATGGCAGCGGCACCCGGCATTGTAAAATCGGCTTGGGTGCCAACATAGCGGGATCCCTGGACAGGTAATAGTCCTAATATTAAAAGTCAGCAGCTACAGTATTGGTAGCTGCTGACTTTTAATTTTTTTTGGGGGGGGGGGGGGTCTGCGCTGGAGGTCCTCTTTAAACACCTCTTTTACAGGTGTTTGATCTCTTTTTCAGCCTGTAAAAACACTTCTGTTTTAGCCTATGCGTTCATGCGCACATAGCCGTTTACACCTGTACTGAAAGGGGAGCGTTTACAGGCTGAAATACCCCCATCTTCGACACATTCAGGAGAGGAGGTTCTGGGCAGAAAATCTGCTTGACCCGCATAAAGGCTAGGCACAATTAGTGATTGAACATTCATTCCAGTGACTAGAATAACTTAATGTTCTGGTCAATTGAATCCATAAACACTCAACGTGCTTAAACGCGTGTGCAATTTGTGGCTTTAGGCACATTTTTTTTTAAGCTGCTTTTTCCTGCCAGGAGTTAAAGGCGTTCAGAGGAGAAATTACATGTATTGACATTTCATGCTGTTTGCCCCACATTAGACCCCTTTCACACTGGGGCCGCATTAGCGATAAACCACAGCTTGTTTTAGCAGTGCTTTACTGCTGTTTAAGCGACGCTTTTCGGCCGCTAGGAGGGCACTTTTAACCCCAAAAAAGAGGTTAAAACTCACGTGTTGTGTCGCTTCGGAAGTGCTGCCCATTCATTCCAATTGGCAGGGCGTTTTGGGAGCGCTAAATACAGCGCTCCCAAAGATGCTTCTTGCACGACTGAAAAGTCACACTTGAATGAATGGGAGGTGGTTTTCAGGCGCTTAGCAGAGGCTATTTCCAGCACTAAAGCGCCTAAAAACCACCCCAGTGTGAAAGGTGTCTTAGAGCTGCACGATTAATCATTCAAGAATCAAAATTTGCAATTCTACCCTCCTCCCAATCTTAACACAGGAACAGCATTTTCCCCATTCAGTGCAGAGTGTTCTCTGCTCACTACTGAGAACTGTCAAAAAAAAGAAAACAGGCAGCCTGCCAAGTTTATCACAACATGGCTTAGGGAGATAAAGAGAAACATTGTATCTTCTGTTCTTTTAGATCATATGAATGAACTTCAGTCTGTAAATGAGGTCAGTTTAACCACTTAACGACTGACACAAGTTAAAATCAGTATTTTTTGCTAGAAAATTACTTGGAACCCCCCAACTTTATATATTTTAACAAAGACCCTAGAGAATAAAATGGCGGCCGTTGCGGTATTTTATGTCACACTGTATTTGCACAACAGTTTTTCAAACACAATTTTTTTGGAAAAAATACACTTTAATGAATTAATAAATGAAACAGTAAAGTTAGATCATATTTTTTTGTAGAATGTGAAAGATGTTACGCCATGAGAATCGTGAGAGAGAATCATGGTCTTTAACCCAAGGAAAAACATAGTAATTCTCATTTTGGCCAGAATTGTGCAGCTCTACCCCACATCATTCTGGAAAGAAAGAATCATACATTGTCCTCTGTGTACAGTATCTCACAAAAGTGAGTACACCCCTCACATTTTTTAAAATATTTTGTTATATCTTTTCATGTGACAACACTGAAGAAATGACACTTTTCTTCAATGTAAAGTAGTGAGTGTACAGCTTGTATAACAGTGTAAATTTGCTGTCCCCTCAAAATAACGCAACACACAGCCATTAATGTCTAAACTGCTAGCAACAAAAGTGAGTACATCCCTAAGTGAAAATGTCCAAATTGGCCCCAAAGTGTCAATATTTTGTGTGGCCACCATTATTTTCCAGCACTGCGTTAACCCTCTTGGACATGGAGTTCACCAGAGCTTCACAGGTTGCCACTGGAGTCCTCTTGCACTCCTCTGACGACATCACGGATGTTTAGGTCTGGAGACATGCTTGGTCAGTCCATCACCTTTACCCTCAGCTTCTTTAGCAAGGTAGTGGTCATCTTGGAGGTGTGTTTGAGGTTGTTATCATGTTGGAATACTGCCCTGCGGCCCAATCTCCAAAGGGAGGGGATCATGCTCTGCTTCAGTATGTCACAGTACATGTTGGCATTCATGGTTACCTCAATGAACTGTAGCTCCCCAGTGCCGGCAGCACTCATGCAGCCCCAGACCATGACACTCCCACCACCATGCTTGACTGTAGGCAAGACACACTTGTCTTTGTACTCCTCACCTGGTTGCCACCACACACGCTTGACACCATCTAAACCGAATAAGTTTATCTTGGTCTCATCAGACCACAGGACATGGTTCCAGTAATCCATGTCCTTAGTCTGCTTGTCTTCAGCAAACTGTAGGCTTTCTTGTGCATCATCTTTAGAAGAGGCTTCCTTGTGGGACGACAACCATGCAGACCAATGTGATGCAGTGTGCGGCATATGGTCTGAGCACTGACAGGCTGACCCACCCCACCCCTTCAGCCTCTGCAGCAATGCTAGCTGCACTCATACATCTATTTACCAAAGACAACCTCTGGATATGACACTGAGCACATGCACTCAACTTCTTTGGTCGACCATGGCGAGGCCTGTTCTGAGTGGAACCTGTCCTGTTAAACCACTGTATGTCTTGGCCATTGTGCTGCTGCTCAGTTTCAGGGTCTTGGCAATCTTCTTATAGCCTAGGCCATCTTTGTGAAGAGTAACAATTCTTTTTATCAGATCCTCAGAGAGTTCTTTGCCATGAGGGTGCCATGTTGAACTTCCAGTGACCAGTATGAGAGAGTGAGAGTGATCACACCAAATTTAACACACCTGCTCCTCATTCACACCTGAGACCTTGTAACACTAACAAATCACATGACACTGGGGAGGGAAAATGGCTAATTGAGCCCAGTTTGGACATTTTCTCTAAGGGGTGTACTCACTTTTGTTGCCAGCGGTTTAGACATTAATGGCTGTGTGTTGAGTTATTTTGAGGGGACAGCAAATTTACACTGTTATACAAGCTGTACACTCACTACTTTACATTGTAGCAAAGTGTCATTTCTTCAGTGTTGTCACATGAAAAGATATAATAAAATATTTACAAAAATTTGAGGCTTTTGTGAGATACTCTATATATTATCTTGTCAAAAAGTTACCCTGGTATAAGGCAATTTTCAGCCTTCGGTATCTGGCATTCCTTCGAAGTGAAGATCTTAGCAGTTCACATGTACTGAAAAGTCAGTTCCTGATGAACCGGCCAATTTTTGGTACGTTTATTCCCGGTGAGTTGCAAGAACCTGGAGTCCTGATCTGTATTTACAGAATGCTTATTTTTTATTTTTATTTATTCTTTCATTTTGGAAAACTAATTTTAGGCTCTAATATATATTTTCTATTACTTTATGTATAGGATACAGAAGAAGCTTTAGCAATGAATCTGAGAGACAGCCAAGTCCTCATTCACAAAGAGAACCTTGAATGGAACTGGAATCTTATAGGGACCATACTCAAGGTACGACTTGATCTTTTGTTTTATACCTTATATTTTTTTTATAAAAGTAATGTGTGTTTATATGATATTGTATTCTGATCATTTCTGAGGAAGGGGGGACTTCTACACATCTCAAGCAGAAGTGAAACAGACTGACAATTTAAGTATTATACAGGATTTATATAGCCCCGACAGTTTGCGCAGCGCTTTACAACAGTAGGACAGACAGTACAATTACAATACAATACAGGAGGAAACAAAGGGCCCTTTTCATTAGAGCTTACAATCTAGGAGGAAGGGTCAAGTGATACAAAAGGGTAGTAACTGTGAGGGATGAGCTGATGAAGAAAATAAAAGAACAGTTGTTATGTGGAGTCAGGGTAGGCTTCTCCGAAGAGAAAAGTTTTCAGGGATTGCCTAAAAGTAGATAGATTTGGAGATAGTGTGACAGATTAGGGTAGGGTATTCTAGAGGATGGGAGAGGCTCGGGAGAAGTCCTGGAGGTGAATATGAGAGGAGGTGATGAAGGGAGCTAGAGAGCAGGAGGTCTTGGGAGGAACGAAGAGGACGATCAGGTTAGTATTTTGAGGCTAGGTTAGTGATGTAGCTGGTGACAGAGTTTGTGGATGGCTTTGTAACTTATTGTTAGTATTTTGAATTTATAAAACTGTAACATTAATTAGAAGACTGTTTACTTAGTTACACAGTTACATAGTAAGCGAGGTTGAAAAAAAGACACCAAGTCCAACCTATGTGTGTGATTTATGTCAGTATTACATTGTATATCCCTGTATGTTGTGGTCGTTTAGGTGCTTATCTAAAAGTTTTTTTAAATTATCGACACTTCATAACCTTTTTAATACTTATAAGGTTTCTGTATTACATATGTACGTGAATGTTGCCCTGTATCCTGATTATATGTTTGCCATTATTTTGTTACTTTCCTGATTATATATGCCTGCTATGATTGCTGTGCACAGGGCAGTAGATGTGGTTAACACAATCACAGTGCATTACATTGCTAAACCCAATTTCTTGGAATTGGTCGCTGTAGGGGTGTCACAGTATGAATTAATGCACACTACTAAAAGTGTTCTTCATATTTTTAAGTATTCCAGCAGGTACACGATATGCAATAAACCACTTTCACTGAAGAAAAGGCACCATAGGGTGACAACACATAACTTTAGTTTCATTACCCATCTCTACACCGGGCCCACGTGAAGTGCCTGTGTGAATACAGAAACACTATTAGTCAGAATACGGGGAGCGTCATGGTGCGGAACTTTTCTATGCTTGGAATTTCATGAGGTTTTTATTTGCATTGGTGGGTCAGTGGCTCCAGGAGTGATTTGCAGTCACAGATAGTCAATTTTTGGAAATGCAGGAAATGTGCCCTCTAATAGCTACAGATTTGTGTATATGAAATAGGTGAACAGAGAGTAAGCGCATAAAAGCCATGTAAAGACTTATCGTATATACTCGAGTATAAGTCGAGTTTTTCAGCACATTTTTTTGTGCTGAAAGTGCCCCCCTCGACTTATACTCAAGTCAAGCACTTTTCTGCAGCAAAAAAATTCATTTTCCGAACCGACTTTGGGGCTCAGTATCTTAGGGCCACTTGGTGCTAGGAACCCCAAATTTGATGTGCAAACCCAGTGGAACTGGTACCATAACATATCCAAAGATGGAGTTCCTAGCACCAAGTGGCCCCGAGATACGGTGCCCCAAAGCCGGTTCGAAAAATGTCATTCTCTGCTACAGAAAAGTGCTTGACATTTTCGGAACCGATTTTTGGGGCCCTGTATCTTGGGGCCACTTGGTGCTAGAAACCCCAGCTTTGGATATTTTATGGCGCTAATTCCACACCATAATTTGGGGTTCTTAGCACTAAGTGGCCCCAAGATACGGGGCCCCAAATTCGGTCAGCTGTGTCCATCTGCAGCAATGTCATTTTGGGACCCTTTGGGTTCAGAGACCCCAAATTTTGGCTGCAGCTAGGGGGCATCTAGGAGCCCTTAACTACTGAGTTTGAAGTTTGGGGGACCTATGGCTGCAAATGGGCACAGTGAGGCATGCAAATGGGCACAGTGAGGCTGCAAATGGGCATTGTTGACCCTCTTTTCCACTTACAGTAGCTGTGCATTTCTCACCCTTGTCTTATACTCGGGTCAATAAGTTTTTCCCATTTTTTTGTGGTAAATTAGGGCCTCGACTTATACTTGGAACGACTTATACTCGAGTATATACGGTATATACGTTTATAAAATAAATCAGTGCACTTTTTAAGCGAATTAAAGCTGATCACATCCCTTCCCACTGCCATGACACAGCACTACATAAAGGCCATACAGCTTTGAGAGCCACAGCATATTTTAGTGAGGTAAATAGTTTGTTTGGACCAGTTTGATCCAAACAAACAATTTAAACTTCACTAAAAGCTAGAGATTAGTTTTTAAGCTGCCATTAGGAGCGTAATGGGTGCCTGCTCAATTAGGAAATACTGGTTTATGCACATCACCGCATTTACAGAATGTCGAGCTCGGACTTCACCCACCTTACTCTTTGATATTTGGGCTGCTCGTTCCTCTGAAGTAATGGTCTCCAAACTGCGGCCCGAAAGTCGGACTTGGCACTTTGCTTGCTTTTATCTGGCCCTTGGGGCACTATTTTATTCACTGATACCAATGAAGGGCACGATTCCTACCAATGACATCAACAATGATCAACTCCCAGTGGCCACAGTCTAGCCCCCCTAAAGTCTGAAGAACCGTAAACTGGCCCTTTGTATGGAAAGTTTTGGAGACCCCTGATCTAAGGGATCCGTTGTGAGATATGGGAGGGGCAGCCTGAAATATATAGTGTGTCCTGGATTTTGAGGGCTCCTGGGCTACTCAAATGGATACCTAAATGCAGGGCTTGACAAATTTGCTTTGAATCTAGGAGCCAGCTATAAAAGTTAGAAACCATTTTTTTTTTTTAAAGCTTTATTTAGCCTTACGAAGGCGTGCTAGTGCTAGAATTATTGCTCTCTTTCCGGGGTGTGCAGCCAAATGTAACGTGTATCACAATCTACATTTGCAGGTGTAGGCGCCCTAAAGTGTGCATTTACGTTTGTACCTGCATATATGTGGGGTTGAGGAGGCCTTGATTTATTTTTTGGGGGGGGGGGGGGGATTTTATGTGCTTGGATGTAACCTTACATTTTTACAACAAAAAAAGTTTTCTTTTTTTTTTTTCTTTTTTTTTTTTATCACATAGGAGTCTCCTATGTGGTGATTTTTTTTTTTTTTTTTGGTGACAGGTTCTCTTTAATGAGACATCCAGGGTCTAAAAAACGCTGGATGTCTCCCCCGTGCTCCACTGAATGGAATGCAATGTACATCCCACTGCATTACATTCTTTCCCGGTCTTGATGGCCGAGAAGACTGTCAACGGACATCGCTTCTGGGTCATCAACAAGAAGGGGAGGAGGGCAGATATGTGTCCGCACTTCTCCCTCCCTTCTATCCCGCAGCACACGCTATGCTGGTCCCGAGCCCGCGAGCCCTGGAGTCCAGGACATAGCCGGGGGCACACGGAGTGTGTGGAACTGCCGATTTCACAATGTTGCCCTTGACGGTGATGCGCCATCCTCCGGCCCAATCACCCCGAGAGTGGAGTGTTGACAACCCGCTACACCACACACTGCATGACTGAGACAGAGCTGGCAATCTCTGCACAGGAGCCATGCCTAAATGTATGTTCAGATGCCAGCAGCTGCTGCTCTTCACTCCTGCTGCCAGTAGTTTTCAGTCTACTGGTTTACTATAAACATTATCGTCTGTACAGCAAGAAAGATTTTTACCCATAAAAAGTAAAAAGGGTAGCATTTAAAAATGTCAAACATTTCTAAACCACAATTTTTTCTTTTTCGTTTCAGTGGCCAAATGTGAATCTGAAAAACTGTAAGGATGAGCAGCTGCACAGGTATAAACACCATGCCTCTTTTACTGTCTATATACGTTTGCATTCTGTTTTGATTAGGTGAACCACTAGTAACGCCTTCACAGCTTCAGCTTTTTATTCCGCTTCTGTAACTTGTTTCCCTTTGTTCTCATTCCTAAAGGTTTGTACGGCGACTACTGTATTTTTACAAGCCCAGCAGCAAGCTCTATGCCAGTCTGGATCTAGACTACAATAAAGCCAAGAAGCTGACTGTAGTAGGTTGCCAGTTCACAGAGTTCATGCTGGAGTCAGAGGAGGTGAGTCACATTTAGATCCAAATGTTAGATTCTCACTTTAGCACTAAGGGAAGCATTAATAACTACATTATTCAATGCTTTGGTTTGCTGCTGGGTATGTGAACGTAACTACTTCAGTAAGATGTTACCTGTCTAATGAACTTCCTTAAAGTGACCCTTTCTTTGCTTATTTAGGGGAAAAGTAAAAGGGTCACCTAAACTCTGCATGCCTGCCCCCTCCCTTTAGCAGCATAAACTCTGCTTGCCTCCAGCACCATTCTGTTTGTTCACTTGGACTGGAGAAAGAAAGCCCTGAACTGGTTTGTGAGGCCCCTCCCCACATTTTTGTGAGCCTGAAAGGAACAGGTGCAGCATTCAGACCCCCTACCTGTCAGTCTTGGCAGACAGTGGCTGGATGGGACTAAAGGCTGAACCGAGTCGTCATGTTTAGGGCACTATGCCATCAGGAGCAAATGTGTTCAGAGATTAATGCTTACACAAGACTTTCAGTTCATTCCCGTTGCCAAATGTGGTGCTGGGCCTATCATGAAGCAGCAATGCTGTCAGATGGGAGAAGAGGAGTGAATCACGTGCCCACCCATTCGCCTAAAGGGGAAGGGTAGTTCGCTTCAGGTGGCTGAACAGCGCAGTAGAAGAGCAATAAAAGATGAGTATATAATGCTGGATGGAAAGAATTAAGTGAACCTCTTATTTTACCCTGCTTTAAAAAAGGAAAGGGTCACTTTAAGGGCTGGGAAAAAATGCATATGAATTATTTTCATCCAGGAGTGGAGCTCTGAGCTCCTTTTTCATATAAATCCTACACAATCAATGTCTACTTTGATTAGAAAAAAAAAAAAAAACTATAATTAAGAGCCACTGAAGTGTTCACTTTGTCGATGAGACGGTGGTTGTTTGGGGCTTAACCTTACACTAATTGATAAAGGCACACCTAGTGAGAACTCTTGTGTAAAAGAGAAGTTCAGGATTTTCACCTAGGTGGATACAGTGTTGAACCGATGCTGCATCTGTCCCCCACCGGCTCTGCAGTGAGAACTGATCGATCAAACGTCGCTGTTCTCCCTCTCCGCGCTCAGCAGAGTCTCGTGACTGTCGGTCAGAAGCTCTTTGCGCTCCCCTCCAGATCTCACTGGAGCTCTTGGCTGTGGGGGGGGGGGCTGAGAGGCTGAGCCAAGTACCGATCCTGGGTTTTGGGTGGATCCCAATGACAGCAGGCATGTTTTAGACTATCCATAACTATACACTGCAATGCAGAAGGGTAACGTGCCAAACATCCAGTGGCATGTTGCAGTGCATTTTTAATTTTTTTAATAGCATTTAGTAACATTTTATTGTATTTTGTTCAAAGTACAGTAACAAATAATAAAGCAGGGGAATAAGTGACATTTCACAGATTTGTAACATCATACAGTAATATTTAAAGTGAAGCTTACAAATACTTGGTAATCATTATGTATTGGCAGAAGATAAAGTAGAGGCATTAGCTCAGTCACAAAGAAATTTGTAATTGTAGCTTGTACAATTCTAGAGACGACATAACTTAAATCAAAAATTAGTCATTCCCATGATAGTTTTGTGGTGCTGTTATTTGAAATGACAGCCATACGTACTTGGGCAACACACCCCTGACTGACGTGTTGCAGCGCTCAACAAAGTATGGTAACACACTGCCATGCATTGCAGTCTGCTGTGTTTAAAAACAAATAGTGCTGGTCCAAGTTTTGGTGCGTTGCCAGCACATTCAAATAACTGAGCTGTCTTAATGCAACTAATGTTAAAGTGTTACTAAACCCCCGTAATATGAAAATAGTTCATCCACCCCCCTTCCCACAGTGCCCACAGGTAATGAATTTTCTTTTTACATTAAAATGTTGCCACTATATACCTTTTTGGCTGATCTGTATACCGCGGTCAGTGATAAACTGCACAGTTTCTCCAGTGCTGAGAGTTCAAGTAGGAGGAGATTTCCTCTATAGCTTGTATACACACCCACATGTGTGATGCCAATATCATGTGACCTGGCTATCACTGAGAACAAGTAAGTGTTCTCTCCAGCAAAAAAGACACAACTGAACATGTGCATGTTGGCTACCCTGCCTGTGTTAGCTGTCTTTCCCCAGATAGACAGTACAGGAAGGGGAGGATCTGTGCTTGCAGGATAAAACAGCCTTTTTACACAATGCAGAGGATTAACCCCTTAAGTTCCACGGTGAGTATAACAAGCATGCTATGCTGCATATACAGACTGATTTTACTGTTGTGGGTTTAGTAACAATATAACATGCATGCATTAACCTGCCGTAATAGACCTCCTAGGTGTAAATGGGTGCTTACCAGGCAGAACTTTCACTTTTAAATGTTTTAAAATGTTCAGTACAGGTTCCATAATGTAACTGTCAAGAGCAAATGCTCAGTTGCTATACAATTCCTGCTATGGCAGAGAAAGCAAAATGTATACTTGCATGCATAACTGACCATTGGTAGAAGACCTACTTGCAGTTTTTAAAACAAACTGAAACTGAAGATTTTTGTAAAAAAATAGAGGCATCCATCAGGAATTGAAAAATATGGGGGCGAAAAAATGAAAACTGTATTTTATGAATACCTTACTATAAGGTTGGGTTGCACTTTAAAGTTACTATTTGTTCCTTGCAGGATGGACAGGGCTACCTGGAGGAGCTGGTGAAGGACATTGTTCTGTGGTTGTCAGCCACATCAGGCATAAAACAAGAGCGCAGTCTGCAAAACAACGGCTTACTGAACACACTCTGCCAGTACTATTTCCTCTTTATTGGTACCCTCTCCTGCCACCCGCATGGAGTCAAGATGCTGGAGAAGTGCAATGTGTTTCAGTGGTAAGACATCGTACAGTACAACTATGTGCAAAATAAGAAAATGAAATATATGATGCAGTCTGTCACTAGCAGTAACTTTCCTTTCGTGTGGTCCCCCAGAGCTCTTTCCATCATGTATGCACAGGGAGTCGGTTTTATGTACTTGTAAGCTGCTTCTCCCTTGTGCACCTTGTTTCTTGAGCAGTGAAAATTGAAGTTACACATTGTTCTTAAAATGGGTTTGTTTGATCATCAGCTTTTTCTGAAATAAGCAAAACTTTAGTGCATTTGCGAATATTTGTTGGCAGTTACCTTTTCTACTTTTTTGCATGCCGTCTTCCCTTCTCTCTTGACATTCCATGATGTGGGGATGAATTAACTCTGCTCTAATTTCTAGAACAGTGTCTGTTTTCAAAGACCAAATCCATAAAAAGCTTTTGGGGGGGTGGGTGCTTTACTGTTCTGACCCCTAGGGTGTGCAATGGTGAACGGTGTCCCTCAGACAGATCAGGATAAAGAGCCGATGATGGCTCTTTACCATGTGATCAGCTGTGTCCAATAACAGCTGATCACATGTAAACAAATACCGGTTATAGGCATTTCCTTTCCACAGTGCGGTCAGTGTCTGAGGAAAGGAAAACCAATAACTGGCTTTCCAGTTACAGGGGACATTTAAACTAATATTCAGGGCACTGATCAGTGCAGCCTTATCAGCACACATCAGTGAAGAAGAAAATTACTTATTTGCAATATTGTAAAACAGAAATGATGAAGAAGTTTTGGGTTTTTTTCATAATTTTCAGTCTTTTTTGTTTAGCAAAAAAGAAAAAACCCCAGTGATGATTAAATACCACTAAAAGAAAGCTGTATCTGTCTCAAAAGAAATTATAACAATTTTATATGGGTACAGTGTTGCATGACCACGCAATTGTCATTTAAAATGTGAAAGCGCTGAAAGTTGAACATTGGCCTGCGTAGGAAGGAGGGTACAAGTGCCTGATATTGACGTGGTTAAAATAAAAGTATCTTAGGCCGGCAATACACGGTTCGAATCTCAACTGGTTCAGCAGGAATCGGCTGAGATTCGAACCGTTAATGGGCAGGCTGAATGCACCAAGTTGATCGATCAACTTGGGTACAACCAGCAGCCTGCTGGATTCTTATGCGATTATTGCTAGCAGCTGCTATAGCCGCTAGCAGTAATCACTGTCTTCTGGCAGAGACCGCATCCCCCACCCGGGAGATAACAATTGCTGACTCCCCTGTCAACAATATCCGTGTTGATGGGGGAATCATGTGAATTTCTTTCCTGCTCCCCCCCCCCTCCAATAGGCCATGTCCCTGATGCATTTTCATAGAGGGGATAATGCGTCAGAGGGCGTGTCCTATCAGGAAGACCCCAGGGCTGAGGCCGCTTTCTGTCTCCCAAGGGCTTGGAGCTGTTTTGATGTGTGATGTTCACTTAGGATCTATATTAAATAATATTTAACCAGTTCCAGGGACAAAACTCACATCCACATCCTGTGTTTAAATACAAAGATAGAAATAGGAATCATTGGGAAAATCACTCCCACCCATGGACAAGTAGGACTTTAAAGGGTGTGAGCATGAATAGCAGAAATATGTTTAAAAGTAATTTTATTGTACATAGCATAAAAATATATATCGTACATACATAGCAATATGCATTAATTGCATGGCTAACATAAGCCATTAGTCATTGTTTGCAGCAAAGGCATAAATAAGTTCATGTGCATAGAGTAGTCCGACGCGTTTCGCAGAGCTGTATCTCCGCTTCTTCAGGGATACTCAATATGCGTCTATATTATCATATTTAAGAAAGATATTATCCCATCCCAATATAAATCAATTCATCATATAACAACAAAATTACAGTAAAGTGTGGTCACCCAATTCATCATAAATTGGCTATTTATTGGCTCTATTTAGTTGCTGCCATTAACAATCGTATAACACATAGGTAAGAGTTAACCTATGTATATGCATGCACAGACACGCATATACACACACGCACATATACATACACACACGCACATACATGAGCACACACATAATCCCACACATACACACCAATGTACACTAAGGATGAGCTCCGGCGTGTTTGCACAGCCCACGTGCAGAACCCGCCAGGAAGTCGGCACGGCGCTGCGCTATCACAGGCAATGAGACATTTCCCGATGCGTGGCTGCAGAGGTCGGCAAATGTCTTGCTGCCTGTGATCAGCGCAGTGCCGACTTCTAGCAGGCTCTGCACGTGGGCTGTGCGAACACGCCGGAGCTCATCCTTAATGTACACACATACAAACACACACACTCAAACACTCAGTCATATACAACAGCATATACACACCCATGCACACGTGCACACACAACCACATACGCAAATACACACAAGTACGCACACATAAGCCAAAACATCACTAACATCCAGCAACCAACCCAAACGGCCACCCCCAGCCCCAGCGGATTCATTATGTGAACATGTAAACACACACTAGCCCAACACACATACAGTATCTCACGAAAGTGAGTACACCCCTCACATGTTTGTAAATGTTTTATTATATCTTTTCATGTGAAATTACACTTTCCTACAATGTAAAGTAGTGAGTGTACAGCTTGTATAACAGTGTAAATTTGCTGTCCCCTCCAAATAACTCAACACTCAGCCATTAACCACTTCAGCCCCGGAAGGTTTTACCACCTTAATGACCAGGCCATTTTTTGCGATACGGCACTGCGACGCTGTACCCAAAAAAAATTGACGTCCTTTTTTTCCCCACAAATAGAGCTTTCTTTTGGTGGTATTTGATCACCTCTGCAGTTTTTATTTTTTGCTCCATAAACAAAAAAAGAGCGACAATTTGTTTACATAGGCAGTTCCCAGTTCTGCCTCTCCTCGCCGTGATCGCGGGCCGCCGGCAGACATCAAGTTTGCAGGCACGCTCCCATGGTGCGCCCGCTAGCCTGCTTTTATGGACTGACGTACAGGTACGTCAGTTTGCACGGGAGAGCCAATCTGCTGACGTATCGGCGTGAGCCAGTCGGCAAGTGATTAATGTCTAAACCGCTGGCAACAAAAGTGAGTACACCCCTAAGTGAAAATGTCCAAATTGGGCCCAATTAGCCATTTTCCCTCTCCTGTGTCACGTGACTCGTTGGTGTTACAAGATCTCGGTTGTGAATGGGGAGTGGGTGTGTTAAATTTGGTATTATCACTCTCTCTGGTCACTGGAAGTTCAACATGGCACCTCATGGCAAAGAACTCTCTGAGGCTCTGAAAAAAGAATTGTTGCTCTACATAAAGATGGCCTAGGCTATAAGAAGATTGGCAAGACCCTGAAACTGAGCTGCAGCAGGGTGGCCAAGATCATACAGCGGTTTAACAGGACAGGTTCCACTAAGAACAGGCCTCACCATGGTCGACCAAAGAAGTTGAGTGCACGTGCTCAGCGTCATATCCAGAGGTTGTCTTTGGGAAATAGACGTATGAGTGCTGTCAGCATTGCTGCAGAGGTTGAAGGGGTGGGGAGGTCAGCCTGTCAGTGCTCAGACCATACGCCGCACACTGCATCAGATTGGTCTGCATGGTTGTCGTCCCAGAAGGAAGCCTCTTCTGAAGATGATGCGCAAGAAAGCCCGCAAACAGTTTGCTGAAGACAAGCAGACTAAAGACATGGATTACTGGAACCATGTCCTGTGGTCTGATCAGACCAAGATAAACTTATCTAGTTCAGATGGTGTCAAGCGTGTGTGGCGGCAACCAGGTGAGGAGTACAAAGAAAAGTGTGTTTTGCCTACAGAAAAGCATGGTGGGACTGTCATGGTCTGGGGCTGCATAAGTGCTGCCGGCACTGGTGAGCTACAGTTCATTGAGGGAACCATGAATGCCAACATGTACTGTGACATACTGAAGCAGAGCATGATCCTCTCCCTTTAGAGAGTGGGCCGTAGGGCAGAATTCCAACATAACGACCCCAAACACACCTCCAAGATGACCACTGCCTTGCTAAAGAAGCTGAGGGTAAAGGTGATGGACTGGCCAAGCATGTCTTCATACCTAAACCCTATTGAGCATCTGTGTGGCATCCTCAAACGGAAGGTGGAGGAGCGCAAGGTCTCTAATATTCACCAGTTCCGTGATCTCGTCGTGGAAGAGGACTCCAGTAGCAACCTGTGAAGCTCTGGTGAACTCCATGCCCAAGAGGGTTAAGGCAGTGCTGGAAAATAATGGTGGCCACACAAAATATTGACACTTTGGACCAAATTTGGACATTTTACTTAGATGTGTTCTCACTTTTATTGCCAGCGGTTTAGACATTAATGGCTGTGTGTTGAGTTATTTTGAGGGGGCAGCAAATATACACTGTTATACAAGCTGTACACTCACTACTTTACATTGTAGCAAAGTGTTGTCACATGAAAAGATATAATAAAATATTTACAAAAATATGAGGGGTGTACTCACTTTTGTGAGATACTGTAGGGTACCCCCCAGTATGTTGATCCAGAATTGTACCCAAAGTAAGTAACTAACACCTAGAACTATCATCCAGGTGAGTGATCCATCCCATGATTGGAGCAGCTCATCATCCACAGCCAAAACAGACCACACAACATACGTATAACCACACCGCCCCCTCCCCTGGTCATATATACTGCCATTGGCCGCGTGCACCACACTGACACATAGAAAGGACCGTCCACAACCAGCATCCCGCCATTCACACTAGCAGATGGTCAGTGTACAAACAGACTTACCAAGTCTAAATTGCTGTAATCGTAAAAAACTTCCAAAGGCTGCTGGAACAATGCCCAATCAGCCATTCCGATGTGACTATAATGATATCTTTCTTAAATATGATGATAATATAGACGCATATTGAGTTTCCCTGAAAAAGTGGAGATACAGCTCTGTGAAACGAGTCAGTCTACTCTATGCACAGAACTCATCTATGCCTGTGCTGCAAACAATGAGTATCGACTCATGTTAGCCATGCAATGTATGCACATTTCTATGTTTGTATGATATATATTTTTATGCTTTGTACAATAAAATAACTTTAAACATATTTCTGCTATTCATGCTCACCTCGGTGACAATCTCACACCCTTTAAAGTCCTACTTGTCCTTGGCTAGTGAGTGGTTCTCCCAATGATTCCCATTTCTTTCTTTGTGTTCACTTGGAATCTGTCATACTGCATTGGATTAGCATACACGCCTGCACCCTGATTGATGTGGGATTATCTGAGCCACACCATTGGCACTTGAAGCGTCGTGCCACTGAGCATGCACCCGGTGGCTGATTTAGATTTGATGAATATGCAGATATACAGGTGTTCCTAATAAATTGCTCTGTGCTTGTTTTAAATTTGAATTGTGCATTAGCCCTGGTTCACACTGGAGCGATTTGACATGTCAAATCGGCGGCAATTGCCGTCAATGGCACCTTCCTAATCGGTGCGACGCCACATTTGCGGCGCTGCACCGATTTCAAAAATTCGTTTCTGTATTACTTTTTGCGATTTTGGGCTGAGATTTACATTGACATCTGTGCAGAAACCTGCACAAATGTCCCTAAAATCGTGGCCGAAATCAGGACTGACATGCAGGAGTGAAATTGTGCGAGTTCATCTGAGTGCGCACGGCTTCATTCCCGCAGCTCAGTTAAGCGGTTTACATGGTTCATCTTTTATAGTAATTCAGCACTAAATGAGACAACATTCTTCTCTTTTGATACCGTGCTTGTTAGACCAGCTAACAATTGCTTTTTCAGTCATAAATGATATGATTGTGCTAGAAGACTTCAGTGAATAATGCTGGATTTATGGATTTTCTGCTCACTGTAGACAAGCATTTTATCTGACATAAGCGCCCATTCTTATCTCAACTATAAATTTTTACAGCCATCCTTCTGTGCACTTACCGTAATTTTATTTCTTTATTGCAGTCTACTAAATCTTTGCTCACTTAAAAATCAAGACCACTTATTGAAGCTGGCAGTCACCAGCTTAGATTACAGCCGAGACGGGCTTGCCAGAGTCATCCTCTCCAAAACCTTAACCGCATCTCCTGATGTAAGTCCTATTTATTCCCATTTCTTTTTATTTCTGTGTTGCCTGAAGTGCTGCAGGAAGTTAATGAGTTGCCGTAATGCATTCTTAATGTCTCCTCCTTCAGTGCTTTTTTACTTTTATTAAGCGTATCCTTTCTTTTAATATTCTAAGTGTATACTTACAGGGAATTGTAATTGGCACACATTTATTGCAAAATGTATCCTTCGTGATATGATATAGTATGATGGAAGAGGGTCATGAAGGAGTCGAGAAGTGTATGCTTTTCCTGTAGTAAGGGTCATTTTTCATCTATATAGAGAACAGCCACGCGACTAGCGCCAGGGCATTGCTCACATTCTATAAAGAGAACATGTTGTGCTATCTTCAACACTGTACAAAAACATTTTGATCAAAATTCAAATATTTCCACAGAAATAAGTGTAATATACAAATAAAAATATGTAATTATGTGCAAAGTCCAAATGTGAAATAAACATAAATATCCAACAAAAGTGTGATGAAAGTGACAACATCCACCCACATAAACGGTTAGTTAAAAGGTCCTCCACCAGGTAACACCCTATAGGCTTACCAGACGGTCATGACCTTCTGGTTACAGAAAGGTCGGAACGCACATCAACCCCAAAGGGCTCATAGGAGTCTTTCTAAACAGAGTCCTTAGAACGTTCGGTATACTCCACTCGTCTTGAAGGGTGCCTCCAGAGAAATTCCTTGATCATACATCCATGTGTTTTCATGCATTTAGAAAGTATCAAAGCGCTTTGTAAACAATCTCTGGCCGATATACAAAACGGAGTCCCGCAAACCTTCCGGTAACGCAATGGCGTCACAGCAGACTCCGCCCTATTCACATTCTGCCTGCCAATGTATCTGAGGGACTCCTGACATCACTCCTTCCAGATCCCTCACATCACCAGATACCAGTTAAAAGTAAGCTATAAGTTTTACTTTAATTGGTGTGAAAAGGAAAAAAAAGAATACCTCCTTCCAGTTTAGGCTAGCCCCTTGCACTTTCTTCTTCACATGCCAAGGAAAGGTGAGCATTTAAGAGTTCAATTAACTGCCATCCTCCCCAGCTTTACATGCTTGCTTATCCTTTGCGTGGTTGCTGGGAGCAAAGAAAAGCAATACCTGATACTTCCGGATATGAGGAATATATTTGTCACTCCCTCTTCTCTCATGTGACAGTGCTGGTGCTTGGGGACTGGCAGCTCATGGACCTAAAATTGCCAGTGGGGGTTAGCGAGAAAGTCCTTAGCCATTTGTATGCTCATTAATGTTACAGCTTGACAACCTTCCACTCATGTCCTAGTGGTTGCTAGGACTCTGGTCCTAGCAACCAGTGGCACATCCTCAGCCTCATGCATCTGCCAGCCAGGAGATTCCTGGCTGCCAGTTGAAGGTAAACAAAGGGTCCAGGAATGTTGGCTGACATTACACAAATATGGCATACTTGGTCAGTGACGGGAAATTTCTGGCCAGGAGCTGACTGCGGCTGGGGATTTGTCCTTTGTTGCTAGGCTGTGTAGCAGACAGCACCCTAGAAACCAACAATGTTCAGGTGACGGCATCCTGGCGGCTGCATTTTTTCTGCCTTCTGACCACTCGCCTTAAGCAGTAAAGGCAGCCAGACGGGGGATAAACATGTCGGGACAAAATTACACCCGCGGGTTTGGCGGTTAATACTCCAAGTCAATGTTCCTGCGTTGCAACAACATGCAATGCAAGTGGTGGTGGTGCAGGTATTACAGGGTTAAACAGTAGGTGAGGAAGCAACGCATAACCTCCTTGCTGCCTGTCAAACGTCTTTGAAAAGCGGTTCACTACAGGTCACTTTTCAGAAAGACAGCAATGTCTGCCCCAAGTGTGGGCTTTAAAAACTCACTGAAACCAATTTTAGAATCTTTGTTGTGATCTTAAAGAAGGAATACATTAAACAGTAACCACAGCTTAAGAACAGGGGCATGTTACACCTAAATATGGGTGTAACTTTCTCCTAAATCTTAATTTATCCTTTAAATGGACCCCATAGTGGAGGAAGCCATATCTTGAAAACCAGCCCCAAAAGGTTGTTGAAGCCATCAGTAGTCATTGTGTCTTCTGTTATGCAGTATAATGCTATAGTTCCATGGTAACATTTGGGGTTTGTGGATTTACGTAACAAATTACAGACCTCAAAACCACATCAGTTTTGGTTTGTTATGTACCATTCAAAATAAATAACAATAAAAAATAAATAAAATGTTTGATGGAAACGTTGACTTTTTTTATTGTGCGCAGAGCTGTCGTCTATACGCAACAAAACATTTGCGGGTTCTTCTGAGAGCCAATGTGGAGTTTTTCAGCAACTGGGGGATTGAGTTACTGGTGACGCAGCTACATGACAAAAGCAAAAATATCTCCACGGAAGCCTTAGATATTTTGGATGAGGCCTGTGAAGACAAGGTAATTATAGCGTATTTTCAGAAATTTCATTTATTTTTCCTAGCATAGGTGGGTGTTGGTGCTACTGTTCTTTAACCGCTGTGGCCAAATGTAGAGTTTTGGTGCTGGTGGCCTTTTCCTGCTCTGTTGATAATTTGGGCTGTTATACCAGTACCATAGTGTCTGTCACAGGCAGTGTGACTGTTCAGCAGAAACACCAGAGCAACCGTGGACTACAGTCACAGATTTTTCAATTGGTGATCAAGCTTACCAACCAAATGTTCGGTCATTCTCTTCTCCTATAAGTGCCGAGTGATCATCTTGTGTAGACCTTGCTGTCCTCTCCTTGATACTGAAGTTAAAGGCCAATGTGAGTTGTGTTTTAAATCAACTAAATAAACTCGTTGTGCATCAAAATCAAAGTTCTGCGAAGTCTTAGGGCCCTTTCACACGGGCGGACCGATCAGACCCTCCAGTCTCCTCTATGGAGTGACGGGTGTCAACGGACATGTGTTCATTGACACTCGCCTACATCTGATCCGATCTTGTCTGATAAAAACAGATGGATGGTGCTGCATCCGTCTGGCAGATCAGATCAGATCAGGTGGCAGTTGTGTGTAAACGGACTGCCTATAGAGGAGAATGGACTGTGTATGTGTCCACTCTGCATTAGCGGAGCGGACACAGACCAGCCCACCCGCCTGTTCAGCGGGGATCAGCGCACAGATTCCCAGCTGAGCAGGCGGAATCCAACGGAGCCTGCCCCGTGTGTGACGGGCCTTACAGTTCATTTTTGTAAAACATAGAGGTTGGTTTACTAAGGGCAAATGGAACGTACATTTTGCAAGTGCAGTTGCTCCAGAGCTTAGTAAATGAGAGGAAGTTCTGCTGACTTCTATCCTCCAATCAGGTGCAGGAAAAAAAATGCTGTTTTTTTTCCTTGCGTGTGATTAGGTATCTCAAATTAGTGGGTTCCATCCTCTGTATGTGTATTGCTACTGACCATACACAAAACAATGTGCTCATCGTCTCCTTAGTTATATGAAATCACGGCGAAACCCTAATTACAACAGGATTAGCTGGCTACCCTTCTATGTTATCGAAGGTCTTCTTATAAAGTTGCTATCCTGTTGTGAAAGTTATTGCCTTGCAATCATTTTAACTGAAGGCCATATAAAAGATTTAGATGGTTACCAGAAAAAAATGTTTTGTTGGTGGGTAGAGGCATTTTGCAATGTAACTTCCTGTCCCCTAATGCCATCTTGAAAGCAACCTCTGGTCAGCCTTTTATCTATAAGGCCAAATCGTTTTCTTTCCGTTTTAGATGGACTAGGAAAGATGTTTTTATTATTTTCTGTCTCCACTGTGGATTTTCACCCAATTTTTTTGGTGCTGGTGCCATTGTCTCTGGTACTGAAAGCGATTGAAAATCCAAAGTTTTTTTTTTTTTTTTTTTTTTTTTTTTTTGTTGTGTTTTTTTAAGCTCTCACAGGAACAATAGAGGAGGGAGAAATCTTCCGGTGGTGCCAACTGTCAAAGAAGGGAGGGCGCTGTCTAAGGCCCTGTTCACACTGGTGCATTTTGCCGCACTATAAAAGGCTCCTTTCCAGCATGACATAAGTGCATGAAAATTAGTTACTTTTAAATTCTATCTGTTCACATGTCTGCACTGCGGTTTTAAAAAGTCCTTTCTGCTGGACTTTGGCGCTCAGTTTGAAAAACGCCCCTTCCATTGTAGTCAATGGAAACCCACCAAAAATTTACTTTTTGTTGTGTTTTTAGAGTCTTATATCAAATTTTTGTGTCCAGGGATTAAAACACATGTAATATGCATCTAAAACACATATATGTTGTGTTAAATTTGAGTGAAGCACTTTAAAAATGTGATATGGAATTTTGAAAAATGGATGCTGTGTTTTTAAAGCACATGAGTGTGAACGGGCCCTAATTTATGGGTACAATAGCGACTGACCTAAAGACTGTTAGAGTAAAAGGGTCCCTTTGCACAGGGTTTTTTTTTTTTAACCGATAGGGAAAAGAGAGCGACCAGAACAATATCCATTTGCACACATCTAAGGGATAAATACAGACTCAGCGGGAAAATGAAACTCGGAAACTGATTAGCTGCCTGGGCCAACTCCTCTCTGATTTGTACTAGTTTTGTGTAATGTATGTGGACAGTGTGGTGTTCACATTGTGTGGTGTTCACATTGTGTGGTGTTCACATTGTGTGGTGTTCACATTGTGTGGTGTTCACATTGTGTGCTCTCCCCGCAGGCTAATCTACACGCACTCATCCAGATGAAACCTGCACTCTCTCATCTTGGAGATAAGGGCCTGCTCCTCCTCATAAGGTAAACCTAATTTCTCACCTGTTAATATTTTACTGAAAATCTGACTCCTTCTTATCTACTAATCTGTTTTCTTTGCAGGTTCCTGTCAATTCCAAAGGGGTTTTCCTACTTAAATGAAAGGGGTTATGTCACAAAGCAGCTGGAAAAATGGCAGAAGGTAACAGACCTATATAATTTATGGACTTAAGGTTCTTAGACCAACGAGTTTATTCCTGAGAAGTCATCCCTAAAGCTGAACTACAGGCAAAATACAAATAAGAAAGCCGTTTTACCTGCTAAAGGTTTTGTATTCCTGCCCATCCAGTCCTGAGAGTTATACAGCTCTGCCACACAGCACAGCCTGTCTGGAAGAGCAGGAAGCTCGATTGCAGTTAGGTGTGACATCTAAGTTGTCCCTCCCCCAGCATATCATTGGACAGTGAATGAGGAGCAAAATACTGGTTAACTTGTGACTCTGCTTTCTGTTCGATCAATATTCTCCTTGCCAGTGCATGTGCACTGCAGCACACCTTGTGCTGCTTCTTCCTCTCCCAATCAGGGAATTGCAAGAGGCTGATACGGGGGCACATTCAGGTACACTTACACAAAAAAAAAAAAAATAATTGAATGATGTATTCATAAATACAAAGCAGCATTCATTTGTGCCTTAGATGGCCAGTTCACACCATAGAAACGCGTTCCAGATGCTTTTTTCCATGCACGTTTTTGATGCTTTCAAGTGCGTTTTTGATGCAGTCCAGTGTATTTTTCCCCCTCTTTGTTCTTAACCACTTAATGACCAAGCCTATTTTTCGCTCTTGTTTTGTTAAAATATTTTTTTTTTGTTATAAAATTAAGACCCCCAAAAATTATATATATTTTTTGTTTTGTTTTTTCAGACACCGTAAAATAAAATGGAGATTGTTGCAATACTTTGTCGCACCATATTTACGCAGAGGTCTTACAAACACAATTTTTTTTGTACACTTTTTTGAATTAAAAGTAAACTTAGCCCCATTTTTTCCCATAATGTGAAAGATAATGTTACGCCGAGTAAATTGATACCCAACATGTCACGCTTCAAAATTGCGACAAACTTTGGCATTTAAAAATCTCCATAGGCGACGTTTAAAAATTTCTACAGGTTACCAGTTTCGAGTTACATAGGAGGCCTTGGGTTAGAATTATTGATCTCGCTCGAATGATCGCGGCAATACCACACGTGTGGTTTGAACACCGTTTACATATGTGGGCGGGACTTAAGTATGTGTTCGCGACTTGCGTATGCATTCGTTTCTGCGCACAAACATGGAGGGACGGGGTGCTTTAAAAAATATTACATTTTTTTCTTATTTATTTTTATTTTTTATTTTTACACTGTTCCTTTAAAAATAAATTTTGGATCACTTTTATTCCAATTACAAGGAATGTAAACATCCCTTGTAATAGAAAAAAGCATGACAGGACCTCTTTAATGTTAGATCTCGGGTCAAAAAAACCTCAGATCTCACATTTACACTTAAAAGCAAAAGAAAAGAAAAAGTTTTGTGTTTTTTTTTCTTTTTTTTTTTTTCTTTAAAAAAAATTGTCCCTTTTAAGGCGGAAGTGATGTTTGACGTTGCTCTGGTCCTCCAACGGCATAGAGTTGAGTGGGGGCCATCATGCACTCACAGGACCAGATCGTCTCCACCGCTTCCAATGGCTCTGGTAAGCGTCGGAAACCACCGGGACGCGGTGGGGGGGGGGGGGGGGTTGTGAATAAAAGTTCTGGGGTTATGGCAGCTATCTGCTGCCATAAAAACGGTATTTAATGTGAAAATAACGTATATCCACGGTGGACGGTCCGGAAGTGGTTAACCTTAAATCAGGACGTGTGTTCCAGTGCTTTTTTGGTGCGTTCTAGTACAGTTCAGTACAGGAAAAATGCAGCATGTTCCACTTTTTTTTCTGGAACTGGAACGCCCTGGAACTGCAAGCACTGGTGTAAACGATGCCATTGAAAACCATATAGCCTACTATCCATGTGTTTTTGATGCAGAAAAAAAAAACGTAATGGCTGCACCAGATTTTCCACTCTCCAGTTTTAGTAAATCCCAACTGAGTGATGTCATGACAATCCTGTCTCCTTCAAAGCAAAATCACAACCGTTCTGGGATTAGCTAATTTATTCTATCCTCACAGATCGCAGATGTTTAGAGCAAAGTAATCTTTTCATTGGCAACTTTGCCATAAACATTGTGCAGTTTTGGATCTGTGATGAGAGACTAAATGGGGATGCTCAGCTATGCACAGGTTGGCTTCTTAGAACCTGCTGAGCTGCCAGTTGTTGCTAACAGCATATTACCTGACCATATTGTTTGTAATTCAATTCCTGTTTACTAGCTTGAATGCACTTCTGTTTTTTCCCTGCCCTAGGAATATAATCTAAAATATGTTGAATTGGTAGAGGAGCAGCTGAACGAGGCTCTCACCACCTACCGAAAGCCTGTTGATGGCGATAACTATGTGCGACGCAGTAATCAGAGGTAAATGATTATGCAAACTGACTATATAAATAAAGTATGAACACATGTGCCATGATAATGTTCACTATGGCATAAAGTGAGTAACAAAACAGTTTACTTGTAAGTAAATGGAGGGAAGTTCCATGCGACTAAAAGCTACTGGCTGAGCTAACTGTACAATTGACATTTATGAATAAATATTTTTTTATGTTCTGTTTTCATTTAGAGTTCAGCGACCCTATGTGTATTTACCTGTTCACTTGTATGGGCAGCTAGTGCATCATAAAACTGGTTGTCAGCTTCTAGAGGTCCAGGTGAGAAAAAACTATTTTCTAGAGCCCAAAGGAGTAAAAGCCTAAATTATGTGTATATATTGCCTGAAGCTCCTATTGGAAAGTCTTTTGTTTTGCTTTTTTTTTATTAGAACATTGTTCCAGATCTAAGCTACACTGTACATTCACCATCACTAGACACGTGGGAAGGAATCAAACAGCTCAAAGCAGCTCTCTGGTCATTGGTAAGTTGAAAGATCTTTTAAATGTAATTATTGCTTAATTGTCACCACATATTGATGTTTTGCATCAACTGTTTGACTACCTTTGACCAGGTGTTGTAGGTTCAGGAGTGCACCCTTTCAAGAAGGTTCTGCTCATAACAAAATTTAGTTTAAAAGAAAGAAGTGTAGATATTTTTTTGCATAAGAGACTGGAAAGCCGTGCAACAGTGATCAGTGGGTCGCTGGTGTAATTTACAGGCTCCTGCTGACTCTTTCTGCAGCCACTGGTCCATGCTGAGGTACAAGCCTTTGGTTACTGGGCTGCAGGAAGTGTCAGTGGTGGCAGACAGGACTCTTTTTGCATTCGCCTGCACAACCATACTAGTTTCAAATTTGACAGTATCAATACCCATGGTTTCTCTAAGGGGGGGGGGGGGCAGTTTTGGGGTGGGTGGGGGTCTGGAGGGGAATGGCAGACTGACCATGCTTAATGTTACACCTTAAATGGGGGTATAACAAAATGTGGTTAGTTAGCCTTAAGTTGATTGATTAAAGTGCAACCCCCCCGGTTTCTTTAGTCTTGTATACTCTGGAACAGTCTAGAGTTGTGATGAGCTGGGTGCCCCAGGCCTCTGTCAGCAGGGCAATAACTTTCACAACAGGATAGCAACTTTATAAGAAGACCTTTGATAACATAGAAGGGTGGCCAGCTAAATGACGGATAAGGTTCAGTGTAGGAACTAAAAATAGCAATGCAAGTTGCACACTAAGGGGAGATCCTTTGGGAGAATTGAGAATGGAAAAGGATCTGAGGTTCCTAGAAGACAACAGACTCGGAAATAGTGTGTAATGCCAAGCTGCAGCAAGGCCAGCAGACTACTAGCATGCATTAAAAAGGGTATTTACACAAGGGATAAAAGTATAATTCTGTCACTTTACAAAACTCTGGTTTGGCCACACACACACACACACACACACACTGAATTGGATAGTCTGATGTCTATATTCAACCAACTATGTAACTAGGTTCCTTGAGAAAGTGAAAGGGGTCAGTTTTTCTACTAATGTATTGACTGCTGCCGAGCAATACATTTGAAATGATCCCTTTTATGTGAAAATTCTACTCCTCTTATTGGCTTACACCATGTTTAATCCATTTTATGTAAAGCTCTTAAAATCAGTTGCTTTTAATTTCTCTTTCTAGGGTAACATAGGGTCTTCCAACTGGGGACTGAACTTACTTCAGGAGGAGAATGTGATCCCAGATATCATTGCACTTGCTCAGCACTGTGAAGTGCTTTCTATTAGGGGGTAAGTGTCCACCCTCTCTCTAAGTGTTTTCTCAATAAAACATTATATTCTGCTTTGCCATTATAAAGATTAATCTGAATACCATATACGTAAGTCAACTAAGATTCTCCTTGTTTGGCAATTCTAGGTTGCCTTTGTGTAAATTGGAGCACATTGGTATTCAAACTCTTAATGCCCACAAGCTTACATGTGGATGTGCTCTTAAATTGCACCTATCATACAGCTACAGTGCATCCCGAAAGTATTCTCAGCGCTTCACTTTTTCCACATTTTGTTATGTTACAGCCTTTTTCCAAAATGAGTGAGCGGTGCCTGGTTTCCTCCAGACATAATGCTTGCCATTCAGACCAAAGAGTTCAATCTTTGTTTCATCAGACCAGACAATTTTGTGTCTCATGGTCTGAGAGTCCTTCAGGTGCCTTTTGGCAAACTCCAGACTGCGTGTAATGCCCCTTTTACTGAGGAGCGGCTTCTGTCTGGCCACTCTACCATACAGGCATGATTGGTGGAGTGCTGCAAAGATTGCTCAGTTTGGTCGGGCGGCCCACTCTAGGAAGAGTCCTGGTGGTTCCAAACGTTTTCCATTTACGGATGATGGAGGTCACTGTGCTCATTGGGACCTTCAATGCTGCAGAAATTTTTCTGTACCCTTCCACAGATCTGTGCCTCCATACAATTCTGTCTCGGAGGTCTGCCGTCAATTCCTTGGACTTCTTGGCTTGGTTTGTGTTCTGACATGCACTGTTAACAGGTGGACTCCGATCAAGTTGTAGAAACATCTCAAGGATGATGTGTCATGGCAAAGGATGTGAATACTTACGGTATTTATCGACGTATAACACGCACCCCAAGTTTAGGAGGGAATTTTAAGGAAAAAAACTTACATTTAAATGCCCATCAATGTAGCCTTATCAGTGTCCGATCTCTGCTGACTGTGAGCGGAGAGAAGCGAACGCCGGCGAGATACACAAAGCCGAGTGTACTTGGCTAGTTTCGGCTCCTCTCGCAGTCCCGCCCACCTCCACTGATTGCGAGAGGAACGAGCGGCGCCGACAAACACATAGCCGAGTGTACTCGGCTAGTTTCGGCTCCTCTCGCAGTCCCGCCCCTGACTGTGAGTAGAGCCGAGAATAGCCGAGTACACTCGGCTATGTGTATAACGCTGGCGCTCGCTCCGCTCACAATCAGCGGGGATCGGCGTATAACACACACCCACAATTTTCCCCTGATTTTAAGGGGAAAAAAAGTGCGTGTTATACACCGATAAATACGGTATGTACATGGGATTATTTCGGTTTTTATTTTTAATGAATTTGCAAAGATTTCAAACAAATTTCTTTCACAGTGTCATTATGGAGTATTGTTTGTAGAATTCTGAGGAAAATAATGAATTGAATCCATTTTGGAATAAGATTGTAACATAACATAAAATGTGGAAAAAGTGAAGCGCTGTGAATACTTTCTGGGTGCATTGTATGTTTATTTTCTTCCTGAAACAGATTAAAAAAAAAGTAATAAAAGTAATAAAAGGACTAAAATTCTTACCTTTGTAGAGGAGACTGTTTAGGCAATCACCGATTGACCATTTCTTTTTGAGCATCAGCTCTTCACACCCCTTTTTTAGAGATCCGTGCTTTGGCATTTGACCACATAAACTGTGAAAGAAGAAAGTTGAGCTTACGGGTTTCAACAAGAAGTTTATTTTTTTGGTATGCATTTTTAACAGCCTAATCTGCAAATAATGAAAATCCACTTTACTTTATGTCGGAGGATCGGAATGGTCTTGTACACCCCTGGAACTCTTTGTGGAATAATCTCACTCTTGCAAATGCTATGCAGTCCAAAACAGACCTTATTTCACACATTTGTTGTGGCACCCGAGTCCCACACCTTGCAGTAAAGTCCCAAGTACCAATGTATTGCAGCCTGTGCAGAAAGCTGTCCTATTAAAATTGTACTGTCAAAGTGTTCATGTACACCAAGTGAAAACTGTTTTACTAGTAGAATGTTGGAACAGTAATACTTAAATGATCCCTTTTGTAATTTTAAAGAAACATCTTCCAGACCATATTACACGTTATAATTCAGGTGTAACATGTTATATGCTCCAGAGCTAGTACACTGATCTTCTCAGTGAATGGCTGTGTGGGAGCTGTCAGGAAAAAATCTTGGCAATTGGAGGGCAAGCAGAGTGTTCTCCCAGCAAAGCCACAAAACTGACCACACTGGGATGGATGTGCTTCTATGCCTAGCGTAGTCCTTTTGAAATGGGAAAGTTGAAGGACTGGCAGAATCACCAGGTATTTCTCACAAAAAAAAAAAAAAAAGTAAAAAGACAACAGTATACTTTTTCATACAAGTACATATAGCAACCTTTAAGAGCGGAGGAAAAACAATCCTTCCCCCCGATTCTCAAAAGGTTACACACTAGTCAAAAAGTGAATGTTCCCTAATACAAAAGGAATGAGATGCCAGATACACAGAAAAACTAGAAACATAGACAGCAGAGAAAAAATGACCAGCTGACTATTTTTTCTTTGCTGACTATTCTTTCTCCGCTGGTCATTTTTTTACTCTGCTGTCTATGTTTCTAGTTTTTCTATGTATCTGGGGCTACTGCAGCGAATATTCTTTTAAAAATGCTAGTTTTGGCAGGATGCTGGCTCCCTAGCATTAGTATTTTGAGTCACTGACCCTGTCCAAGTATGCAGATCAGGAAAGTTGGGTAAAAATGGCAGAAGACTACATTTGTATACTTGTTTCAGGTATGGGAATCCAAGTATTGAGTTAACAGGGTCAGAACTCACCGAAGGGAAAAACTGACAAGTCAAGAAATTGATTGTTGATGGTATATATTCAATTTTACTCACTACAAAACAAATTTGTATTGCAATTTTTTCCAGGACCTGCGCATATGTTCTCGGGCTGCTTTCCAAGACGAAGCAAGGATGCGACATATTGAAGCAACATAACTGGGATGCGGTGAGACATAGTAGACGACAGCTCTGGCCTGTGGTTCCAGATGACATGGAGCAGCTCTGTAATGAGTTGTCATCTATACCTAGCACACTCAGCCTCAACTCTGAGTCAACCAGCTCAAGACACAACAGTGAAAGTGAATCCGCACTTCCTAGTAAGAACTGCTCTGCTTTTTATAGTGCATTAGGGAAACCTGTCTCCTATCTACAAAAAAGGCAGCAAATATTTTCTTCAAGGAATGCAGCGTATCAGTTAGTAATATTCCAATAATTCATCTGAAAGTGATAGGCTAAATCTTGTCTGATCCCAACTTCAGCTGCAAGACTAAAAAAAAAATTAATTCCAAAGCCCCAAATAGGAAGAATAAATAAATCAGCTCAGGCTTCAAAACTTTCCCTGTCACCTGCAGACTCTGCAATTGAGTGCCCACCTCCCTATGTGTTGAGTGACTCCCAGGACTGGCCCTTAGAGGTCCATCATCAAGCCACGCTGAACTCACAGGATAATTCTACAGAGAATGACTCCACATGGGGTCGATCTCTGCAGCATTCTTAACCACCACTGAAGACAGAAGAAGACAAAAAATAACCTGTAACAGAACAAATACCCCTGAAGAGAAGAACTTACACGTTAAATGATTTTATACTTTTAAAGGGTGCAGGGTGCAAAAAAAAAAAAAAAAAATGCACATTCTGTAACGTCTTTTTTTTTTTTTTTTTTTTTTTTTTTTTTTTTTTTTTTGCATGATTAGCTTTCGAAATTAATTAAGTTTGCTTTTGTCACACATGTTGCATTTTAAAAGATACTTTCATTTTTGGGAAGGTGTTACATATTCCACCCGTTTTTAGGGTATGACATGTTCCCACTCCTGCAGCTGCTCCCCGATCCACTGCCTATAGTGACAGCAAGCCAGGGATCCCGAACTTGCGTCATTTATTCACAGAGGTCTGTGAATGGGAGAACTTCTGTCAGACTTTGCGGCTGTCAGCTTGTTGTTCTCAGTTAGCTACCAGGGCGCTGTTGAGTACTGTGGTAGTTCATTGTCTCTTTCTGTCATTGTATTACTGCCTGCTTGTACGAGGTAGACAGTCTGCAGGAGTCCTGCATTGCACCCACGATCTGCTGAACACGAGCGCTGCGGGTGCAGTGCTGTGAGCGTTGTGGTAGTTCATTGATTTTCCCTATTAGAGCATATTGGCTTGCCCGTACAAGCTACGAGCAAGCAGATACACTGACAGGTTTGCAGGAGTCCTGCATGGCATTAGCGATTTGTTGATCACTGGTGCGATGCTTTACAGGCTCCTTTAACAAAAAAATGTGCATTTATTATTTTTTGTAAAAAGGTGAACTTGTGCTTTAAGAAGTGTATATGCTCTTTAAGCATGTGTAATATGCAGTCTAATATATGTGTTTCCCTTTAAACAGGTATGTACATTGAAGACGGTAATTGTTCGACAAGTCCTTTCTTCTTCGCAGACGAATCTGAGCAGACATTTTTTGAAACACCGTTGAAGGACAAGGATCGCAGTCCATTCACTATTCTTGCCCAAAGCAAATTTGTGAAAAATCGTTTTCTAAATTCACTGACTCTGCCAAGCAAAAAGTTTCGGGCCAGCAGCACCAGTGATCCTAAAACCAATAAACTCCTGGCGGACAAGCAGCCAGGACTAAGGCGGAACCGAACGGTCACCGAGCCATGTTCGCACTCGGAGTTCAACTCCATGGACAGTTTGGGCTCTGTTTTTAAAGTTCCCAAAATAAACACCCTTCGCCCAGAAAGTTCTATCATTAAACATATAGATGACAATGGCAGCACACCTAGTATTACTGAAAATGATCTTAAACTTCCAAAAAGTCTGGGGCACGAAAATCACAGAGACCATGCAAGCCGTGAGAGACTTATAGGTGACGGCACAATGAACACACATTTTAAGAGCCGCAGCTTGAGTTTCAATACAGACACGACGACTAGTGGGATCAGCTCCATGAGCTCAAGCCCTTCTAGAGAGACTGTGGGAATAGACACTACAAACCTTGATACAGACTGTGGAAGTTTGAGTACGGTCATTAGCACCAAAACTGTCAAACCAGCCATGCTGCATCCCAATCACTTGCCCCTTTCAAAGTCGAACTCTGTCTCCTTGGTCCCCCCAGGGTCTTCCCATACTCTTCCTCGGAGAGCGCAGTCACTTAAAGCGCCCTCCATAGCTGCCATAAAAAGCCTAGCGGATTATCACTTTAGCTACACGAGTTCTCGAGATGCATTCGGATATGCAACTTTGAAACGGCTACAGCAACAACGAATGCATCCTTCACTGTCACATTCTGAAGCTTTGGCCTCTCCAGCCAAAGACGTTCTCTTCACCGACACCATAACCATGAAGACTGGAAGCTTAGACTCCAGGCTAACATCAAGCAGGTAATGCAATCCAGCTAAAACTAAAATGAAAGTCTTGAAATGCATGCAAGAAAAACAGCTTATCTGCTCAGGTTTCTAGCTCTTCATCCATACGTAGCTGTAGTGCACCATCTACACTGTCCTGTTAGTGATATGGAGACCCTATTTGTAATGAAGGAGAGACACACCTACTGGAGATTTCCTGTGATCTCTCTCCCCTAGAATACCTAATGCATGAAGAACAAGCAGGTTTGTCACAAATGCCAGTAGGTTTGACTCTGATTAGACATAAATCTAGTTGGTAAGTCACAGATGTGGAACAGACATATCCATATCAGGTGCTGGTACATCAAATACATCTATTTAGCTTTCATTGAGTGACATAAGAATTCAGAGACTGGTAGTTTATGCTGCCACATACAGGAATGACATGGACACCGGCAAGCAAAAAATAGTGACAACTCTTCCTATTCCAAACATGCCTTTGTTTATTACTAGTTTTCAGGGGGATTGACCACTTTTTTTTGCTCTGAGAAAAGTCTAACCTTTTTGTTAACCTTATTTTTCTTAATTGTACATCCTAAGACACAGGGTTTCTTCATATTCACTACCTGGGTTATGCTGCCACATACTGGTGAATAGACACTGGCCAAAAAAGGCAGACTTTCCCACCCAGACATATAACCCTTCCCACGACAGTACAGCCTAGGTTTGGTGATGAATGGAACTGTGGGATCTATCAGGAAAACTCTATTTTGTTTTTTTCCTGTGTTTTTACTGCGTAACTCCATACGATCCTGCTGGGGAAAAGGAAAGGGCTTATCCAGATCAGTTGTCTATGGCCTTGGGACCCTCAGAGACGGTACCCAGTCCCAACTGTGGAAAGTTTTTAATGTTGCCAGTCATCACTGGATCCTGAGGGCTGCACTCCCCAGGATACCTAGTATCTGATAATGTTGCTGACAGGATGTTTTACAGGTCCAGGATGGTGTTCCCCTGTGGGGAATCGTGTCCCGGAAGCCCCTTTGGAGCATGCCCACCATGATGGGTGAAGATTGGATTTTGAATATACCCCTGTGGCCTGCATTGGTGTGGAAGTCCCCATTGTGTGGTTGTACTTTTTGCCTACTTCAACTGTGCTGTTGGAGGAAAGGATATGTTGCTGTGTCTGCAGGACATGCCAAGTAAACCACTACACCTTCGAAGTGGTGTTCAAAAGGAATACAGTGGGGAAAATAATTTTTTGATCCCCTGCAGATTTTGTACCTTTGCCCTCTTACAAAGAAATGAAGGGTCTACAATTTTTATCATAGGTGTATTTTAAATGATAGAGACAGAATATCAACCAAAAATCCAGCAAATACATCTAAAACAAATGCTATAAATTGAGTTGCACTTCAGTGAGTAAAATAAGTATTTAATCCCCAAGCAAAACATAACTTAGTACTTGGTGGAAAAATCCTTGTTGGTAAGCACAGAGATAAGATGTTTCTTTTGTAGTTGGTTACCAGGTTTGCACACATCTCAGGAGGGATTTTGGTTCACTCTTCTGTACAGATATTCTCTAAATCCTTAAGGTTTCTTGGCTGTCTCTTGGCAACTCAGATTGTTTCTTTCCATAAATTTTCTATAGGATTAGGGTCTGGAGACTGACTAGGCTGCTCCATGACCTTCATTTGCTTCTTCTTGAGCCATTCCTTTGTTGCCTTGGTGGTATGTTTTGGGTCATTGTCATGCTGGAAGACCCATCCATGACCTATCTTCCGTGTTCTGGCTGACGGAAGAAGGTTCTCATCCAAGATTTTACAATACATGGCCCCGTCCATTGGCCCCTCAATGCGGTAAAGTCGGCCTGTGCCTTTAGCAGAGAAACATCCCCAAAGCATCATGTTTCCACCTCCGAGGCTTGACTGTAGGGATGGTGTTCTTAGGGTCATAGTCAGCATTTTTCTTCCTCCAAACACGACGAGCTAATGCCAAAGACCTCAATTTTGGTCTCATCTGACCACAGCACTTTTTCCCAATCCTTCTCTGAATCATTTAGATGTTCATTGGCATGACTGTACATGTGCCTTCTTGAGGAGCGGGACCCACCGTGTTTGGAGCAAGAAAAATGCTGACTATGACCCTAAGAGCATCATCCCTACAGTCAAGCATGGAGGTGGAAACATGATGCTTTGGGGCTGTTTCTCTGCTAAAGGTACAGGCTGACTTTGGCGCATTGAGGGGCCAATGGATGAGGCCATTTATTGTAAAATCTTGGATGAGAACCTTCTTCCCTCAGCCAGAACACTGAAGATGGGTCATGGATGGGTCTTTTAGCAAGAAAAATAACCCAAAACATACCACCAAGGCAACAAAGAAATGACTCAAGAAGAAGCACATTAAAGTCATGGAGTGACCTAGCCAGTCTCCAGACCTTAATCCTATAGAACATTTATGGAGGGAGCTGAAACTTTGAGTTGCCAAGCGACAACCAAGATACCTTAAGGATTTAGAAAAGATCTGTAAAGAAGAGTGGACCAAAATTCCTCCTGAGATGTGTGCAAACCTGATAACCAACTAAAAGAAACGTCTTACCTATGTGCTTAAATGTAAAAGGTATATCCCCGCTAGGAACTAAAGTTAATAAGCAGCTGTTCACTATAACCCAGACACCAGGCACAGATAATATATGTGAAAAGAGTGTAGCGCTTAATAAAGTGCATTTGTGCGAATACAGACAAAGTATGCAGATAATCAACATTATATAAACAATATTAACTGTGAATAAAGTTTGTAGACACATATGCTAAATACATCACATGTGAATAAAGTGCAATTGTGCAAACAAAAAGTTTATATAAAGCTGGATTCCATCAAAGAAAGTCTCATGGAAGAAGAGTGTGTTTGGAAATGACGATCATACACCTGACGGCATGACACCCATCACCATAACAAAAATGGAGCCTTACTGAAAAACCAGCGACCCCTCTTACTCAGAGAGGTCACACAGAGCTTGGTTGGATCTCTGATCCATTGAGAAAAAAATCCAGACGTTCCTCTCCTATGGCCATGGATGGTATACACCGGGAGGTTCACAGCAACTCAGGATGCAAGATGCAGTGTAGGAAGCCTCGATATCAGAATGTTTAGGAAACAAAAGGACTCCACATAGTGTGATACTGTCTCAACATCCGGTTTATTAAGCAGTACACTAATGCCTCGTTTCCACTGAGCGGATCGGTTTGAGTCGGTACAGTTTGGAAGGCCTAGAATGGTCCGGCCTATTCAGGTGAGCGTTTCCACCGCAAGTGGGACCACCAGGGGCCATACCTGGGTTTAGAAAAAATGCTTAGCATGGTGTCACACGTCCGCCAATCAGTGGAATGTATCGTAGCTCCACCCTAACCGAACCGTACCATTTTCTATGGCCCCACATCTGAAGCAGGACCTAGAATGGTTCGGTTCGGTTGTATGGGCCGCTTTCATAATGGAAACACTCAAAATAGCGTACCGAACCTATCCTCATTGGTAAACAAAACATTTCCCACTACAGGTTAAGTAAAAGATGCCCATCACTCAAGGTAAACCGTTGTTCCTAATCATCTAAAAAAGGATTAAATGCACAGTGCCATCTTGTGGGTCATAACAAAATCCCCACAAAAAAAATAAAAATGTTAAATTTATGAAGTGGACACGATTCCTTGTCATCCCAAATGTTCACAAACATCTGTTACCTCTGTGATTGACAACAAGGGTTTCTCCACCAAGTACTAAGTCATGTTTAACTTGGGGATCAAATACTTATTTTACTCACTGAACTGCAACTCAATTTATAACATTTGTATCATGTGTTTTTTCTGGATTTTTGGTTGATATCATCTAAAATACATCTATGATAAAAAATATAGACCATTAATTTCTTTGTAATTGGGCAAGCTTACAAAATCTGCAATGGATTAAAAAATTATTTTCCCCACTATACAGTGATTTATAGTCTGCAGTATTGTTGTTACCCTCCTTATGCTATGTAGGAGTCAGGGATAACCAAGATCATATTTTACTTTACAAATCTTTTGGTAGACCCCTCAGTTTCTGTGTGTTCATGTGTGTTAATCTGTGTATTCTTTGACGAGGACCTTCAGTGTCGTTGGGGTAACATAATTCTTGGATTTGTCCTCCTTAATCTTGGCAGGTTCATGAAGGCATTAAGCTACGCTTCACTGGATAAAGAAGACTTGTTAAGTCCAATAAACCAAAACACTCTCCAGCGATCATCTTCTGTTCGCTCCATGGTGTCGAATGCAACCTACGGCAGCTCAGATGATTACATTGGCTTAGCTTTGCCTTTGGATATTAATGATATGTTTCAGGTAAATTTATGCCTCGTATTATTTTATCCTAGGGTTTCCCAGATCGTAATTGGTTGTGCATCGCTATCACAACCGTTGCCATTTCAGTATTGCTTGTGCATTAAAAAAGAAGTATAGAGTATATATATTAAAAAAAAAATTATATACTCAGGTGGATGCAGCATCGATTCCCCTGACGCCTGTGCACTGAGAGCTGAGTCACTGCTGATCACTCAGTTCTCTCCTGCGCTCTGAGCAGATATAGGTGTTTGTCAGTCACAAGCTCTCTGCTTTGCCCCTCCAGTACTCAGTGGAGCCCTGAGCTGAGGAGGGGGGGATTGGGCAACTGGTTCAGTCTCCCAGTGGCGCAGCTGAGCGGCTGAGCCAGCTGCCAGTCCAAGAATTGAGAGCTTTCCCCAGCCTGGACCGGCTAAGTGAAGTAAGCAGACAGAGGGCTTTAGCTGCACTCCTGTGATCCATAGGAGAAGTAGAGCCAAAAAAGCATTGGCCATACCACTTTAATTTCTTGGTAGTAGCGGCCTCTCTGCAGATCCTAGTTTCCCCTATCTGAACAGCTGCAGCTCTGTTTCACCTTGGGCTTGTTTTTACAGACCCACATCTTGTACCACTCAGGTGTCACTACATGTAGAATCGCTGGTGCAGTTTCTACACTTTGGGGTATTCCAAGCTACTTGGTTGGCATCTTAGTGTTCACGGTAAAAATGACACAGGGTACTAGTTTTCACCCCAGTTTTAATCCATGCTGTATTATATTATTCATTATTTGCATTGGGGATTAACTGTTTTTTGGACTAAGATTAGATTTGGACCCAGACTGACTTCTTGAATTAAAAAGCAGGATGTTTTTTTTTTTAAAAGAAGGGAACATAGGCAATTAGTAAATACAAACCACAGCTTGTCTTTTTTTTTTTGTTGAATTGAAGATTATTCAAATTGTTCATCAATGTGATTCACTTGAAGATTTTGTATTTGTTTCTGCACACTACATTATACTAACCAAAGCTTGGAAAGTAGTCAGTCACCATGGGATAGAATCTTTAAATCCAGCCTGAAGAAACCAAAGTTCAGCTTCAGCTGTAAGTTTTGCCCTTTTATGTGTCATTTTCTAGGTCAAGGAAACTCCATATTTTCAAAAGACGATGCCTCCGACGGAAGAGCGCGCTGCTAAAATTTTTGCACCTGAAGTAGGAGGTAAAACTTTACACTCTGATTACTAATTAACGTTTTTGCTTGATGCTTCAAAGATCAGTTTACGTGAAAACTGTATACAGTAGTTGTTTTGTCCTTATACATAACCACAGCCTATAGAGCTATACAGATGTGTACAGGATGAATAATATTTTGTTTACCTGTCAGAATAGGGATATGGGAGCCGCCAGTGAAGGTTCAAGTTCCATGCTTGTCATCTCCATCCTTCAGTCTATGGTGGATGAGCATACCGACATTTGATATGCAAATTCTTGTTCTAGTTTGGTGACTTAGACCCCATACACACTATTAGATTTTCTGCAGATTTTTGTCTTCAGCTTTACCAAAACCATATAATATGAGGTCAAACCTTAAGAGTTTCAATTTGTATGCAATGGGGCAGGCCCTTGCACTACATGGTTTTGGTAAATCTGAAGACAAAAATCTAATGTTGTGTGTATGGGGCTTTACTAGGTAGTGCACAGAAGATTTGCAGGAGAGCCTCATTGCTTGGACCTTTATAATGTCAGCGATGGATCACTTCTATATTCCTGTTCTGACTGTTTTTAAATATAACCTCATACAAGAAGAGCTAGTGCTGCCCGTGGTCCACACATGAAGCCCAATATACAAAGCTAACAAACAAGGGTAAGGATACATATTAAAAAAAAAAAAAAAGCCACCGTTTTTTTCCCACTGACGTTTAAACTGGTCACATTTCCGAGAATAAAGATGCTTATACTTGTGTTAAAGCATTTAAATTGAGCCTATGGTCCGTTTTTCTCTTGAGTGTAAATTGTGTGAGGTTACGCTCTATGGTTTCATATATCCCTCGCTGGTAAATAGGAGCGATATTACTGTTTTACTGCTTCAACATTCTCTTGGATGCAGAGTTGAAGTTGGCAATCTAGATTGGGCTGGGCCTGACTTTATACCTTGGAATATAAAAATGAATGTTCATGCACATTTACCATATTGTTAGAGTTGTTTGACCATTTGGCTATATTGTTAGAATTTTTCATGTAATTGACGGCATTATCTTAAAACCATAAGTTCTGATATGTGCCTCCTGATGTTTTATTTACTGTATTTCAGGTATTACTGGGTCCGGGGTTAGGAGCCCTTACCAGGCACTCCGGCAGCAGTTCAGCATAACGGAAATTATGAACTCAAGCCGGTCGGACGCTTCCCAGTTCCTGGAGAACACGGAGGACACTGGGCTGCAGGAACACACAGATGACAACTGTCTATACTGTGTGGGGTTCCAGATAATGGGTTACAACCATGGTAACCAGCTGAATGAATTGAGTCGTTTAGGTACTGTTATATTTACGTCAAGAATGCGGTTATGCTGGGGCTTTGAATTTATGTAGCACTATAGTAACTGGGAATATTCTTTAAGGAAAAATCTCATGACAGCACTTTGTAAAAGTGTTCTTTTTATGATTTATACATCTTACAGAGTTGGTTTCATTGTACCTTACTGTACAGGTGTATTTTTAACACTGCAATTGCTTCTGTGTGCTGCCATTTTGGATATGGTATCAGCAGACAGGAGCTGTCACTAAGGTTACACTCTGTATCTATAGTATAACCTTTTGACCTCCCCTGGCAGCTGCGTATAGGGAGTTGAGGGGAGGGACAGAGATGCTGGGCCAGCACAGACATCAAGTAGAAGCTGAGGCAGGTGAATGATATCCCAACCTCTACCTCAGCCAACCAGAAGAAGTTTTGTATTCATTTATAGAATACAAAGCTTCCTGTGAATGGCTGAGCAGCACTCAGCGCAACTCAATTTTATTCTAGGAGCAGGACAGGAAGTCTCCCTCCTGCTGCCAGAACACAGCTCTGTGTATACTATATGTAGATGAGGCTTCGTACAGTTTATACAGCCGATGCATCAGTGAAGTAAATAGTTTGTTTAAGCCTAGGTTGGTCCAAATAAACTATTTAAAATTCTTTAAAGCGGTAGTAAACCACAGCATGGAAAAAAACTCCCCTGCAAGGCAATTGCATAATGTGCTTGTATGCATTGCATACTAACACATTATGAAATACTTATCTTAGAACAAAGCCCTCCAGTGGTGCGCTGTCACCGCTGACAGGGCTTATATCTTCACTCGGTCTTCCTTCCTGGTTCACAGGCTCCGGCAGCTTGAATGGTCAAGCTGTGCTGACGGCACAGTGCTCTGAAGAAACACAAGGTGAGGTCACCGGCTGCCAAAAGAGTGAATATCTTCTAATCGGTGCACATTTATTATAAGCTTATCTGTAAGTAAAAAAAAATCACAAAACGCACTTTACTACCGCTTTGAAAAACCTGGAGTTAGGGTTTTTATGGGTTTAATTGTTAGGGGGAGATTGAGTGTTATTTTTATAAAGTTAGATCAGTGTTCGGTTAGGGAGAGTGATAGAGTTAATTATGACGGTGACCATGTTTTATGGTAAGAGGGGGATTCTGGGATTATAGCAGTTACACGTGAAGTTTTTGCCCAAATGTCTGGTGCTGGTTTGGAAATGCAAAATCCATAGTATTAGTTCTATGCCTACACCACCTGTAAAATGAGAACACCAGTAGTTTCTTTTATTACTTTCCATGATTATCCCTCTTTTTTACATCAGGAATGTTTTATTGGCATGGATATTTTGGATTTATGGTTACGGGATTTTCATCAACTTTTCATCACACCTGTAACATTTTTTTTTCTGACCATCTAAATTAGGGCTTATCCACATTGGCAGTTTTTTTAATATAGTACATTGAGCTGCTAAATTAAAAAAAAAAAAAAAAAAACGGTACGCAGAGCTGTTGTCTGTTTTAAGTTAAGGTTCCCCGCCTGTTTGACTTTCACATCTCATATTTGGTAGGTTACTGTGGTGGGAAGGTTTTACTAAAGCTAAGCAGTGATAACATGAAGTAGACAACAGGTCTACATACATAGACAAAACCCCTACTCTAGTCTTGCTACCACCAAACACATTGTTTTTTGTTTTACTCATTCTTATTGGCCCCTTACAGAGAACCTTGAGCCTCTATGTCTCCCTGCCGCTGAGGAACGTTGGCCACATTCACACAGCCAGATAGCAGCAGTTACTTTGCTGCTTTTTTCAGAGGTTTCTAAACTTTGTGGTTTAGCTGCATACAAATGGACCAGTTGGCTGCCCTTTTAGTTGATTTTAGGAACCAGTTTTAAAGTAAACCTTTTTATTCTTTTCCATTGTGCATCATTCCCTCACTGGCTGTGATTGACAGCAGCAGGAGCCAATGGCTCCGCTGCTGTGTGAGCCAATGAGGAGAGAGACCCGGGTTAGCCGATGCTCTTATGAACATCGCTGGAATGAGGTGGGGCTTAGGTAAGTATTGGGGGGGGGCTGGAGGGAGCTGCACCCAGAAGTTTTTTTTTTTTTTTTTTTCTTTACCTTAATGCATAGAATTTGTCTGCCTTTAGAACCACAAAAAATGGCAGACTCTATGGACCACTTGGTCTTTTTCCTGCCGTCGCTTTTTTATTTGTTTCTTTGTAGAGAGGATAGGAAGATGAATAACATGATTTACTTTAAGTTAAAAATATTGAAACTTATAAACTATGCAGATACATACAATGTGTGCAGATACAGCAGACTTCCTGTTAAGCAAGTTCTTAGACTTCTCTTCCTGAATAATGGTAGGTCATTATACTGTAAAGCCTTATCAATGTCCTCAAGGCTTGATCAGACCCTCATAGGCTTTGGTAAAAGCTAGTGCACGCATCTCCAGAAGCTTGTACCGGGGATCATGCACTGGAGGCATACTGACGTGAACATAGACTTAATGTGATGTATTGGCAATGTGTGCTGAAAATCCCTAACCCAAACAGAGCCAGGAACTTAATTTTTATAATTTTGCATGTTCTGTTTTCCATGATTGTGTTTGATTCATTGCCCATTTTTCTTACATTTCGCCTTTGCTGCCATGTTTATCTCCAGAGTTTCCTGACATTCCATATTCTGACTGGTGTGCACATACCATACCCAATCATTTAGAGGTGGTGTCCCATTCTTCCAAGTTTTCTGGGATTTCAGGGTGTAGTGATGGTGCATCCCAGGGCTCTGCGAGCAGTACCAAAAGTACAGAGTTAGTTCTAGGTAAGTGGCCACCTAAATGTTGCCTTTGTGACAGAACAAATGTTACTTTTATTGAGGTACAGCCTTACTGTCGTGCTTTTGTAGTTTTATGGAAGAACTGAACTTCTTAACGTTTTATGTGGTTGAGCAACATGCAAATGTACACTATATTACCAAAAGTATTGGGACGCCTGCCTTTGCAGTCTCCGCTCTAATTTATCCCAAAGGTGTTCTGTCGGGTTGAGGTCAGGACTGTGCAGGCCAGTCAAGTTCCTCCACCCCAAACTCCCTCATCCATGTCTTTATGGACCATGCTTTGTGCACTGGTCCAAATCATTTGGTGGAGGGGGGATTACGGTGTGGGGTTGTTTTTCAGGGGTTGGCCCATTAGTTCCAGTGAAGGGAACTCTTAAGGCGACAGCATACCAAGACATTTTGGACAATTTCATGCTCCTAACTTTGTGGGAACAGTTTGGGGATGGCCCCTTCCTGTTCCAGCATGACTGAGCACCAGTGCACAAAGCAAGGTCCATCAAGACATGGATGAGCGAGTTTGGGGTGAAGGAACTTGACTGGCCTGCACTGTCCTGACGTCAACCCGATAGAACACCTTTGGGATGAATTAGAGCGGAAACTTTGAGCCAGGCCTTCTCATCCACATCAGTGCCAGACCTCACAAATGTGCTTCTGGAAGAATGGTCAAACATTCCCATAGACACACTCCTAAACCTTGTGGACAGCCTTCCCAGAAGAATTGAAGCTGTTATAGCTGCAAAGGGTGGGCCAACGCATCATTGAAGCCTACGGACTAAGACTGGGATGCCATTAAAGTTCATGTGTGTGTAAAGGCAGGTGTCCCAATACTTTTGGTAATATAGTGTATCTTCTAGTCACTTAGAGGATTGAAAAATAATGGAAAACCGCTATAATCAGTCCAGTTGTTTGGAATGTATTCTACGGTAGTTTATGAAGAGATTTTGTATTTATCATGTCACCATTAGGTGGCATCCAAGACAGCAGTAAAATCTGGAGTCAATTCTCAATCTTTTCTATATATTACAATAGAAACAGTACATCTGGATCAGTGCAACCTTGGGAACTGTACCTCCGTGCTGTTTGGATGGCCTGTAATATTGCTTTCGGCACTGGAACCTGCACGGGCGCTCACTTTGTCACTCGGTGCAACGTGTTCTCAGCCCCCAGGATGCTATATAGGTTCAGGATCGTGGTCCAACACTAAAGAGCATACAATTGCAATATAATACCCAACTATAAAAGGATGAGCTTGTGCCAAGTAAATAGATTCCTAACATGTCAAGCTTTACGTTTGCACACGCTTGCAAAATTTCGGTGAACTTCAGTACCTTATATTAGGCATAGGTGACTCTCCACCTCCAACACAACACAATCTACCTATGTGACAAAAGTGACATTTTCTGCATCTATGGCACAATTCTTGGACAGCTAATGGCTTTAATACAACCAGTTCTATCGGTAGTAAAAAATCTGCTAGGTTTCTCCCCTAATCCAGCCATCTTCCTTATTGTTGCATCCTAATATGCCCGCCCTTAAAGAGGCAAGCATACAAGAGGTACAGGAGGACAAAAGGAGAAAGGTTTAACATAGCATGTTAGCCAACATCGTACTTGTCTTTCCTCAAATGTAATTTATACACTAATATGTCTGTGCAATCTGTCTTATGTTGGGGAAATGACACAAAAATTGTGTACTGTATCCCCTAACACAGACATTTGTATTAGAAAGAAATCACAATCTCTGCCAGTGTCAAGGCACTTTGCAGAAGCAAGACAGAATTTGATCTTCGTTTTATTGCCCAGGAGGATATACTTACACACAGGAGGGGAGGAGGTAGGTTTTTAGACTTGACAAGACGTATGGTGGATCAATAGGTTAGGGTCGTTATACCCTGATGGACTTAAAGAGGAAATAAACTCCTGTGCATAATTTGTACCTATAGGTGAGCCTATGATAAGGCTTACCTAAAGGTACTGTAAATATCTCCCAAACGTACACCGTTTAGGAGATATTTACATTACATGCAGCCGATGACGTCATCGGCACATGCGCTGTGAAGGAAAGGCCATATGTGCCTCATATACGTGTGCCATGAATGACTGCTCCCCTGCGCTGGAGAAACGTCATCGCGGCTCCGGCCTGTCACTAAAAAACAATTTGTGGTTTACAACCGCTTTAACCAAGATTATGATATTAAACTTTTGTATATTTTCTTTTTTTTACATTTCACATCCACCTTTAATTTATGAATTACTTTAGTGCCTTAAAATAGAATTAAAAGAAGTGGTTTTTTTTTCTGGATAAAGTAACGAAGGGTTAGAACCCCTGTGAGCTTTTGCATGCCATTTGTGTTGCGTTGGGGAGATTTCCTTTTTGTTTCCTGTCCCAAAACAGTGAGATCAAATCCCTTCAAAGTGAGAATCCCTGGTCTTCACCAGGGGCACCATAGCTAGTGTCCCCATTATTTCCTGTGTGTTCCTTGTTTGGGGACAACCCAAAATTGGGGTTTTTCTTCCACTTTCACTCTTGGTGAGAACGGTGAAGAATCGCCGCATGTCCTGAAATGTGTTTGATTTCAGAGTGGTCTTAGCATGGAAGAAAATTCCTGGGCAGGCCACACACTGTAAGCCCCCTGCCACACTTGTGTGACTTGTCCTGCGACTTGGGACTGCAGTGTCTCATGACAAGTCATACACCATGATTTCCAATGAATACCGTTCATATCTGTGCGACTTCAAAGTAGTCCCTGCACTACTACTACTACTTTGATGCGACTTGAGGTCCATAGACTTCAAGATTACACCGGCAATGATTCAAGTCGCGCCACCTTCAGGTCGTACAAGTGTGAAAGGGACCTAAAAGTGTCACTTCCATACACCCACCAGTGTTTCACTGGGTTTTTAAAGAAGAAGGGTGAATTTAAGGTGCACTTTATCCTTTAGGTTCAAGCTGTGCTTTAACTTGATTTGTTTAAGAATTTCTTTAAAAATAAGTGACCACTTTTATTTCTGCTCTTAGGAGGAAAATCAATTCCTGAAGATACACCTGTGTGCCGAATATTGTTACGGAAAGAAGTCTTAAGGCTGGTCATTAATCTGAGTAGTTCTGTAGGAACAAAGGGTCATGAAACAGGACTTTTAACGTAAGTTTTAAAAAAAAAAAAAAAATCTCAATTATGTATGTAATAATTCACCTTTCTTCCAAAAGAAATTCTTGTTTTGGAAACGGCTAATTCTCTCTTCTTTTTTTTTTTTTTTTCTTTTTTTTTTTTTTTCCCCTTTTAGTCTTGTTTCCATAAGTAATTTTGTTGTTTAGGAATAATTAGGTGATCCCTGAAAACTTTTCTCTTCAGAGAAGCCCATCCTGCCCTCATCTAACAACTGTACTTTTATTTTCTTCATCAGCTCATCCCTCACAGCTATTACCTTTTTGTATCACTTAACTCTCCCTTTTTAGGTTGTAAGCTTTAACCGCTTGCCGACCGCCGCACACAGATGTACGTCAGCAGAATGGCACAGGCAGGCAAATGGGCGTACCTGTACGTCCCTTTAAATTTCCCGCCTATCAGGCAGGCGCCGCCGGCAGCACATGCCTCGGGAGCTTGCCCTGCGGGTCTCGCCGGCGACTCAATGTTCGCCGGCAGCCCGCGATTGTGGTGTGGAGAGGTAGAACGGGGAGATGCCTATGTAAACAAGGCATTTCCCTGTTCTGCCTTGTGACATGACAGAGATCCACTGCTCCCTGTGATCGCTGTCATGTCAGTGGAAGCCCCCCATCCCCCCCCCCCTCCCCCACAGTTAGAACTCCTCCCTAGGACACACTTAGCCCCTTGATCGCCCCCTAGCGTTTAACCCCTTCGCTGCCAGCATTTTTATAGCACTGATCGCTGTATAAATGACAAAAACCCCAAAATAGTGTCAAATGTGTCCGCCATAATGTCGCAGTCACGATAAAAATCGCAGATCGCCGCCATTACTAATTTTAAAAAATTTATAATAAAAATGCCATAAATCTATCCCCTATTTTGTAGACGCTATAACAAACCAATCAATATACGCTTATTGCGATTTTTTATTTATTTATTTTTTTTACCAAAAATATGTAGAATACATATCGGCCTAAACTGAGAAAGAAATTTGTTTTTTTATGTTTTTTGAGGATATTTATTATAGCAAAAAGTAAAAAATATTGCTTTTTTTTTTTTTTTCAAAATTGTCGCTCTTTTTTTGTTTATAGCGCAAAAAATAAAAAGCGAAGAGGTGATCAAATACCATCAAAATAAAGCTCTATTTGTGGGAAAAAAGACATCAATTTTGTTTAAGTACAACGTCGCACGATCGCACAATTGTCAGCTAAAGCGACGCAGTGCCAAATCACAAACAATGCTCTGGTCAGGAAGGGGGTAAAATCTTTCGCGACTATAGTGGTTAATGAGCAGGGCCCTCCAACTCCTCCTGTATTGAATTGTATTGTATGTACTATCTGCCCTCATATTGTAAAGCGCTGCGCAAACTGTTGGCGCTATATAAAAGCTGTATAATAATAATAATTGTTTATAGTGGCTGTGTCACTTGACGCTGGGTTCTCACTTATGCGAAATGAATGCGGGTTTCCCCTCATCCATTCTGCATAACAGTAGATTGTGGCCGACTCTCAATGGAGCCAGTCCACACAGCTCCGGGGCAGCCGCGATCCGCACAGGAAAAGAGTCCTGTGTGTCTTTGGCTCCGTTTTCAGATCCGAATTCAGGCAAAAATTTAGACTGGATTCACCCCTGAAATGGAGAACAGGGATGCACCGGACCTCCTGCTGCGACCCGCGGCCGCACATAGTGTGAACCCAGCCTGAGAATTTTGTACCATTAACCGCTTGCCGACCGCCTCACGCAGATATACTGCGGCAGAAGGGCTCGTACAGGCAGAATCATGTACCTGTATGTTGCCCTTTAACCACTTGAGCCCCGGACCATTATGCTGCCTAAGGACCAGATGTCTTTTTCCAATTTGGCACTGCGTCGCTTTAACTGCTAATTGCGCGGTCATGCAATGCTGTACCCAAACGAAATTTGCGTCCTTTTCTTCCCACAAATAGAGCTTTCTTTTGATGGTATTTGATCACCTCTGCGGTTTTTATTTTTTGCGCTATAAACGGAAAAAGACCGAAAATTTTGAAAAAAAATGATATTTTCTACTTTTTGTTATAAAAAAAATCCAATAAACTAAATTTTAGTCATACATTTAGGCCAAAATGTATTCGGCCACATGTCTTTGGTAAAAAAAATGTCAATAAGCGTATATTTATTGGTTTGCGCAAAAGTTATAGCGTCTACAAACTAGGGTACATTTTCTGGAATTTACACAGCTTTTAGTTTATGACTGCCTATGTCATTTCTTGAGGTGCTAAAATGGCAGGGCAGTACAAAACCCCCCCAAATGACCCCATTTTGGAAAGTAGACACCACAAGGAAATTGCTGAGAGGCATGTTGAACCCATTGAATATTTATTTTTTTTGTCCCAAGTGATTGAAAAATGACAAAAAAAAAAAAAAAAAAAAATATTTACAAAAAGTGGTCACTAAATGATATATTGCTCACACAGGCCATGGGCCTATGTGGAATTGCACCCCAAAATACATTTAGCTGCTTCTCCTGAGTATGGGGATACCACATGTGTGGGACTTTTTGGGAGCCTAGCCGCGTACGGGGCCCCGAAAACCAATCACCGCCTTCAGGATTTCTAACGGTGTAAATTTTTGCTTTCACTCTTCACTGCCTATCACAGTTTCGGAGGCCATGGAATGCCAAGATGGCACAAAACCCCCCAAAATGACCCTATTTTGGAAAGTAGACACCCCAAGCTATTTGCTGAGAGGCATATTGAGTCCATGGAATATTTTATATTTTGACACAAGTTGCGGGAAAGTGACACTTTTTTTTTTTTTTTTTTTTTTTTTTCATAAAGTTGTCACTAAATGATATATTGCTCACACAGGCCATGGGCATATGTGGAATTGCACCCCAAAATACATTTAGCTGCTTCTCCTGAGTATGGGGATACCACATGTGTGGGACTTTTTGGAAGCCTAGCCGCGTACGGGGCCCCGAAAACCAATCACCGCCTTCAGGATTTCTAAGTGTGTAAATTTTTGCTTTCACTCTTCACTGCCTATCACAGTTTCGGAGGCCATGGAATGCCAAGATGGCACAAAACCCCCCAAAATGACCCCATTTTGGAAAGTAGACACCCCAAGCTATTTGCTGAGAGGCATATTGAGTCCATGGAATATTTTATATTTTGACACAAGTTGCGGGAAAGTGACACTTTTTTTTTTTTTTTTTTTTTTTTTTCATAAAGTTGTCACTAAATGATATATTGCTCACACAGGCCATGGGCATATGTGGAATTGCACCCCAAAATACATTTAGCTGCTTCTCCTGAGTATGGGGATACCACATGTGTGGGACTTTTTGGGAGCCTAGCCGCGTACTGGACCCCGAAAACCAATCACTGCCTTCAGGATTTCTAAGGGTGAAAATTTTTGATTTCACTCTTTACTGCCTATCACAGTTTCGGAGGCCATGGAATGCCCAGGTGGCACAAAACCCCCCCAAATGACCCCATTTTGGAAAGTAGACACCCCAAGCTATTTGCTGAAAGGCATGGTGAGTATTTTGCAGCTCTCATTTGTTTTTGAAAATGAAGAAAGACAAGAAAAAACATTTTTTTTTTTCTTTTTTCAATTTTCAAAACTTTGTGACAAAAAGTGAGGTCTGCAAAATACTCACTATACCTCTCAGCAAATAGCTTGGGGTGTCTACTTTCCAAAATGGGGTCATTTGGGGGGGTTTTGTGCCACCTGGGCATTCCATGGCCTCCGAAACTGTGATAGGCAGTGAAGAGTGAAATCAAAAATTCACGCCCTTAGAAAGCCTGAAGGCGGTGCTTGGTTTTCGGGGTCCCGTACGCGGCTAGGCTCCCAAAAAGTCTCACGCATGTGGTATCCCCGTACTCAGGAGAAGCAGCAGAATGTATTTTGGGGTGTAATTTCACATATTCCCATGGCATGTTTGAGCAATATATCATTTAGTGACAACTTTGTGCAAAAAAAAAAAAAAAAAATTTGTCTCTTTCCCGCAACTTGTGTCACAATATAAAATATTCCACGGACTCGACATGCCTCTCAGCAAATAGCTTGGGGTGTCTACTTTCCAAAATGGGGTCATTTGGGGGGGTTTTGAACTGTCCTGGCATTTTATGCACAACATTTAGAAGCTTATGTCACACATCACCAACTCTTCTAACCGCTTGAAGACAAAGCCCTTTCTGACACTTATGCCGCGTACACACGAGCGGACTTTCTATCCTACTTGGTCCGGCACACTTTCCGACGGACTTTGTCCGCCAGGTGCGCCGGACTTTAAAACGGACGGACTTGCCCACACACGCCGGGACTTTCCGGCGGGCTAAGTCCGCCCGTCTTTCCGACGGACTTTCGCCGGAGTTCCGGCGGACTTTCAGAATGAACGGACTTGCCCACACACGGACAAGTCCGTTCATTTTGAACGTGACTCAGGTGCGACGGGACTAGAAAAGGATGTCAATCTTGCCGCTTTTATCGGCGAGATTGACACCTTACTAGCCCCGTCGCGGGGCATACCAGGCCCTTAGGTCTGGTATGGATTATAAAGGGGAACCCCGCTACGCCGAAAAAACGGCGTGGGGTCCCCCTAAAATCCATACCAGACCCCGATCCGAGCACGCAGCCTGGCCGGTCAGGAAAGGGGGTGGGGACGAGCGAGCGCCCCCCCCCCTCCTGAACCGTACCAGGCCGCATGCCCTCAACATGGGGGTGGGTGCTTTGGGGGAGGGGGCCCTGCGCCCCCCCCCCCAAAGCACCTTGTCCCCATGTTGATGAGGACAAGGGCCTCTTCCCGACAACCCTGGCCGTTGGTTGTCGGGGTCTGCGGGCGGGGGCTTATCGGAATCTGGGAGCCCCCTTTAATAAGGGGGCCCCCAGATCCCGGCCCCCCACCCTATGTAAATGAGTATGGGGTACATGGTACCCCTACCCATTTACCTAGGAAAAAAGTGTAAGTAATAAAACACACTACACAGGTTTTTAAAATATTTTATTAAACAGCTCCGGGGGGGAATCTTCCTCCGGCTTCGGGGGTCTTCTTCCGGCTTCGGGGGTCCCTCCGCTTCATCTTCTCCCGGCGTCCGGTTGGTTCTTCTCCGCTCTCTTCTCCCGGTGTTCCTGTTCTTCGGCCGGCTCCTCTGCTGTCTTCAATTAGCTCTCTTGCCAGCAGAGGTCCGGACTTCTGGGCTTCTGGGCTTATTAAAGGGGGCTCCCAGATTCCGATAAGCCCCCGCCCGCAGACCCCGACAACCAACGGCCAGGGTTGTCGGGAAGAGGCCCTTGTCCTCATCAACATGGGGACAAGGTGCTTTGGGGGGGGGGGGGCGCAGGGCGCCCCCCTCCCCCAAAGCACCCACCCCCATGTTGAGGGCATGCGGCCTGGTACGGTTCAGGAGGGGGGGGGGCGCTCGCTCGTCCCCACCCCCTTTCCTGACCGGCCAGGCTGCGTGCTCGGATCGGGGTCTGGTATGGATTTTAGGGGGGACCCCACGCCGTTTTTTTCGGCGTAGGGGCTTCCCTTTATAATCCATACCAGACCTAAGGGCCTGGTATGCCCCGCGCTCGCCGCAATAGGAAAATGTGTTTTTCCTATTGCAGCGAGCGTGAGATGCAATACCCTGCCCCCGTGTTGTATCTGGTCCGTCGGACCAGCCTACACACGAGCGGGCTTTCCGTCGGACCAGCACACACACGAGCGGACTTTCCGCCCGAAACTGAGTCCGGCGGAAAGATTTAGAACTTTCTTCAAATCTAGGTCCGGCGGGCTTTTGGGAAAAAGTCCGCCGGAAAAGTCCGCCGGTGCCTACACACGGGCGGATTGTCCGGCACACTCTGGTCCGCCGGACCAAGTATGCCGGAAAGTCCGACCGTGTGTACGCGGCATTATTGTTTACATGAAAAAGTTTTTTTTTTTTGCAAAAAAATTACTTTGAACCCCCAAACATTATATATTTTTTTAAAGCAAATGCCCTACAGATTAAAATGGTGGGTGTTTCATTTTTTTTTTTCACACAGTAATTGCGCAGCGATTTTTCAAACGCATTTTTTGGGGAAAAAACACACTTTTTTTAATTTTAATGCACTAAAACACGCTATATTGCCCAAATGTTTGATGAAATAAAAAAGATGATCTTAGGCCGAGTACATGGATACCAAACATGACATGCTTTAAAATTGCGCACAAACGTGCAGTGGCAACAAAATAAATACATGTTTAAAAGCCTTCAAAAGCCTTTACAGGTTACCACTTTAGATTTACAGAGGAGGTCTACTGGAAAAATTACTGCACTCGATCTGGCCTTCGCGGTGATACCTCACATGCATGGTGCAATTGCTGTTTACGTTTGACGACAGACCGCCGCTTGCGTTCGCCTTAGCGCGAGAGCAGGGGGCGACAGGGGTGTTTTTTTTTTTTTTTTTTTTTTTTCTTTATTATTTTTTTGCTTTTTTAATCTTACTTTTAAACTGTTCCTTTCATATTTTTTTTTTTAATCATTTTTATTGTTATCTCGGGGAATGTAAATATCCCCTATGATAGCAATAGGTAGTGACAGGTACTCTTTTTTGAAAAAATTGTGGTCTATTAGACCCTAGATCTCTCCTCTGCCCTCAAAGCATCTGACCACACCAAGATCGGTGTGATAAAATGCTTCCCCAATTTCCCAATGGCGCTATTTACATCCGGCGAAATCTAAGTCATGAAATACTCGTAGCTTCCGGTTTCTTAGGCCATAGAGATGTTTGGAGCCACTCTGGTCTCTGATCAGCTCTATGGTCAGCTGGCTGAATCACCGGCTGCATTCTCAGGTTCCCTGTTGAGACAGGAGAGCCAGAGAAAAACACGGAAGACGGTGGGGGGGGGGGGGGCATTCCCTCCCACGGCTTGTAAAAGCAGTCTAGAGGCTAATTAGCCGCTAGGATTGCTTTTACATGAAAGCCGACCGCTGGCTGAAAAGAATGATACCAAGATGATACCTAAACCTGCAGGCATCATTCTGGTATAACCACTCAAAGTCGTGAATGGCGTACCTGAAGACAAAAAAATGGTTAACAATGGTTAACAATAAAGCACAGTAAACAGTAAAGTATAAATAATTACATACCTGAAAAACAAACATGATAAAACATAATAACAATAAAACATTGCAGAATAGAATACAGTAAAAAAGAGCAGAACAATAGAGAGAGAATAGAGAGAGAGAGAACAATAAAACAACAACTATTTTTTTTTATTTCATATTTTTTTTTTTTTTTTTTTACACTTTTTTTGTAACTAACTTTTATAACGGTAACCGGTTCCAGGTTCGGGTCTCTCAAAATGCGATGGCATCTTGGGAGACCCTGTGAAAGTGTGCCTAGTCTGTGCAATGCTGTACCCTACGCTAATACTCAACTAGTGAATGGTAGCGTTCAAAACATTCACCAATGCAAAGACCAGGATTGTCAGGACAGGAGGGACAATAATAGTGGGCGTCACGCCTATATCCGCGCTTGCTGCAGACACGACATCTTTTTTGGGGGGTTCGTTGGGTAGGGGTACTCGGGAGGACATAAAAATGCCTCTCATGCAGCCGACTGCATTTGGTTGGGGATGTGAATGGGGGAAGTACGGGCGCTGCAGAAGCGGTGGGTTCCCAATTAGGATTGGCGAATGCAGCAGGAAGGGCACTATGGGCACGACGGGCCTGTGTTTGTCTTCTTGGTGGCAGCGGGACACTACTTGTGCTTGCCACCTCACCAGCTTCAACTGCACTTATGGGACTCGCCACGTCACCACGTGTTACTGCAGTGCTGGTTTGACTACGACCGGGGTGTACTAGGCCGCTGGCGCTTGCCAGTTCACCAAAACGCTACCAAAAAACTGTTAGCGATCGCAGGGATCAGGCCTGACTCTGCGAACGCTGCAGTTATGCGTTTAGTGTTTTGTAAGTGACAGTGATCGATCGATACTGCACTTGGGTGGGCTGGGCCGGGCCGGGCGGAGGGGCAAAACGCAGGTGCTAGCAGGTATCTGGGCTGATCCCGCTAACACTGCGTTTTTGGGAACCCTAAACTGCTGGTGACGCTAGTATAGATCTGATCGGATCAGATATTGATGCGATCAGATACTATACCACTAAGGGAGGTGTACGGTGCGTGCGTGGGTGTTAGCGGTACTGGCGCTAATCTGACGCTGCCTGGGGCTGGTGCTTGCCAGTTCACCAAAATACTACCAAAAAAACTGTTAGCGATCGCAGGGATCAGGCCTGACTCTGCGAACGCTGCAGTTATGCGTTTAGTGTTTTGTAAGTGTCAGTGATCGATCGATACTGCACTTGGGTGGGCTGGGCCGGGCGGAGGCGCAAAACGCAGGTGCTAGCAGGTATCTGGGCTGATTCCGCTAACACTGCGTTTTTGGGAACCCTAAACTGCTGGGGACGCTAGTATAGATCTGATCGGATCAGATATTGATCCGTTCAGATACTATACCACTAAGGGAGGCGTATGCTGCGTGCGTGGGTGTTAGCGGTACTGGCGCTAACCTGACGCCTGGGGCTGGTGCTTGCCAGTTCACCAAAATGCTACCAAAAAAACTGTTGGCGATCGCAGGGATCAGGCCTGACTCTGCGAACGCTGCAGTTATGCGTTTAGTGTTTTGTAAGTGACAGTGATCGATCGATACTGCACTTGGGTGGGCTGGGCGGAGGCACAAAACGCAGGTGCTAGCAGGTATCTGGGCTGATCCCGCTAACACTGCGTTTTTGGGAACCCTAAACTGCTGGGGACGCTAGTATAGATCTGATCGGATCAGATATTGATGCGTTCAGATACTATACCACTAAGGGAGGTGTACGGTGCGTGCGTGGGTGTTAGCGGTACTGGCGCTAATCTGACGCTGCCTGGGGCGACGCATATCACCGCCGGGCGATCGGGGGGCTAAACCTTTATTCGGTAATAAACGGCGGGTGCCCTGACACTATAAAAAATAAACAAACTAACCAGCGTCAACCGTAACGGTTATACGGTGATCAGTGGTGAAAGGGTTAACTAGGGGGCAATCAAGGGGTTAAAACATTTATCAGATAGTATAGGGGGGTCCCTGACGCTATAAAACGCTGACGGCGAACCTAAATATTTACCTCACTAACTAGCGTCACCAGCGACACTAATACAGCGATCAGAAAAATGATCGCTTAGTGACACTGGTGACAGGGGGTGATCAAGGGGTTAAAACTTTATTAGGGGGGGTTAGGGGGGTACCCTAGACCTAAAGGGGGGTAATACTAACTGTCCCAACACTGTAACTGTCACAAACTGACACTATGCAGTAATCAGAAAAAAAAAAAAAAAAACTGCTGGTGTCAGTTTGTGACAGGGAGGGGGGGGGGGTGATTGGGGGGGGATCGGGGGGCGATCGGGGGGGGGATCGGGGTGTTTTGTGTGCCTGGCATGTTCTACTGTGTGTGTGTGTTGTGCACTCACATTGATGTCTTCTCTCCTCGGGCCGGAACGGAAATTACCGAGCCGAGGAGAGATGACATCATTTCCTTTGCTGCTGTTTAGCATACAGCAGCAAAGGAAGATTCTCATTGGCCGGCGGCGATCGCGAGGGGGGGGCCACGAACGGATGGTCTCCCCCTCATCACCGATCGCCGCTGGACAAAAGACGACCGCCTCGGGCACCGGGGGGGGGGTCCGATCGGACCCCCCACCCGCGGAAGGCAAATCACGTACCCTATACGTGATTTTGCCTGTCCGTGCCACTTTGCCGACGTACATCGGCGTGAGGCGGTCGTCAAGTGGTTAAGAGGCGGCCTGCGGTTGCTCTTTTTTTGTTTATAGCGCAAAAAATAAAAACCGCAGGGGTGATCAAATACCATCAAAAGAAAGCTCTATTTGTGGGAAAAAAAGGACATCAATTTTGTTTGGGAGCCACGTCACACAACCGCGCAATTGTCAGTTAAAGCGACGCAGTGCTGAATCGCAAAAAGTGCTCTGGTCAGGATGGGGGTAAATTCTTCCGGGGCTGAAGTGGTTAATCCAAACGCTCTACTAGATTAGTGGAATTTCATGCACTATTTTATGAACACCATTTAACTCAAAATCTGCCAAGCTGTTTTTAAAGGGGTTCTTTGGGTCACAATACATAGTTATAAAAGCCTTGAACGCTTCATGGTTATGTCTATTTCCACCAGGCCCACTAAGTAATAATTTGGAAATCCCGAAGTCTCGGTTCACACTAATGCGGTGCAGGATTTGCAGCGATTCCTGTGCATTTCCCCAAGCCACATCACAATTTGACTCCATTCATGCGATTCACTGCGGATGTCAATGTTAAGTTAACAACACCCCAAAACACAGAGCGATTGGCTGAATCAGACTCATGCAATCCGGTTCTAGTCATGTGGGTGTGGTGCGATTTCAGCCATACAAAACAAATGGGCTTGAAGTGCACTGAAAAGAATTGCATGCGATTTGAATTGTAATGCAGTGTGATTCCTGTCCGACTCACATGCAGTTTCCCCACACTACATCAGTGTGAAATAGCACTAAATCCTAGGAAAAGAAGCTGAACCATGGCAGAACCTATAAGTGTTTAGACTTGGGGATGTTTACAGTAGTGCATTACTGTAACAATGAGATATGAGGTATGCACTGAGATATGAGGTATGCCTCTGAAATGTTGGACTTTTCTTGTGCACCTCCAATGGAAATAGTTCTGTGATTTTCGGTGAATATCTCATTTCAAGTCAGCAAACCTTTGTCATTCATGGTGTTTTGTCACTGGTGTTTTTCCTCATTCTAGTTTTTAGTTGGTATGGCTTAAACCCGGTACAAGCAAAAAAAAAGCTGCGCTATATAAATTGAAAAATATATGTGAATACAAAACACGTCTAAATAAAGAAAATAAATATTATACACACACTGAACCATGACCACCAGTGACAAGTGTGAAAAATTAAATAATAAAAAACATGGGTAAATAAATGAAGTATGCAAATTCAAGTCCACTCCAGTGGGTTATAGGAAAAAAGGTTCACTAGCAGAACGATATTCCCAGTGATGGCTTGGATCCAGACGATGTAAATCGTGCAACTGCAACACCAAGAAGAATGTGATGACAGAAGGGTGCCTCCACCAATAAAAATGCTGCCACTTACTTACCAGCTCCTAAGATCTCTTTTTAAAGGAGATCATACACGCCTGTGGCTTTCTACCACAGCCTCAGGTCTCTCAACCTGGATGGCTCCTTAGGTTCTCCCCACAAGATATCTTCTATAAGGCAGATAGGCACTCATCCCACATAAAAGGATAAAAAGGCCTTGGAGGTCATGTGTCCCATGTGTCTTCACTGCTCTCGCTCATGTTCTTCGCTCTCGCAACTCAACCGCCAGTCAAGCTCCGCTCACTCTGACCTCCCTCAGCGCTGCGCAAGGGACGGGACAGGACTGGACGTGATGTCGTGACGGGACGTCTCCAAGGCCTTTTTATCCTTTTATGGGGGATGAGTGCCTATCTGCCTTATAGAAGTATAATGACGGCTGGTCGGCAAGTGGTTAAACTACAGTCTGACATTAAACTGAAAACATTGGTACCCTTGCTAGTTGTAAATGTATGTGCTGCAAATAGATGTTGGGATAGTGTGTGGAGATAAAACCCGCCAACCTCAGGCAGTGTGGCATGCAGAAATGACAGTCAGCAGTTGTCCGTCAGCGTTTTCTACTATTGGTGGTGTGCAGCAAATAACTACAGAGTTCGATGCACTAATTCTGTTTTGCTTTCTCCATTTAGGATTAAAGAGAAGTTTCCCCAAGCGTTTGATGACATTTGCCTCTATTCTGAAGTTTCCTACTTATTAGCTCATTGCACGTTTCGACTCCCATCTCGGAGGTTCATCCAGGAGCTTTTTCAAGATGTGCAGTTTCAAATTGTAAGTGACCAGACAACAGATTTTTATTAAAGCGTGAAATTAAAGCTTTATTAAACCCAAAACCAAAAATGTAAATATATTGCAGCTTACCGATCCTTTAGATGTGGTGGCTGAATTCATTTTCTCTTTTTAAGGCTTTTTCTCCCTCTGTTTTCACCTGGTGATCTGGCCAGTAACACACCTCCTGTATTAGAGTGCCTCTGGATGAAGGAGCACAGGGACACCTTTGGACAGCAGCATTGTTAAGATATATTAGCAGATTTGGATACATTAACAATTACAGCAGTTTCTTTCTTTTAGGATAAAGGTTTTACATAAATACTGATCATTGTACACATCCATCAGTAGTTTTTTGCTTGTCTCAACCCTGTAACTAGTACATCTGCAGAAGAGCTTCTTCTGTTAAACAACCGACTTACTGACCAAATTACCAGGAAACTAATACAGCCATCACATCTAAGAATTGGTAAGCTTCACTGTTTCCAAAGGCTTTAAAGTGGGTGTAAAGATTCAAGGTTTTTTACCTTCATGCTTTCTTTGCATGAAGGTTAAAAAACCTTCTGTCTTCAGCAGCTCCCCCCCCTTATACTTACCTGTGCCCCTTCTTGATCCAACAATGTGCATGAGAGCAGCAGCTCTCTTCCTCCTCATTGGCTGTCAATCACAACCAGTGATGAGCTTCCCTTTGGGGGCACTCTGCAGCAGGGAGGGTCCAGGAATGCCGACAGGGGACTCGAGAAGAGGAGGATCGGGGCTGCTCTTTTTTTTGTTTTTATTTTTTTAAACCTGCCTTTAATATCATTTTAAATGCTTTCATTTGCCTCCAAAAATTATGTATGGAATCAACAAAATCTGTTATTGTTTCTCCACATCAGTTGAACTTTCTGGCCTCAGCTCACAAAGAATGCCTACTTGTATGTACCCATCTTTCCAGCATCTCTTCTTTCTACATTTTGAGGTGGGGCTTCTGGATTACCAGTTAATGGCCCTTCCATTTGGCCTCTTCTCTGCACCTCGGCCGTTCACTTAAGTGCTGGCTGTAGTGATGGCCTCCTCACTATCCCGAGGTATCATGATTGTGGCTACCTGAATAAATATGAAGAAAAAAAGGCGTGATAAAACAATTATATACCAAGTGCTGTCTTTCCAGATATTACTAAATACTATGTACTAAGTCAGGGTTGCTGATAAGGCAATACAGCCAGCCTTCCTGTACTGGGCCTGGACCCTATCAGTTCAAAAGGGAGGCCCGAGCACCTGCTGAACGAGAGGTCTGGCTGTATTGTCTTATTGCAGACACCGATCCTCTTCTGCCTCCCCTTGCAGCTCTGCCAGGTCTCCTCTCCTTACTCCCCCCCAGCTGCACTGCAGGGGGATTAGTTCTAGTACATGCACCCTTTCCATCTGCTCTCCGGGGCCCACCTGTGTGCCCCTTAACCCCACAGCGCTGCCGGCTTCCCTCCTCTCCTGCCGACAGCTGCTGTGAGCAAACAGAGGGGTGTTTCAGAATGGAGGGGACAGTAAATATGCCTTTTACTGGTCCCTTCCATTCCTGAATGAACATAGTGAGTGATTGGTACCAGTCACTACTGTGTCCATTTGTGACTTAAGCATAGTAAACTGTGTTTGCTATGTTTCAGTGCGTGAATGAGCAGGGAGCCTCTGAGCTTTTCCTATTCATTCATCTGTGCAGCTAAGGCTACAGAGAAAGGGACTGATAAATTCTGATGTCCTGTCACTTTTGGCCTGGGGAAGGGGGTCCCCGTCGTATAGGCTGTATGGGGCCCCATAATTTCTAACAGCAGCCCTGTACCAAGTATTCTGTTTCCATATGGTAACCAGAATACAATATGTACTGCTATAGTAGGCCTTTAATACCAAGTAAATGGGGGGAGCTGTGGATTAGCTGGTGTAGAATGGGAACTGTGCATAGGAGACTCCTCTAGCTCACACAATTTACTGCCAACTACACTTTGTTAGAGTTTTGTGTTGTTTCCTTCACTTGAGGTGCGTTTAAAACCTATTCCCCTTCACTTAATAGGTGCAGTGTGTAAATGACAGTTATGAGGCTACCTTTGTGTTCTGTTTTTCTAGACGCAGCATGTCCTATTAGACCCGTTTTGAGTTGGCAGACAAAACGCAGCATTTTGCTGTGCTTTGCATTGGAATGCAGGAATTAGAATTGCCACTAACCCCGGGTGCTTTTTGCCTACACAGTCCCTCTAATGTTTTTGTTCTCTACAATAGCTAATCTAGTCCATTATTTTTTCTCTTATTAACAGATGCATGAAGAAGCAGAGGCTCTCTTAGCGGTTCCACCAAAACAACCTATAATTGCTGCTGATGCCGAATCATGACCCTTGATTTCTGTGATCAGCAGGAAGTAATGGACATTTGCCTGGCTGACTGGCCCCACAGACACAGGAGCACCTTCTCTCATTCAGAATGCTATGTGCACCGTGAATGAAGAATATATGTATAATTTTTTTTTTTTTCTTAAACCTGAACAGTGATAATTTTTTGCTCACCCTCCAACCAGAGGAGTTTCCTGTCAACGCAAACGTGGCGATTCCAACCATAAATACCTTTTGTATGCAAGAGCCAAGCACTGATACAACCACGAATCCTATAAATATCTATGTAAATAGCTGGACATTTTGCAGAGACTCATTGTCTGTCCTCGAGCAGTATGATGCCTTGTATAAAGACCCTTTGTTACAAATCGGTATTTTCCTGCATGGCCCTTCCAATCCACCTGCCAAGATTTTAGGGACACCTCAGGGACGAAGACCCTGCAATGCTTTTTTTTTTTTTTTTTTTTCAAAACACTACTTCGATGGAGATGTATGCGGCCTCTTGTTTTATAACCCAAGAAAGAAGCAACCTAAGATTACCTGCTGCGGTCACAGTAGTACGCATAATCTTTTAATTGCCACTGCAATTCTATAACACCCCCCCTGCTCCCAGCAAACTATAGAAACACATTTATGGATAAGATATACGTTATGTACCCTTGAACCTGACTGATAATTGATCCCTTCTCCATTTTATGAGGCTAGCAAGTGTCTTATGGCCATAACCATTGCTCAGAATCCAGTCTGTTGTATTAGGAGGACACCGCCACCTTGATGCATTTCACCTCTATGTCAAAGGTCTCACGGGAAGCAAGCAAGACGTGACGTCAGGCATTTTGCACATTCCGCCAGAAGACAAAGAAAACAAAAGACAATCTGTTTAACAGTTGGATATTTTTTATTTATCACAGTATGACCTTACGTGACTGCTAGACGTATTCTGGATAGGCCAGAGGAAGATCTAGCACAAAACAATGTCTGTCTATTTGTCTCTTTATTTAATGCCAGTGTTTCTTTTTTTTTTTTCTTTCGTTTTAATAAATTTTGCACAAGACATATTCATACAATGTAATTGGTCGGAAGAGGCTGATGGCTTTGACACATGCACCTTTTCTGTATTTTTTTTTTTTTTTTCTGTTTTTTGGGTTTATACATATCTATCTTAAATCGAATGGAAATGTTCTGAATTTCAACTTTTTTCTCGCTGACGGAATTCATCTGACCATTTGCAGAGCAAAGTGTTGGATCCCTTCTGCCAGCCAAAAGGTGAAGATATGCAAATATGTATATAACTAGCATGGACAAAGTCACTACATTGCGCGTATGTAAGCTCACATTTTATGATGTTGAATGGCTTGAGTGTATGTATATATCATCCAGCTGGACTGTTAGAATCTGTGCAAATGAGGAATTACGTGTGTGCTAAATGGTGTAAATCTTTCATCACCAAGTATGTCCGATTTGCTTACCGGAAAACAAAGAAGAAGAAAAAAAGGTTGTCGCACACCGTGATATTGAAACTCTGTTTCCATGTGTGAAACAATGTATAAAATGCAATTAAATTGTATGATAATTTAAAATGAAACCTTTTGTGTTATAGTGCAGGTTTTTTTTTTTATGCAGGTTAAAGTATACAACCTTAACAAGGAACTTCTCCTGTTTTGTTTCCTTTTTGGTCTTTTAAAGTGGTTCTAAAGGCAGAAGCTTTTTTACCTTAATGCATTCTATGTGTTAAGGTAAAAAAAAACCTTCTGCAAGCAGCGCCTCCCCCAGCCCACCTAAATATTTACCTGAGCCTAATCTTGATCAAGTGATGTGCACGATAGCAGAGACTTTCTCGGCTCAAATACAGCTGCAGGAGCCATTGGCTCTTGCTGCTGTCAACTAAAGCAGGGGCCAAGCCACACTCTGTGTGGATACACAGAGCAGAACTCAGGAGTGAGCATGCACAAGTGCCCCCGTAGTAGGTGGCTTGCTATGGGGACATTCGGAAGGAAGGAGGGACCAGAAGCGTCAGTGAGGAACCCGAGAATAGAAGGATTGGGGCTGCTTTGTGCAAAACTATTGCGCAGAGCAGGTAAGAGTATAGCATGTTTCTTTTTTTTTTTTAAATGAAACATTTGCCTTTAGAATCACTTTAAATATACTATTTAAAGCATTTTGTTATATCTGTTCAATATGTGCAAAAAATACCTGTTATTCAGCCCAAGAGCTGATTGATACATTGTTACATAGTAGGTGAAGTTGAAAAAAGGCACAAGTCCATCAAGTCCAGCCTATGTGTGTGATTTTGTGTCAGTATTACATTGTATATCCCTGTATGTTGCGGTCATTCAGGTGCTTATCTAATAGTTTTTTAAACTATCGATGCCCCCTGCTGAGACCACCGCATGTGGAAGGGAACTCCATGTCCTTGCCTCTCTTACAGTAAAGAACCCTCTACGCAGTTTAAGGTTAAACCTCGTTTTTTCTAATTTTAATGAGTGGCAACGTGTCTTATTAAACTCCTTTTTACGGAAAAGTTTTATCCCTATTGTGGGGTCACCAGTACGGTACTTGTAAATTGAAATCATATCCCCCCTCAAGCGTCTCTTCCCCAGAGAGAATAAGTTCAGTGCTCGTAACCTTTCCTCATAACATAATATCCTCCATTCCCTTTATTAGTTTTATTTCCCTTCTTTGTACTCGCTCCATTTCCAGCACATCTTTCCTGAGGACTGGTGCCCAGAACTGGACAGCATACTATAGGTGAGGCTCGACCACAGTCTTGTAGAGTGGGAGAATTATCGTTTTATCTCTGGAGTTGATCCCCTTAATGCATGCCAATATTCTGTTTGCTTTGTTAGCTGCAGCTTGGCATCGCATGCCATTGCTGAGCCTATCATCTGCTAGGACCCCCAGGTCCTTTTCCATCCTGGATTCCCCCAGAGGTTCTCCCCCCAGTGTATAGATTCCATTCATGTTTTTGCCACCCAAATGCATTATTTTACATTTTTCCACATTAAACCTCTTTTTCCATGTAGTTGCCCACCCCATTAACCACTTCAATACAGGGCTTTTATACACCCTTTCTTCCCAGACCAATTTTTAGCTTTCAGCGCTCTCACACTTTGAATGACAATTACTCTGTCATGCTACACTGTACCCAAACCAAATTTTTTTTAATTTTTTTTTTCTCACAAACAGAGCTTTCTTTTGGTGGTATTTAATCACCGTTGGGTTTTTTATTTTTTTCACTATAAGCAAAAAAAGAGAAATTTTTGAAAAAAAAAACACAATTTTTTTAGTTTCTATTGTAAAATTTTGCAAATAAGTAATTTTTCTTCATAAATTTGGGCCAAAATGTATACTTCTACATATCTTTAGTAAAATAACCCAAATTAGTGTATATTATTTGGTCTCTGTGAAAGTTAGTCTTCAAGCTATGGTGCAAATCATTGAAAAATTATCACATCTGATCACACCTTATGTACTGAAGGCCTCATTTCTTGAGACCCTAACAAGCCAGAAAAGTACAAATACCCCCCAAATTACCCCCTTTTGGAAAGCAGACATTCTGAGGTTTTTAGTAAGAGGCATGGTGAGTTTTTTTGAAGTTGTAATTTTTTCCCACAATTCTTGGGAAAATTATTTTTTTTTTTTGCACAAAATTGTCATAACAAGTTATTTCTCTCACACAGCATATGCATACTTGCAATGACACCCCAAAATACATTCTGCTACTCCTGAGTATAGTGATACCACATGTGTGAGACTTTTAAACAGCCTGGCCACATACAGAGGTCTAACATCCAAGTAGCCACGTCAGGCGTTCTACGAGCATAAATTGCACATCTCGTTTGACAACCTATCGCACTTTTGAAGGCCCTGGAGCACCAGGTCAATGGAAACGCCCACAAAATGACCCCATTTTGGAAAGCTAACACCCCAACGTATAATCTATGAGGCATAATGAGTCTTTTGATTGGTTCATTTTTTTCCAGAAGTTTTTGGAAACTGGAAAAAAAATGAAAACGCATTTTTTTTTTACACAAAGAATTTATAAGATATTTCCAACACATAACATGTACATAGCAAAAATGACACCCAAAAATACATTCTGCTACTCATCCTGAGTATGGTGATACCAAATGTGTGAGACTTTTACACAGCCTGGCCACATAAAGGCCCAACATTGAAATAGCACCTTCAGGCATTCTAGGAGCATAAATTACACATCTCATTTCTCAACCACCTATTACACTTTTGAAGGCCCTGGAGCACCAGGACAATGGAGCCGATACAGTCCAGAGTCAGTTCATGTGAAAGGCAGAAACATGGCGGATAAACAATGCGGACAGTAGGCAGAGGCATAGTCGAGAAACAGGCCAGGGTCAGTTCACATGGAAGACAATGATATGGTTGGTTGAGGCAGGGAAATATTCAGGACAGAAATTGTAAACGGGGAAATGGCAGTATTAGAAATAGGAATAGTTTTCCAGATTGTGATATCGCTTGAAGCATTCTCCGATGCAAAGGCCAGGTTGAGAGGGACAGTCGGGACAATGGAAGCTGGTGTCTTTCCTAATTCCTCTTTTGGTGCACACCCAACATTTTTTTTGGTGTCATCTTCCGGATCCTGATGGTGGAATATGGTCCGGAAAATGGCGCTCATGTAGTCTGCTGACACAATCTGAGTGAATGCTTTCTGGGGGGATCCTTGTTGGTAGATCAGAGCAGTGACAATGTCTTCAATAAACTTTATGAAGGTGGTGGGTGTTTGGTAGATGATGAAAGAATTTAAAAGGGCCAAATGAAAAAAGTAAATTGCGGATTTTTTTTGTACCAGAAGAGGGTTTTTCGTGTTGAAAGATAGGGCTGCAACATTTGTTTGTTTAAATCCACCCCCCCCCATGAATTTATTGTACTCGTTGATACAGGAAGGCTTGCGAATGGGACCGCCTGTTCTGCGAAGTGCCACCGAGGTGTCATCGTGGATGGTGGACATCATGTATACGTCTTTTCTATCCCTCCACTTCACAGCCAACACTTCCTCGTTCCTCAAGCTTGCCGATTCCCACCTTTGAATGGTTGTGGTGACAAGACGCTATGGGAAGCCCTTTCAGTTTCTCCTTGTTGTACCACAGGCCAAAGGTTTTTTTTAGGTACCGGTGGCGAAGGGGCAAACTGGTGTAATCATTGTCCATGTAAATATGATACCCCTTTTAGAGGAGTGGGAATGCCAACTCCCAAACTATTTTTCCACTTATTCCCATGTACGATGGACACTCGGGGGGCTGGAGCTGGGAATCTTTGCCTTCGTACATGCGGAATGAGTGGTGACGCTTTCACAGAGCTTGTTGAGCTTCAAGCCGTACCTCGTACTGGGCATATAATGCTTGATTCCCAGCCGGCCTGTGAAATGCACCCAGGGATTCGTCCACAGATATGTTTTTGTCAGGGACATAAAGTTCGGCAAACTTCTTGGGAAAAAAATGAATTGGGGGGTGGGATTTTATATAGTTTGTCAAAGTTTGGGTGATTTCGGGGGGGCACTGTGAGTTGTCACTGAAATGCAGGAAGAGCATTATAATTTCGTATTGGGACCTGAACATGGCCGATGAAAAAAATTGGCATATGGTGGATGGGTTTGGTCGACCAATACTTATGCATTTCATTTTTTTTGTAAGCCCCATGTTGAGCGTTAGGCCTAAAAACAATTTAAGCTCCACCACTGTTAGGGGTCTCCATTCAAAACAGCGGGCATAGCTGGGGTTGGTTGCAATGAATTGTTGGGCAAAAAGGTTGGTTTGGTCCACGATGCCTTGAATTAATTCGTCAGGGAAAAATAAATTTAAAAAATCCATTTGGGAAAAACCTGCAGTGTTGACCTGTGCTGTAAAAGGGGGGATAGTGGCTGACCCTGTGGTAGAAGGCAGCCACAATGGGTTTGCCAAGGCATCTGGAAGCTGGGTTTGGGCCCTAATTTTTTGGCAGCGCTTGTACTGGGCCTCTCCTGGGGTCTATCGCCGTTGGCACTGCTGGTAGCTGCCTGGTGTTCAGACGTCTTCTTTTTGGACGGACTGCATCCTCCTCTGATTTGGATCCTGATGTGCTGCCTTCGGGGGGGTTCATATTCCGAACCAGAATCGGAATCAGAACTGAGCGGTGAGAGCTCCCCGTTGCTCTCATCAGTCAGACTGAGTCATTGGACACAGCCAGTCACTAAAGAGCCAATTTCATTGGCCCTTTACACTGATCGGGGCTGGGCTGTATCCAAGGAAAAAGACCCAGCCCCGATCGCCACTCTGCCTGGCCCCGGGGGCGCCGTGCACGCCGCTACACAAGCACCTCTGACTAGTGACAAATGACAGCCGGTCACGCTGCTACGGAAGCTCCGCCGCTCCAATACCCCCCCATCGGGGAGCGGCTGTGTCCCAAGGGACACACTGGTTCCCGATCGCCACTCTGCAGCCCCCCGGGGGCGCGTGCGGGCGCTGTGCACACTGCTACACATGCAACTCTGCCTAGTGACCAATGACAGCCGGTCACACTGCTCTGGAAGCTCCGCCGCTCCAATACCAGGATGGGAGATCCCATCTGTGGGCGTCATTTGACTATGGCTGGGTATTTAAGTGGTTAATTTGTTCAGATCTTCTTGCAAGGTTTTCACATCCTGCGGAGAAGTTATTGCCCTGCTTATCGTCTGCAAATACAGAGATTGAACTGTTTCCCCCATCCTCCAGGTCGTTTATGAACAAATTAAAAAGGATTGGTCCCAGGACAGAACCCTGGGGGACCCCACTTTCCACCCCTGACCATTCCGAGTACTGCCCATTTATCATCACCCTCTGAACTCGCCTTTGTAGCCGATTTTAAATCCATCTACTCACCCAATGGTCCATGCCAATGGACCTTTCTTTGTACAGTAAACGTTTATGGGGAACTGTATCAAATGCTTTTGCAAAATCCAGATAGACCAAGTCTACGGGCCTCCCTTTATCTAGATGGCAGCTCACCTCCTCATAGAAGGTTAATGATTGGATTGGCATTCTTCATGAATCCAGGCTGATTACTGCTAATGATACCATTTTCATTACTAAAATCTTGTTTATAGTCCATTATCATTCCCTCCAAGAGCTTGCAAAATTAGGAACAATGGTCTGGCAATTACTTGACTGAGTTCCCTAAGTACCCTCGGATGCAAGCCATCTGGTTCCGGTGAATTATTAATGTTAAGTTTTTCAAGTTTATTTCTAATTCTGTCCTCTGTTAGCCATGAGGGTGTTTCCTGTGAGGTGTCATGAGGATAAACACCGCAGTTTTGGTTAATGAAGCCCCCCGATTCCCTTCCACATTCTGATGCTAAAAGAAGTCTTTAAGAACCTCAAAATTTCACTGTGGGATCTGTAGGTAGCTCTTGCAGCTGTTGAAATTGAAGTGCATGCAATTACAATTAGAGATTTCACCTTATTTAAAGGGTTAGTTCATCTTTATTTAAAAAAAAAAAAAAAAAGCCTATGCATTCAAGAAGCTCCACTAACAATAAACTAAGCATCTTTTAAAAACACTTCATTAACCACTTCACCTGTGGAAGGTTTTACCCCCTTCATGACCAGAGCATTTTACTGCTAATTGCTCAACACTGTACACAAATGAAATTTATATATTTTTTTTCACACAAATAGAGGTTTCTTTTGGTGGTATTTTATCACCACTGGGTTTTCTAATTTTTTTTTTATATAAACGAAAAAAGGCAGAACATTTTGACAAAACCTACTCTTTTCTACTTTGTTATAAAATATATTCAATAAAAAAAATTATTTTAGGCCAAAATGTATTCTGCTACATGCCTTTTGGTTACAAAAAAAAAGAAAACATTTTTCCAATAAGTGTATATTAATTGGTTTGTGTGAAAGTTATAGCGTCTACAAAATGATGGTCTATGTACTGGAATTTACGCAGCTATGATGCTATACTGGTAATAGTGGGGATCAGTGTGGCAGGCAATCTGGCACTAACAGACTGTTGCAGGGAGATACATTAACTGATACGGACATCAATAGTGACATTAATACTGTACACTAACACTGTACCAATGACACTGGCTGGGAAGGGGTTAACATTGTGGTTAACAAGTGTAATATCTTCTGCTTACAGATTTGGCTTATTTTTCTCCCTGCTTTACAAGGAGAAGAAAAAGCCAGATTGCTGATCTGTGGACAGAGCCTTGTGCGTTTGTAAACACAGGACACTGTGTTGTGATTGGGTTAGCAGGCTGGATGACGTACATGATCCAACCTGCCCATGCCACAGTAAATGTAATGTGGCCGGGTAGCAAGCAGTTATTGTATCTGTCATAGCTGAAGGCCACATATGCCCCCACTGTAGTCTTCCTGAAAAACTCCCAATATGCCACATCGCTCATCTTATCCTGTTGCCAGAATGAGCCCAGCCATTGGACGCTCACACCCAGCATCACAAAAGTGAGAACGGGACTCTGAACAATGACAGCTTACAATGGCTGGCTCATCCTAGCATCAGACAAGACAGAGTTATGCTGAATATTGGGAGTTTTTTAGGCAGACTATGGTGGGGGCACAAATGGCCTAAAGGTATAGCAGATACATTAGAAAGAGGTTAAAGGCTACTTAGTTTTTTGTTACCTACGGGGGATTCTTGATTGCACCATTTAACCTGCATGGGAGGGAGCTATTCCAGGAAAAAGCTTTTGCTGTCCAAAAACAATATTGGAGCAAAACCTTCTGGGACATTGTGCTGTGGATTGATGAAACAGAGGGTTGTTTGACCACAGTACCAGTAGACATGTTTGGTACTGAAACCAAAAACTGTATTTCAGGAAGAACCTCATACCAACTGTGAAGCATGGTGGTTGAAATGTAGTTTGAGGTTGCTTTACTGCTTTAAGGCCTGGGCTTGCTTGAAGTCATAGTCCATTATGAATTCTGCATCATACCAAACTGTGCTTGATTAGAATTTGAGATCATCTGTCTGAAAATGTATGTTTTGAAACATTATAGCAAATCTACTAAGGAATGGCAAAAAAAAAAATGGAGGGTTATTGACTCGCCTAGCCAAAGCCCTGATTTGAATCCTATTGATATGTTGTAGGGGGATTTGAAACTGACAGTTTATGCAAGGAACCCAACAAAAATCTTGTAACTGAGAATTTTGCATGGAGTCAATATAAGTGACTGGTGGACATTTATGAAAAACATCTGTAATAAGTCATTAAAGCTAAAGGGAGCAATGCTAGCTTCTGAGGCTAAAAATGTGCTTATTTTTTCCACAGTACACCATGGCATCAATTGATATTTTTTGTTAAATTATGCAAAAGCCAACATTTTTTGTGTTTATATGCAGGTAGCCTTTGTCTCTAGGCACTGTTTAGGTGAAAATCTAATGTTTACATGTTCCATAGGATGTACTTCCTTTTTCACATGACTATATATGTAATGGACAGAAACTTTTGTCCATATAGATTGAGCTAAAATTAACTACCGGTATTCAGAAAGCACCAGAATAAGGATCCTTTTTTTTTTTTTAAAAGCAGAACTCTGGGATCTTCAAACAAAATCCCCCATTAGTACACCCCCTTACACTAAACACTTATGCCCTATACACACGATCGGACATTCCGACAACAAAATCCATCTGATTTTTTCCGACGGATGTTGGCTCAAACTTGTCTTGCATACACACAGTCGCACAAAGTTGTCGGAAAATCCGATTGTTCTGAATGCGGTGATGTAAAACACGTATGTCGGGACTATAAACGGGGCAGTAGCCAATAGCTTTTGTCTTTTAATTTAGTCTGAGCATGCGTGGCACTTTGTGCGTCGGATTTGTGTACACAGGATCGTAAATTTAACCGATCGGATTTTGTTGTCGGAAAATTTTATAGCCTGCTCTCAAACTTTGTGTGTCGGAAATTCCGACGGAAAAAGTTTGATGGAGCCCACACACGATCGGAATTTCAGACAACACAATCCGATCGCACTTTTTCCATCGGAAAATCCGACCGTGTGTACAGGGCATAACAGTTATTACATTTGTGAAATTCCTTACCATTGAAAAGAGACGTCCAACAGAATTTTCAGAAAGTAATTTCTAATTCAAATCATTCAGCATCTATTCTGCCGAGGAGGAGGTGTTACAACAGGGATTACATCATATCCTCTCCCCACAGGAAAAGGAACTACATTTCCCATGAACCTTTTGAAATCGTAGTGAATGGGGGAGGGTACACTAGGCCTGTACATGTTAAATGTGAACAAGCCCACTTCAACATAAATCACACCCCTCATTCTCAGCCACACTGCTGAGCACACAGACAGAAGACAGTATGATCAATGTAAAGCATGCATATGCACAATGTTTAATTCATTCTATGTAGTCTACTTTCATTAAGGTTTGAATTCTCCCTCCTCTAGGTTTTCTATTACTAGCTACAATCTTCATGTGTGATCTCTTCCCCCTCCAACCAGAACAGCAGATAAACTAATTGTCTTTACATACTTTATTTAATTACTACGGGACTACAGAGACAGGCCCATAATTATATATTATAGTTACGGTATTCTGCTGTAATAGCTGGTGAGCCTGCAAACGTGAGGCTGCACTGGTGAGCCTCCATTGATGAGATTGCACTTTTGAGCCTTCACTGATGGGCATGCACTGGTGAGCCTCCACTGATGAGGCTGCAATTGTGAGGCTACACTGATGGAGACAGGAACTAACGGTTTTATTTAAAACATCGTCAGGCTATTACAGAGGAACTACTGAAGTAGCAAGAAGATGAATGGCATATTTGGTGAAGGTAGGAGATCAGCAACAAGAACACGTAAAAAAGGTTTTTGCCCAGAGTTCCCTTTTAAAAGTGACCGTTCATTTTCTTTCCAATGAGATTATACTCTTAGGTTATATAGCCTTCTACAGTAGGAATGGACGCTGGCAAAGAATTGTAGGCTGGCCCAGGATAACCCTGCCATCTCTGAGCATGCCTCAGTTTTGTAGCAAAGCAATACTAAAAGCATGATCATAAAAACAGAGAGGTGGGATCTGTGTCCCTCAGTGAATTCCAAGAAAGGGATTTTATGGTGGGTACAAAAAATCCTATTTCCTTTCTTGTCCATTGAGGGACACAGGAAGTTATACACTGTTTGAATGTCCAGAAGTAGTCCAAACAAAATACTAAAAGGAATACACAAAACCACTGGAAAACTGCCTACAGTTCAAAGGGCTGCCTGATGGACCTTGTGCTCAAGACTGCCATCAGATAGGGCCTTAACATCCACCTGACAACATTTAGAGAACAGAAGATCAGGTGTAAGGCTCGATTCACACCTATGCATGTTGCTTTTGAGCGTTTTTGGAGGTTTTTTTTTCATGCTTGCCGCGTTTTTGAGCCGCGTTTTTGCCGCGATTTGCGTTTTGCGTTTTTTTTTTTTTTTCATTTTTTTTACAGTCTTAAAAAAAAATTACAAAAAAAAAACAAACAAAAAAACGGCAAAAACGCACCAAAAACGCATCAAAAACGCTGCAAAAACGCTGCACTTGCGTTTTTGATGCTTGTCCATTGAAAACCATTACATGCAAAACGCTGCTTTTTGCATGAAAAAAAGTCCCCGACCCTTTCCAAAAACGCAGAGATACAAAAAAGCATTGATGTGAACATGTTCCATAGGAACCCATGTTAAAAAATTCCCGTGCATTTCTGCAAAATGCAAAATGCATCAAAAAACGCGCTAGTGTGAATGGGGCCTTAGGCTGGATTCACACCTATGCCTTTTTAGTGCTTTTTGCAGAATTGCACTACAGAACGTGACCCATAGGAAACCATGTTAAATGGACTGTAGTGCAAATCTTAAAAATGCAAAAAGCACTAAAACTGCATAGGTGTGAATCCAGCCTAAATCTGCCTTGTAAATCTGAGAAACAATAGCCTGCTGCAAAAAAAAAAAAAGCCCATGAAGGGTTACTTACCAATCTTGTGGTGTGTGCCTTGACAGGAAAGGGTGGCACCTGATTCTTAAGACCATATGTTTTAAAACTGGTCTGTCTGAGCCACAGGGAAATGAGGAAACAAGCAGCTGGTCCACCATTATAGGGATGATATGGAAATAACAGAGTCAGTCAGCCTTTCTTAGCTAATCAGTGAAATTACCTCACAGCACTAACTACATTCAGGCAATGGAAGGAGATCTTCTGATGTTGAGGTGAAAGGTTGAATCTACCTTGGATGGGAAGGAAGTTCTAGGCCTCAACACCACCTTGTCCTTGTGCAAGACCAGAAAGGGTTCTTTACAGGATTAAGCTGCCAACTCAAGATCTCACCTTGCAGAAGTGATGGCAACAAGATATACAATGTTTTGAATTAGGGTCGAAAGGGAAAATACCTGACAGGTTCAAAAATCTGTAATGGAGAAGCACCTAGAGAACCAAATTCAGACCCCACAGCATCACAGGGAAGCAAATAGGGGAGACCACATCACAGACACCCTGCCAAAAGGTCTTAAAGAATGGGAAGCCAATGGCCTCTGTAACAAAATCACTAGATTAAAGACTGACATTGATGGTGCTGTGGGGCAAATGCTGAAAAGTCTTGTGATGGCTTAGTGGTTGCCGGTGGATCAAATCGAGAATATGCATGGGAAAGCTCAGGAGTTGTCAGAGTAGGCAAGCATCAGTGTTTTTTGGCCCATAAAATCCTGCATCACTGCAGTGAAATTCTCCCTGAATAAAGGAGAGGAGACTGCCATGCCCAATGAAGCCAGGGAAGACTTCAATGTTGCCATAGAGTCTAGCAAATTTCAAGGCTGCCAGTGTTGGTCAAATGGCCAAGCATGCTGCAGACCACATTGGAGCAGTTGTTAGAATGTAAGTTTTTAGGTATCTATTGGAGCAGTACAGCAGGTCTAGGCCTTCTAATCAGACGTGAACTGCAAGGTGGAGAGTCAACATGGCTGTAGTTATGAGTCAAAACCTCAAGTACTCCCTAACCAACAGTTTGGAAGCAGGTGCTAGGTAAGGTGGCCAAGTCACTGTGGGCATCTTTAGGGACAGACCAAGGATTAGAATTTCATGTAGCCCTAGCAAGCAGGGATAGTAGCGGAAAAATGTTTTTTTTTATTGTACATCATGGGACACAGACTCTTAAGTACCCGTATTTATCGGCGTATAACACGCACCCCAATTTAGGAGGGAATTTTAAGGGAAAAAAAACTTTTAGGAGGGAAGTTGAAGGGAAAAAAACTTACATTTAAATGCCCATCATTGCAGCCTTCTCAGTGCAGCCTTGCCCCAGTGCAGCCTTGCCAGTGCAGCCATGTCAGTGCAGCCTTGTCAGTGCAGCCTTCCCCAGTGTCCATTGCAGCCTTGCCCCAGTGCAGCCTTGCCGCTCGCTGAGCTTCAAAATCGCTGACCGCGTTTTGAAAATGGCGCCGCCGGTGCCGAAATACACAGAGCCGGTCCTCGGCTCTTCTCGGCGGCTCTCGTTCACTTTCGGCTCCACTCGGGATGGGCGTGACTGTGAGCGGAGCTATCCAAACCTAGCCGAGTACACTCGGCTAGGTTTGGGCGGCGCTCGAGTAAAGCCAAAAGTGGCTGAGAAGAGCCGAGGACAGGCACTGTGTATTTCGGCGCCGGCGGCGCCATTTTCAAATCGCGGATGGCGATTTTTTTTAGATCTGACAGCTCAGGATCGCAGGGGATCGGCGTATAACTCGCACCCACGATTTTCCCCTGATTTTAAGGGGAAAAAGGTGCGTGTTATACGCCGATAAATACGGTAATTACTTAATGGGTTATAGGCCACCTTCAGGTAATGGACACTGGTATACCCAATCCAGGAAGTTCACTCCCTATATAACCCCTCCTCCTTCCAGGAGCACATCAGTTTTTTCGCCAGTGTCTAAGGTGTTGGTCACAAGTGAAGAGGAGCTCCAAGAGGGATCCATGCTGGATTTAAATAGCCTCCATAGACCAGATCCATCCAAAGGGCCACTGAGGCCTAAGTGGATGGTAGCTGGGGCCTCGTATCCGAAGCAGGAGATTTTGTCTATAACGCCTCTCTTTGTAGGGATGGACCCCGGGAACCCAGGGCTTAGGTCTTGCTACATTACCTAAAGCTTTCCCGGTGGGGTGCTTTGGTTGTAACATAACAAAATGTGGAAAATTTCAAGGGCTATGAATACTTTTTCAAGGCACTGTACTGTAGATGAGAAAAATTGTTATTTAAAAGCATAATTCTTCTTACAGATAAAGTAACAGCAGAAGTACTTTCTTGGCAAATCAGTCATTTATTGCAAAATGTAACAATATTTGATATAGTTTAAGTACAAAAATAAAACCATACAATTGCATGAAATGTTTGAAATAATACATATGAACAGTGTATATATCCCAGCTTTTTGTTTGGGATTCAAAAATAAGAAAATCTGTGATTTTACAGGAAATCTGTATTGAGAATAATAGAAGCTGCCTTTTGCTCACCTCCTTTTTTTTTTTTTAAATACTAGTTCCTTGCTATCATGTTAAGGTGGAACTTCATGAAAACAAAACCTGGACAAACAAGCATGAGTTTTAATGCAGACGAGACATATTAAGTCTCTTCTGCATTTGCTACTTACCTGCCTGTCTGCCCCTGTACAGTGAGCTGCACACACACAGCTCAATGTACCAATTCGGCAATGCTGAATTGACTGAACTCCCACACATGTACAGGAGTGACATCATCTCTGCCCATCCAATGACAGCGGCCGGTGATCAATACCCAAGAGTCAGCTGCCCAAAGATGTCAGCTTGTGGGGTGCTCCAGGACACCACATCGCAGAAATCAATTCTGCTTTAGTACTTTAGAGTCTGTGATCTGGAACAGGAATGCAGATCAGGAGCTTTGACTTTAAGTTATGGGGTTGATTTACTAAAGGCAAATAGGCTGTTCCCTTTGCGAGGGAATTTTTTTTAGCTTAGTGCAGCCTTCAAAAATTGCACTCGCCTGCTCGCATTTTGCGAGTGCATTTTGAGGGCTGGCGAGGAAGGGCTGCCTGGAGCGGGGGGGGGGGGCGAGCACCGCCGGCAGCCTGTGTGGAAAGGGAGTCCTTCTCCTAGTGATCACGGATGGGAGAGAGAGCAGCCCGGATGTTCAGAGCGCAGCGCAGGGAACACAGCGATATTGGCTTTCATTTCACATTGCTGTGTTCCCCGTCGCTCGCTGTCAGATACAGCCCCTCCTCCTGGTCCTGGGATTTTGATAGACAGATCACCCGTCCCATCCCGGGACGGGTGATCTGTCAATCAAAGTTCCCCAGCCAGGGGGTGGGGCTGTATATGATGTTGACCGGCAGGAAATTGAAATGAAAGCTGTTATTGCTGTGTTCCCTGCGCTGCGCTCTGAACATCGGGGCCACTCTACTGTTTCTCTCCTCCCCTGCACAGGTAGGCTGGATGGTGGGCACAGGCTGCATGGTGGGCACAGGCTGGATGATGGGCACAGGCTGCATGGTGGACACAGGCTAGATAGTGGGCACAGGCAGCTTTCATTGGTGGGCACGGATAAAGTTGTTGTTGTTAATATTTATTTTTATACCATAATTATACATAAAACATTTAAGTGTCATTTAATGAGATTTATGAGGGCGTGTTTAGGGGCGGGGCGTGTTGTGGGGTGGAGTTGGGTGGGGCAACTGGTGGCGAGTAACCCTTGAGGCCTGGTTAGTAGCTCAGGACTTGAAATTTTGAGCCCTGGCTTAGTGGATTTGGAAGAATACCCAATCACAAGCAAGGAGAAAAAAATAAATGTTTGCTTGCACATTGGATGATGAAACTCCGCAAAGCTTCACTTCATTCACTAAGCTAAGGGAAAATTCCCCTGCAAAGCGAGCAGTTTTTTTGTTTTTTTGTAACTTTAGTAATTCAACCCTTGTGATTTTGTGCTTTTAATGCGTGTCAGTGACTTGGAAAGTATACATTTCAGAAGCAGCCTGAAAACTAAAATTTTGCAGAAAGAGGTCAGAATGATAGCCTTCGTATTACTCTGTGTAAGTTTTTTTAAAGCCTAAGTTTAGGTAAAACTTAAAAGAAAAAACAGCACAAGCGACGGAGCTTACATTTGTTACAAAGTTTCCCTTGTGCTGGTTCCACCTGTCATAGTTTAAATCCTCTGCCCCTCCACGCAACCCCCATCCGCCACAGCCGTAATATTCTGGTGCTGTGGGGGTTAATAAAGCTAAGGGACCTGTCAAAGGCACTCATTAAGAGCGTCCAATATAACCACCCTTTCCACGACCTGAAAATTGCTCATTTTTATTTAGGGGGTGTGGGGGTTTTTTTTTTGGGGGGGGGTGTTGAGGTGTTATTTAGTGCGGTTAATTTTAGTGTTTTTGATTTTTTTTTTTCCCTTTTTTTGTGTATTTTTTCATTTGTTGACATTTACTTTAAACCCTTCATGACTGTGGGTAAAACAAATCCTAATGCCTGAACACAATTTTGCCACTTTGACATCTGTTATACTACTTAGTTTTAGTGCATTATACCTTTTTTTAGGACAAATTACGCTTTCATTTGGTGGTAAATGGTAATGGATATCTACAATTTTTTTTTTAATCAAAGGACAACTGGCCCAAAATAGTACAAAGAAAAGTTTGGTTTTTTTTTTGTTTTTGTTTTTTAGCCTTATATTTCTTACTATTACCATAACCTACCACCAAAGAACAAGTAAAAAAAAATTCTTCTCCTGCCGATCACAGCGATACCACATATGTGTATATACCTGTATTAGGGTCCAGAAACAATGGTGTGCATTTTGCTTTTTTTATTTTGCCTAAAACTGATACTATTTTTAAAAACAATTTTCTGAATCTAAGCTAAAATACACTGATCCTCGACCTTGACACTGACCTAGATCACACCCTGATCTAGCTGCTATTTTTTCCTTATTTTTTTTATTTAATTTTTTTGTTTACACACACTCTTTTGTTTGTTCACATATTTCTCCTCTAGCATGGAGAAAAAGATATATAATGTATCTTTCTCTCCGTTCAGAGGAGAAAACACACAGGGACAGACTGTGTTGTGGCTGATCACTGTGATGGCCAATCAGAGGCTATCACAGCAATCAGGTGATTGAAAACCAGGTCTCCTGGTTGCCTATCATTAGTACAGGACCTGGGGCTCTTGGTGAGAGCCTGATTTTTGTGCTGGAGGCGCACTACCAGCACAAAAATATGTATGCATGTATATATGCGACCCCATGGAAGATGACCTACTTCATTGAGGCCACATCTATGTGTACAATCAACGGCAAAGATAAAGTTAAATTATACATTTTTTTTTATTTCCTCCACGGTCTTTTTTATAGAAAAAAAAATAAATGACATGTTGGAGCTAATGAGGGGCCATTATCTGGCATGAAACACATCAAGGATATTTGAAAGGAACTTCCGTAATTCTCAGGAGACAGTAAAGCGAAATTAAACCAAAAATGTACTATATTGCAGCTTACCAATTATTAGCGGTGGTGGCTGCATTTGTTTTCTTTTTTTTAAGGCTTGTTTTCCCTCTGTTTTCACCTGGCGATCTTGCCAGTAATAAACCTCCTGTATTAGGGCCAGTTCACATTGTCCACACTTTAAACCGCAGTGGTTTAGTATGAAGGCAGCTCTCCGTTCCAGCTGTAGGGAGCGGTGTGGTGCACACTTTACATCAATCATCATACCCTATTTTTTGTGTGAAGTTCACAAAGTGACACTTCTTTCATATCACTGTACAGCAGTGTGGTATGTTGTGCTGCTAATGCTCCTTCTCGGGTTGGGTTCACAAAATTGCTGTAAGGGCAGTAAAAAAATACCAGAGCACACAAGTAGGTAGTAACAGTATGTCAGAGCACTTAGTATAAGTCTTTTCATCAATAGTGCAAGTCAAGTCTTTTCTTTTTCCTTACAGTAAAGAGAGCTCACATTTTTTTTACATTACTTCTAACAGTGCATGAAGAATACCTGGTAGAAGATGTTTCCTTAATGCCAACAATTCATTTTGATCAGTATCTGTACTGAATGTCCACTCCCACAGAGTTCTTTTAGCTGCACAGATATAACTGTGCCTGCTGCAAAGTATGGAGGATTCCATCAATCTTTGAGTATGAATGAAGTAGAGTTTATTGATGTTGGACTCACTGGCTCGTTTTCAATGGCAGAAAGACTTAAACTATGTCCGGACTCCAAGACTGTATCCTGTGAGTGATCACCACTTGGATCCTCACAAGAAGATTGATATAACTGAAGGGATCCCATCTGAGGTCTATATCCAAGGCGCTCCTCATACGAGTCATCTGCAGTCCCAGTGTAGTTCTCATTGAAGAACTCTAGGTAGGTGGGTGACTGTGACTGTGGTTTGTATAGAAGCTCTTCTTTTGCTTGATTAAGAGGGCTTTCATTTCCAATGCTTTCATCAATGTACATGTCACCAGAGGCTTCTGCAGTGGTGGTATTAGCAGGTCTCTGGATGGTGGAATACATCACTTCTTTTTGCTGGTCACTGTTCTCTTTCAGATCATGACCAACGTCTGTCTTTTCCAGGACATAAACACGTTCCACCTTCTGAGGTACACTAACATCTGGTAGGACACGAATACATGTTGGTCCCTGTTAACAAACAAAAAATGCATCTTAGAACCTTGCTAGATTTACCATTAGTAGATGTACACCTATGCCTACAGATGGTAGGGATCAAAGAGATGGCTTTTCCCTGTAAGTCATTAGTAGAAACAGCCATCCCATAGAATCATATTTACACATAGTCACAATATTATTAACCATGTTAAGATCACTACATCAAGAAAATGTCCTATATAAAAATTAAATGATCATAATAAGTGCTATTTTGGATGCCAAAATTGGTAATCCAGACTCTGAAAGTGCCAAATCTGGTGCAGCTCTGCATATTAACCAATCGGCATCCAAATTATTTTTGTCATCGCTTAATTGAACAAGCTGAAGTTAGAATCTGGCTGCCATGCAAACCTGTCCCAGATTTTGCACACTCCAGTTTCAGTAAATCAACTCCTCTGTTTTTAGCAGACCACTCATAAAAGCCTCTTGGGCTACCTATATATGGGGAGATACTTGCAAGCAATACAACTGACTCAAGCGCTATGGTTCCATGTATTTCCCACTGTATAAGTGTAAAATTATATCAGCGCTTAGTGAAAACATAAACAAAACAGCAGCTGAACACTATAACCCAGATATTGGACAATAAAGTAAAAAGTAAAGTGCAGCGCTAAAAACTATGCAATTCAAGATGATACAAAAGTGTATATATAACATGTGATAACAATAAAGTGCAAATGTACAAAACGGTAACTGTAACTAATGTACAATATTATCATGTGTGACCAACACAATGCATAAAACACACACATTATGCTATAAAGTGCAATTACATATAAAGTGCCAAAAATAAACAGTGCAGATGTGAAGAGTTCATAAATGGCTGGAATTCAATGAAGATCGCTTGTTGGATCAAGGATCCACTAAAAGGATGTCCTAAGCGCCTCCCACCCGAAGCCTTCACAAACACCGGGCGATAATCAGATATCCTCAATATCAGGAAATGCAGATATGCAAAGACATGAGAACTCGAATAGTGCATATCTGCATTTCCTGATATTAAGGATATCTGATCTGATCATTGCCCGGTGTTTGTGGAGGCTTCTGGTGGGAGATGCTTAGGACATGCTTTGTGACCCCCCCCCCCCCACACACACACACACACACACTTTGCAAGGGTGGTCGCAGGCTTTCTGGTAAGCCTTTTATCTCACTGTGGTGATGGGTACCAAGCGTCAAGCATTTGATCCATCCATGTTCCAGATTTTCGCATGTGATCTTCTTCATTGAATTCTAGCCATTTTTAAAACTCTTCACATCTGCACTGTTTATTTTTGGCACTTTATATGCTATTGCACTTTACAGCATCATCTGTGTGTTTATGTATTGTGTTGGTCACACATGATATTATTATTATACATTAGTTACAGTTGGTGTTGCACATTTGCACTTTGTTATCACATGTTATATACACTTTTGTATCCTCCTTGAATCGCAAAATTTTTAGCGCTGCACTTTACATTTTACATTTCCAGCTGTATGATTACTAGTATTTTTGGAAATTTTGTACAAACAGGTTCTTTTCCGTGTCTATAGAGAAAGGGGAAAAGATGTATTATAGTAGTATTATTATTATAGTATTATTACACAGCATGAAACTGTGTATGTGTGAGCTGCATCAATGCATTAGCCAAATTAAAGAATAAGATGGCAATGGATACCATCAATCCAGAACTGAAGATTTTTCACTACTTGTTGGAAGTTGTTGGCAATACACTACCCGATTGAGAATTGCAAAGCAGGATCAAAGACTGCTTGCACTCATGCTGTGGAGTGATATGCATTTTGGCACCAAAGCACTTATTTATTTTTTGCACCTTGCACAAGAATATAGAACTATATTGACTTGACTTAGTAGGAGGAAGGTCTTTGGACTTACCCTGAAAGTATTGGGGGGGGGGGGGGGCATGGAGCCTTTTGGTCAGGTTCTCCCCTGCTCTTGGTGTCTGCTTTGTTCCCCAAAGAATGGGGCCCACCTTATCTTGGCTGGGTGGACCAAGAGTACTCTGTCGCTGTCAGGGGTCTTGCACCCTGGGGGTTCAGGGTTAGGGTGTTTTCTCTTCGAAGGAAGCAATCTGTCCAAATGTTGGACAATAGTGATTTATTATTTTCTCCAAGAAAAAGGGGAAAATATTTTACTGCATGTGATCCATCTGTACAGCAGCCAAGTCCGGTGTTAGAACTGGCCATTGACATTAAAAGAGAAATATGGGATTTTTTTAAATTTTTAGAATCATACTTAGGTGGATGCAGCATTGGTCCCAAAGACTAATCTAATGTTTGCCACACAAAGCAATATGGCTATGACTGGTTGATGTTAAATGGTTTTTGATTGCTTTTGGGTAATTGCAAAGGATCCAAAATGAACAGCTCATTTTATTTGTTTTAATCCTTTTTTTTTTAGGGTTCCCTCACACCATGTACTGGAGATCTGCCTTTTTCTGCACTTGTCAAACGCAGGTCTTGGAAAGGGTACAAAGAAAACAACTGTTCACACCACAATGCTGGTGCCCTGTGCATTTTACACGACACAAGCGTTGTGATGTGAACACAGCAAATAGTAATTATTGTCTATTCGCTCTTGCAGAGATCTGCACTGGAAAAACGCAGGTCTATGCATAGTGTGAATGAGCCCTAAGAGCTTGTTCCTGCTATGTGTGGCGACCTGTGTTTTCCACACTGTAAAACGCAGATTACCTCAAGTTTGGTGTGATGTGCTGTGTGTTGCAAAGCAGAAAAATGTAGAATATCTGCATTTTCTGCACTGCATAGCAGTACCATGTCACTGTGCATTGAATTGTGACACAAATAAAGTTTTAAAAAAAACAAGCAGTGCAATGTGCTGAAACCTTCATCTCTCTGCTCTCTGTTTGAGCCGACACAACCACTAGCCTGCATGGTAAAACGCTGTGTTTTACCGTCTAGGCTAGTGTGAACCTAACTATCATTAAATCATCATTTGTACTGAAAATTACACGATCAAGTTTCATATTTTACATTTAGTGATTACTATCTGAAAATTGATTGAAAAACAAACCACACCATATACTGCTACAATTGTTGTTTTGTTTTTTTAGTCATTTTGATTGTGTGCAGATCATCAGATCTGTGTGTCTGGCTTGATTCAAGAACCTTTCAACTGAAATTATTGAATTAAAGTGGCTGTAAACCCTTACATCTACCCAGTGAAGTGACTGGTCTCAGGTGATACACAGAGATGAAAGAAATCCTCCTACATAAGTGTTGTACCTGTTTATCTGTAGTCTTCTCATCTATACAGCTGACCAAAAGTTCAGACTTTATAAAGCTTGTCTGAGCTTTCAGAAAAAGGGGGCGAGGAGCTGAAATTACACTCTGCAGAGCTCAGTGAGGAGAGCTCTGAGAGCTGATTGGAGGGAAATGACACACCCCCTCCACACAGCTCACAGGAACAGAGCTGAGGCTGTCAATCAGCTGGAGGTTCCTCCCGTCACCATTTTTCTGTTGGTGTCCGGAAGACTTGTCAGAAGTGATTCAAACGAATGGATGGCTTGCAGTGATGAATCTCTTTATTGTAACATGAATAAAACCACAGAACAGGCAAACAGGTACAGGTAGACGTGTTTCACACAGCGATGCTGCACTTATTCATACTGATAGCGGAGGAATGAAACAGCAGACAGAAATGACACTTATGCCGCGTACACACGAGCGGACTTTACAGCAGACTTTGCCCGGCGGACAGGATTTCATCGGACAATTCGATCATGTGTGGGCTCCAGCGGACTTTGTTTTCTCAAAAGTTGGACGGACTTAAATTTGAAACATATTTTAAATCTATCCATCGAACTGGAGTCCGGTCGAAAAGTCCGCTTGTCTGTATGCTAGTTCGACAGACAAAAAGGCACGCTAGGGCAGCTATTGGCTACTGGCTATAAACTTCCTTGTTTTAGTCCGGTCGTACGTCATCACGTACGAATTCGACGGACTTTGGTGGATTGTGTGTAGGCAAGTCCGTTCATTCAGAAAGTCCGTCGAAAAGTCCGCCGGGCAAAGTCTGCCGTAAAGTCCGCTCGTGTGTACGCGGCATTAGTCCTCTGAATTGAGACAAGTGCAAACTGCTGTACACACGGTCGGACATTGATTGGACATTCCGACAGCAAAATCCATGGATTTTTTCCGACGGATGTTGGCTCAAACTTGTCTTGCATACACACGGTCACACAAAGTTGTCGGAAAATCTGATCATTCTGAACGCGGTGACGTAAAACACGTACGTCGGGACTATAAACAGGGCAGTAGCCAATAGCTTTCATCTCTTAATTTATTCTGAGCATGCGTGGCACTTTGTGCGTCGGATTTGTGTACACACGATCGGAATTTCCGACAACGGATTTTGTTGTCGGAAAATTTTATAGCAAGCTCTCAAACTTTGTGTGTCGGAAATTCCGATGGAAAATGTGTGATGGAGCCCACACACGGTCGGAATTTCCGACAACAAGCTCCTATCACACATTTCCCGTCGGAAAATCCGACCGTGTTTATGGGGCATAAGGCTTGGTTCACATTATTGTGAATTGGATGAGGGTCTCCCCGTATCCAATTCGCATAGTAGGAGAATGTGCTCTCTATGGAGCCGGTTCACACATCTCCGCAGCGGCACAGGTGCGAATTGCACAGGAGTCCTGTGCGTCTTTAGGTCCGAATTCAGCCCAAAATTCGGGCTGAACTCGGACATGAAACGGTGAATGGAGACGCACCGGACACCTGCTGTGAGCCGCTGCATGCTCTAGTGTGAACCCAGCCTCAAGGGATATCCTTTGTTCATATTTCATGTCTGAGGTTTACAACCTCTTTAAGAAAATTGCTATAAAAAAAAAATTAATAGGTGTTAACATCAGTTGACTGTTTATCTTTCTGATTGCTTTTGCAAACGATTGCGTTTTGTTGAAAGATACGGGGAAGTATGACTCTGACACATGGCTTCAGTAAAGTAGGCCAGCAGTGATAATGGGCAAAGTGTTGTAATCCCTGGCAACCAAATAGAATTAATCGCTCAAAGGAATGCTATATTCTCCATCGGTAGATGCTACCTGCCTGGATTTTTTGCTGGCTTTCTGCCTTCATTACTTTGAGTCGCTGAAACCAAATATGCGTATAAAGACTAATGACTATTTCTCTGACCGTTTTCAGGTCAGTGACCCAAAAAGTATTAAAGCAAATAAGTTTGTACAGCAGCCGTGCAACTAACTATTAGGAAATGTTACCAGCTATTAAAATTAAAAGGTGCATATACCGTATGACTTTTTATTTTTAATGCTGAATTTCCAGCAGCATACTATGTTTAGGTTTTATGCCCATGCTCATTCGCACACATGGGATGAACAGGTGCACCACTCATGTCTATTGGGACAAAGCTGCTGTCTGTTCAGCCACTGCTCACAATTTGACATCTGTGTGGGTGCATAGCCCCAACTTATCCCTGTACCCATACAGATGTGCAAGTCTGTGCAGCTGCTGTGTCCCAACTGACATGAATGGGACTGCCTGCACAGAACTCCTGTGCATCCTGTGTGGACAAAAACACGGCCCTCACACAGCCATAAGCTTCATGTGGTTGTAAAGTCTTAAGGTTTTTCACCTTAATGCCTTCTATGCATTAAGTATTCCCTATAGCAACCAATAGCTTTCTTAAGGAGTTAATTTGCAATTGTTTGTTACTGTGTATATTGGTATCATTTACTTGTCATTGCTGTCATTTGACTGTTTTAAGAACTATTTCAACCTAGTCTTGGCTGTGTAACCAGGATTTGGTTGACAAATCCTCCTTTTAAGTCTCTTTCCTTAATTAAGTAAGTCTGAGAAAACTATCTGCATTATCTGCATTGTGTCTGTATGTTATTTAAAGGTATACACAATATGTCTGAACCTAGAGTGTCAGGAGGGCTAGAACGTTCACAGGGTCAAGGATGCACAGAAGAACTTGCAATTCCAAGAAAGCCCCTAGGGGGCAGTGCTACACGCATATGTAGCCTCCATCTAAGACTAATGTCTATTCAAGACTACCCTGTGCACATGGTAACAATACTGCTGTGTGATTTCACTGCAGAATGAACAGCATTGTCATCCTGTAAAAAGGAACTAAAAAATGATAGATCAACAGGTAACAAAACTATGTTACAGGGTGGATGCCTCTGCTGTGGAAATGCCAGCAACAGAGAGTGCATCATTTATATCAATCTTTCATTTTGCTCATGCTTCCATTTTAAGGATCTGTGTCGACATCCCTTACAAGTAAATGGGAGTGCAAAAGCATCTTGAAGGAAGTTGATGCAGCTTAGAAGGAGGTCAATGCATTTGTCAATGAACTCTGATGGTTCTCAGATTTGTCTGAAACTGATGTTAAGCAGAATGTATGTAAAAGCAAGCTGCATTTGTCCCTTGACGGAAGCCCAAAGCCCATTGACAGACCCTATGGCTTAAAATTCTGTTTGACAGTCTAGTACAAAATTTAAAATTCTGCAACTTACTGCCTCTGTAAAGTACTTGACTTTTTACACAGCCCCCCATCTCCAGTAAGGATAAAATAGTGTCAAATACCAGAGCTATGTAGTCAGGAGGAATGTAGATAAGTACAGGGCTTTGGTATTTGGTACTTTGCCTTCCGGAGTTGTAAGGCAGTGCTTGAACCCATCAGTAGACAAATTGGCAACCTTCAAACTTCAGATGACCTCTGTCTCTTACCCCTGACACTCAAGCAGAAGTGTCAGGCTCAAAGTAAGTAAATCTAAACAACGGGAAACATATTTTAATTCAACAATGGGTATTTCGATCTTTGCATAAGCACATGTTTATGGGGGTTTACTAAAAATGGCCCCAACATTCCTACAATAACCTACCTAGTTTACCAATACTTTTGCAAGTATTGTTCTTACAGCTGTCTATTATATGAATTTTGCACAGTCAGAGCTCTGCTTCACCTTTGTGCCACCACAAATCACTTAAAGGGGTTGTAAACCCTCGTTTTTTAATTTTTTTTTTAATAACAATCGTCTCATTCTTACCTCCAGTGTGCAGATCGTTTTGCACAGTGTGGCCCCAATCATCCTCTTCTGGGGTCCCTCGGCGGCTCTTGCGGCTCCTCCCCGCATCAGATAACCCCCTAGGAGAAGCGCTCTCCCAGGGGGGTTACCTTGCAGGCGTGCTTCCGAGTCCAGCATTTGCGTCCATAGACACGAATGCCGGATTCGCCCCCGGTGCCCGCGTCATTGGATTTGACTGACAGCAGCTGGAGCCAATGGCTGCACTGCTATCAATCTATCCAAGCAAGAGCTGGGAACCCGTGGAGAGAGGGAGAGCGCGTCTCCGCCAACAAAAATACAGGGCTCAGGTAAGTAAAATGGGGGCTGGGGGCCGGTCACTGCCAGGTGTTTTTTCACCTTAATGCATACAACCCCTTTTAATTATTGAAAATTCAGCACTCATGGAAATTTCCTCTTTGCTTATCACCTTTGCTTTGTGCATGCCCCTATTAAAGAGATAGCCAAATAGTATAAACCATTTACCTTCTCAGAACTGAAGGAGAGAGCCTTGCTCTTGTTAGGTTTAGGAATATTGGGATAACATGTTTCTTTTAACCTGCAAAAAATATATATAAATAGTTACTAAAGTTGAAAAAGACTTGTGTATGTACTGTATTTTATTAACCCAATAAGCACTTACCATGCTTTTTTCCAGCATCCTGCAATGAGTAGCATGACCCCCAGCACTGATACTATAATCACAGGTAGGAGGATGGACGTGATGATTGCTCCCGCTACAAAAGAAACAAGGGTTATTTTTAGTCAATATGTCTGAAACAAGCTGATGGACTGCTTCAAATCTACCCACAGGTTATTGCTCAGTGTGACAATGTTACATTTTTTGGGAGAGCAGCTGATTGGGCAAGTTACATTCTCTGGCTAGTCACTATTGGTTCTCCTGAGGCTGGACTGGCATTGGGGTTGTCTGTGACATGCCTGCTGCATGCACATGTATGCTCTATATGTCCATAATTTGCACTGTACATGCACATCTGACTACCATCTTATGTCTTTCTTTGGTTTAAAGTTGTTTTTTTCCCTCCATATACTACATGTTATTACACGTACAGTAGCTCACAAAAGTGAGTACACCCCTCACATTTTTGTAAATATTTTATTATATCTTTTCATGTGACAACACTGAAGAAATGACACTTTGCTACAATGTAAAGTAGTGAGTGTACAGCTTGTATAACAGTGTAAATTTGCTGTCCCCTCAGAATAACTCAACACACAGCCATTAATGTCTAAACCACTGGCAACAAAAGCGAGTACACCCCTAAGCAAGAATGTCCAAATTGGGCCCAAAGTGTCCACATTTTGTGTGGCCACCATTATTTTCCAGCACTGCCGTAACCCTCTTGGGCATGGAGTTCACCAGAGCTTCACAGGTTGCCACTAGAGTCCTCTTCCACTCCTCCATGACGACATCACTGGTAGATGTTAGAGACCTTGCACTCCTCCACCTTCTGTTTGAGGATGCCCAATAGGGTTTAGGTCTGGAGACATGCTTGGCCAGTCCATAATCTTTACTCTCAGCTTCTTTAGCATGGCAGTGGTCATCTTGGAGGTGTGTTTGGGGTTGTTATCATGTTGGAATACTGTCCTGCGGCCCAGTCTCCAAAGGGAGGGGATCATGCTCTGCTTCAGTATGTCACAGTACATGTTGGCATTCATTGAGGGAACTATGAACTGTAGCTCACCAGTGACGGCAGCACTCATGCAGCCCCAGACCATGACACTCCCACCACCATGCTTGACTGTAGGCAAGACACACTTGTCTTTGTACTCCTCACCTGGTTGCCGCCACACACGTTTGACACCATCTGAACCAAATAAGGTTTATCTTGGTCATCAGACAGTAGGACATGGTTCCAGTAATCCATGTCCTTAGTCTGCTTGTCTCCAGCAAACTGTTTGTGGGCTTTCTTGTGCATCATCTTTAGAAGAGGCTTCCTTCTGGGACGACAGCCATGCAGACCAATTTGATGCAGTGTGTGGCGTATGGTCTGAGCACTGACAGGCTGACCCCCCACCCCTACAACCTCTGCATAAATGCTGGCAGCACTCATAGGTCTATTTCCCAAAGACAACCTCTGTATATGATGCTGAGCGCGTGCACTCAACTTCTTTGGTCAACCAAGTGAGGCCTGTTTTAAGTGGAACCTGTCCTGTTAAACCGATGTATGATCTTGGCCACCGTGCTGCAGCTCAGTTTCAGGGTCTTGGCAATCTTCTTATAGCTTAGGCCATCTTTATGTAGAGTAACAATTCTTTTCTTCAGATCCTCAGAGAGCTCTTTGCCACGAGGTGCCACGTTGAACTTTCAGTGACCAGTATGAGAGAGTGAGAGTGATAACACCAAATTTAACACACCTGCTCCCCATTCACACCTGAGACCTTGTAACACTCTTAGGGGTGTACTCACTTTTGTTGCCAACGGTTTAGACATGAATGGCTGTGTGTTGAGTTATTTTGAGGGGACAGAAAATTTACACTGTTATACAAGCTGTACACTCACTACTTTACATTGTAGCAAAGTGTTAATTCTTCAGTGTTGTCACATGAAAATATATAATAAAATATTTTCAAAAATGTGCGGGGTGTCCTCACTTTTGTGAGATACTTATAAACCAATGGCGGCTGGTGCTAAACTCTTTTGGGGGGGCGGCAAACATACTCCCCCAGGTCCTCACTCCCCCCCTCCAGTGATTTTCCTGGCTTCTCCTCCCTGGCCCACCCAGTCTTCTTCAGATTCATCTCCTGCCCTGATTGGCCAGGAGGAGAAGCTGGAAGCCAATAGCGAATATCGATTTGCTAGTGTCACAAGTAGGTGGGTTCGGGGCGGTCAGTGCTCTGCATTTCAAGCCCAACTTTTTTCAAGCCAATTAGAGCCTCAGGCTCTAATCATGTGCTTGGAAAAAAAAAACTCATAGAAAGCTATGAGTCTGGCGCCCTGCATGCAAACTAGGGGGGCGGCGCCCCTGTACCCCTTAGTAGAACAGTGCTGCTGGTATAAACCATGTGCAGTTATCAGAATACAATATTTTCTTGACAGTGGTCCTGTAACTATGACTTAGATATACTCACCGTCAGCTTGTGTGGAAGCCTTAATAAATTCTTTGTCAGTTTCGCCCCCACCTGTAACAGCCACAACGGCCACTTGATATTCTGTATTTGGTTTTAGTTGGCGGATGGTAGCATTTGTTATTTGTGGGTCTTTAATGAAAAATATGCAAACTTCCAGACCATCTATAAAAAGTATTGAAAGATTAGATTGTAAGTTCAGCTTTGTTATATCCTTCAATCCTATTCACATCTCCAAATTAAAACATGTCATCAGAGAAAGCTGTGGGCTTCCATTACTGAAGCTCTCCTGAAAATGCTTGTTGGCTGTCATATTAACCCACTTTCTTCAGTGTTTCTCAATCGGGGTGCCATTTGGGTTGCCCTGGGGAACTGCCAGCATGAGATCCAGTTTGCCTTGGATCAGAGATGAACGAGAAGACTCCGTGTTGGGGGGAGACTCTGACTTTGATGGAGGGATTCTGTGCTGATGGGGGCCTCTGATATATAGGGGGAATTTTGATGTGGTGGGGGGGACTCCTATTTTAAAGAGGGACCTCTGACATGAAAGGTGGAATCTAATGTAAAGGGAAGGGGGGAGGCTGTGATGTGAAACACTGACATATACAACCGTAAAATTTGCTATCACCTTTTATACCAGTGACAACAGTCACCAAGGCTAAAAGAGAGCGTGAACCTCCCCAGCATGAATACAGGCAGCAATAAATACCTAGCAGAAGTTCTAACCCTTCCAGATTCCACTCAAAACTTAAAAAAAGGTGTAGGTTTTAGGTATATATCAACATATAACTCGTAAAAGTATGCCATTTACAGAGGCAAAAAATCTATTCCCTTTGGATCTAACTGAGACTTGATAGCCAGTGTTTGGTTGACCCAACAGTTCCCAGTGAAAATTAAGAAATCAAATCTTGATGGATATACTTTTTAAATTGAAAATCTAGTTTTAATGAGAAATAAACCTATTCAGATTGACTATCCCCTTTACATTTGAAAGATTTTTAGCAAACATTACTGTAAAACACATGCATTCGCCGGTAGGCTAAAATTAAAACTAGTTTTGATTTTATATAATATATTAAACAGAATTTTCTGTGAATGATTGAATATAGACCTCATCGGCAACTTGCCTAAATTAATGTGATCATTAGATGCATCCAGTTCACAGTTGCTTCCTAAAGTTTTCACGTAGATGGTGTAGCCCCTTACAAATCCTTCTTGAGTCTCATCGGTTGGATAAGGAGACCAGTCCAGAGTCAGAGAATTGGCATCAATCTTCGTAGTTAGCACTTTTGGCTTCTTTGAAGACACTATAACATAATTTGGTTTACATACTACAGGTGAGATACATCATAAACAAAGTTCGATTTGCAAAAAATATAGTGCCTGTGATTTTCAAGCTGGTATGAAATCTTTAACAAACATATAATAAAACCACTGTTACTAAATGGTGGGACTGCAATCTATCAAATTCTATAAATAAAACCAAAATCAGCACAGTATGGTGTGCTGCTAAAATCAGCGAGTCCTTCATATTTTATGCTTAAATCTTCTGCCTATAGGCAGCGAGCAGAGATTGGACTGCTTGGTTGCTACTCCTCTAAGCAAAGTCTTTCTTTTTAAAAGCTCTCAGGGTTTTGGCCAGAACCATCGATCAGATTCAACCCTGAAGAGGGACAGAGGATCTACCGTAGTTCCTCTTGTGCTCTCAGTGGACAACTATAAGGCTCCATGTACACTAGCAGCTCTTAAACTTGAGTTTAGGAGTTTTTAGCGTTTTTTTTGCCAAAACTCCTAAACTCCACTCCATAAAAGGTTATGTGTCCATGTACACACAGGCTTTTAGGATCGTTTAGGAGCTGCTGCAGTTAGGGGACTTTTAATCTCCCCTAACCTCCCTCTCCTGAATGCAGAAGAATCGCTTACAGGATAGGAACGTTTTGGCCGCAAAATGTGCAAAATCGCAGTGTGTGTCAAGTGTACATATAGCCTTACAATAACCAGAGATAAATGAAGAACACAATTAGCTTGTTTCCTATTACTGTCTTTGTGGTCAGGGGAAGCCACTATAAAGCCTTGGGGCAAGGGATACAATGAAAGAAGGGGTTTAGAAAGAGATAGAGTTCGGCAGATTTGGCCTTAATTTCTCCTAGCTTTATATCACTACTCATATGAATAATATGAGCATATCACCACTGAGCAGCAACAAACAATACCATGGGTACAAAGGAAATTGATGCATGTAATGCAAATTGCAAACATTGCTGCTATTTTAAACGTAATATACTTTGATAAACATAGCACCCAGCTCAAAAGACGATGGATAAATACTATACATTGGAAACTGGATAGTTACTAGATCTGTTGTCATTACTGATAAAAATGTCTGACTACAGACGATCAGCTTTAAGTGCATGTAATTCTCAGACATGAAATAAAAACAAAGCATATTCCTCTATAGCAGTAGTTCTCAACCTGGGGGTCGGGATCCCCTCGGGGGGTCGAATGACAATTTGCCAGGGGTCACTGAATCCTGGGCTGTTCCTGAAGACCACACCGCTCTCCCAACTTTTTCACGACCGCCCAGCTGGGCAGTTTCTGGAGCCCGTGGCCGCCTACTCAGTTCACGGCATGGCTGGGGTGCAGAGATTAGAGGTCAGCTGACTGGTGAGGAATGTGAAGTGGGAGGGGCTTAAGGAGACCCTATTTCCTGAATTCGGCGTAGGTGTCACTGCTACAAGACACCACAAAGTTGGAGACACAGTGAGTAACACTACCTGTGATTATAGTTGCCATTAAAAGTCCCCACTACAGTTCTCAGATCAGCAGATGATCTTGATCAAGAGCACCCAAGTTGGCTGATCAGAACTCCCCCCAGCGCTGCCACTGATCCCATCCCCCTCCAGCACTGCCACTCATCCCATGCTCTCCCCCACCCACCAAGGAGTAAGAGAAGGAATACCAGGAAAAAGGGAGAGAAAGAATAAGAGAAAGAACAAGAAATACTGCTAGAGAGAGGGATGAGGAAAAAAAAAACAATAAATTATGATAGAGAGAGATAAAAGGGAAAGAAAGTAGAACAAAGAGAAAGAGTGGTACATCCTAAAATGTACCATAAGGGGTTTTAATACTGTACAAGTGGAAGGGACTCAGAGAGCGCTAAATGTCTGTGGGTTAGGGGCGCAAATTACGTGTCTTGCCTTGGGGACTGACAACCCACGCTACGAAAATAATTTTACTGTTAGGGGTCCCCACAACTTGGGGAATTTTATCAAGGGGTCATGGCACTAGGGAGGTTGAGAACCACTGCTCTATAGTGTGTACTTGTCTGTTAGGAGCACTAAGTGTCACTTTTGTCTGTTGCTTCATTCCTCTGCTATCAGCATGAATCAGTTCGAGAAAAATTGTGACGGGAGAGATCTCCAGCTATTTGACAGCCTCAGCTCTGTTCCAGTGTTAAGGGGGGGTTTGCCCCTTCCCACCCCCCTCCCCTCCAATCAGCTGTCAGAGCGCTCCTCACTGAGCTCTGCAGAGTGTAACTTCAGCTTCCCGCTCCCTTTTTCTGACAGCTCAGAGAAGCTTTATAAGTTCGGGACAGATGTAGAAAAGACTGGACTGCAGATAGAAGGATTTGTTTAATCTCTGTGTATCACTTGAGGCCAGTCAGGTGATACACAGTCTAGTTTACCATCACTTTAGTAAATATTTCCTTACCTCAATGTCCTTAAACTGCCATCATAAAAGAAACACAATGTCCACAGGGATCTGAATGTACCTTCACCCAACTTCTCAAGTGTCCTGAGGTAACTGAAGCTCAGGATACTCTCATGTACAAATAACTATTGCCAAGAAAGCTGCTCCCTCCTACCTCTGGAAACTCCATATTAGACATTTAGGCAACTTAGCACTTTGAGGAACTAATTGGGAGGTAGGATGGGGGGAAATTAAATTATCACTGAAGGCAAAACTTTTTTTTTTTTAGTTTTGTGGAGTGGAGAGGAATTGGAACGCCTGGCAGATAATACTGCTGTCGGTGCCCTCTTAGAGAGATTCACCCTCTCTGTTTTGCCTGATTACCGTTCTCAACAAAAGAAAATGCCTAATTTTGGGTTGTCGCCAGAACAGGTACAGAGGGGAATTCTTCCAATTCTACCAACTAGGGTCACTAGTTCTGGTAACCCTGATAATCACAGATTCCCTCATTTTGGAGGTCTTTCCTGTCACTTCTTGTTTGGCTATGAGACAGGAAGTGAGTGGAAATCTCCCCAATGGGACACAGATGGCAAAAAATATATGACAGGGGGTATACCCTCCCTTACTCTATCCAAAATTACAAATAGTTTTGCTTTCAGTTCTACTTACATTTTTCTGCATTAGGGTTTCAGGGCTGCCAGAGTGCTCAAGAAGCTGTATAAAGTTTCATGCAGGCACTTGGCGGTGGCTGATCAGTGCTTCTGAGTGTTTCTTACAAAGGAAAGTCTATTTCTCTACTGAATATTTATTTTATTTTACTTTATAGGTAATTAAGAGAGATTATTGAGACTCCTTTTTGAAAGATTGTAGACGTGGAAACTCCAGCTGGGAGATCTCATTGCTGAAGCCCTCAATAGGTATAGGAATATATTGTCAGCCTACCAGCCTCCCCCCACATATTCAATATATATTTATATTATATTTTTATTTTCATTATATTTTTGGGTGGACTGACCAATAGGAAAAACACAGCTAAAAAAAGGGCAGTGACCCACAGCAACCAATCAGACATCAGTTAATTCTCCACAGCTCCAAACGAATAAATCTGTTGGACTACCATTTTACTGCACTGCTCTTTGGTGTGTATCATTAGTTATGCCCAATATTCTTTTACTTACCCAATTCCTTGGTATACCCAGTCAGTTTCCCTAGTAAGTGCTCCCCATCTTCTTTAGATCCATAAATATGAAAATTGTATCTAACCCCAGGCTGAAATGATGCTGCGAAAAGAAAACAGAGCTATAAACTTCTATCACTTTGTCAGCCACACTCTGAATATCAAGCTTCTGTCAACCCTAATAACTGAGAGAATTAATTTAATTTTCAAGAATCAGTATTTAAAAATCAATAGAAGTCACACCTTTTTTACTTGTGATCCCCTCTTCTTTTTTTTTTTTTTTTGCTAGAAAATGCCCTAAAATTCTTTTGTATCAATGAAAGTGCTACTGTTTTCACACTGCAGTGCTCTAAGCTGGCAGAGCTGAGTAATAGCCACACCCCTCAATACATGTGCCCTCAAACAAACATGTATTGCAGAAAAGTGTCTGACCAGCTCTGTTACTTTGCAGAGTGAGTATTAGACTGCACAGTCATATTTAGACACCCTAAACCAGTGTTTCTCAAACTTTTTTTGATCAAGGCACCCTTTAAAATGATGCACAATCTTGGGGCACCCCATTCTACAATGTAAAAAACAAAACTAACTAGTTTTACATAATGTGGCAACATTCACACATGTAGGACATCCAACGTCAGAGGTAATTTGTTCTCCCTCAATTAGCTAATGTGACCCCAGTGCTGACGAGGAGGGCAGTGCAGGTGCCCAGCGTTCTCCTTATAAACCAATTACTTTATTGGCTGTTAGGACACCGGAGGCTAGAGGGTTGTAATGGTGCATAATGAAAACATGTGGCTTTGTGTAACTAAAAAGCAGGCTTCATCCACCCACTGGCTTGTATACAATTTTTGAGGAATTGTATGCATTAAGCCAAGACACCCCTGGAGAAACCAGAAGGTGCCCCAGGGTGCCTGGCAGTGGCGGCCCGTCCATAGGGGGCGCCTGGGCGCCGCCCCCCCCCCTCCAGGCAGCAAAAAAAAAAAAACAAAAAAAAAAAAAAAAAGTCAAAAAAAAAAATAAATAAAAATTTTTTTTTAATACTGGCCCTTTAAAAAAAAAAAAATAGGAAAAAAAAGGTCCTTAAGTGCACTGTGTTCGGACGCCGGATACAGTGCGACGCCGGACACAGTGCACTTATAGGAAGCGCCACGTCTATGCAATCACGAGATTGCAGACGTGGCGCTGCATTTGCGGGCGTTCAGCCCGCCTTGGGGCGTTTTCTGAAGCGCCAAGTAGCTTCCGCTCGGCCATAGTAATACATACTACAGGCGCCGGGCGGAAGCTACTTGGCACTTCAGATTTGATTGACATCTGCCCTGAGTCAGATGTCACTTCCTGGTTCTCTCTCTCATTGCGCCCGAGAGAGGAAGCAGGAAGAATGCTGGTGCCAGTGTGAGGAGGAGGACACCGCAGGAGACTGAAGGTAAGTACCGCTGTGTGGAGAATCGGGGGGACACCTGCTGAGGGGGGGCTCTGATGGGGACAACTGCTGTGGGGGGCTCTGATGGGGACAACTGCTGTGGGGGGTTCTGATGGGGACACCCTGCTGTGGGGGGTTCTGATGGGGACACCCTGCTGTGGGGGGTTCTGATGGGGACACCCTGCTGTGGGGGGTTCTGATGGGGACACCCTGCTGTGGGGGGTTCTGATGGGGACACCCTGCTGTGGGGGGTTCTGATGGGGACACCTGCTGTGGGGGGGACTCTGATGGGGACACCTGCTGTGGGGGGACTCTGATGGGGACACCTGCTGTTGGGGGACTCTGATGGGGACACCTGCTGTTGGGGGACTCTGATGGGGACTCTGATGGGGGACACCTGCTGTGGGGGGCTCTGATGGGGGACACCTGCTGTGGGGGGCTCTGATGGGGGACACCTGCTGTGGGGGACTCTGATGGGGACACCTGCTGTGGGGGGACTCTGATGGGGACACCTGCTGTGGGGGGACTCTGATGGGGGACACCTGCTGTTGGGGGCTCTGATGGGGGACACCTGCTGTGGGGAGCTCTGATGGGGACACCTGCTGTGGGGGGACTCTGATGGGGACACCTGCTTGGGGGGACTCTGATGGGGACACCTGCTGTGGGGGGACTCTGATGGGGGACACCTGCTGTGGGGGGGACTCTGATGGGGGACACCTGCTGTGGGGGGGACTCTGATGGGGGACACCTGCTGTGGGGGGGACTCTGATGGGGGACACCTGCTGTGGGGGGGACTCTGATGGGGGACACCTGCTGTGGGGGGGACTCTGATGGGGGACACCTGCTGTGGGGGGGACTCTGATGGGGGACACCTGCTGTGGGGGGGACTCTGATGGGGGACACCTGCTGTGGGGGGACTCTGATGGGGGACACCTGCTGTGGGGGGACTTTGATGGGGGACACCTGCTGTGGAGGGACTCTGATGGGGGACACCTGCTGTGGGGGGCTCTGATGGGGGACACCTGCTGTGGGGGGCTTTGATGGGGGACACCTGCTGTGGGGGGCTCTGATGGGGGACACCTGCTGTGGGGTCTCTGATGGGCGACTCCTGTTTTGGGGGGACTCTGATGGGGACACCTGCTGTGGGGGGACTCTGATGGGGGACACCTGCTGTGGGGGGACTCTGATGGGGGACACCTGCTGTGGGGGGCTCTGATGGGGGACACCTGCTGTGGGGGGCTTTGATGGGGGACACCTGCTGTGGGGGGCTTTGATGGGGGACACCTGCTGTGGGGTCTCTGATGGGCGACTCCTGTTTTGGGGGGACTCTGATGGGGACACCTGCTGTGGGGGGACTCTGATTGAGACACCTGCTGTGGGGGACACCTGCTGTGGGGGGCTCTGATGGGGGACACCTGCTGTGGGGGGACTTTGATGGGGGACACCTGCTGTGGGGGGACTTTGATGGGGGACACCTGCTGTGGGGGGACTCTGATGGGGGACACCTGCTGTGGGGGGACTCTGATGGGGGACACCTGCTGTGGGGGGCTCTGATGGGGGACACCTGCTGTGGGGGGCTTTGATAGGGGACACCTGCTGTGGGGGGCTCTGGTGGGGGACACCTGCTGTGGGGGGCTCTGGTGGGGGGCTCTGATGGGGGACACCTGCTGTGGGGGGCTCTGATGGGGGACACCTGCTGTGGGGGGCTCTGATGGGCGACTCCTGTTTTGGGGGGACTCTGATGGGGACACCTGCTGTGGGGGGACTCTGATTGAGACACCTGCTGTGGAGGACACCTGCTGTGGGGGGCTCTGATGGGGGACACCTGCTGTGGGGGGGACTTTGATGGGGGACACCTGCTGTGGGGGGACTCTGATGGGGGACACCTGCTGTGGGGGGGCTCTGATGGGGGACACCTGCTGTGGGGGGCTCTGATGGGGGACACCTGCTGTGGGGGGCTTTGATGGGGGACACCTGCTGTGGGGGGCTTTGATAGGGGACACCTGCTGTGGGGGGCTCTGATGGGGGACACCTGCTGTGGGGGGCTTTGATAGGGGACACCTGCTGTGGGGGGCTCTGGTGGGGGGCTCTGATGGGGACACCTGCTGTGGGGGGACTCTGATGGGGACACCTGCTGTGGGGGGATTCTGATGGAGACACCCTGCTGTGGGGGACACCTGCTGTGGGGGGCTCTGATGGGGACACCTGCTGTGGGGGGCTCTGATGGGGACACATGCTGTGGGGGGACACTGATGGCAACTCTGATGTAAGGGGACAGAGGCTGTATTTGGGGGGGGGGCAGAGGCTGCATTTGATGTGACAGAGGCTGCATTTGATGTGACAGAGGCTGCATTTGGTGTGACAGAGGCTGCATTTGATGTGACAGAGGCTGCATTTAATGTGACAGAGGCTGCATTTGATGTGACAGAGGCTGCATTTGATGTGACAGAGGCTGCATTTGGTGTGACAGAGGCTGCATTTGATGTGACACAGGCTGCATTTGATGTGACACAGGCTGCATGTAAGAAGGGACTGCTGGGGACACCTGATGGCATCTGGTTGTAGGCGACGTGGCTAGTGACACCCTCGGGGCTCCCACTGATTCTGCATTATGGTGAGTTGAACGATTTCATTTTATATTACAATGTAATAATAGTAATAATGAGCTTCAATCATCCTGACACCATAACAACCATGGTGCTGGGATGATTGAAGCGCTAACACCAGGTGTTTGGAGTATCTTTATCTGCTGATTGTTAAACTTTGTAGAATACACATTTCTTTTGTTGTGTAGGATCTAGGCCTGCTGTCCCTCTCTCCCTCTCCCTCCATCCCTCGTTCATCTCAGACGCTAACCACACCACCTTAGAGCCACGCCCACTATTTCGCTGAAACCACGCCCATTTCCACCAAGTGGGAGGGGTCAAAAAGGAAGGGCGGGGTCTGGCGCCCCCCCATCCTAAAACTTCACCAGCCGCCACTGGTGCCTGGACACCCTGGTTGAAAAAGGCTGCCCTACACGACTGCTGTAACCGGAAAATTGAGTTAAGACTATGGAAATTCTTCTTCTTGTTAGTATGATGTCTATCTATTTCTGTGACTTTAGTTGAGCTTTACTGACTTGAATATTTTTTTATATTCTTACCGGAGCGAATGACATCTCTGTGGATGCTCGAATTATACTTTTTCCATTGAAGATCACAGTGTGAAGACCTGGGAGAGTTGCACCACTCTACTACATATCCACGCACAGAAGGGACTGGTTTCCACATTACGTTGATCTCCCCATCTTTGCCTTGTGTTTGTTCTGTGTTCACTTTATTGCCTGCAAACGGTGCACAAGAACATCCAATATTTGGTAAAAGTATATAGAAACATCAGTTAACAGATAAAAAGAAAAAAGAGAGACCTCCACCGTATCAGATGTAGAGTGTGGTGGTCCCATCCCTGATGCAATGGAACAAGGAAAAATACCCCGTAAATGGGACTTTAATAGACCACCAACTCTGTGATAAAAAATATATCTTTTAATAATGTAGGATAAAAAGACGTGTGTCGACACATTACATGGATACATCAAACAAAAAACAAAAACATCAATGCAAAAATACAAATCATCATATGTACTTTTCAAAGGGTAGTGTACCCTGACACCCCAGCTAACAGACTATTTCCTGGCTGGCTAGATGTAAAATTGTAACCCAAATACAGAGCCAGACTTTTGCACTGTACAAGTGACTCCACTACAGCCAGGTAACAATCTGACTGCACATAAAGTTTCCAGTCTGGGCTACCATCATGTAAAATCATGATTTAAGCTCTTTGGAAATGTTTAACCTATTCTTTATTGTCCTCCTTGGAAAACACTTTAATTGGTTGGTGCTATAGGACAAACCATAGGAGAGATTCATCTCCTCTCTTCTGTCTAGTGTTTGGGCAGCTTGAGTGTAAATAGGTCTCTTTATGGCTTTGGATGTTCCTTGGATGAGAAGCCTTGGTTATGGAAGGCAAGTTAAAAAAAGATCTGAAACTGAATGATACCTTTTTTTGCTTGCCTCATAGCGCAGATATTTGTTTATTTTATTTTTTTTAAGTAAACTAGCTCATTATACCTTATTCCGCCTTTTGATTTAAAGCAAATATGTCACTTAGTATTTAGAATAGAGGCACTTTCAATTGCAAACGTACTTCCTGTTGTGTATTAAGCACTTACCACTGCTGCTGGTTCCTGGGACGTTTATCTCAGCAGCTGGAGACACACCAGCCCCATTCTGTGCTGTGATGCAGATGGCATGAGCTTGTCTTCCAAGGTCCATACTGTAACTGTTCTGCTGAGCAGGCACTCTAGTTTTATTGGCAATGACACTGCCATCAATTGGCCACCATTTAATATTATAGTGAGAAATTCTTCCATTGGCCAAGAAACCCAGAGGAGGCTAAAAACACAAATTAAGTTACAAAATTACACAAAGCTAACTGGATTTGAAACACATGACCATTCTACTACTCAAACTCAGATCAGGAAGAGTTTTAAGACACAATTCAAAAACCTAACACACAGGGGGAAAACTACAGCTCATGCTGCCCCATGGCAAAATTATAATAGGACCCCAAAGTGACCCCTCTTTGTGTGGCGCCTGGCAGTGTCAACTGTGATAATGTGTCATTGATCTTAATAAAAGTATGCGTAGATCAAGAACGAGCAGGAGTATTGTCAGCATAGTTGGTACACAACTAGGGAGCAATTCTGAGGATAGAGGTTGTCAGGAAATGGGGAAGCAATGCATGGATATAACTTGCACATGGGAGTAGCTGGCAGCAAGATTTTATGTACAATCTTGTCCATAAACTGTAATGCTTGTGCTGTACTTACATGCATAGAGTTGGCATTCTTGGTTAGATTCCTGCTGCCTACTGTCTCTGGTAGCTAGGATGCAGGCAGCACCGTCCTTGGTTGCTAGGATATAGGCAGTTCCTGCTGCCTTCCATTTTTGGTTGTTAGGATGTGGGAAGTTCCTGCTGCCTAGCATCTTTGGTTGCTAAGATGTGGGCAGTTCCTGCTGCCCACTCTTTTTTATTTTTTGCTAGGATGTGGGCAGTTCCTGCTGCCTCGCGTCTTTGGTTGCTAGGATGTGGGCAGTTCCTGCTGCCTACTTTTTTTTGGTTGCTAGGATGTGGGCAGTTCCTGCTGCCAAGCATCTTTGGTTGCTAGGATGTGGGCAGTTCCGCTGCTTACTGTTTTTGGTTGCTAGGTTGTGGGCAGTTCCTGCTGCCTAGTGTGCTTGGTTGCTAATATGTGGGCAGTTCCTGCTGCCTAGCATCTTTAGTTGCTAAGATGTAGACAGCTCCCGCTATTCAGGGCTGACATGTAAACATCAATAGTGTGTTATTACACATTGTTTGTATTGACATGTCATCCCTAAGCAGTGGTGATGATCAATAGAGTATCTTTAAGCTGTATGCATGTAAACATTAGCACAAACATTTACATGCACACAACCTGAAATACAGTCCATTTACTATTGCAGAGCTGTGCATAGGTACATTGAATTTAATACAGCTGTGTTCAGATTCATAAAAAAAACTTTACATTACAAGTCTGTATTTTGCACCCGTGTAAACGAGCCCTAAAACTTGATTTTCCAGAGAACCAATCTGTCGTTAGTAGCTCACCAGTCTTTTGAAGCATTTCAGATCTCAAGATCTTGGCCCAGGTACTTGCTGCTATTACTCTATATCTCTAATACAAACTTCTTTGAATTCTGGTATTTCTGCAGAACCAAGAACCTCAGTCTTTTCAAATCATAGCTTAGCAGATTTTAGACTACATTGGATGATCAGAATTAATTTTAGTCTGGTGGGCTGTAGAAGATGTTTTCAGGACAATGAATCTTCATTACTAAAGCTGGCCATACACTGCTTGAATTTCAACTAATTCCTTCATGCCTAGTCAGAATTTAAGGAGTATATGGCCCTGCCAGCATCACTGTGTTCAACAAAGGCCAATTATTCAAAAGACTTTTGGAAAATTATTAGTGGAACAGCACCTGCATCAAATTATGCTATCACACCAAGATAAGAATACTTAATTTAAAAAAAGTGACAGCTATTTTTAGTTGAGCCCAATGATATTTGAAAAATACAGTCATATGGCTACAATAAAGATACTTAAAATGTTCAACTTTACAGAAAAAAATTAACAGGTAAACTAACACTATACACCCTCCCCACCCCGCTGGTCCCCACTGGACTTACCTCCGGGGACACTGAGCTGTCAGTGCCCACGCAGCTGGTCCAGCAGGTTGTGGATTTTAAATCCCCGCTCTTCTCCCTCTTCTCTGTGCAACTCTTCCAGGATGGACCAGAGCAATTCACTGTGCAGGAGCTGACTAATCAGAATCGTTCTGGTCCATCCTGAAAGTTCGGCACAGAAAAGAGAGAGAAGAGCAGGAATTTCTAATCCCTGAACTGCTGGACCTGCTGTGTAGGCATTGACAGCTCTGCACCCCCGGAGGTAAGTACAGTGGGAACCTGGATGGTGGGGAGAGTGTACAGTGTTGGCTCACCTTTTCATTTTTTCCGTAATGGTAAACTTTAACATTTTTTCTAACACTTTCACCTTCGAATAAAGTAATTTGAACCAGTCTGATATACTGTATTTAATAACTTTATAACTTCTGAAAACTAATAGTGATATATAGTATACCGGTGGGCTGAATCAACATTGGGAATGCAAATGGTGAGGTCTTCCAGCTGAATTTCCCTGCCCTGCAGTCTCATTGCTTCTGCTGTATTCCCCATACAGGTAAGGCCTTGTGCATACGATACTCCTGTTTGAGCATCTACTTTTTCAGATTTTTTTTTTTTTTTATGTATTTTCGCGCATATGCGTTTGTGCAATTCAGTGCACACGCAAAAACGTATTCTCATGTTTTTGTTCTGCACAATATGTAAATAGGGCATTTGCGCACATTTGCACGCAATCGTGTATATTTGCACGCATGAGGCGTAAATTACTGACCAAAAATTCTGATTTTTCTATTTTCTTTTTTTACTGAAGAATACACGGCGCTAGTTTACTGGTCTGTGTGCATAGGCACATTACAATTAATGGGCTGTATTTTAGCTCAGTAAAAAAAAAAAAAAAGAACTGTACTAAGCTTTTTCAAGCTGCAGTGTGCGAGAGGCCTAAGAAAAAATAAAAACCACAGCAGGGAGAGTGATGACATTGTGGTCCCTCTTCTCTCCCTAAAACATGTTTTATAAACTTCTGGTTTGTTTTTGTTTTTGTTTTACTTTTTATTGTACAATACTGTATAATTTCCTGGTACTTTATGAATAATAGTAAATGCAGCATGTGGGCGGAGCTGGGGACACAGACCCAAAGAAATCATTGCATCATTCTCCTCTACCCAAACTGCCCGTATCTGAGAAGATGAAGTCCTAAACTACTTACTTTCCAGTAAACCGTCACAGTCTGCCCATTTTCATTATGCTGAATTTCTCTCCAAACATCAAGTGAAGCTGACGGTTCTATATATAAAAAAAAAATAATAATTTCAGAAGTCCTGAAGGGGAGTGATTTATGCATATTTCATCAATACAACTCTGTGTCTATAATGTTCATATGTCCTCTTACTGCAGAGAGCAGCGATGATCCATACAGTGTGCTGTAACTGCATTTAGAATGGTGGAACTCACCACCACCAACCAATGTGATGAATTTCAAATGTCATCAGTTCTGTTTTGGAGAACTTGTGAGCAGGAAGGATTTTAGGCAAGACTTGCTATAATAAAGCTTTCTTACCTTCCTCCTCACAAGTTGCTTCAGAATATACACTGAACTGAGTGTACATTCTCAGACTGCTGCAGTGCCAGAAATACTGAACTCCCATGTGCCTGAGCGGGAGTTAAGTCATCCCTGTCTGGCCAATCAAAATGACTGAAGATCCCAAACCTGGAAGAAGCTAGGAAAAATATGTCGGCATTGGAAGGGAGGGAGTTGTGTACATCGCATCGCTTGAGGGCAGGTCTGTATTGATGGGTTTAGTTACATTTTAAGAATGGTTAATCTAATGGAATGTAACTTCTGTTTGGCCTCCATGGACTCCTGCACTTTATTGCTCTTGCTTTCTTAAAACTTAACTACACGTACTTTTTAAAATTCCTTCCCTCCCTCCCATTTAAAAAAAAAAAAAAGAAGAAAGCAGTACTCTTCTACTCCATGCTCCAATGCTGCACTCCATATCCTCTTATGGTCTTGTTCTACTGCACTTTATAGCTCTTGCCTTCTTAAAGCCCAACTACAAGTACTTTTAAAATCCCTTCTCTCCCTCAAGTTTAAAAAAAAAGAAAGCAGTACTCGCCCTTTCCATGCTCCAGTGCTGCACTCCATGTCCTCTTACGGCCCCAGGAACCGGTCCTCTTTTGAGCCCTGAGGGCATATAATCAAGCTGCCTTGGATTCAGAGGTTATTGATGCAAAGAACGCAGCCCATGTCCATACATAGTGCTGCTCTCAGCATCATAAGGGACCTGACCACTGCCACCAAAGAAGAAGAGAAAGAGGATGGAGGGAATGGTTGGATTGGAAACAGCACCAAAAATTATATGTAAGGGTGTGGTCCGGGGGCTGGGGGATTTGGATTTCTCATTTGGCATTGTTTTTTTTAAGAGACTTGACCATTTTAAACCAGCATCACCAAATAACATTTTGTATATAAAGTGGATGTTTACCCATAACAACTTGATTAAAAATAATGTTCTTTAACAAGAAACATACATTCTACATCAATAATTATGCTACCAAAATTAGCGTGTGCTGTAAATTGCCTCCAGCATTGCTCCTGTTTACGCTTAGTGGAGGTTGAAGCCCAGAGTCCCCTGAGCAGCAGTAAATCTTTGGGCTGTCAGCAGATCAGCCTCTAGTGGTTCTAATTATCGGCCTAAAGCCAAAAATGGAGAGAAACTGAGCATGTGCATAACAGGGTGAGACAGTGGAATTTAAACAGTATAGGCACTTATTTTTAATGTTTTACATAGCTATACCTGCAAAAGGGGCCAGACTGAAGTGCTTTAGCAGGACTTTTCTGACTAAAGTTCCACTTTAAGTAAAAAGATGCCTTTATTGGCATGATTAACAAAAAGATGTTCTGAGCTTCATTATGTCACCTACAGCCTAGGCTGAAGATCACCTAGTTTTTGGGTACCAAGTGCATTATGTGTTCTCATTTCATTAGAGACTGCAAAAAGTCTGATTATGTCTTGAGGGAATATGTCTCAAACATTATTAAAATTCAAACAATAAAAACAAAATTATATTTTTTTAAACTGCGCTGATGTACACATCGAAAAACCAAGAACGACGACCTAAAATCTGTAGTTTTTGGGCTTTGTTACATCGACTGTTTTGTGTCAGAACTTTTATTTGTTTTAATATATAAGTGGATGTCACCACCTTAAAAGCTCATTCCCTATACCAATCAAAGAAAACTCAGAAGTAGCTTGAAGCAACTAAAAAGAAAAGTCAAAGCAACTCAGACACATCTGACATCAGACAGCCAACTGCATTTGACTTCCTTGTGAATCTGAAGAATAAGCCTTTAAAGTAAATTATTATTCATTTTTTTTTGTTTGTTTTATAAATTGTATTTCTATACATTGCTTTCAAATTTCCATATTTTGTTGGCATACCGGCTTCCCATGTCTGGATTATGAGAGCGTCACTCCAGTTGCTCCACCCGGCTAATGATGACTCCGACATGCAGCGCACTCTCAGCTCATACCTAGTAAATGGCTTCAGTTGGGTGAGACTGACACTGTACATCTCCGGTGAGGGTTTCCCTTTCACTGTCACAATTACCTTTGAGAGAAAATAAAATGGACAATCATCATGTATATAAACATTAATAAATATTAGTGTTTCCAAAAATGACACTCCTATTTTGTATAGCTGTGGGTGGGCTGAATCACCCACTTGGTGGTATTTTTGTCCGCCAGTGGACTGAACATAAATTCCTATCTTCACACAAATGCCCCGGTGTAATTTAAGTTTGGTATAATGCACAAGGATCCTCATGATCCTCCGGCAGTCAACCTCTCTATGCTGTTGTTGGCATTCTCAGCACTAAAATCCCAAGAAAATTTAGGTAGGGATGATACTTGGAGGTTTCACAGACAAAATAAGCCTTCAGCCTGTAGATGAACACTGCCACCTTTAGGCTGCAGTGCCATCTGTTTTTAATAGTGTGGATGTCACATGCAATTGCTTTATTCAATTTATTTAAAAAAATTATTTAAACTTGAAAAAATTGGAAAAACAAAAAAGGCATTCTATAAAAGCAGACTTCTTTTCAATAAAGCAGTGTACTAAATAAGACATATATACAGTTGTGCTCATAAGTTTACATACCCTGGCAGAATTTATGATTTCTTGGTCATTTTTCAGAGAATTTGAATGATAACACAAAAACTATTCTTTCACTCATGGTTAGTGTTTGGCTGAAGCCATTTATTATCAATCAACTGTGTTTATTCTTTTTAAATCATAATGGCAACAGAAACGACCCAAATCACCCTGATCAAAAGTTTACATACCCCAGTTCTTAATACGGTGTATTGCCCCCTTTAACATCAATGACAGCTTAAAGTCTTTTGTGGTATTTGTGGATGAGGCTCTTTATCTTCTCAGATGGTAAAGCTGCCCATTCCTCTTGGCAAAAAGCCTCCAGTTCTTGTAAATTCTTGGGCTGTCTTGCATGAACTGCACGTTTGAGATCTCCCCAGAGTGGCTCAATGATATTGAGGTCAGGAGACTGAGATGGCCACTCCAGAACCTTCACTATATTCTGCTGTAGCCAATGACAGGTCCACTTGGCCTTGTGTTTTGGATCATTGTTATGTTGGAATGTCCAAGTATGTCCCAAGCGCAGCTTCCTGGCTGATGAATGCAAATGTTCCTCCAATATTTTTTGATAACATACTGCAATCATCCATCCAATAATTTTTACCAAATTTCCTGTGCCTTTGTAGCTCACACATCCCAAAAACATCAGCGATCCACCTCTGTACCTTTCATCATAGGCCTTGTTGACTCCTCTCCAAATGTAGCGTTTATGGTTGTCCCCAAAAAGCTAAATTTTGGTCTCATCACTCCAAATGACTTTGTGCCAGAAGGTTTGAGGCTTGTCTCTGTGCTGTTTGGCGTATTGTAAGCTTTGTAAATACTACTTTGTAGTATTTGCGTAGTAATAGCTTTCTTCTGGCGAGTCGACCATGCAGCCCATCTTTCTTCAAGTGCCTCCTTATTGTGCATCTTGAAACAGCCACACCACATGTTTTCAGAGAGTCCTGTATTTCACCTGAAGTTATTTGTGGGTTTTTCTTTGCATCCTGAACAATTTTCCTGGCTATTGTGGCTAAAATTTTAGTTGGTCTACCTGACAGTGGTTTGGTTTCAACAGAACCCCTCATTTTCCACTTCTTGATTAGAGTTTGAACACTGCTGATTGGCATTCTCAATTCCTTGGATAACTTTTTATATCCCTTTCCTGTTTTATACAGTTCCACTACCTTTTCCCACAGATCCTTTGACAATTCTTTTGCTTTCCCCATGACTCAGAATCCAGAAATGTCAGTGCAGCCCTTGATGAAAGATGCAAGGGTCTGTCTGGAGTCCAGAAACTCATTGACCTTTTATACACACACACTAATTACAAGCAAATGAATCACAAGTGAGGATGGTTACCTTTAAAAGTCATTCAAACCCCTTTGTGTCAACTTGTGTGCATGTTATCAGGCCAAAATCACCAGGGTATGTAAACTTTTGATCAGGGTCATTTGGGTAGTTTCTGTTGCCGTTATGATTTAAAAAGGGTAAACACAGTTGATTGATAATAAATGGCTTCAGCCAAACACTAACCATGAGTGAAAGAAAAGTTTTTGTGTTATCATTCATATTCTCTGAAAAATGGCCAAGAAATCATAAATTCTGCCAGGGTATGTAAACTTATGAGCACAACTGTATGTCCTTAAAATAAATAAATACCAAAATGGTTAAATAGCAATTTACGCATTTTGCTACATTTCTGGTATTCCAGATAAATAACGTACACTGTAAATATTTACATAGAGCTTAGCTCCAGCCAAAAATGTTTTCCACTTTTGCATGCAGTGGGTAAGGAGGAATAAACCCTCTGTCATTGCTGTCTGTGTTCCTGTGAGACCAATTTCCCCTTTAATTTCTGTTCATTTGACAGGTATCAGACAAAACGAGAAGTGACTGAAAAGCCCCTCTATAGAGACACAGATAGCAGTAAATTTATATCATTTTAGTACAGATGGCAGGGTTGGAACCTCTGTCAGGTTTTAATTGCTGTCTATGTGCCAGTTGGGGAGATTTCCCCTTACTTCCTGTCCTGGTGTCAGCTATAGCAGGAAGTAAGTGAAAATTGTTTGAATTAATCTTGGTTTTAGGTAGTCTATGAAACATAGAAGTATAGAGGGATTTGCACATAGAGATAAAACAAATTTCTTGGAGGTCCTATCCTGCATAAACCAGCAATTATATTAAACCCAGCAGTCCAAAAAGATATTCTCGATACATGCAATAGCTTCAGAATAAAATCACAAATGGGGTTATTCACCAATACTATTATAAGATCTAATTCAAATACCAAGGATATGCACCACAAGTCCCAGCATCAATGTCTTAAACATGTAAACGGCTGTCAGCGGCAGCAAAATCATAAGGCAGATCCCCAGGATACTCTATCCACTGGAAGACCAAAACCCTATGTGATTCAACCGGCTTCACAGCTCACGTAAAAACTCCAATGCCAAGGTTGGTGCACATCCATACACCCTTTTCCAGGAACATTTGTTTGATTTTCAAATTGTTAGTGGGGTAAAATGACATTCAAATTGGACCACAGTGATGAATAAATTTGAAGGAGCAGGATGGAATTTTTTTTCTCAAACAAATGAATTTCTACCAGTAAATATGGTTTCCATTCCAAAATCAAACATTAAAAGCAAACAAACTCTTATGCCGCATACACACAATCGGGATTATGGTCGGAAAAAGATATGATGGCTTCTCCAACAGGATTCCGCTCAAGCTTGCCTTCCATACACACGGTCACACAAAAATTCGCGGAACTTTCGACCGTCAAGAACGCGGTGACGTACAACAATACGACGCGCCGAGAAAATGAAGTTCAATGCTTCCGAGCATGCGTAGGAATTTTGCGCGTCGGAATTGCTAAAGACGATCGCATTTTCGGATAGGAACTTTTTCTGACCGAAAAATTGAGAACACCGTGAATTTGTGGGTGAGTTTCGCAGCGATCCGTGTAAGAGACTGGGGACTTTCACTTGCGGTGGATGCCCGATATGCCGCTACATGAATACTAAGCAGGATACTACTCTTCCTAACGGACGACCCTACAAACCCCAACCTGTCAGTGTCAACATTTTTATGTGGCCAAGACTAAGTTAAAGTTTTATCTTCCTGCCTCCAGACATATTACATCTATGAAGAAAGCTAATCCTGACCTCCCTTTGGGGAGGCATGTGGTGAATATGCATCATGGCATTTTCCCAGGAATTGAGTTTCTTATTTTAGACAGAATCCATCCTAGTCCCAGGGGCAGGGATTGGAACAAGGCCCTGTTGCAGCGAGAGACTCGCTGGATTGTGGACCTTGCTGCTACCTCGCCCCCGGGACTAAGCGAACAACTGAGTTATAGATCATTTTTAGATGGATTCTCGTCTGGAGGATGTGAGAAGGAATAACTGCTTTCCATGGGGCTGCTGTACATAAACATCTGTTCTGCCCTCTCCTCTTTTGTTCATTGTTCATATGGTTAATTATTTATTTCTGTATTCTGTTATGTTCTGCCTACCCACCTGTCTCATGATCCCTTTTGGAGCCTTCCTGCCGTGCCCGTGGTGAATGACCGTTTATGTCCTTTTTAGATCTGCTGACCCTTCTTTGTCCCGCCCGGTGCAGGTGGGCCTCCCATTATCTTTTTAGTGGGGGGCCTTCATTTTGGCGGCCGGCCGTGGATGGTGTCCACGGGGCGGCGTGGCGGCCCGGTGGATGACTGCTTGCATGGCCGTCTCCCTGCGTCGGTGGACCGTTGCTGCAGGACTCCCTTCGCAGGCCAGACTGTGGGGGGCGCCGTGCAGTGAGGGTCCAGGGTCCTTTCCCGAACACCTATGGCATTGCCACTTTTGGGGGAACATATGAGGTGATCTGTGATTCATCCAACTCTATTAATTCAACTGTATTTTTGGCCATTTTTTACAATTCTTATACTACTAGTCCACTCTTTAGTTTCCCTGTTTGGTTGCTATGATGCCCCCTTTCATTGTTAGGTAATCGGGTCCGATGCTTGGTCTCCGCTCATGTATCCATGGGCGGGACCTATGGGGTCTTGGTACCTGCCTCCGTGTTGTGGGAAGTTTCTGCGGAAGGACACCGTATGAGAGCGGCATCACGTCATAGCTGCTCCTATGGTGTCTGCTTCCTTCCTTGTCTCTCCCCCGCCCCCTGGACGGCGACGTACTGACGTGATGACGCTGCACTTGAGCGGCGCCGCGTCAGACGCCATAACCTGGTGCCTTTTTAAACCCTGTTTGGCCGGGAGCCAGTGTCAGTGTTCTGGGCGGCGGTGAAGTGAATGGACGGACGATCTGAGTATCCTGTGGGCACCATACTTTTAGCAGCTCCCATTGCTTTGTAAGTGCTCTTTATCAGTCTTATGTGATAGTTGGTGGAAGATGTTTATATTGAGGAATGCCTATTGACATTGGGTCTTTGTTGTCTTTTTGTCATTGGCAGAGTCCCTTTATGTGACTTAAGATTATTTAAGCAGCTTATTTGGGAGCACTATACCATATATTTGGTCCCAGGTCCGATCGTCTTTTCCTGATTTTCCACCTGCATATCCCCCCCCGGCTTCCTACTGTGTTGAGGTAGGATACTATTGACTCACTTCAGCCTTATTAATACATTTTATATTAGAATATGGGAACTTACTACAGTTGGGCTATAAACTGTACCTGAACGTTATATACACACTTTTTCAGATACAGCTCTGATTTACATTGGTGGGATTATCCTCCTCGGTGAGCACTGCCCCTTTGGTGTTGTATGGGTGGACCAGTGTGGATAAGGTGGGGCCAGCCACACTCCCCAATTTCCCCTCTGGATCCTGGGGTGTTGTTCCTTGATACAGTCGCCACCGCGGTCTCGGCAGTGAGATTTCAACTGTGATGTGTCTGGGTATGTTTCTCCTCCATGGGATTATAGTACCGCATGTTGTTATGACACAGAGCAATTATGTATCGTATCTATTTAACAGATGATTGATATGTTCTTTTCTGACTCTGATAGTGTGATTCTTCTCCACCAATTGCCCCTGATGAAGGGACACCTCGTATAAGTCCCAAAACGCGTAGGGCCGTGTGGAAGACTGCATAAGCATCATGACCACTTCATGAGCTGTTTTTAGTGGTTCTATTGTTATAATTTTCAGCTTCATATGTTTATTGTAATTCTGTATATTTTTCCTTGTTTTTTGTATTTAATAAATTATCCTTTTTTTGTAACTACTCTGTTGCCTTTAAAGTCCCATTTACCTTTTTGGGGGTTTTTTATTCTGAAAAATTGAGAACATGCTCTCAATCTTTTGCTGGCTGGAATTCGGCCAGCAAAAGCCTGATGGAGCATACACACGGTCGCATTTTCCGACCAAAAGCTCTCATCGGTATTTTGCTGGCCGAATTTCTGATCGTGTGTATGGGGCATTAAAGTTCTTTCAAATTACATTTGTCAAGTCATAAAATGTACTGCAAAATTTTTGTACTGTGTGTTTGTAATAACGATCATTCGAAAATCTATTAATGTATGGCCAGCTTTCGTATTGGGGTTAGTTCTTACAACGGTATTGATGAATAATCACAATTTTTTTTCTTTATTTTGCAGCTAGTGCATATATTGGGTATATCCCAATGCTTATACCTCTGTTTTAAATTCATACAGTTTACACAATTAGGATTCTTCACATTTTTCTCATAGATTCCCTGCCCCTTGTTTTGGGAAAGAAGGAGTTCCTTTACCATTTGAATACTATCTCTGTTGGCTAAAGTGAGCCTTTAATATATATAATGATTACATCTTTTATTATACTGTATAGTAATATATGTAATTAATATATATATATATATATATATATATATATATATATATATATATATATATATATATATATAATATATTAAAGGCTTACTTTAGCCAACAGAGATAGTATTCAAATAGTAAAGGAACTCCTTCTTCCCCAAAACAAGGGGCAGGGAATCTATGACAAAAATGTGAGGGGCTGTGAACAAGGCTTATTGCCAAAACACGTCTGCCACTGTCTTTGTACTCACTGGTAGGGATGAGCTTCAAGTTCGAGTCGAACTCGTGTTCGACTCGAACATTGGCTGTTCGCAAGTTCGCCGAACAGCGAACAATTTGGGGTGTTCGCGGCAAATTCGAATGCCACGGAACACCCTTTAAAAGTCTATGGGAGAAATCAAAAGTGCTAATTTTAAAGGCTAATATGCAAGTTATTGTCATAAAAAGTGTTTGGGGACCCAGGTCCTGCCCCAGGGGACATGGATCAATGCAAAAAAAAGTTTTAAAAACGGCCGTTTTTTCAGGAGCAGTGATTTTAATAATGCTTAAAGTCAAACAATAAAAGTGTAATATCCCTTTAAATTTCGTACCTGGGGGGGTGTCTATAGTATGCCTGTAAAGGGGCGCATGTTTCCTGTGTTTAGAACAGTCTGACAGCAAAATGACATTTTGAAGGAAAAAAGTCATTTAAAACTACCCGCGGCTATTGCATTGCTGACAATACACATAGAAGTTCATTGATAAAGACGGCATGGGAATTCCCCAAAGGGGAACCCCAAACCAAAAATTAAAAAAAAAAAATGACGTGGGAGTCCCCCTAAATTCCATACCAGGCCCTTCAGGTCTGATATGGATATTAAGGGGAACCCCGGCCAAAATGTAAAAAAAAAAATGACGTGGGGTTCCCCCTAAATTCCATACCAGACCCTTCAGGTCTGGTATGGATTTTAAGGGGAACCCCGCGCCAAAAAAAAAAAAAAAAAACGGCGTGGGGTCCCCCCAGAAATCCATACCAGACTCTTATCCGAGCACGCAACCTGGCAGGCCGCAGGAAAAGAGGGGGGGACGAGAGTGCGCCCCCCCCTCCTGAACCGTACCAGGCCACATGCCCTCAACATTGGGAGGGTGCTTTGGGGTAGCCCCCCAAAACACCTTGTCCCCATGTTGATGAGGACAAGGGCCTCATCCCCACAACCCTGGCCGGTGGTTGTGGGGGTCTGCGGGCGGGGGGCTTATCGGAATCTGGAAGCCCCCTTTAACAAGGGGACCCCCAGATCCCGGCCCCCCCCCTGTGTGAAATGGTAAGGGGGTACAAAAGTACCCTTACCATTTCACTAAAAAACTGTCAAAAATGTTAAAAATGACAAGAGACAGTTTTTGACAATTCCTTTATTTAAATGCTTCTTCTTTCTTCTATCTTCCTTCATCTTCTGGTTCTTCTGGTTCTTCTGGCTCTTCTGGTTCTTCCTCCGGCGTTCTCGTCCAGCATCTCCTCCGCGGCGCCTTCTATCTTCTTCTCCTCGGGCCGCTCCGCACCCATGGCATGGGGGGAGGCTCCCGCTCTTCTCTTCTTCTTCATCTTCTTCTCTTCTTCTCTTCTTCTTTTCTTCTCTTCTTCATTTTCTTCTCCGGGCCGCTCCGCAACCCATGCTGGCATGGAGGGAGGCTCCCGCTGTGTGACGGCGCTCCTCGTCTGACAGTTCTTAAATAACGGGGGGCGGGGCCACCCGGTGACCCCGCCCCTCTCTGACGCACGGTGACTTGACGGGACTTCCCTGTGACGTCACGGGGAATGCCACAGGGAAGTCCCGTCATGTCCCGTGCGTCAGAGGGGGGCGGGGTCACCGGGTGGCCCCGCCCCCCGTTATTTAAGAACTGTCAGACGAGGAGCGCCGTCACACAGCGGGAGCCTCCCTCCATGCCAGCATGGGTGCGGAGCGGCCCGGAGAAGAAAATGAAGAAGAGAAGAAGAGAAGAAGATGAAGAAGATGAAGAGAAGAGCGGGAGCCTCCCCCACATGCCATGGGTGCGGAGCGGCCCGAGGAGAAGAAGATAGAAGACGCCGCGGAGGAGATGCTGGACGAGAACGCCGGAGGAAGAACCAGAAGAGCCAGAAGAACCAGAAGAACCAGAAGATGAAGGAAGATAGAAGAAAGAAGAAGTATTTAAATAAAGGAATTGTCAAAAACTGTCTCTTGTCATTTTTAACATTTTTGACAGTTTTTTAGTGAAATGGTAGGGGTACTTTTGTACCCCCTTACCATTTCACACAGGGGGGGGCCGGGATCTGGGGGTCCCTTTGTTAAAGGGGGCTTCCAGATTCCGATAAGCCCCCCGCCCGCAGACCCCCACAACCACCGGCCAGGGTTGTGGGGATGAGGCCCTTGTCCTCATCAACATGGGGACAAGGTGTTTTGGGGGGCTACCCCAAAGCACCCTCCCAATGTTGAGGGCATGTGGCCTGGTACGGTTCAGGAGGGGGGGGCCGCACTCTCGTCCCCCCCTCTTTTCCTGCGGCCTGCCAGGTTGCGTGCTCGGATAAGGGTCTGGTATGGATTTTTGGGGGGACCCCACGCCGTTTTTTTTTTGGCGCGGGGTTCCCCTTAAAATCCATACCAGACCTGAAGGGTCTGGTATGGAATTTAGGGGGAACCCCACATCATTTTTTTTTTAAATTTTGGCCGGGGTTCCCCTTAATATCCATATCAGACCTGAAGGGCCTGGTATGGAATTTAGGGGGACTCCCACGTCATTTTTTTTTTTTTTATTTTGGTTCGGGGTTCCCCTTTGGGGAATTCCCATGCCGTTTTTATCAATGAACTTCTATGTGTATTGTCGGCAATGCAATAGCCGCGGGTAGTTTTAAATGAGTTTTTTCCTTCAAAATGTCATTTTGCTGTCAGACTGTTCTAAACACAGGAAACATGCGCCCCTTTACAGGCATACTATAGACACCCCCCAGGTACGAAATTTAAAGGGATATTACACTTTTATTGTTTGACTTTAAGCATTATTAAAATCACTGCTCCTGAAAAAACGGCCGTTTTTAAAACTTTTTTTTGCATTGATCCATGTCCCCTGGGGCAGGACCCAGGTCCCCAAACACTTTTTATGACAATAACTTGCATATTAGCCTTTAAAATTAGCACTTTTGATTATTCATGTTCGTGTCCCATAGACTTTAACGGTGTTCGCGTGTTCGAACGAACTTTTTTCCTGTTCGCATGTTCTGGTGCGAACCGAACAGGGGGGTGTTCGGCTCATCCCTACTCACTGGTATGGCAAAATAAAAATATCTGAGGTTTATAGAGTTGCCAGCTGTCTTTTTCTGTTGACTATAATGTCTTTTGATGGATGGGGGGACACCACAGCTTTGCCACCAAGATTGCAACTTCCAGATTTATACTAAGGATCCACTGCTCTGAGTGATGCATACCTTGTGTTTGAAAAATGTGAGGGGTGTACTCACTTTTGTGAGATACTGTATATTAATAAAAAAAAAATACTGTGTGTGTATATATATATATATATATATATATATATATATATACAGTTGCAATAAAAAATATGTGAACCCGTTTGGAATGATATGGATTTCTGCACAATTTGGTCATAAATGTGATTTGATCTTCATCTAAGTCACAACAATAGACAATCACAGTCTGCTTAAACTAATAACACACAAATAATTAAATTTTACCATGTTTTTATTGAACACACCATGTAAAAATTCACATTGCAGGTGGAAAAAGTATGTGAACCCTTGGATTTAATAACTGGTTGAACCTCCTTTGGCAGTAATAACTTCAACCAAACGTTTCCTGTAGTTGCAGATCAGACCTGCACAAGGGTCAGGAGTAATTCCTCTTTACAGAACTGTTTCAGTTCAGCAATATTCTTGGGATGTCTGGTGTGAATCGCTTTCTTGAGGTCATGCCACAGCATCTCAATCGGGTTGAGGTCAGGACTCTGACTGGGCCACTCCAGAAGGTATATTTTCTTCTGTTTAAGCCATTCTGTTGTTGATTCACTTCTATGCTTTGGGTCGTTGTCCTGTTGCAACACCCATCTTCTGTTGAGCTTCAGCTGGTGGACAGATGGTCTTAAGTTCTCCTACAAAATGTCTTGATAAACTTGGGAATTGATTTTTCCTTCGATGATAGCAATCCGTCCAGGCCCTGACACAGCAAAGCAGCCCCAAACCATAATGCCCCCACCACCATACTTCACAGTTGGGATGAGGTTTTGATGTTGGTGTGCTGTGCCTCTTTTTCTCCACACATAGCGTTGTGTGTTTCTTCCAAACAACTCAACTTTGGTTTTTATCTGTCCACAGAATATTTTGCCAGTACTGCTGTGGAACATCCAGGTGCTCTTGTGCAAACTGTAAACATGCAGCAATGTTTTTTTTGGACAGCAGTGGCTTCCTCTGTGGTATCCTCCCATGAAATCCATTCTTGTTTTGTGTTTTACCTATCGTAGATTCGCTAACAGGGATGTTAGCATATGCCAGAGACTTTTGTAAGTCTTTAGCTGACACTCTAGGATTCTTCTTCACCTCATTGAGCAGTCTGCGCTGTGCTCCTGCAGTCATCTTTACAGGACGCCCATTCCTAGGGAGAGTAGCAGCAATGCTGAACTTTCTCCATTTATAGACAATTTGTCTTACCGTGGACTGATGAACAGCAAGGCTTTTGGAGATACTTTTAAAACACTTTCCAGCTTTATGCAAGTCAACAATTCCTAATCGTAGGTCTTCTAAGAGCTCTTTTGTGCGAGGCATCATTCACATCAGGCAATGCTTCTTGTGAAAAGCAAACCCAGAACTCGTGTGTGTTTTTTATAGGGCAGGGCAGCTGTAACCAACACCTCCAATCTCATCTCATTGATTGGACTCCAGTTGGCTGACACCTCACTCCAATTAGCTCTTGGAGATCTCATTAGTCTAGGGGTTCACATACTTTTTCCACCTGCACTGTGAATGTTTACATGGTGTGTTCAATAAAACCATGGTAACGTTTAATTCTTTGTGTGTTATTAGTTAAGCAGACTGTGATTGTCTATTGTTGTGACTTAGATGAAGATCAGATCATATTTTATGACCGATTTGTGCAGAAATCCATATCATTCCAAAAGGGTTCACACGCTTTTTATTGCAACTGTATATATCACAAAAGTGAGTATATCACATTTTTTCATGTGACAACACTGAACAAATTACACTTTGCTACAATGTAAAGTAGTGAATGTACAGCTTGTATAACAGTATAAATTTGCTGTCCCCTCAAAATAACTCAACACAGCCATTGACCGGTTCCCGACCGGCTCATGTAGATATACTGCGGCACAATGGCTCTCCTGGGTAAAATCCCGTATGGGTACTGCCTTCCCTTTTTCAGCCACCAGAGGGCATGCCGCCCGGCTGACCCGATGTGCGTAGGCAGCGATCGCGTGCACAAGCGCCAGGACGGGGATTTGTGTGTGTAAACTAGGTAGGAACAGCGATATGTCTCCTCTCCTACTCAGTCCTATCCCCATACAGTTAAAACACACTAAGGGAACACACATTTAACCCCTTGATCGCAATGTCGCAGTACCGATAAAAATCGCAGATCACTACCATTACTAGTAAAAAAAAAAAAATGCCATAAAAATGCCATAAATCTTTCCCATAGTTTGTAGACACTGTAACTTTTACGCAAACCAATCAATATACGCATATTGTGATTTTTGTTTACTAAAAATATGTAGAAGAATATATATTGGTCTAAACTAATGAAGAAATTTGTTTTTTTTTTAAAGTTTGGGGATATTTATTATAGCAAAAAGTATAAAATATTGTTTTTTCTTTTTTTTCTAAATTGTTGGTCTTTTTTTTGTTTATAGCGCAAAAAATAAAAATCATAGAGGTGATCAAATACCACCAAAAGAAAGCTCTATTTGTGGGGAAAAAAGGATGCAAATTTCCTTTGGGTACAGCATTGCAAGACCAAGCAATTGTCAGTTTAAAGCGGCGCAGTGCCAAATTGTAAAAAGTGCTCTGGTCAGGTAGGGGGTTAAATCTTCTGGGGCTGAAGCGGTTAATCTCTAAACCGCTGGTAACAAAAGTGAGTACACCCCTAAGTGAAAATGTCCAAATTGGGCCCAATTAGCAATTGTGGTGGTGTCATGTGACTCCTTAGTGTTGCAAGATCTCAGGTGTGAATAGGGAGCAGGTATGTTACATTTGGTGTTATCGCTCTCACTCTCTCATACTGGTCACTGGAAGTTCAACATGGCACCTCATGGCAAAGAACTCTCTGGGGATCTGAAAAAAGAATTGTTGCTCTACATAAAGATGGCCTAGGCCAGTGATGGCGAACCTTGGCACTCCAGATGTTTTGGAATTACATTTCCCGTAATGCTCAACTACACTGCAGAGTGCATGAGCATCATGGGAAATGTAGTTTCAAAACATCTGGGGTGCCAAGGTTCCTCATCACTGGCCTAGGCTATAAGAAGATTGCCAATACCCTGAAACTGAGCTGCAGCATGGTGGCCAAGACCATACAGCGGTTTAACAAGACAGGTTCCAATCAGAACAGGCCTTGCCATTGTCGACCAAAAAAGTTTAGTGCACTTGCTCAGCATCATATCCAGAGGTTGTCTTTGGGAAATAGACGTATGAGTGCTGCCAGCCTGTCAGTGCTCAGACCATACGTTGCACGCTGCATCAAATTGGTCTGCATGGCTATCTTCCCAGAAGGAGGCCTCTTCTAAAGATGATGCACAAGAAAGCCCGCAAACAGTTTACTGAAGACAAGCAGACTAAGGACATGGATTACTGGAACCATGTCCTGTGGTCTGATGAGACCAAGATAAACGTATTTGGTTCAGATGGTGTCAAGCGTGCGTGGCAGCAACCAGGTGAGTACAAAGACAAGTGTGTCTTGCCTACAGTCAAGCATGGTGGTGGGAGTGTCATGGTCTGGGGTTGCATAAGTGCCGCCAGCACTGGGGAGCTACAGTTCATCGAGGGAACCATGAATGCCAACATTTACTGTGACATACTTAAGCAGAGCATGCTCCCCTCCCTTTGGAGACTGGGCCGCAGGGCAGTATTCCAACATAATAACGATCCCAAACACACCTCCAAGATGACCACTGCCTTGATAAGGAAGCTGAGGATAAAGGTTATGGACTGGCCAAGCATGTCTCCAGACCTAAACCCTATTGAGCATCTGTGGGGCATCCTCAAATGGAAGGTGGAGGAACGAGAGGTCTCTAACATCCACCAGCTCTGTGATGTCGTCATGGAGGAGTGGAAGAGGACTCCAGTGGCAACCTGTGAAGCTCTGGTGAACTCCATGCCCAAGAGGGTTAAGGCAGTGCTGGAAAATAATGGTGGCCACACAAAATATTGACACTTTGGGCCCGATTAGGACATTTTCACTTAGGGGTGAACTCACTTTTGTTGCCAGTTGTTTAGACCTTAATGGCTGCATGTTGAGTTATTTTAAGGGGACAGCAAATTTACACTGTTATACAAGCTGTACACTCACTACTTTACATTGTAGCAAAGTGTCATTTGTTCAGTGTTGTCACATGAAAAGATATAATAAAATATTTACAAAAATGTGAGGGGTGTACTCACTTTTGTGAGATACTGTATAGACAGTATATACACTGGACTTTTACCATCTTTACCAACATTCCTTCTGTTGAGAAAATAAGGAATATAATTTGACACTAGAGATCTGTGTGTCATATTTGGAGGATCCAAGCAGATGTGTCCTATCTCCTATCTCCTATGACATATAGTCGCTGATGCATTCCAGGGCTCTCATGGGATACTGTTCAGAGACAGTTTAAGGATTACATTCCGCACTCGGCAATGCCAATATTTACTGTACAACTTAGCCAACTCCCTTCTTGGAAATGGGGGGAAAGGTCTGCCATATGCCTTTCTTCATTAATGTAAGGTTATACAAGGATGGCTTTGATCTTTTGTATAAACAGCTTTTAATGTCCTATATTTTTAGTGGATTTAAACACTGTATGGAATATACCAAATGGGCCTAGACTGGGGTTTACAAATCCCTTCACTAAAGGGTGAATAGACGATTGAAACGTGTAAATTTAATTCTACCCATGGTGAACGGACAGTCTTGGAGGATTGTTTCATACACTGATCTAACTAATTATTGTTATACGGAATTTATATAGCGCCAACAGTTTACGCAGCGCTTTACAACTTGAGTGTAGACAAATACAATACACTTTACTACAGTAGGAATCAGAGGACCCTGCTCCTTAGAGCTTACAATCTAAGAGGGAAGGTCAAGTAGTGAGAGCTCTTGACAATATTTCAATGGTGAACCCAAGAAGGTGGATGCACCTCATTACATGTGAAAATGTATTGACTATAAGGGCATTATATGCAGTTACCTGAATTTTCCCTCATGGAAGAACAAAGGTAACTGAAATAGCACATAACAATCAATAGTTTTCTAATGCCCCGTACACACCATAGGATTTTCCGATGGAAAAGGTTCGATGGGAGCTAGTTGTCGGAAATTTCGACCGTGTGTAGGCTCCATTGGACATTTTCCATTGGAATTTCCGTCACACAAAATTTGAGAGCTGGTTCTCAAATTTTCCGACAACAAAATCCGTTGGCGGAAATTCCGATCATGTGTGCACAATTCCGACGCACAAAGTTCCACGCATGCTCGGAATCAAGCAGAAGAGCCGCACTGGCTACTGAACTTCATTTTTCTGGGCTCGTCGCACGTGTTGTACGTCACCGCGTTCTTGACGTTCGGAATTTCCGACAAGATTTGTGTGACCGTGTGTATGCAAGACAAGTTTGAGCCACCATCTGTCGGAAAAAAAACATGGATTTTGTTGTCGGAAAATCCTATCTTGTGTACAGAGCATAAGTGTCATGTTCACACCAGAGCGCCGCGTTTCTCTGCATTCCATAGCTGTGCGATTTTATGTAACATATTTGCATAATATTGCACAGAAATGCGTGTAAACACATCAAAATGTAATGCACTCTCACCCACAAAAAGGAATAGGTGAGTGGAATTTTAAAAAAATGTAGAAAACTGAACATAAAAATGCACTGAAATGCGAATAAAAAAGTTCAGAAATGCAATTGACTGCAGGCGCGTTTTTAGGTGTGTTGTAGTGTGAATGGTCCCTTCCATGTGTTTTTATGTGCACATTTTTCTGCATAGTTCTTTTTTTTTTTTTTTCCAAAGGCATGTTTCCTCTGACCTAATTGTGGGTGAGAGGTGCATTGCGGAGCGGTGCGTTAGTACAAAATAAAGATATAATATATTTGTTATATTGTATTAAAACGTAGTATACAGGCATCTTTTAGATTGTAAGCTCTCATGAGTTGGGTAAAATGACAACCACGCCAACTGTAGTTGCAAAACATATGCAAATATGTTTGGAAGCCGATTTGCTTTATCAAGGTCCCTATAAGATGGTTTGGTCCTAACTCTGAGAATCTCCATATTGGAGCATATATAGTAATGGATAAATGAAAGTGATTGTAAACCCTTACATATCACTTAGATATCCAATAAGTAAAATGGAACTCTGGTATTTGAAAGAACGCAAATAATCCAAGACTTTATTCACCAACGATTTGGTGGGTCACTGCCCACCGCTTTCAAGGACTGTCACCCACTGAACTGTCGGGGAGTAAAGCTTTGGATTTTTTTATGCTCTTTCAAATACCTGTGAGTGCCCCGAGCTTTATGTTAACTTGTTGGACATCTCTTACTGTGCGCACCTAGCTTTTTCTTAGCTAAATATACATATATCTAGATATAGCTGTTGAATTGTGTAGGTTGGATAAAATAGCAGAGTTTTGATTTATATTCCACTTACTGCGCTCTCTTTCAGATCAGTCTGACAACGCAGTACAAGAGATGAGTAGTCGGCCTTCAAAGTCCAGAATAAGACAGCATCTGTTGTATTCACGTTTCTTGCCACTACATTTGTAGGAGTGATGGGGCGAACTGGTAATATGTAAAGTGGGATAAAAAACAAGAATAATGAAAATTATAATCTGAAAAAACGTACATGGTCACGTAATACTGTGAAAGCAACAACATTAACCTCCCTGGCGGTATGATTATTTCGGATTTTAGGTGCTGAAAGCGGTACAATTATTTTGCATGGAAATTTGGCGTTTTATATTGTAGGTCTGTAAATCTTAACAATAACACACTTAAATCTGTCCAAACCAGAGTCTAGTAGATATCCCGGGTATGATAAAGTTTGAAACACAAAAACATAAATTATAATATAATAAATAAAAATAAATAATTAAAAAAAAAAAAAAAAAAAAATAGCAATAAAATAAATTTCCCCACAATTCACTATCGCTCAATTCTGCAAGTGTTCTAATTTACTATCGCTGTTTTCTAGCTGGTCTAAAGCCACTTTTGACGTAAAGGGACACTTTTTGGTTGCTATGGACAATCTCCAGTTTCCAGGCAGAAAGAACAGTGTATATCATGTAAAACTGCATGCAGGGCATGGGCCAAAGCACTGGGGACAAAAGGGATGTGAAATCATTTCATACAGTACTGTAATCTGTAAGATTACAGTACTGTATGTGTTATGATTTTTACTTTTTTTTTAATTTGCCGCCAGGCTCCGCCCCCGTGCGTCGCGCCGCTCGCAGGGAACGGAGCCTGGCACGGAGAGGCTTCGGAGGAGGACGGAGTCCTCGGACACTGCGGGGGACATCGCAGGATCCCGGGGACAAGGTAAGTAAAGCCGCCCCAGGATCCTGCAATGCGATCCCGAGTGTGGCTCGGGGTTACCGCTAATGGTACTGAATTTTAACCCCGAGCCACACTCGGGAAAACCGCCAGGGAGGCTACGGCAGAAAAAATATATATATATATATATATATATATATATATACAGTATCTCACAAAAGTGAGTACACCTCTCACATTTTTGTACATTTTTAATTATATCTTTTTATGTGACAACACTGAAGAAATGACACTTTGCTACAATGTAAAGTAGTGAGTGTACAGCTTGTATAGTAGTGTAAATGTGATGTTCCCTCAAAATAACTCAACACACAGCCATTAATGTCTAAACCGCTGGCAACAAAAGGGAGTACACCCCTAAGTGAAATGTCCAAATTCGGACCACTAAACCATTTTCCCTCCCCGGTGTCATGTGACTCGTTAGCAGTGGCGGTGCGTCCATAAGGGCACACGGCGCCGCCCCCTCTCTCCTGCCACCCCCTCTAGCACCAATAGATAGATTCATGCATTGCATGAATCTATCTATGGCCGCCGCTGCCACCCCCTATGCAGGCGCCAGGCCACTTTTTGGGGAGCCGGGCGCCTGAATTACAGTAGTGGGGGGGGTTTGAAGCACCTGATTAGAGCCATAGGCTCTAATAAGCGTCAAAAAAGGTGACCTGCAAGCGCCATGCTGGGCTGTGAATATTAGCTTTCCTAACACTAACACTAAACTGCCTCTCCACCAATAAGGTGCTCGGATCTGTTACCCGTCATCTGATTGGCTGAAACGACAGGCGCTGTGATTGAACACCTATCAGGTGTCCAATCATAGCAGAGGATGGGAGAAGTCATTGAGGAGCTGTCCCACCGAGACAGGGTAAGTGCAGATGGGGGGTGGGGGGCACACTGGCAGCATTTGATATGCCACACTGGCAGCATTTGATATGGCACAGTGGGAGCATTTGATAGGGCACAGTGGCTGCGTTTAATGTCACAGTGGCTGCGTTTGATGGTACAGTGGCAGCAATTGATGGGCACAGTGGCGGCAATTGATGGGCACAGTGGCAGCGTTTGATGGGCACAGTGGCTGCGTTTGATGGCACAGTGGCAGCAATTGATGGGCACAGTGGCATCGTTTGATGGCACAGTGGCAGCAATTGATGGGCACAGTGTCTGCGTTTGATGGCACAGTGGCTGCAATTGATGGTTTTTTTTCAGAATCTTTCAGTTTGTTTGCACCCCCCAAAAATTTTGAGGTTGAAGGGGTGGGGGGGTCAGGCTGTCAGTTCTCAGACCATACGCCGCACACTACATCAAATTGGTATGCATGGTTGTCATCCCAGAAGGAAGCCTCTTCTAAAGATGATGCACAAGAAAGTCAGCAAACAGTTTTCTGAAGACAAGCAGACTAAGGACATGGATTACTGGAACCATGTTCTGATGAGACCAAGATAAACTTATTTGGTTCAGATGGTGTCAAGCGTGTGTGGCGGCAACCAGGTGAGAATTACAAAGACAAGTGTGTCTTGCCTACATCAAAGCATGGTGGTGGGAGTGTCATGGTCTGGGGCTGTATGAGTGCTGCCTGCACTGGGGAACTACAGTTCATTGAGGGAACCATGAATGCCAACATGTACTGTGACATACTGAAGCAGAGCATGATCCCCTCCCTTCAGAGACTGGGCCACAGGGCAGTATTTCAACATGATAACGACCCCAAACACACCTCCAAGATGACCACTGCCTTGCTAAAGAATCTGAGGGTAAAGGTGGTGGACTGGCCAAGCATGTCTTCAGACCTAAACCCTATTGAGCATCTGTGGGGCATCCTCAAATGGAAAGTGGAGGAGCGCAAGGTCTCTAACATCCACCAGCTCCATGATGTCATCATGGAGGAGTGGAAGAGGACTACAGTGGCAACCTGTGAAGCTCTGGGGAACTCCATGTCCAAGAGGGTTAAGGCAGTGCTGGAAAATAATGGTGGCCACACAAAATATTGACACTTTGGGCCCAATTTGGACATTTTTACTTAGGGATGTACTCACTTTTGTTGCCAGCAGCTTAGACATTAATGGCTGTGTGTTGAGTTATTTTGAGGGGACAACAAATTTACACTGTTATACAAGCTGTACACTCACTACTTTACATTGTAGCAAAGTGTCATTTCTTCAGTGTTGTCACATGAAAAGATATAATAAAATATCTACAAAAATGTGAGGGGTGTACTCACTTTTTTGTGAGATACTGTATGTGTATATATATATATATATATATATATATATATATATATATATATATATAAATATCTAAACACAAAATTAATAAAAATGAAATATTTACCTAACATATGATTCACATTAATGCACATTTATTTTTAAATGTAATTACTGTGAGCTCCTGACTCTGCTGGCCTCTTGTAACAGCAGCACTCAGCCTTGGAAGGTGAGGGTTAGCACAATTAATCAGGTTCTGCTGTACTGCACGGGGGCTGACCAGGACAAATGTGACAGGAGGAGAGAGCAGAGTGAGCAGAGAGTTGACTCATCGGTGTAATGCTACCCCATCACTGTCCAGTCAGTGGGATGCAAGCTGGGGATTGGTTTCTGACCAAACAGTCTTCCAGTGGATATTTAGGACTGTGTGGAATCACAAGACTGGCCACACAGAATGATAAACCTTTGGCAGGTAAAAACAGTTTCTTAAACTAAAAATTAAAACTTAGTAGAATCCCTCTTACTTGAGCATTTATCACTCCAGCACTGCCCTGTCTCCATATCCTGAATGAATATTATCATGATAGTGGAGAATAGGCACATTCTCAAGCACCGTGTCAGTGCTGTGTATGACTTAGGCTGGCCATACTTTATACAATTTTGTTGTACAATTTTATTTTAGATGTAACAAAATCCTATAATATGAGGCCAAACCTAAACACTTTTAATTTGTATGCAATCAGGCAGGTCCTTGCACTACATATTTGAAGGTAAATCTAAAGGAATTTTTTTAGCGGCGCTTTACCGTAGTTTTTGCAGCCCTTTTTTGGCCGCTAGCGGGGCACTTTTACCCCCCTACTAACGGCCGAAAAAGGGTTAAAAGCGGCGCTTTGCCGGCACCTGCCCATTGATTTCAATGGGCAGGGGCACTTTAGGAGCGATGTATACACTGCTCCTACAGCGCTTCAAAGATACTGCTTGCAGGACTTCTTGTTGGCGTCCTGCCAGCGCACCGCTCCAGTGTGAAAGCACTCGGGCTTTCACACTGGAGTGAGAGGAGAGGCGTTTTGCAGGCGCTATTTTTAACGCTATAGAGCCTGTAAAGCGCCTCAGTGTGAAAACAGCCTCAGGCAACCCATCAGCATTCCTGGGAATTGTAATTTGTGTGTGTGTGTTGGGATGGGGGGGTGAATTAGAGGCTAAATCTAAGAAAATGCTAATTTTGACCATCAGAAAGCCTCTATTTGACCATCAGAAAGCCTCTATTTGTACAACTACTAAACATCCTGGATTTATGAATATGTGCATTGCCTATAGCAGCCTGCCAGATCCCCGCTGTCAATTTTCCAATAGAAGATATAAATTGCCTAGAAGTCTCCAGCTAGAAGCAACAAAACATTTTTTCTACTGTTTTTATAAATCAGCACTTTCCGTAATAATGACCAGGATTTGTCTCTGATCGCTCCACTCTGGTCATCCGCTCTGCCACAAACCACAGAGCGAGAAGGGTTCCATAGTAAATGGTTCTCTGGTCTGCTGCACACAAGGATGATTCACATTTCACACTGAATCACCTCTTACCACTATCAGGGTAAGTCTACTGTCCTGGCAGAATACTCTCAGTGACCGGTTTTCACTCTCTGGGGTTGATTTACTAGAGGTAAATAGAATGTTCACTTTGCAAAAGAAGTAGCACTTTACAAGGCAGGTTACCCTTAACTGCTTCCCGACCGCCGCATGCCGATGTACGTCGGCAAAATGGCACATGTGCGCAAAAAAGGGTACCTGTACGTTCCTTCATAATCCCGGGCACGCGCACGCACGCCGTGGGAGTCTCCTTGCAGGTCCCATGGACTCGATGTCCGCCGGTGGCCCGCGATCGCGCCGAGGAGAAGCAGAACGGGGAGATGCCTATGTAAACAAGGCATTTCCCTGTTCTGCCTAGTGACATGACAGAGATCTACTGCTCCCTGTCATCGGGAGCAGTGATCTCTGCCATGTCCTAAGTAGCCGAACCTCCCTACAATTAAAACACGCCAAGGGAACACCTTTAACCCCTTGACTGACCCTAGTGTTTAACCCCCTTCCCTGCCAGTGACATTTACACAGTAATCAGTGACTATTTTTAGCTCTGATTTCTGTATAAATGTCAATGGTCCCAAAATAGTGTCAAAGACGTCCAATGTGTCCACCGCAATGTCGCAGTCACAATAAAAATCGCAGATCGCTGCAATTACTAATATACAAAAAATTAATAATAAAAATGCCATAAATCTATTCCCTATTTTGTAGACGCTATAACTTTTGCGCAAACCAATCAATATAAACTTATTGCAATTTATTTTTACTAAAAATATGTAGAAGAATACATATCGGCCTAAACTGCGAAAGAAATAAGCTCTGTGGAAAATTCCTTTGCAAAGCGATTTGCCTTCAGTAAATCAATCCCCCCCAATGTATTTTAACAAAAACCTATACAAGAGCAACACTGTGTAAATAAATAATGGCCATCTATGGATGAACAGTACTTTTACCAACTTACCTCTCTCTGCTAGATCCACAACAGCCTGTGAACTCTTCTCACCCAAGGTATTTGTAACGGTCAATGTAAAGTTATAGATTTGCTGGTTGCTTACAATAGGCCAAGTACAATTCTTTCTGGAGCAAGAAGCCAACCTTCCAGATAACCTTCATTAGGTAAAAAACAAACAATAAAACAGAATGAGGCTGAGTCCAATAAATGTTTATAACGACACGTGTGAATTATTTTATTAGATCATATCTTATTGTGTATAACTTCCTTTTGTCACCATCTTTGGCATACAATGACAACTGTTATGAGCAGAGGTCACCATTAGTGAAAACCACATGTCATAATGATTACCAGATCCTGAGATATAAGCAGCGGAAGTCATTGTGGGGAAATAAATTCCACATTCCAGTCTTCTAACTTAATATTCAAATGACTCAACCACACAGGAAACACTCAGAAACTCTCATAAGAATATGGGTTTAAATACTTGGATGAAGAAGACCAAAAGCCATTATTCAAGTATAGCTCCTTGCTCAGAGGCAGCCAATCAGTGCACCTGCTGCACATCGATCCTGTTGCCTGCCGTGGCTTTGAGCAAGAAGAGAAGAAGTCATCTGGTGGCCAATACTAACATGAATGATGATTCTATGAGGTTACTATTTCAGTCAGGGGCATTGCTAGACCCTAGCACCTATTGCTTGTTCCCTTAGAACTTCCACCAAGTCCCTCTGGTGTTCTTCGTGTTCTGCAATCTTACCAAGTATGATCCTGTAGTCATACTTCTCATTTTACTGAATGTTGGGTCATACCTTCACTAACTGTATGTAGCACCCTGTACCATAGGTAGGTGCTAGCATAGGATTTTTGCTAGAGAAACTGTGAGCACAGGTAAATTTAGGCAGGCCTATGCTTTAGGCTAGGCCTGTTTGTTTTGATCTGGGGGCAGAGAGTGGTTAGTGTAGAAGTGGGTGTGACCACCTGTACTTTAGTTCTGAGGAGCCTCCCCTGTTTCAAGTGAGAATGTTGCGGAAGAGGGGCAGGGCCTAGACCTGGAGTGGCAGGCAGCTCATGTGAGGAGGCCTAACCAATCCCCAACTGGAACTGGCAGGGGGCAGGCCTTCCATAGAAGCTGAGGTAACAGGCCACTGGGAGGAGTTGTCAGCCAGGAGAGGTGGAGAATGGAGTACTAGACAGCAGCATGAGGGCACCCCCATCTGGGGGGGGATGTGCCGATCGCGGGAGGAGGCCCAGGAGAGCTGTGAGGGAACTTCACCCTTACACAGTCATGGGTGAAGTCTTCATCATTACGCAGTCATTGATGAGGAATTCCTGGAGCAGAGAGGCAGGAGAAGCTGTCAGAATGTACGGTCCGGTTAAGTTCTTCACCATGGACTCAGGGCAGAGAAAGGTCGGTGTGTGTACCACAGCAGAGGGCTGGATATGGAGAAATGCCAGGAAGTCTGTGAGGGAACTTGGTCCTTACACGGTCATGGATGAAGTCCTCATCATTACACGGTCATTGATGAGGAGTCCTGGAGCAGAAGAGAGACTGTGGGGAATAGTGTCAAATCAATGTGGCCCGAGGGCGCAGGATTTGCAAGCTGGGCTAGCTGGGAACAGTAGTCCACCGGTCAGCACATGCTATTAAACTACTAGGCCTCCGGGGAGAGGTACTGCAGGTCTCTGGCCTAGTAGCAGCAACCAATCAGAGTCAGCATTAGAGACTATTCAGAGTGGGATCTTTTGCTTATAGAAGAGGATGTGACAAGAAATTAATGTGCTACAGTATAAGTTTGTGCAGGAGGGAAGGATTCTTGGGAGCTTCACCCTTACACAGTCATGGGAGAAGTCCTCATCTTTACACGGTCATTGATGAGGAGTTCCTGGGAGCAATAGTCTGCAGGAGTTATGCAGAGGATGAGCAATCTGCATGGTGATGCAGGGAAAAGACTGTAGATGTTATACATGCGCATCATTTCTTCAGGCTCAAATGAAGTTATAATCTATAAATATGATGGCAAAGTATTTTTGATCTATGGGCATCCCATATACCCCTTTCACCAACCAAGTTATATCCCCCCAATAAACAAAACAAAACAAAGCAAAAGACTGTTCATTGTCTCAGAGGTGATATATGGAGGTCTGGCAGCAGGGTGATATGGTGGATGTTAGTAACTAGTGGCAACACACTGCTACATGTACTTTTACATCCCAGTTCTTTAGACAATCTCAGTTAATCCACCCAATGCAACCATTGGGCAGGGGCACACCGGGTATTTAAGAATCCACAGTGTATCACCTAGCAATTCCAGGAGCTCAGCTGCGTTCTTGGACTTAGCTTTTGTTGCACATACTATAGTGCAAGCAGCACAATATTTATGACACATAGGCCTTTACTAAACCAACCTTATAGCCTCCATCATGCAGTACACAGAGCTTTTAATGAGCTCTGCTTTATCCTAAGGTATCAGAGGAAATGCTGAGCACTACTAGAGTAGTGCTACCCTTGCAAGGGCCGCTGTAACTGCCCACAGGTTCTTTCCCTAGTCAGAGCAGGTAACTGGGCACACAACAGCATCTCATCCACACAGGCTCAATGACCAGTCCAGGGGTGTCTTTTTTGCAATCCATTGCTAAGTAACTATTAACTTGGAAAGACAGTAGGGTCTTAGATACATGCTTGGTGCACAGATTGCAGAGGACTCTTCTCTACCTTTAATCTGCAGCAGTACTGTATCCTCCCCAGCTGGGGACCAGGAGGATTGCTGAATAGGTTTTAACAAAAATGGGCTGAAATGGTCTAGCTTCTGGCAGCTGCAGGACCATTGAGTGCTGCACATAGGGGGGATTTTGGCTCTAATCACAGATCCTGGCCATGATCAACACAGAGATACAACCTCTAGTAGAGTAGCCCACTTTCCATTCCAGGAAGGGGGTCCAAAGGCAAGTAGTCCCCCTTCCCTTGAACTTCTGGATCCATCCCCACAAAGGGAGAAGAGAAACTCCAGGGTTCCAGCCTATATAACAGTAACCCAGCCACCATCTGGGCCCATTTTCCTGGGGGTTGGCTAGGCCCTACTAAATATTTAGGCCAGCAATTTGAATCCTCCCACCCTAAACTCCAGAATCTTTTTCTAGAGATGAGGGGATTATCAAACTAGCAACCTGTGAAACAGACTGTTCTAAACAATTACTGCTTATGTGCCTACAGTAGAAACTAACACTAAATTTGTCAAACACCTAACTGTGAGGGTGCTACACTAGCATGTGGCTGCCTAACTGCTTAGCAGGCAGCCATAATTTATTTATTTATTTTTTTTTTTACAGATCATTGATTTTTGACTAGATATACAGCCAGGAACATTGTTCGGATCTAGAAAGTCTTAGGGCACCCTTGGACACACCTAGGGTGAAAAGTTGCCATGATGAATAGAACTCATGTCTAAACGTGTGCAGTTCGTCTTGTTCCGAATCTAAATTCTGATTTTTTTTTCGTTATTCGTGAATTTGGATTTATCCAGATTTCCAAATTACAATACTAATGAAATTAAATGAATCTGAAGTAACAAAATGAAAAATGTGCCCGAAATTCAGATAGTAATCGAATTCAAATAGTTTTCTAATCGAATTTGAATAGTTTTCAAATCAAATTCAAATCGAAATTTCAGAAGAGAATAACATAGAATTAAAAAAAGGAACAGAATAGGAAAGAATAAAATAGTATATAAAATAAAAGAATAGAATATAATAGAGTAAAGCAGAACAGAATACAAAATAAAAGAATGGAAAAAATGTAATGGAAAATAAAGGGATAGAACAAAAAATAAAGGGATAGGATAGAAAATAAAAGAATAGAATATAATAAAGTAAAACAGAACAAAATAGAGTAAAAAAATAAAAGAACAGAATGATATAGAATAGAATTAAAAAAATAATAGAATAGATTAAAATAGAAAGAATATAACCATCTTCTGAAATTTGCATTTAAAATGGAATACATTTGAATTCAAATTAAAAAAAGCATAAAATAGAGAAGAATAGAATAGAAAAGAATAGGTTATAATAGAATAGAAAATAAAAGAATAGAATAGTATAAAATAGAATATAACAATCTTCCAAAATTAAAATTTTGAATAGAATAAATCTGAATAGAATAAGATAGAAAAGAATATAATTGAACATTTTAATAATAGAATAGAAGAGAAAAACAATAGAATATGATAGAATAAAATAGAATATAACCTTTTTCTGAAATTCACATTTTGAACAGAATAAATTTGAATAGTAATAAAAAAAAAAACGAAAAAAAAAAAACAACAGAATAGAATATAATCATCTTCCAGAATTCAAATTTCTAATAGAAAAGAATAGACTAGAATAGAAAATAATAGAATTGAAAATTAAATAATAGAAAAGAATAGAAAAGAAAAAACAATAGATAGAAAGAAAATAACAATATAACCATTTTCTGAAATTAGAATTTTGAATAGAATAAATTTGAATAGAAAAGAATAGAATAAAAAATAAAAGAATAGAATAGAATAGAAAAAACAATTAATACCATGGGATAGAAAGAATATAACCATCTTTCAAATTTCAAATATAATAAATTTAATTTCAAATGGAATTAAAATTCTTGTTATTCGGTCGAATTGAGTTTGAAAAAATAAATTTGAAATTAAATGAATGAAACGAATTTATGAAAATAACGAATTGAAACAAAAGAAATGTTTTCGTTCTGCACATGTCTACTCATGTGCCTCTTTTGTTCTCCTTATCACTACTTTTTGACCTCTCTACCTTTCTACCAATGTCCCTTCCTCTTCCAGTCCAGACACAATTTATGTTCTTGTAGATTAATTTTCAGAATCAGGCAAGAAGTTTCTCATACAATTTGTGACCAACACTAGAGTCTGAAAATGATGTCTATATGTCCAATACACTAAGTACAATTTTCTACCTTTACATATATTCTCCCCATGCACAAGCAGCTAGCAGGAAGTGGTAGCTGCAGGACTAAGACAGGGGCACATGACTGGAGACCTTGGGCCAGTACCCCAGGTGACAGGTTGATGAACACTCCTGATTTCAGTCTCTTGTAATTCCCTGTACAGCAGTACGCAAACTGGGAGAAGGGAAGCACAATGGGCCAATCAGGTCTCCTCTGCTTGTTGCTGCTTCTTCACTGCCCAACCACATGGTAGGGGCAGGAAGAAGACCTAGCCATGTTGTCTAACTGCAGTAAAAAAAACATCAGGTGTATTTTATTAGTATATTTAGCAGTTTGCCTGTAGTTCAGCTTTAAAATGTATCTGCTGTATATAAGGTGTTCTAGAGGCTCCAGCGCCCGCCCAGGGAGTTTTTTGGTGCCAGTGCTGCTCTGTGCTGAGGTGGATCCTGCATGACAAACATATGACTGCAGTATATGCTAGATGTTTGTAAATATTATGTAAAATATATTGTAAATGATGTTGTCTCTCTTCAGAGTGCTGTACGCTTGTCATGAGCCCTTTCGAAAGAAAAAATTGACGAAACGCGTTGGCACATGAAGATTTACCTTATCGGCATTTAATTCTTGGTGTGTGATTCTATACAGTGAACTCTGCAAGCACTGTTTGTGCTTGTTTTTGTTTTTACTCATTCAGATACGTATATGTTGTATGATCTTTTTAATAATTGTTACCCAATAAATTGTACTTTTATAAAATATCAAGCTCCTTGTCTGGCCTGTACAGTCCGATTATCTATTTTGCTCCTCTCTTCCTTATGTTTATTATACATTTTGATAAATGGTTAAAAAAATTGACAGCCCAGCTACGGTATAGGTTACCCCCATGGAATGGCACCCTTGGCTATCACATGGGTAACACAAAGCTAAGCCTGCTAAGCATAATTCCATTAAATTCCCCCAACCCCAACACTCCCTCTTCCCCATATTCTCTGCAATTTACCATTCATGCAATACATATTTTTCAGCAAGGAGACCATGGAAGTTATAAATAGGCCCGGGCGTCCAGGTGCAGTGTAACCTCTTCAAGTCATTTGTTTCACAGGAAAAATTCTTTGGCTCATCAGGTGGTCCTGTAAGATTGATAAAAAAGCACATGTAGGTTAGATTGCCCAGCGTGCTGATAAAATTGACTTTACTTATTGCACATATGTATTCATTAAACATAATTCAATGTATTTTAAATTCAGCTAATGTAAGTACTTGAATCCTTATTGGTATGTATTGTAATCCAACATCAGCATCTTGTGATCCTCTTTACAGCAGCACTTGAAGCTATTAACCATTTACCGACCGTCTCCTGTACATATACGTCAGCACTTTAAAGATGGTTATCTCGGTATCTCGAGGTATCCATCTTTTCAGTAGCCGGTCGTGTTTACGATAATGGTAGTCTCTTCACGCCCTGTGCCGCTTACCAGAGCCGTCAGTAGCGGTGGAGGCGTTCGGGACCTGTCATGTCTGTGGTATGGAGATGAGTGAGGGGAAGATGGCCCCCACCCGTCTCCATACCATAGGAGGGCAGAAGCGACGTCATAACGTCAGCTCCGCCCATACGTCCTAAAGGGACATTTTTTTGTTGTCATTTTTTCAAAAATGAAAAACTTTTTTTTTTTTTGCATCCAAATAGTCCAAATATGAGATCCGAGGACTTTTTGACCCCAGATCTCATATTTAAGAGGTCCTGTCATGCTTTTTTACTTGTAATAGGAATAAAAGTGATCCATTTAAAAAAAAAAAACAGTGAAAAAATAAATAAAATAAAGTAAAATAAATAAGAAAAAAAAAAATTTTTAAAGCGCCCGTCCCGACGAGCTCGCACGCAGAAGCAAACGTATATGTGAGTAGCGTCCACATATGAAAACGGTGGTCAAACCACACATGTGAGGTATTGCCGCAATCATTAGAGCGAGAGCAATAATTCTAGCCCTAGACCTCCTCTGTAACTCAAAAATAAAATATGCAACCTGTAGAATTTTTTAAACGTTGCCTCTGGAGATTTTTAAGGGTAAAAGTTTGACTCCATTCCACGAGCGGGTGCAATTTTGAAGCGTGACATGTTTGGTATCAATTTACTTGGCGTAACATTATCTTTTACAGTATAAAAAAAATTGGGCTAACTTTACTGTTGTCTTATTTTTTTTATTCAAAAAAAGTGAATTTTTTACCAAAAAAAGTGCGCTTGTAAGACCGCTGCGCAAATACGGTGCGAAAAAAAGTATTGCAATGACCGCCATTTTATTCTCTAGGGTGTTAGAAAAAAAAACCAATATATAATGTTTGGGGGTTCTAAGTAATTTTCTATCAAAAAAAAAATTATTTTAACTTAACGTAAGGACTTAAAGCTAGTCCTTAAGTGGTTAAACCTCTGCTACAAAGAGAAAATGCTGAAACACTGAAGGAGCAGACTGATGGCTCATCATTGCTAAAGTTTATTCACTGTCCAGTCAGCAGTGGAGATGTGATATTGACCAATCCATGCTGTCTGAGACTATGTATATGTACTTAGGGCATTCGGCTTGAATGAACATGACCGCTTTCTGCACCAGCTACATCCTTACCAACCAGTGACATCATTTGCCCATTCTCTTACATGGCTGGGAATCCCCAGCAACATAAGCAAGGGAGTTGGATAGGGGGTGACATCATTGCCTAAATATGGCCACCTGTTTGGGGAGCTGTTATTCTACTGGCTGTGGCTGTTGTTGCCTTAGGGTTTGTCAGATATTTTTTGTTTTGGCAGGTGTAGTTCATTGTGATTGACAAGGATCTAGATCCCTGGACAACGTGACTGACGATGGATTTATATTGTGGGACCTTTTTTTTTTGTCAAGGTAAGAAACTGCTTGTGTTTTTATTTATATGTCACATATATGATCAGGTAAAGACTTGGAATGCAGCTCAAAGCTGGAGGATAACAGGTGTCCCTGCCAGTGTTCAGAGAGTGGAAGCAGGCATCATAACACTATTCCAGAAGCATAGACATGTGCGGGGTAAGACGCTGCTTAAAACCGACCCCTGTGACCAAGCCCTGGTGGTCGGGCGAAGCGCGTCATGGGGGCGTTGCCAGAGCAGCGCTGTCTGAGGCCATACACAGCCAGCTCAACATTTGAAGCACCGGGTCGGTTTTGAGCAGCGTCTTACCCCGTACATGTTGTATGTTACATTTTCTTTTGTAAATGAGTAGAGGTACTATGTACTCCTTACTCATTCACATTGGGAGAACCCCCTTATTGTTAAAGGGGGCTTCTAAATTCTGATAAGCTCCCTGCCTGCAGATCCCCACCACCACTGAACCAGGGTTGTGGCTTAAAGTGATTGTAAAGGAAAACATGGTATTAAAAAAAATAACAAACATTACCTGATCTTTGCAGTGGATTTGCACAGAGCAGCCCTGATCCTCTTCTTCTTGGGTCCCCCGCCGACGCCCTGGGCCCCTCACCCTGGCCGAGTGCCCCCATAGGAAGCTGCTTGCTGTGGGAGCACTCGTGCACGCTCACTCCCGAGCTGGCTCTCTGCATCCCTTCGCTCCTGCCTCACTGGCTGTGATTGACAGCAGCGAGAGTCAATGGCTCCTGCTGCATCTCAGCCAATCAGAAGAGAGAGACCCGGGAGAGGCTCACACTGAAGGTTTTTTTTACCTTCATGCATAAAATGCATAAAGGTAAAAAAACTTCAGCCTTTACAACCACTTTAAGAGGGCCTTGTCCTCATCAACATACAGGTCCCCCCCCCCCCCACAAATTATATACCAGAGTCTTTGGTTCTGCTAATGGGGAGCCCTAAAAAAAATGCATTAAGTCCCCCAAAATTCCACACATTTATCCCAGCATGTAGGACATAAAAAGAGAGCATGAGAACGAGCCCCCCTCTCCTCCTTAATCATACCAGTCCCTATATCTTGCTGGTGGGGAGGGAAAGCACATTTTCCTCATGTTGATGAGGATAAAAGCCTCGTCCCCACAACCCTGGCCCAGTGGTCATGGGGGTCTCCCAGTGAGTGGCTTATTGAAATCTGGAAGCCCCCTTTAACAGTAAGGGTACTTCCAGATACTGTCCCCCACTGTGAATAAGTAAGGAGTACATAGTAACCCTACTCAGTCACGAAAAAAATGTGTAAAAAAAAATACCGTTTTTGACAAGTTTAATAAACAAATAGCCCAACAATGTGCATCCATCATCAATCACATCATCCAGTGATATAGATCCATGTTAATCACGATGCCCAAAGCCCACCGATCTACTGAAAAAAAAAATACATGGTCTGCTGACACATGTCTGATGCCGATGTTTGCTCTCCTGCTACTGACAGCTCTGGCGAATGATAGCTGATATAATCTAAGGGGTGAGGCCTCCTGGTTGAAGACATTACCAGTGACGTCTCAGTAGATGTTAAGGACAGGTTTCCCAGATCTGAGACTGGCCCTTCAAATCAGAACTGCAGCAGACAAGTGAATGCTGCAATACATTGATAAAGATATTTGCCAGCACACCATGGATCAACAAGGTAGCGTCCAAACTGATTTTTTTTTTTTTGCATGATCAATTCATAGAGCAGTGCAACATTTCAAAGCTACGTAGAGCCCCTTCGTCAGGCAAGTCATAGGTGTAGGGTAATGCCCCCTACACACGGTCGGATTTTCCAATGGAAAATGCCCGATCAGAGTGTGTTGTCGGAAATTCCGACCGTGTGTGGGCTCCATCAGACATTTTCCATTGGATTTTCCGACACACAAAGTTTGAGAGCAGGAGATAAAATTTTCCGACAACAAAATCCGTTGTCGGAAATTCCGATCGTGTGTACACAAATCCGACGGACAAAGTGCCACGCATGCTCAGAATAAATAAAGAGATGAAAGCTATTGGCCACTGCCCCGTTTATAGTCCCGACTTACGTGTTTTACGCCACCGCATTTAGAACGATCGGATTTTCCGACAACTTTGTGTGACCGTGTGTATGCAAGACAAGTTTGAGCCAACATGCGTCGGAAAAAAACCTAGGATTTTGTTGTCGGAATGTCCGAACAAAGTCCGACTGTGTGTACGGGGCATTACAGTATTTAAATAACCACCAACCCATCAGAAAGAGACGATCAAAGGACCACCCAGCCCATGACAGGTGTGACGTCATAAATCCTGCCAAAAGCAAGCAAACATAAGCAGACATCTAAAGCTTATGTCAAAACAAAAACAAGAGTTGCTCGATACCCATAATAACATGGTTATTAACCTGTGCACATTGTCTGGCAAGATCACACTGTGCAAATCGAGCAACAGTCATGATAGATACGTTGTGCAGGCACTTCTGGCAGCGGCTCCTGATCTGTGCTTGGATCAGTGTCGATGCGGGGATCCGAGGTTGCCTGGCAAACGATCTAATCCAATTATAGAAAAGACCGTCGGCCCTGCATGCGCGGTGCAACAGGGGACGATGCCGGTGTTCTGTCAAAATAGCCAACTCGCCAGAAACTCTAACTACTTAACTTCCGGTTTCTTTAAACCATCAGTATTTGGAGATTTTGATGAATTGCTGTTTGGACACAACACCGGCAACCGAATACTAGCCAACACAATGGCCGTCTCTGAGGTGGTGACAACTTTGTCCTCGTTAGCCGCTGTGCTGTCAAAACAGCTAAATCTTCCTGTACCGGACTCTATTCGGTTGCCGGTGTTGTGTCCAAACAGCAGTTCCTCAAAATCTCCAAAAACTGATGGTTTAAAGAAACCGGAAGTAATGTGGTTGGAGTTTCTGACGAGTTGGCTAATTTGACAGGACACCAGGCCGGGGCCACCGACGCCATGGGAATGCATGGCGTCAGGCCGTACCGCCTCCTAGGCAAATCGCGATCAGTCATAGTCAGGGGGAGTGGAAGGAACAGTGAAGGTATAAAGTGTGAGTGCATAGACGGAAACATAGCTGCCAGAGCGGGAGTGCACACAGAGGAAAGAGACAAAGGGGGAGAGGGGATGACGGATATAAAGAAATGGGGAGAAGTGCAAAAAGAAAAGGAAAGAAGACAAAAAATAAAGATATACGTGCAGAAATAACAAATGGAAAAAAAGAAGAAATACAAGAAAATGGAGAAAAAAATATAATATGAAAAGGAAATAACTAAAGTGTAGGATAAAAGAAGAAAAAGCAGAAATATAAATAGAAATAAAAATAAATAAATTAAAATAAAATTAAAATAAAATAAATGAAAAAAAAAAAAAAAAAAAGAACGAATGGGCCCCGCGTGGCTCTGAAATTTTGCACTGCTCTATGAGGTGATCATGCAATAAAAAATCAGTTTGGAGGCTACCTTGTCGATCCATGGTGTGCTGACAAATATCTTCATTGTGACTTTCTGAATCAGTTTCCAGCTGGTTGTTGCTGCAGCACCCAAATCTTTTAGAGCTTTATCTAGGAATGTGTGCGATGGGAATATGGAGTATTACTTGCAATACATCGATGACATGACTTCATATAAGTACACTTACTGCTAACAATGAGGACGGTTCCATTATGTCTTTTCCTGCCCATAGGGTCCACATAGAGTCGGCAGACAACATTGTCTCCATCCGAGCGAGTCATTGATGCATTTTTCACCGTAATCACAAAACTCTCTGTTTTCATCTGTTCTGACTGGCTCTGATACCGTTCCTTCTTATAGGTCATTTCCTGGACTTTCTCGGAAAGGCTGGGCAAGCAGCAAAAACTAACTTCAGAACCCTCCAAAACAATTTTCTCATGGGGATATATTACTATGTTCTTTCTGTTCTCTTCATTCTTTCCTGGGAAAATAAGGGGGCGACATACGATGTAAAATTTAGGCCACTCCTATTCAAAAGTGTATTTGAAAACAATAATATAAGACAGTTCAAAGGAAGAATCGTAAATTTGTCCAGGACTGTATCGGCATGTCAAAAAAAGATCTGTAAATTCAAAGTGATAGGCAGATAAAGTTTTAAGGGTAAACCTTGGCTTCATCTGTAAAAGTAATGTCTTAAAAATTCAACTAATTACTGCTTTATTTTTATTTGTAGGATCTGTTTTTAAATTCTAATATGCTCCTTTTTTGGCCTTTTTTGTTGTTTGATTTTGGCATTATATTTATCTCTGTCTATAATCACAAAACTCCACACTATGTCAGCAGTTTAATTATAAGTAATCAAAATTGTTAATAAAAAAATAATAACAAATTAAATGATCAACATAATTATTAAAAATGAGTCCTTTCTTTGACAATACTAGTACTTCCCACTCTGTGATGGATAAATTACTTATACCATGCTTTTCTTTTTTATCACCAATTCAACTCCAAATGTAATGAGGCTTTTTTCAAACTCTCCATTTTCTTCAATGGTGAAAAAGTTGAGGGGTTTCTTAAATTAGCGTATTCTACACTTCATGTATTTTTCATTTATGGTTGTTGCCATAGAAAGTATGTTTTCATGGTGTCTCCTTATGAATTTGTTAGATACTCGTGAGACAGCAAATTTTAAACCTTTTCTAAATGCCTTCATACTATTCTCCATTAGTACTCTACTGCTTCAATTATATACTTTCATGGGGCCTTTTTTTCCTTTCTTATGTTATCATTTTTGTCATTTTATTACTATTTTAATCTGAAAAATTGAATTGATACAGTCACAAACATACATTCATGACTGCGCCATGACTTAACAAAATAATACATTAATTAAAGTGGTCCTAAAGCCTCAAGGTTTTTTTACCTTAATGCATTCTATGCATTAAGGTAAAAAAACCTTCTGTGTTTTAGACTCGCCTCCACACCCCCCTTATACTTACCTGAACCCTATTGTGATCCAGCGCTGCGCATGAGAGCTGCAGCTGTCCTGACTCTGTCCCTCCTCCCTGGGCAGATCGACAGCAGCCATTGTCTCCTGCTCCTGTCAATCCACTCCAGTGAAAAGGGAGCGGGGTGGGCGGGGGCCGAGTCCTGCTGTCTGTCAATGGATGCAGAAACGGGGCTCAAAGACAAGCTTGCATGAGTGCCCCCAAGGGAATCAGTTTCCTATTGGGGGCACCAGCAAGAGAGGAGGAGCCAGGAGCACCAGCGGGGGACCAGAAAAGAGGAAGATTGGAGTTGTTCTGAGGGAGTAGTTAAGTATAGACATGTTTGTTATTTAAATATTTGCCGACCAGCGCACAACGATGTATGTCGGCACAATGGAACGGCTGCACAAATGGATGTACCTGTACGTCCCCTTTAAGATGCAGCATTGTGGGCGCGCCCGCGGCATGCTCTGTGAGCGTGCCCGTGGGTCCCGCGGACTCGATGTCCACCGGGAGCCCGCGGTCGTGACAAGGAGTGGCAGAACGGAAAGATGCAAACATGGCATTTCCCTGTTCTGCCTAGCAACATGACAGGGATCTACTGCTCCCTGTCATCCTTTAGCAGTGATCTCTGTCATGTTGTAGTGAGCCCATCCCCCCCACAGTTAGAACACATCCAGGGAACACATTTAACCCCATTGATCGCCCCCTAGTGTTTAACCCCCTCCCTGCCAGTGACATTTATACAGTAATCAGTGGCTATTTTAGCTCTGATCACTGTATAAATGTCAATGGTCCCAAAATAGTGTCAAAAGTGTCCGATGTGTCCGCCGCAATGTCGCAGTCATGATAAAAATTGCAGATCGCCGCCATTACTAATAAGAAAAATTAATAATAAAAATGGCATAAATCTATCCCCTATTTTGTAGACGCTATAACTTTTGCGCAAACCAATCAATATACGCTTATTACGTATTATTTTTTACCAAAAATATGTAGAAGAATACATATCAGCCTAAACTGAGAAAGAAATTCGTTTTTTTATGTATTTTTTGGGGATATTTATTATAGCAAAAAGTAAAAAATATTGCTTTTTTTTTCAAAATTGTCGCTCTTTTTTTGTTTATAGTGCAAAAAATAAAAACCACAGATGTGATCAAATACTACCAAAAGAAAGTTCTATTTGTAGGAAAAAAAGGACGTCAATTTTGTTTGGGTGCAATGTCGCACGACCGGGCAATTGTCAGTTAAAGCGATGCAGTGCCGTATCGCAAAAAGTGCTCTGGTCAGGAAGGGGGTAAATTCTTCCGGGGCTGAAGTAGTTAAAAAAATAAATTCCATTTACAACCACTTTAAATAGATATTACAAAAGTACTGACATAGTTTGTCAGGTTGAAAAAAGACACAAGTCCATCTAGTTAAAAAAAAAATAAAAAAATATACAATCCCATATACACAATCCTTCACTCACAGTTGATCCAGAGGAAGGTGAAAAAACCCCAGCAGAGCATAATCCAATTTGCTACAGCAGGGGAAAGAACTCCTTCCTGATCCCCGAGAGGCAATCGGATTTTCCCTGGATCAACTTTACCTATAAATGTCAGTAACCAGTTATATACATTTACACCCCTTTCACACCGAGCCGCTCATAGCGTCGGCGGTAAAGATTTGCGGCGCATTTAGGGCGCTAGTGGGGCGCTTTTACCCCCAGCTAGCGGCTGAGAAAGGGTTAAAACCACCCGCAATGCGCCGCAATTGCGGCGTTTTGCCAGCAGTATCACAGCGCTGCCCCATTGATTTCAATGGGGAGCAGCGGTGGAGGAGCGGTAAACACACCACTCCTTCACCGCTCCAAAGAAGCTGCTGGCAGGACTTTTCCTGACGTCCTGCCAGCGTACCGCTCCAGTGTGAAAGCCCTCGGGCTTTCACACTGGCAACAATGGAGCAGCTGTTTGAGGCGGATTGCAGACACTATTTTTAACGCTATAGCGCCTGCAAAATGCCCTTGGTGGGAAAGGGGTCTTAGGAAAGAATCCAGCCCTTTTGTTAAAGCAATCTACTGAGCTTGTAAGAACCACCTCTGGAGGGAGTCTATTCCACAGCTCTTACTGTGAAGAAACCTTTCTGTATTTGGAGATGAAATATTTTTCCCTCTAGACGTAAGGAGAGCCCCCTTGTCCTCTGTGATGACCCTAAAGTGAATAACTCATCAAGTTTACTATATGGACCCCTTATCTATTTGTACATGTTGATCATATCCCCCCTTAATCTCCTCTTCTCAAGAGGGAAAAGATTCAGTTCCTCTAATCTTTCCTCATAGCTGAGCTCCTCCATGCCTCTTATCAGTTTGGTTGCTCTTCTCTGCACTTTCTCCAGTTCCCCGATATCCTTTTTGAGAACTGGTGCCCAAAACTGAACTACATATTCCAGATGAGGTCTTACTAATGATTTGTATAGGGGCAAAATGATATCTCTCTCTCTGGAGTCCATACCTCTTTTAATACAAGAAAGGACTTTGGAAACCGAAGCTTGGCATTGCATGCTATTATTTAGCTTATGATCTACCCCCAGATCCTTCTCCACTATGGAATTAATGGCTCTATAAATTTGGGCTATATTTGCACTATACACCAGCGGTCCTGGATGTTCATTTTGCCATTTGTGGCATTGATTTGCTCTGCCTGCTGTCCCAAAATAACGAATATTCTTCTTATTTTTGGGATATGTTACAGAAAAACATGTGTATAACTTATGTTTAGGTCTCATTCTCACTAGGTATTAAGTCCCAGTGTATGAGACTTTGGGGTTTTGGTGCAGGTGGAAGGCACAAGTGCACCATCTAGCCCTGCTGCTGGCAGTATGCCGGACCATACACAGAGACAATGTACTAACATTAAGGGCAGGGGTCTTCAAACTGCGGCCCTCCGGTTGTTCAGGAACTTCAATTCCCATCATGCCTAGTCATGTCTGCATACCTCCCAACTGTCCCTGATTTTGAGGGACTGTCCCTGATTGGGAGCAATGTCCCTCTGTCCCTCATTCCTCCTCATTTGTCCCTCATTTTGGTTTGATCTATAAAGTTGTACATAAAATGCACTTTTTATCTATCTTAAAGTGTTTCCCAGTGCTAAACCTTTCATCTGATTTCTAAATTGCTGCATTTGTAAATTCCAAAAGCCAATATAAAGGAATAGTAGTGGTAAAAAAAAGCACTTGTGGGTTTAACCAATCTTGTTTTTTTGTACAATTCTCCATTCAGGGGTTAAGGGGGCATGGCAAGGGGTGTGTCCTATGCCTGCATACTTTTGCTGATAGGTGTCCCTCTTTCCCATCTCAAAAAGTTGGGAGGTATGATGTCTGTGAATGTCAGAGTTTTACAATGCCTCATGGGAAGTGTAGTTCTGCAACAGCTGGAGGGCCGTAGTTTGAGGATCCCTGATTTAGGGCATTATGCATTAAGAGATGAATGCCTAGAACACTTGCTTATGCACATTCTTCCCTGGGTGCATACTACCCTGATAGTTTGTACCACTTGGTGTATTGTCCAGCCCCATCCAGCCACAGCAGCTTTCAGACTTTCCTGGAGTTGTACAGGCTGCCAGCAGCAGGGCTGGATGCTGCATTTGTGACTTCTGCCGGAACCTAAACGCAGGATTCTAATGCACTGGGGATAAGTGCCCGTTGTGCATGAGGCTGAGGCTTTAAGAGGGCTTTACTGCTCAGTGCATTGTTTTGGTTGGAGGGCCTTTTGATTGCTTTAGTCCCTTTTCACCAAATTCTGTATGGTTATACAGTCTTTTTAACCATTTGCGGCTCGCACATATACTGCGGCAGGGCGGCCACTCTGTGCCAGATCACATACCTAGTATGTAATCTGACACTTCTGGGTCTGGGGTGTGTGTGCACGCTGTCGATGACCCGATCCCGCTGTGATCACATGCAGTGGGAACCCAGCAGTGGGTACCGTGGACTCAATGTCCGCCGGCACCCTTCAATTAGACGGTACACAGGCAGAACGGCAATCTGTAAACAAGGCAGATTGTTGTTCTGTCAGGGGGAAGGTATTGATCCTTTGTTCCTGCAAAGCAGCAACATGGATCAATGCCTTCCCCTAGTCAAAGCACCTCCCCCACAGTGAGAACGCACAGGTGAGGCACACAGTTAACCCTTTGATCGCCCCTGATGTTAACCCCGTCCCAGCCAGTGTCAGTAGTACAGTGACCGTGCATCCCTGTATTACTGACACTTTTCCCCAAAAAGTTTCAAAAGTGTCAGTTAGCTGTCCAATTTGTCTGCCGCAATATCACAGTCCCGCTATAAGTCACTGATCGCCACCGTAAAAAAATAAATATAAAAAATAAATAAAAATATCACATAGTTTGTAGACACTATAACTTTTGCGCAAACCAATCAATATACGCTTATTGGATTATTTTTTTACCAAAAATATGTAGCAGAATACATATTGGTCTAAATTGATGAATAAATTCGATTTTTTAAATTTTTTTATTGGATATGTTTTATAACATATAGGAAAAGTAAAAAGATGTTTTTTTTTTCCAAAATTTTCGCTCTTTTTTTTGTTTATAACGTTAAACATAAAAACCGCAGGGATGATCAAATACCACCAAAAGGAAACTCTATTTGTGGGAAAAAAAGGACAAATATTTTATTTGGGTACAGCGTTGCACGGCCGCGCAATTGTCAGTTTAAGTAACGCAGTGCCGTTTTGCAAAAATGGCCTGGTCATTGAGGGGGTAAATCTTCCCGAGGTCAAATGGTTAATATCCTCTGAAAACATCCTATGTGTGATCCCTCTTGGTCCTGTGTGGCCTCAAGTGGTGACACATGATTAAGTGATATCAGTACATACAAGTCTGCACTCACCATGATGAGTCTTCCACAGGCTCCAGACACTCCAGTGCTCTTCAGAGGGAAAACTGTTCCATAATAAGGCACTACGAATGCGGAAAGAATGGGAGTCACATTCTAAAGGCAGCTCAGAATCCCACATCCAGATGAAGTGCTTATCACTTCCAGAGAGACTTGTGTTGTAATATTCCTGGAACAAAAGAACAAATTAATAACAGAGATTTCAAGTGGACCTGTCATTATGTACTACAGAATATTTTGCAAAGCAGCTAAGTACTGCCTGAGCTGTTTTATCAGTTTGGACGGTTTTTCAATGTTTTACATTCCCACTTCCAATTATTCTCAAAGATTTTAGCTGCCTACAAACTTTAAGGAATACCTGGAGTTTTCTAAACAAAATTGCAATACACAGAATACTATTATAAATGAAAAAATGTACTTTTTTGGAGGTTTTAGTAATCACAGCCATCTCCATCTTAACTTGACAAGGTCATTTTTGGAGCAATGAATTAGAAAACGACTTGTGTAGCAATTCTATATGTCACAAAAACATTTCTCCTGAGAGCGGACTTCTTCTTTACACATACACAGAACGCCTACATCCAATATAAACCATTGTACTTACATCATGAATGATGTTATTTTTTATGGATCGTGCCACTTGGATGTGAAAAATAACGTTCAAGCCAGAAGAATAGACTCTGTCACCGAAGTCCCATTCTACAACCAAGCGTTGCTGCTGGTGGAGGTCAGGGTACACCTTCAGATTTAGAGGGGGAGAAGACTCCTGGGGCTCTAAAACATTAAAGAAAATGGTAAGAATGGCAGAATACATTGAGGTTTATTACTGGCAATTAGGGATGCACCATTTTTTTTTTACAATGAGTACCGATACTTTTTTTTTTAGTACTCGCCGATACCAATTGCCGATACCTACCGCAACTGTTTTGTTTTAACTTCAGCTGTCAGCAATGGTACAAAGCATTGAAAAGCTATTTACAAATTAAATAAATTGATTCTTTTTTTTTTTTTTTTTTAACTTAGCGCTTTTTCAATGTGAAATGTGTAAATATATGTTAATATATATGTGTAAAAATATTCTGTAACAAAGCAAACAAAAAAAAGTTTTAATTGTTTATCGTTTATAAAATAGACATGAACAAAAGAAACAGAGGAACATTTGTTCATCCCTTTGATCTGCAGATGAAGAAACAGAAATATACAAAAAGAAACCATTATGAGATACTTACCTTAGAACGAGGCGCTGGCATCTCACCCTGTCCACGCCGAGGGAGCTGACATTTCCCCTCGGCGTGTCTTCCGGGTATCGCGGCTCCGGCGCTGTGAGTGGCCGGAGCTGCGATGTCGTCACTCCCGCGCTTGCGCGCGGGAGACTTTTTTCCGGCAAAGTCTGGCGGCTGCCGGGCTTTCAGCCGAGAATCCCCTGTGCGCATGCGCCGGCTCATTGCGAGGGGAATATCTCCTAAACCGTACAGGTTTAGCAGATATTTTTTTTACCTACAGGTAAGCCTTATTATAGGCTTACCTGTAGGTAAAAGTTTAAAAAAAAGGTATACAACCGCTTTAACACTGGGGAGACCCACTGACAGTTCAAAGAGCTGAGCCTTAAAGTATCGGTTTTAGGTATCGGTGCAACCCTACTGGCAATATATCCTGTCCAGTATTTCCCAGAACAAAGGGGGGAAACCAAGAAATGTGGGGCCAGGTTAATAAAAAAATGGACCTTTATGGACCTCGCTTTGTGCACTGGTCCAAATCATTTGGTGGAGGGGGATTATGGTGTGGGGTTGTTTTACAGGGGTAATGTAATCTCTAAGATTACAGTGTACTGTATGTGTTATGTTTTTTGCACTTTTTGAATTTGCCGCCCGGCTCCCCCCCCATGCATCGTAACAGATGATCCAGCGGAGGACACAGCAGGGGGACATAGAAGTATCCTGGGGACAAGGTAAGTACGGTGTACCAGGATTCTGCAATGCAATCTCGAGTGTGGCTCGGGGTTACCGGTGATGGTACTGAAATTTAACACCGAGCCACACTCTGGAATACCGCCAGGAGGGTTAAATTTCATGTGCGTATAAAGGCAGGTGTCCCAATACTTTTGAAAATATAGTGTATATGACCAGCAGAGAGGTGCTTATATGCCTCTGGTAAATTATACCTTGGCAGCTCTTTATTGCCAGCTGAAGAATTATGAAAATTACAAAGATATTGCCATGAAGCCCAGCAGAATGGTCCATTGATTGAGAAGAAGTGGTCTGGAATAAAGAAAACATAGTTAACTTTAGAGGAAATCACCAAATGAATGACAGCTTGATTTATTATTATTTTTAATATTAGTAGTAGTAGTAGTAGTAGTAGTAGTAGTAGTAGTAGCTGTTCTAGTAGTATTTTGTTATTGTTATAATTGTTTTTTCATATGTCTGCTGTTGCATATGTACTTATTTCTTTTCAACCTTTGTTGCTTGACTGTCAGTTCATTTAAAGCTGAAAGCAAAGTTAAAGGGCACACAATACTGCAGCTCTGTAATGAGGAAATCATCATTAAAGCTGAATTCCAGGTATGGAAATTTTTACATACCGTATTTATCGGCGCATAACACGCACCCCAATTTAAGAGGGAAATTTCAGGAAAAAAACTTTTTTAAAAAATAAACCACTTTGAAGCAAAATAATTGTCAGTGAGCATCAATGATTAGTGCCCATCTGCAGCTTCAGTGCAGCCTAATCAGTGCCCACCTGCAGCCTTGCTCAGTGTCCATCTGCAGCCTTGCCGTTATAGATGCTGCCATCGTTATATTATGCTGTGGGAACGAGCGCTGCCGAAATAGAGCCGGATCTTCTGTGTACTCGGCTCGGCGTCACGCCCAGTCCCGCCCCTTGGCCCGGATCCTATGATGGACATAATGCCGGTCCAATGCCGGGACTGATGCCGGGACTGAGTGTGACTGGGAGCCGAGCCAAGTACACAGGAGATCCGGCTCTATTTCGGCAGCGCTCGTCCCCTCTTTCCCCTCGGTGGCAGCATATATCGGTGTATAACACACACACACACGATTTCCCCCTATTTTAAGGGGGAAAAAGTGCGTGTTATACGCCGATAAATACGGTAGTTACATTAGACCAGTGGTTCTCAACCATTCTAGTGCCGTGACCCCTTGATACAATTTCCCAAGTTGTGGGGACCCCTAACAGTAAAAGTATTTTCATAGCATGGGTTGCCAGCAGCCAAGGCAAGACAAGTAATTTGCACCACTAACCCACGGGACATTTAGTGCTCCCCGAGTCCCTTTCACTCGTACAGTATTAAAACCTCTTATGGTAAATTTTAGGATGTACCACTCTTTCTCTTTGTTCTCCTTTCTTTCCCTTTTTTCTCCATCCTACTTTCTTGTTTTTTTTTTCCCCACCCCTCTCTCTAGCCGTCTTTCTTGTTCTTTCTCTTATTCTTTCTCTCCCTTTTTCTTTGTTCCTCCTCCTCTTTTTTCCTTTCCCTTCCATGTATTCTCTATTTTTATTCCTTGGTGGGATGAGTGGCAGTGCTGGGGGGGGGGGGATGAGTGGCAGTGCTGGTGGGGGTGGAATGAGTGGCAGTGCTGGGGGGAGTTCTGATCAGCCAACTTAGGTGCTCTTGATCAAGGTCTTCTGCTGATCTGAGAACTAAAGTGGGGACTTTTAATGGCAACTCTAATCACAGGTAGTGTTACTCACTGTGCTTCCGGCTTCACTGTGTCTCCAGCTTTGTGGTGCCTAGCAGCAGAGACACCTATGCCGAGATCAGGAGATAGGGTCTCCTCCAGCCCCTCCCACTTCACATTCCTCACCAGTCAGCTGACCTCTAGTCTCTGCCCCCCACCTATGCCGTGAACTGAATGGGTGGTTGCGAAGAGGCCGAGTGGGCGGCCGCAGGCTCCAGAGACAGCTCAGCTGGGCAGCCACGAAAAAGCTGGGAGAGCGGTGCTGGCTTCAGGAACAGTCCAGGATTCGGTGACCCCTGGCAAATCGTCATTCGACCTCCAGGTTGAGAACCACTGCATTAGACCAATGTAAGTACGTATGTTTCATATATGTGGGATCCTTGTGGAGGCTGCAAATCACTGTAACACAGTATCACCATTACTCAACACAGAAGGTTGCTTGATTGGCACAGACACCATTTAGGGAACATTTTGCATTCTCACAAAGAATTGAAGAGATGGAGTGACGGAGGTGACCTCATCTCCTGTGTTCAAATAAATGGGGTGCAAAATTGCGCCACAATGAATCGCACAGGAATGCAGACCATTCAGACCACGTTCTTGTGCGATTCAGGTGTGAACCAGTCTTAAGTGATCTGTTTAAGCCCAAAATGTATAAATTGATGACAGTGTGGTTGATTTACTAAAACTGGAGAGTACAAAATCTGGTGCAGCTCTGCATAGTAATCAATCAGCTTCCATTTTTTTTTTTGGTCCAAGCTTAATTGAACAAGCTGAAGTTAGAAGCTTATTGGCTTCCATGCACAGCTGCACTAGATTTTGCACTATCCAGTTTTAGTAAATCAATCCCTGTGTCTCTTTAAGATATTAGCCTCACAGGGGGTGTGTTGTTTTCATTGAGACATCTCTGTCCCATAGGGGGTTATTTATGAAAGGCAAATCCACTTTGCACTACAAGTGCACTTGGAAGTGCAGTCGCTGTAGATCTGAGGGGAAGATCTGAAATGAGGGGAAGCTCTGCTGATTTTATCATCCAATCACGTGCAAGCTAAAATGCTGTTTTTTATTTTCCTTGCATGTCCCTCTCAGATCTACAACGACTGCACTTGAAAGTGCACTTGTAGTGCAAAGTGTATTTGCCTTTCGTAAATAACTCCCATAGACTTGCATTGTGTAGAGGAGCAATAAGCATAAGAGTGGGTGTGTAATGCGTAAATATGGGCTACCCCCATGTATTAGAATTCAAAATGATACATACTATACATAGAAATAAAACAAGACATTAAAGCTGGTATATATATATATATATATATATATAGCTATATAGATATATCTATATAGCTATATATATGAATATATATAGAGCATAGCATTTAAAGCAGAGTTCCAGCCTGGGAAATTTTTTTTAAAAGTCAGCAAATACTGTAACTGTTGACATTTAATATAAGGACACTTACCTGTCCAGGGAGCCGGCGATGTCGGCACCCCAAGCCAATTCGTCCATCGACTTTGGGTGCAGGCACCGGCATTGCAAGTAAGGGAAACCAGCAGTAAAGCCTTTGTCCTCAAACAATGTCAATTGTTTGAGACCGAGTTGTCTTTTTGCCTGGAACTCCGCTTTAAAAATGTAAGCTGCAATTTTGTCATCTTTTTTAAGTTATGCTATGTGAATGGGGACATATACCAAATATAAAGAAGGGAAGAAGGTGTTATTCCACTCAGGCTGCAAAAGTTGAAATACACGTTAAAGGCTGATATAGTTTCTTGACCGTGTCCTATAACATTTCTCCCCCTGCTTCGTCACACTGTCATTTGTCAATAAAGAACTCATTGTTATAATCCGACATGCCCACTCCAAGACACTCTGCAACTGAACCTGTTACTGAATGCTGGACAGATTGTTGCTGAAGTTAACTCCTTCATTGCTTAGGATACATATTTGGGTATGACCAATTCATCTGCTGCATGGCTGTTTCTGTCACATACATAGGTGTGTGCAGCCTATTGCATTATGGTGTGAACCCCGAAGCTCAAACACATATGTGTGTGTGTGCATATGTACAGTATATATACTGACGGTGTCAGTAGAGCAGAGATTGGTGTCAGTAAGGCAGTGGCTGGTGTCAGTAGTTTTTATTTTAATTATTATTATTATTTTTTTTTTTACAATTTTATGTCTTTTATTATTTTTTTTGCAATTTTTTTAGGAGCCCCATTAGGGTGCTTTGGTGAAATATTAGGGGTCTAAACAGGGGGAATCTGTGCCACACAGGGTGACTAGGGCACACCCAGTGCACACGCCTATGGTCATACTTTTATTGAGCCAAGACTTCCTCTTCTTTTATTAAACTGTATAAAAATGAATTATATCATTGTTTTTCTGTTAAGTGATTCTAAAAAAGTACATTTCCAAATCTACTGTATGGAACAATTTTAGGAAATGAATCATTCTTCCTCATGCACTTTTCACCACTTCTATCTGACAGTATCACGCTTAAACCTTGTACACACGATCTGATTTTTCGTCCGAGAATTGTGTGGTGATAGACTGTTTGCCTAAAATCTGACCGTTGGACGCTCCATCAGACAATTGTTCTCCAACTTTCCGCCAACAAATGTTGGATGGCAGGCTAATACATTTTTGGCGGACAACGGTCTGTTGTCAGATTTTCCTATCGTGTGTACACAAGTCCGTCATACAAAAGTCCAAAGTACAAACACGCATTATCAGAATCAATGCTCACCAAACACAACATTAGCAGAAGGTGCCCAAAGGGTGGCGCTCAAGAGCTGAAATTCCTAATAGTACGTCACTACGTTCGTGTTTGTTGGCCGACAATTTTGTACCGTTTGTATGCAAGACAAGTTTAGGGCACACGCCCTTCAGTCAAAAGTCTGGCACTTTGTCTGCAGAAAATCCAATCGTGTGTACGAGGCTTAAGGCTCAATGCACAACAGCATATTTTTAAGCTCCTAGAAGCTACTAGCATTTTTTTCTGCTCCTAGAATCTAAAGTGTTATCCAAGGCTTTTTTTCAGCTGGAACATGGGGGAACGCAGTTCCGGCATCTCCAGCATCTCCAGCACTGAATGCATGTAATAGAAATTGGTGCTGGGGTGTGCTGGAGGGTCTATTGATGCTGGGGAATCTATTGTTGTTGGAGGGGATCTATTTTTGGGGAGGTCTTCTGTTGCTTGTGGGGGATCTATTGTGGCTAGGGTTGGGTCTTATGTTGCTGGGGGGGGGGTCAATCATTGCAGGGAGGGATCTACTGTTGAGGGAGGGGTCTTTGTTGCTGATTGCTTGATGGTCTATTGATGCTGGCTGCTGGGGAATCTATTGTTGCTGGAGGGGATCTATTTTTGCAGTGGGGTCTATTGTTGCTGGGTTGGGTCTTATGATGCAGGGGTCAATCACTGCTGGGAGGGATCTACTGTTGAGGTTAGGGTCTAAAGTTCCTGGCTGTTAGAGGGTCTACTGATGCTGGCTTTTGGGAGCCAATTGTTTCTAAGGTGGATCTATTGTCACTGGGGTGTCCATTGTTGCTAGATTTATTTTACTGCCTTTCTTGTTATCATTAACAAATTCCATACAAAATACACATTGATACTTGGTTCTGTATTCTTTAAAGGGGTAAGGGGTGGACAAAGGAATTGTTGCTTGGAGGTGGGTAGGGGCGGAGTCAAGGGGTGACTTGGAAGGGAGGAGTTCCTGCACCTAGTCTCTGAGAAAAAAAGCCATGGTGTTATCCTATGTGTCCATACACACTACTTTAGGGTATTAGCGTTTTTCTGAGCTTCAGCGTCCAGGAGCAGAAAAAAATTTGTTTTTGTAGAGTATTTTGCAGAGTTTTTCCATCAGAAACGCTCCTAAACACTGCTAATAAGTGTTTTTTTTTAGCTTTTTTTCCCCTTCTTTAAAAAAAAGAACTGCAAAATGCTAATAAAATGCTAACGCTCCTAAACGTTCCTAAACACTCCTAAATGCTCTTAAACACTCCTAAATGCTCCTAAAATGCTACCACAAATAGCTATTACCAGCGTTTATTATCCAGCGTTTTTCCAGCGATTTTTTCATCTTAAAAAAAATGCTAGTGTGCATGGAGCCCTACAGATATTTATTGAAGTAATTCTAAAGTCAAAACATGTTTTTCATTTTGTAGAAAGTAGGATAAATCTCTTGTAAGATGTTTTTGCCATCTTGCCATTTAGAATTCCTGTTCTGTAGACACAACAGAAGGTAAGAGGAAATCTCTTCAAAGCAAAGGGAAATCCCTCTTAGACAGTTTTCACTGGAACAAATTTTTCCATGGGATGGGAGTTTCCCTCACTTTCAGTCCCAATAGTCACCAGGACAGATAGGACATCAAGAGTAATAAAAACTTGAAAAAACCGTAAAACTTTAGCTAATCTGCAGACAAAGTGCAAGTCCTATTTAAAGTGGCTGTAAAGGCTGAAGTTTTTTTACCATCATGCATTATCTGCATTAAGATAAAAAAAAAATCTTTTAGGTGTAGCGCCCTACCCCCCAATACCTACCTGAGCCCATATTCTATATCCAGTGCTGTGCCCGAGAGCAGAGGTGATGCTCTCTCTCTTCACCCTCACTGGAATCAGGAGCCATTGGATCGAGCGATTGAGCCTACACAAGTGCACTCAGAAGGAAGGAGGAACCAGGAACGCCGGTGGGGGACTCCAGAAGAGGACATTTAGGGCTGCTCTGTGCAAAACCATTGCCTAGAGCAGGTAAGTATAATATGTTTGTTAGTAGACATGTGCAATTTGTTTTGGTCTGAATACAAATTCAGACAAATTTTTGGTTATTCTGCGATTTGGATGTATCGTTGAAATTTGTTAAAATTTGTTTTGTTTATTCACTTTCTAACGAATTCCAAATTTTCAGAACGATTAGAATTTGGATCTGTCGAAAAATGATCAATTTGAATTCTGACCCCGAAGGGCCTGGTATGGACTTGGGGGGGGGGGAACCCCACAACATTTTTTCCCCCAGGATTTTCTATTGCCAGTGTTTCATCAGGTATGGCGACCCGCCAGAATTTGTAACGGAAGTGACGTTTCATCGCCGCCATCATGCTACACCCTGCACTTGTCCATAGTAAGGATACAGTAAGAAAGCGACAAGGGGACATCTTGTTACACCCACCGGAGTCTTGCATTTCACACTTATTTTTACCAGCAAAATCTACTTATATCGTGAAATACAGGATTTAGAAATCTGCTGAACTCACAGGTTTGCTAAACTGGCAGAACACTGCTGCTTTCAAAAATCATCATCAAAACAGTCTGACTGACTTCTAAATCCTGTATTTCACAATATAAGCTGAGTTTACGGTTAAAAATAAGTGTGGAATGCAAGACTGCAGTGGATGTAACAAGATGTCTGCTTGCCGCCTTGTCAATGTATCCTTACTATGGATGAGTGTGGGGTGTAGTAAGATGGCGGCAATGGAACGTCACTTCTGTTACAAATTCTGACGGGTCGCCATATCTGACAAAACACCAGCATTGTTTTGTTTACATTTCAGCTGTCAGTGGGGAAGCCCGCTGACAGCTGATGACTCATCGGTTGTTAAGGACGTGGCGGCCCGTGGTGCTTAACAACCAGCTATTCTTCAATACAGAATGCAAATTGATCAATCATTTTTCGACTGATCCGAATTCGAATCGTTCTAAAAATGTGGAATTCATTAGAAAATGAATAAAATAAACAAAATTTTACGAAAAGGAAACTATATTTAACGAATTCCAAAGCAAAACTAAATTAGTAACATAATGAATATATACGAAACAAAACAATTATTTCCGTTATGCACATGTCTATTTGTTGGTTAAAAAAAAAAACAAAAAAAAGAAAGATTCTTTACAATTCCTTTAATGGTATTGTAAACCAGCAAACCTGTTTTTAATTAAAACAATAAACACAGGGTGTGTCCATAAGACTATATGTCAGTATGTACTGGGCTTTCTATATGAAGCTCTTTTTTTTAAAAAACATTTTCCATATGATCTAGCACAGGAAGGTGGGTAATGTTTATTCTCTTGCTTATTCAACTCAATGTGGGTTGTTTGCACCTGAATAGCATGGAATTCATAGTCTATGCACAGCATAGTAGTAAAAGCATAGCAGAACTGATGAAGCAGGCTCGAGTGCACTACATGTTGTTTGCAATGGTAAATACGACCATTTGTGAACAGTAATAAATATTAATTGACTTGAGACTCCAGAACTGATATTTTTTGCAATTGTTTTTTTTTTTGTGCCAACGTTGTAAAAGAAACAAATGTATAAACTATGTACATTTTACCCATCCTTTAATAGGGATACTGAGTTAATACCAGGCTTACTAGTGGTGAGATTTGGTAAAGGGCACTGTGCCCATTGCTCAGAGCAAAAGAATTCATATATTGTAATTAACAGGTTTGCTTAGAGAAGAATAGCTGCACTTGTGGCCATTGCATTTACTTTTACAGCTGTAGAATAGAGCTGACACTAGAAAAATATCAACTTCCTTAGCAAATAAAAGCACAATGTGTAAATAGCAAACCTTTCATTTAAGAGTGACCTTTAAGTGTTACTAAACCAACACCAGTAAAATCAGTGTGTATATACAGTAAAGCATGCTTGTTATACTCACTGTGGAACCTAAGGGGTTAATCCTCCACATTGTGTAAAAAGGCTACTTGATCCTGTCTTCTCTGATCCTCCCCTTCTTTTACTGTCCCCAGTCCCATCCCACTGTCCCAGTACAGACCCTTGGGGGTACTCTGTACATGCTAAGTTTGGTGTGTATTGCTAGAGAATTTTTTTTTAATTCTTGGAAGGTGCATGTGATCAGCACTGGGCCAATCAGCACTGCCTAAAAAGAGGGTCAAGGGGCATGCAGCCTCATAGGACAGCCAGAGGAGAATGAAAACTCTTCCTACAAGCTTTAACCAGTGCTTGGCTGGACACTGATAGAACTCACAAGCCTGCTATATACTGCTGATGAGAAAAGGTATTTACTAGTTTATATTTACTAAAATAATTGCATTTCCATGTTCTGTGTACTGTGGGAGAGCAGATATAGTGAATGCAGGGTCCAGGGTTTAGTAACACTTTAATAGAAATGGAGATACATCACTGGCTGGAGAAAAAGCCAATTTATGAAGCTCATCCCACCATTAATTAGGTGCACTTGGCTTCTCGCCTGGCTAACCCCCTTTATTTTCTACCATTCATTGTCATAATAAATGACCCCTAAAGATACCCTGTCACCAACATAGAAAAATGCAAGTAAAGCACAGAAAAAAGATGTATTTTAAAATGTTTACTTAATTTTAATCACTTATTGTGCCTCTAAACCTGCTAGAAAATTTTACTACTCTAGGAGAGTCTATTCCCTAGTGCATCTCCCCTTTCCTTTCACGTTATAGCCCTCTTCTGGGGGTGTCTAATCATTGTCTTTACTAGCCCAATTCTTCCACCCCTCCTCTCATCCTCTTACACAAGCCTTTTATGTATCTGTTGGGTGAAGAGTAAAAAGGAATACAATAGAACAGAAGTTTCCAACCTTTTTTTTTACTTGGGTACCCCTTGGCAGCCCCATAAACTGTACCCCTCAATGGAGGTGGGACACACCTTAGAGTAGGGGGTAGGGTTAGCAACTGCACACTTATCACACTACACCTAATGATGGGTTTGCAAGGGGTTTGAGGGGCTTACAGTGAAAAAGAAATGCCAGTGTGAGTGGGGTGCATGAGAAAACTGGGAAGGGCTTTTTGGGGTGTACCATTTCCAGTGATGTGTCCAGTGTTATCTTTTTGGCCTGTTTGGGGTATGTCCTGTGACAATGGATTCCCAGAAACTAGAGCTGGAGGGCTTGGAGGGCTAGGCATCTGGGCCATGGAGGATGCAGATAGTGCAAAGGTACAGTCTAATGGCTAATCTGTATGTTGCAATTCCGGGAGGGCCATAGCAGTGTTGTTAGACTCTGTGGAGAGAGTAGTGGAGGGGACACTACAGTGTGGAGTGGGTCTCACTGGATGGAGGCACATTAATGGAATGGAGGTTGGTGCGATCCTGAGTAGATGTGGGTCCAGCTGAATCTGGACTCACTCAGGACTCAGCACTCACAGTCTCTATCCTACACCACTACTTTTTCGCACCAGATTGCAGAAGGCAGAATCTGCTCTGAAGAGAGGTGGAAGGCATATCACTCCATATAGGACTGATTGAGGTGCAACTGGAATTAAAGAATGAGGTCAGAAAACACAGCAATGGGATTACTTTGTGGACTGCACACACTTTCTCTCTGCCGCAGACTTTTACACCATGGACCAAACAACAGAACTATGTCCCTGACTGTCCACTGCCACAAAATGTTTTCAGGTTCCACTTACATGTGCTGCCAAAAAAAACCATGGGGGTATTTGTACCCCAGGTTGGGAAGCACTTCTATAGAGAGTTACTTGAGTGATAGCTCTGAGTTTGCTAATATTTTATCCAACATGGTGGCGCTCAGTAGCAGTGTCAGGTCTTTTGCATGTCTACACAAGGAAAGTGCAGTTCTGCACCAGGGGTTAGGTAAGGCACCCACATGCACACTAAAGAATGTTCCAAACACAGTGCATTAAAAGAATAGTTCCCTTTTACAGAATTTTTTTTTAAAGGTGAACTAACACTGAATCCCCTTTCCCATCCCCCCAATCCCCACTATACCTACCTCTGGGGTTGCCGAGCTGTCATCACCCCTGTAGCCAGTCCAGCAGTGCTGGGATTTGAAATCCTCCCGCTTCTCAATGCAGAGCTTCCGGGACAGATCAGATCAATTCACTGTGATAGCACTAGCCAATCAGAATCAATCTGGTCCTTCCCAGAAGCGTTGCATAGAGAAGAGGGAGAATAGCAGAATAGTTGCTGGAGCAACTGTGGAGGTGCTGACAGTCCGGCTACCCTGGAGGAAAGTACAGAGGGGACTGGGGGGGGGGGTGGTGAGGTGGGGTGGGTATGGGTGTCTGGTGTTGTCTGACCTTTACATTTTTTCTGTAAATGTGAAATAACATTTTAAGCAAACCCTCCTGGGGAACAACCACATACAGCCACCTCTTCTAATACATCTCAATGGGTGGCTGTACATGGTGGCAGCGGGTCACAGTAATGTCATTGCTTAGTCCCTGCATGCTGTATGGCCCCTGTATGGTCATGTGCATGAAGCTTAATAGTAAAATAAAAAGACAAACATGCCTTAGCTTGTATCAATTTCTTATACTGGATTTCACCCAATACTCAATGTAAATGTGTAATGACGAGTGTAGGACCAGTGGATGAAATACATATAAAATACAGATGTTTTTTTCATGAACAAGAGAAATCATAGTGTAATGACAAAGGCATCTCGGGAAAGTTCTTTGGAACTAATAATATATAATGTACTAAAGCGCTGATGTGGATCTATGGAGGATCTAGATATGTCATCTAATATTCTTTTGATACCATCTGTTTTTACCATATGAAGGTAGTTATGGAGTATTCACATTTTATTTATATTTATGTGTTATTTGCTAAAGGCATGTGTTTTACATATATTTTTGGATTTATTCACGTAATTTATTATTTGATATGGTCAATTGTCATATTCTAATAGGAAGTTAATTTTAGCTCACTATTTCTTTATTAGATTCTTTGGAACTAAGTCTGCAAATCATGCATACATTTGTATATGTTGTGCTACCCAGGGCCGGACTTTCCATAGGGCTTGACTGGGCTCAAGCCCATGTGCCCCGCCCAATAGGGGGCCCCGCCTGTTTCCGTTTTACATACCGTATCCCGGTGTCCGTATCTTCTTTACACTAGGCGTCCGCGCTATAGCCGAAAGACGGCTACAGCGCAGACGCCAATTGCCGGGAGGGTGTCCCTGGACGTCCTCCTGTTTACTTCCCCAATGCGCATCGGGGAAGTTCTGTGTTAGCCGTGTCCCTTGGACACAGCCAATCACAGATCGTGCTAAATGGCCAATCACAGCAGCCATTTAGCACTCGATCTGAGTGTCCAATGAGAGATGATCTCATATGAGATCATCTCTCATTGCTAGCTCTTCCTCCTCACACAGAGAAAGTGTGTGAGGAGGGAGAGCAAACGGCTGCAGCTTGTGAGTAAAAAAAAAAAAAAAAAAAAAAAAAAGGGGAAAATAAAGTGCTCACCGTGCCATCTGTCCCCAGTGCCACCTGTCAGTGCCACCTGTCCCCAGTGCCACCTGTCCCCAGTGCCATCTGTCCTCAGTGCCACCTGTCAGTGCCATCTATCCCCAGTGCCACGTATAAGTGCCATCTGTCATCAGTGTCAAGTGTTATCAGTGCCACCTATTAGTGCCATCTGTCATCAGTGCCACCTGTCAGTGTCACGTGCCATCTGTCATCAGTGTCACGTGGAGAAATCCTGCAGTCAGTTCTAGGTCACTTCCAGGTCCCAGCCCTGCATCTGCTAAGACCTCACAGAACAGCAACCCAGTCTATCAGCCGCCTCAGGGGTGACAGCCCCCTTGAGGCTGGGAACTCCCCTTACTGTGGAAAGATCTTTTCAGGGCTCCAGACTATTTCTTAGCTGTCCAACTACCATCTGGGTGCACCTCTCCAAGGACTGGCTAGGCCCTGATCAGTTTTCTGGCTGTTTGAATTCTTCTAGCTTCTAGAAGCTTCTTCTAGAGGCAGAAGAAGCAATCAAACTCCTAGCATGCAAAACCCCGAACAGACCAGTCCAAACAATGTTAACCTTCTTGATTACAGACAAAAACTAAACTTACCTAACAGTCTAACTAGGAGGAGACTACATATATAATAAAAATAATCTTCCAGTTGAGTCAACAGCTAAACTTGTAGTTTTTTTTTACTCTGCATATTTGCCAAACCACAAATCCTGCAGTGAGGCTACCATGACCTATGAATGCAAATGTTTCATCTTCAGGATTCAGTTTGGTCCTCCCCTTGCAATTTCATTTTTAGTGTGAGTCGAAAGAGGTTAAACAGGCCAAGTTGTTAAAGCTTAACAAGTAAAAGATATTTTAACATACAACTAGAATAAGTATCTTTACCTATTTAGATGTCAGGCTCCTGTCATCCCTTGTACAGCAGAACTCAGACTAGGAGTGGGGTGTCAGCACTAGGAGCACTAGTTTAAGATAAAAGTAATCCAGGAGGCTGTAGAGTAGCCCAATCACTTTTACAGGGCTTGAGTGGCACCTGTGGTGGTTCCCGGGACCACGGTAAACGTGATATCTAAGAGAGCAGAGGGACTAGCACTGTTCTTGTCAGTTATGATACTCACTGTCCAAGCAGCAGACATGTAGTGGGTGATTATTGAGTAGTAAAGGTTAGAAGGGGAAAAGGAAATGCAATCCTCCAAGACGCATCAAAAAAATAAACTTCAAGGGGTTTGTAACACCTATCTACTCTATCCGAAGCTAACAAAACATTTTAGCTCTAATTCACTTTAAATATATTCCGTTCTGACAATCCCCTGAACTATTTCTATAGTTATTCAATGGTTATTAAACATCTTTTAAGGAAACCACTTCATAAAGATAACATTGTTTGGATTTAGTTGGTCTCTGGGGCAGGCCATACATTATGTAATTTTCTTTCCTTCGACCATGGCCCAACTCAGTTTTGTTCAGGGGGCTAGATGGAAAGTTCCAGTACCATTGTCGAAACACAGCATTGTGTATGGTATGTAGCTGAGGCTATGTACAGTTCATATAGCACCCCTTGCGGGCACAGCATTTAATACGGGAAAAGGTTTGTTTAGACTAGCTTGGTCCAAATAAACTATTTCAAGTTTTATGCAAACCTGGAATTCCGCTTTAAATTATGGAAACTTGAGTGGGTTCCAAATTAGGTGATTCCTGAATAGTATTTACAGTTCACCAAACAATTTTTTCTGTTGCCTTGGTGCTGCTCATTAAACAGGACCAAATACATCTGTTCTGAAACATTCTATCTCACTTGGAATGTATTAATCAGAAGCATTTATGCTTTACAAAATGCAGCAAGAGCAAGCTGAATTTGTGTTGTATTAGAATTGAACAATTAATTGCTTTAATTAGCTGGCACAGCTACCATGAGAAGTATGGAGTTGTGGCTCCAATGTGGGAATCAAGATAATAAACTTTCTGGAACTGGAGTTAAAACTTCAAAACAAACCGTCAAGTCGTTTCTAATGCCGTGTACACATGGGCGGACTTTTTGGCACCAAAGGTCCGACAGTCTTTCCGACTGACTTTCAAGGGACTTCTGACGGACTTTCGAACGAACGGACTTGGCTACACACGATCACACCAAAGTCCAACGGATTCGTACATGATGACGTACAACCGGACTAAAATAAGGAAGTTCATAGCCAGTAGCCAATAGCTGCCCTAGCGTCGGTCTTTGCCCGTCGGACTAGCATACAGACGAGCGGATTTCTCGATAGGAACTGGGTCCGGCGGAAGGATTTGAAACATGTTCCAAATCTAAAGTCCGTCTGATTTTCGACCGAAAAAGTTCGCTGCATGTCCGATGAAGCCCACACATGGTCGGATTGTCCGACGGATTCGTTCCGTCGGACCAGTCTGGTCGAAAAGTCCACCTGTGTGTACACGGCATTAGAAAAAATATTAAGAACTATTTATAAAAATAATTTTTCTTAGAACAATTAAAGGCCAGCATACACGGCTTTCAGGCTGGACTGCTCAAACGCTACAATAAGGGCTATACTCCCCAAAAACTTGTCCTGAAAATGTAACTGCAAATACAAAAAGTATCAACTGTGTTGTTGCAAGTGTACTCATATGGCTACAATCACCTTAAAGTGGTTGTAAAGGCAGAAGGTTTTCTATGCAGTAAGGTAAAAAAACATTCTGCATGCAGCTCCCTCTGCAACCCCCCCTAAATATATACCTGATCCCCATCTCGATCTAGCGATGTGCACAAGTGCTGAGGCTCTCTCACGCCTCATTAGCTCAGATACACTCAATCAGATCTTGTAACAAGGGAACCGGGCAAAGCCCCACTCTGTATGTCTTATGGACACATAGAGCAGGGCTCAGGAGTGAGCACGCACATGTGCCCCCCCATAGTAAGCAGCTTGCTATGGGGCACTCGGCTTGGGGATGGAGCCAGGAGCACCAGTGGGGGACCCGAATAGAGGAGGATCAATGCTGCTCTGTGCAAAACCACTGCACAGAACAGGTAAGGATAACATGTTTGTTATTTTATTAAAAAAAAAATTAACCCTTACAATCAGTAAGGGCAGCACAGTGGTGTAGTGGGTAGCACTCTCACCTAGCAGCAATAGGGTTGCTGGTACAAATCCCGACCACGACACCATCTGCCTGGAGTTTGCATGTTCTCCCTGTTCCTGCGTGGGTTTCCTCCGGGTACTTCGGTTTCCTCCCACACTCCAAAGACATGCTGGTAGGTTAATCAGATCCTGTCTATAAATTGGCCCTAGTATGTGTATATATGTATGTGTTTGTAAGAACGTCGGGACCCTGCTGGGTAAAGGACCACGCTATATCAAGATGCAACTCAACATCACAATCACACTCAGTAGGAATCAGATGAAATTCAAGCCATTTATGAGGGTCTTTAAAGTGTATCAAGATCCTAAACCTATTTAAATAAACTTTTTTTCTGCCTTTTTGTCTGTCAAATAAACAAGTGTTAGAAGTGTTACACTATGTTATATCTGCTCAATAAATGCAAAAAAAACCCCAAACTGTTAATAATGTAAAACAAATCAGCGAGCTTCTAACTTTCTGTAGTGATCTGACTAACCTGCCCTAAGCTCTCATAAAATGTTATGGTTGGCAGGTGAAAGCTGCAGTATATCCTCCAACCTGAAGGTAGCACTGTACCATTTCATCAGACTGGCAGGAGCCCATTGAAGACAAATTATTCAATGCTGTGGGCTCCAGGCAGACATCTTGGGGAGGACATAAATCCTATGGAAAATACCAAGAGATTTGGGCAACCATCTTGACTGAGGTTTCCCTAAATAGTGGAATTCTGCATCATTTGGTGTGTTCCCAATGTGCAGTTAGGATAGGGACAAAGCCCTTGCTGGTAAGGGAGAAAGTAGGAGTAGCATCATAGAGAAGTACAGTATCTCACAAAAGTGAGTACACCCCTCACGTTTTTGTAAATATATCTTTTATATCTTTTCATGTGACAACACTGAAGAAATTACACTTTGCTACAATGTAAAGTAGTGAGTGTACAGCTTGTATAACAGTGTACATTTGCTGTCCCCTCAAAATATCTCAACACAACACACAGCCTTTAATGTCTAAACCACTGGCAACACGTGAGTACACCCCTAAGTGAAAATGTCCAAATTGGGTTCAATTAGCAATTTTCCCTCCCCAGTGTCATGTGACTTGTTATGTCCTGTACACACAGTCGGATTTTCCGTCAGAAAATGTGTGATAGGACCTTGTTGTCGGAAATTCCGACCGTGTGTAGGCTCCATCACATATTTTCCATCGCATTTTCCGACACACAAAGTTTGAGAGCAGGCTATAAAATTTTGTTGTCGGAATTTCCGATCGTGTGTACACAAACCCGACGCACAAAGTGCCACGCATTTTCTGACAACTTTGTGAGACCGTGTGTATGCAAGACAAGTTTGAGCCAACATCCGTCGGAAAAAATCCTAGGATTTTGTTGTCGGAATGTCCGATCAGTGTCCAATCGTGTGTACGGGGCATTAGTGTTACAAGGTCTCAGGTGTGAATGAGGAGTAGGTGTGTTAAACTTGGTGTTATCGCTCTCACTCTCTCATACTGGTCATTGGTTCAACATGACACCTCATGGCAAAGAACTCTCTGAGAATCTGAAACAAAGAATTGTTGCTATACATAAAGATGGCCTAGGCTATAAGAAGATTGCCAAGACCCTGAAACTGAGCTGCAGCATGGTGTCACCCTAGGACAGAAAGTGTATACTGGCAGAATAGCCCAAAAAATACAGGAGAAAAGAAGAAACCAAAACGAATGCAGACACTAAATATAAGGATTTGGTTCTAAAGAGACAGTGCTGTGCTAAACAATGTGCATCCTAATCTCAGTGCAATATGTAACATAAATGTGTAAATCCTATAAGTATATAACAATCAATTCCAATAAACATATATCATAGTGCAATATGCTAGCATGAATGTATGACATATATAAAAGTGCCATGTGCAAATGTGCTTTTCATTTAATAGATATAAACGATCTGTGCAACTTATAACAAGAATTTAAAAATAGATGTCCTACTGTCCCTGGAGCACGTCAGGTGACGAAACACGTAGGGAAGGACTTGGATGTGACGTCATCACACATGCAGGGTCTGTGCTCAAATACTTTGAATTGGTTTATGTTCCAACAAGATAGCAGCTGTGCTCTAAAGGTTTTTTTTATTATTTTTAATTAGTGTTGATTTGAAAGCACTGTGGTGCAGTTCTGTAAATCTCCCTGAACTACATCTAAGGACTAGTAAACTGCAGTATATTTTATTTTTGTTCTTGGCTTTAGCTACACTTTAACACATGAGCTGAGGAACACATGTGCCGTGTAAGTTTAGGACAATCAGAAATTGATACGAATCAGAACAGGAGAAGATTGGTGCATCTTTATAAAAGTATACAGATTATAAATTATAAACAGAATATTTCATGTGATGCTTTTTTTGGAAGAAACAAACAAATTAGACACATTTCCTGCAAAAAATCTGAATAAGTTAAAGGTTTGAACTTTTGTTCACTGCCTCCATGAAGATGCAAGTTTTTTAAACTCAGATTAAATAAATTACATGTTATATAAAGCTTACCCTGCCCTAAATAATACCTTCTAAAGACACATCTGGAAATCTGCAGTGAAACCTGTAATTTCTGTTTTATTTTGAAGCCTGTAGAGATCTTTCTTAGGCTGCCACAAAGTCCTTAGACTAAAGAGGAACAATATACGGCACTGTTGTATCCTGCCAAATATACCATTCACTATATCCAACATACCACCTATCTCTATCCATACCTCTGAAGGGACAGGGTATAATGATAGTGTCTAAGTCTATATTTACAGCACCGGTAGGAAGAGACACATTATTTTTAATATTAAAAGTCAAAGAATTATATAGAATTACAATAAAGCAAAAGAACTGAGATGTAACAAGGACTGATCTAAAAAAATTTAGAAGCAACAGCAAAAAAGGAACAAAACTAGAGTAATTCCTGATCAACCAATCAGATTCCTTGCTTAATTTTAAAAATTAAACTTAAAGCGGAGTTTCACCCAAAAATGGAACGTCCGTTTTAAGTGTAGGTGACCCCCTTACATGCCACATTTGGCATGTCATTTTTTTGGGGGGAGGACCAGGTACCCTGTTTTTACAGGCACCCAGCTCTCGCTTCCTCCCTGGCGCCGCGAAGAAGATCACCTCTCCCCCTCCCTCCCTGCAATCTTCTGGGACACGTCACAGGTCCCAAAAGATTGTCCGGCCAATCACAGCGCACAGCGTTGCTTGCGCATGCGCAGTGCGCACCTGGCTTGCGCAAGCTCAATAAGAGCCCGGCTGTGAAGCCACAGCAGGGCACCCACAGTAACAATGCCAGCGCTGCGGAGAGGAGGGGGAGAGGAGAGGAGCTTTGTGCACCCGCAATGCTGGACCCTGGGACAGGTGAGTGTCTGATTATTAAAAGTCAGCAGCTACACTTTTTGTAGCTGCTGACTTTTAAATGGCTGGAACTCCGCTTTAAAGTGATATTAAAGGTATTTAAAAAAAAAATAACAAACATGTTATATTTATTTACTCTGTGCAGTGGTTTTGCACAGAGCAGCCCCTCTTCTTCTCGTGTCCCCTGCAGGCACGCCTGCCCCCCCACAAGTGCCCCCATAGCAAGCAGCTTGCTATGGGGGCACCCGAGCAGCCTCTCTCCTGAGCAGCTGCTCTGTGTGTTTATTCACACACAGAGCGTGGCTCGACCTGGCCTTATTGGCTCATTGGCTGTGTTTGACAGTAGCAGGAGCTAATGGGTTCTGCTGGAGCCAATGGGTTCTGCTGCTGTCTCAGCCAATGAGGAGAAGAGACAGATGGGGCTCAGGTAAGTATTAAGGGGGCTGTGGAGGGCTACTGCACACAGAAGATTTTTTACCTTCATGCATAGAATGCATGAAGGTAAAAAACCTTGAGCCTTTACACCCATTTTAATTTACTGGTATAAGCAAGAAGTCTACTTTTGCTTTAGTGGTCAGTCCAATGGAGGGGATACAAGACCACAATCACCGTTGTGAAGACTTTAAAAGGTATTAAAGTAGAAATAAAGATAACTCTTTTCTTTTTTTCCTTTGGATAGAGTAAGGGTTACACCCCCTTTTTTGCCATATGTGTTTATTTGAGGAGGTTTCCCTTCACTCCTGTCCAAAGCCACAACAGGAAGTGAAAGGAAATCCCTCCAAAGTGATAGAAATCTCTGGTAGTCACCGGGGTCTCTAGAACTAGTGTCCCTATTGGAAGATCCCCTCTCTATTCTTGTTCTGGTGACCAGAAGCTGGTCGGCTTCTGAATGCCAAACTTCGGCCATTTTTAATGCCCGGGCCGAGGTGTCATCACTCCAGCACATGCACATAGAATTCACCTCATCATTGCCGAAACTGTACACTGACATAATATTTATTTTCTGCATGAAAAACAAAAAACAAAAACCTGTCTGATGATTTTTACCTAAAATTCCACTTTAAAATTTGGGATTTTCGGGGATAACGGTTACCAGGATAAATAGAGAGGGTGAATCTCATTATTGGGGACTCAGAGAGCAATACATAATTTTGCCCCTACCTCACTCCACAGCTAGGGGATGCTCTATGTAGTTCGTCCCACCCTTCTTCTTCATGCTTTAGCTTCTATTCACCACATGTACTGTACACTATGATTTTTTTTTTTTACCTTTCTGATGTTCATCTGTTATAATCTGCATAAGTTTTGGATTAAAAAGCTTTCTCTGATCTGCCAGATGTCATTTGAATCGAGTCACTGTCACCAGTCACTGTCTGCTAATTTTACTGAGACGGTAAGTTAATGCTATTGCGCCACAACTGGATTAGTTATAGAGATCACACTTGCAGTGTTTAGTTTGGAGAGGCAGAACAGGTAGTCACATCCAGGCAGGATAGTGGCTCACTGGTTAGCATTGAAAAGTGCAGGGTTGGGTGTTTGTGTTCAGTTCTAGAACCAATGCCTGACCCAGACTGAGCCAATCAGATGTGCAGTATCAACCTTTATTTTATATTTTGAGGGTTTACATAATCAACAAAATTGCGTAGTTGTGTAATGAAACCAGGTGTGACTAGGGTTGCCATCTGTCCAGGATTCACCCGGACAGTTTGGGTTTTGAATCACGTGTCCGGGTTTCAGTTCACCTGAAACCTGCACACAATATTCAGATAGCAATGTAGGTCAGAACAGGGCCTGATAGGAGGGTGAGGGGGCACTATGCACAACGCATTACTATTCTCTTTGGAGCACCCAAAGGTTTCCCAGGTCTTTTACAATCCTATAGAGCATGCTAAAAAAAAGTTTTGCTGTGCGCCGCTAAAGTGTTCGGGTTTGGCTTGAAGAAAAAGTGGCAACCCTAGATGTGACTTAGAGGAAAAATTAGAGGACTTTATTAGACACAATAAGGATATTTAAAGCCCAACTCCAGGAACCCACCACCTTATACCTAATTGCTGGCATAAAAAAAGCCTATCCATATGCCGATTTTACTTAAAGTGGTTGTAAACCCACAGGGCATCTAATATAAAACAAAGACACCATAGTAATGTGCCCACATCTCCCAACTGAATCCAATTTTTTGCCTTTCAATTCCTGCTCCCTGAACCAGTATGGACCCTGTAAACATCAGATGTGGGTGGGTCTCAATGCCGAAACTCGGGAGTCGTGACTTTACAGGACTCCCCTCCAATCTCTAAACTCCTCCCGGCAAGCAGAGCCGCGCGACTGAGCCTCACACACGGACATAGGTAAGTGCACACACGGCAATCCCCACGTGCATGCAAGTCACATGCAGAGCGTGCTCACAGCCCCCTCAATGCGTGCATGTCAATGCTACCTGGTGCCTGTGTGTAGGAGGAGGTGATCTGCTGCTGGAATGCTGAACACCCCCCCCCCCCGCTCTAATGCTCGTGCATGAGAGAAATAAATAAATATAAACTGCTGAATAACTTTCCTTAGCAGTTAGAGCAGTCTTGTGACTTCTATCAGTGTCTGGTTAAAGCTTGTAGGAGGAGTTTTCATTCTCCCATGATTGTCCTATGAGGATGCAGAACCACTGACCCTCTGTCTGGACAGTGCTGATTGGCCCTGCACTGATCACATGCACTTTCCTAAGAAAAAAAAAAAACCTTTTAGCAATTCACACCAAACTGAGCATGTGCAGCATGTCCCCAAGGCCCTGTACTATCAGCAGATGATTTGGGGACAGTGAAAGAAGGTGAGGATCAGAGAAGACAGGATCAAACAGCCTTTTCACATAATGCAGAGGATTAACCTCTTAGGTTCCACAGTGAGTATAACAAGCATGCTTTACTACATATACACACTGATTTTACTGTTGTGGGTTTCTAATTATTTTCAGGTTTACAACCACTTTAATTGAAGCCACAGTCACACGTTGATCCTTTTCCATTTTTCTGTTTGCTTCTTAAGCCTGGTACACATGTTAATTTGGTTTTGTTCAGCCGGCTAGGCTAAGAGGTCGCTGTGCTAACTATGCAATGTCATTACGGTGATCTCCCCCGCCGAGCTATTGTGTTCTGACAGGGGGACTGTGCTGATTGTATGCTGGTTTTTCAGACCGGCTTCTGTCGGATGAAGGGCTGTACACATGGGCCAAAAGTACGCTGGTTTCTACAGAACCAATTGTTTTCCGATTTTCTGCCTGCGTTTACTCAGCATTAGGGTCCTTTTCGATTGTCCACATCACTGTGTGATCTGCACACCTCCTATCTCTCATAGGCTGCAGATGCACTAGAAATCCTGGGGGCAGTGAGGGGACTAATTCCCAAGAATACAATGAGCAAGGATAATGCCAGGTCCCTAGGGTAGGATATTAACTTTGCTGATAGAAGGAACTGTGACCAACACCATGCCTCCCAACTTTTTGAGATGGGAATAAGGGACACCTATCAGCAAAAGTATGCAGGCATAGGACACACACCCTGCCACACCCCCTTAAAGGAGAATTGTAATTGTAATTGCTCCAAATCAGGGACAGTCCCTCGAAATCAGGGACAGTTGGGAGCTATGCCAACACACTGTGATATGGCTTGGGAAGAGGTGTTTTTAATCAAGCCTGAGGAGTAAGTACATTGATGCAGATTTTTATTTCCATTGTTTTCCAGGAATTAGGCTTTAAATAGTGGATTGAAATGCTGCTATTGCCCCTCCCATATAAAACTATCCAAAATTATGAAATAAGCAAACATTGGAAAGCATATGATTAGGCAATGGATAGATTTAGAGGGTACTTGTTGGATTGGACAAAGAAACAAATATAGCAATGATGCAATGCAGAGAACTGGCCTCTAAGAGCGCAGATCACTGAAAAAGTAACTTTCCTAATTAGAAAAGGTGTTAAGTTTTTTATTTCATTTGTGTTAATGGGAAGTATCATGTATGTTAAACCACTAAAATCTCAAATAAGTTTTCACATGTTAAAGGACACCTGTACTAGAGCTGCACGATTAATCGCGGAGAATCGTTATCGCGATTCTCCGCCCGCCACGATCGCAACTCCGGATTTGAACGATTCTACGATTCTGACCCTTCAAAGCACACGCCTGTTTCGGAGCGGAGGGGAAGCTGTCGGAGCCAGCGTGAAACGTCTGACGTCACCTGTGTGCGCCCGAGCGTGTGATGTCAGCGGAAAACATGGCGGAGAGCAGGAGCGGGCCGTACAGCCCCCCCAAGACCGGAGCCCTGACCGACATCGCCCGGATCCCCCGAATGGGAGGTCTCTCTGCTCGGGGTGCTCTGCCTGCTGTGCCAGGTGTGTCCCTCAGGGGCCACAATACACTGGGACACCTGACAGAGGGGGGGGGGCACATGACAGAGTAAGAGACAGGGAGGGGGGACACCTGAGAAAGAGAGAGAGAGAGAGAGAGCAAGGGGGACATCTAACATAGAGGGGGGAGATCCTGGGACTGGGGGCACCTGACGGGGAGGGAGATCACTAGAGAGAGAGAGAGAGAGCGGGAAAAGGGGGACATCTGAGATAAGTAGGGGCACCTGAAAGGAGGATAGGGGGATACTTGAGAGGAAAAAATTACGTCGCGAGAATCGCGAGAGAATCGTGATCTTTTTATTCTATTTTTATTTAAGTAAAAAAATCGTGATTCTCATTTTGGCCAGAATCGTGCAGCTCTAACCTGTACCTTTGTATAATCATCCCCACCCCCGAGTGCCTCCCGCTAGGACAAACTCTTACCTTCTCCTCTTACCTCCTACCTGCCTTAAAGTGATTGTAAAGGTTTGTTTTTTTAATGAAATAATAAACATGTCATACTTACCTGCTCTGTGCAAGGGTTTTGCACAGAGCGGCCCCGATCCTCCTTTTCTGGGGTCCCCCAGTGGTGCTCCTGGCTCCTCCTCCTCATCGAGTGCCCCCACGGAGAGCCACATTTCATGGGGGCACTCATGTGGCTGCGCTCCCGAGTCCTGCTACTGCGTCCATTGGCAGGCAGCAGGACTCGGCCCCGCCCCGGCTCCTGTGTCACTGAATTTGATTGACAGCAGGGGGACAATGGTCAGGGCCATCTTAATAACAGCATGGGCCCCTGGGCAAAGTAATGCACTGGGGCCCCCTCAAGCCTGCACTACTACTCACCAAACGCAACCCATTTAAATAAAAGGTTCTGTGCTGCAAGTTCCCCACAACCGGGGGTGATGCAGCATTAAGAGCAGGGATAGGCAACCTTTGAGAGGTGGGGATCTACTTGAAAATTGTAATAAAACTAATGTCATTGTAAAAATATAAATGTAGCTTACCTTTAAAGTTGACTTCAGTGAGCAACTAGTTTCAGGCCTAATTGCAGAGCAGTGTATAGAGGTCAGTAAAAGGTAGGGCGGTGTGTAGAGGTCAGTCATAGGTATGGCGGTGTGTAGAGGTCAGTCATAGGTAGGGCGGTGTGTAGAGGTCAGTCATAGGTAGGGCGGTGTGTAGAGGTCAGTCATAGGTAGGGCGGTGTGTAGAGGTCAGTCATAGGTAGGGCGGTGTGTAGAGGTCAGTCATAGGTAGGGCGGTGTGTAGAGGTCAGTCATAGGTAGGGCGGTGTGTATAGGTCAGTAATAAGTAGGGTGGTGTAGAGGTCAGTAATAGGTAGGGTGGTGTGTAGAGGTCAGTAATAGGTAGGGTGGTGTGTAGAGGTCAGTAATAGGTAGGGCAGAGTATAGGAGTCAGCGGTTTGTAGGACAGATTACAGAGTGTCAAGAGAGCAGCGGACGGCGTCAGTAGGGCAGTGGATGGTGTCAGTTAGTAGGACAGAGTATGGTGGCAGTTAGTAGGGCTGTAGATGGTGTCAGTTAGTAAGGCTGTGGATGGTGACAGTTAGTAGGGCAGGGAATGGTGACAGTAAGTGCCGGTTCACACAGGGGCGGCACGACTTGCAGGTCGCCTCAGCGAGGCGACCTGCAAACGACTTCTGAGGCGACTTGCAAAACGACTTCTGTATAGAAGTCTATGCAAGTCGCCCCAAGTCGCCCCCAAAGTAGTACAGGAACCTTTTTCTAAGTCGGAGCTCCTATTAGAACGGTTCCGTAGCACAGAATGGGAGGCGACTTGTCAGGCGACTAGGTCGCCTGACAAGTCGCCCCTATGTGAACCGAGCCTTAGTAGAGCTGTGGATGGTGAAAGTCAGTAAGGCTGTGGATGGTGACAGTTAGTAGGGCTGTGGATGAGGTTAGTTAGTAGAGCAGTGATATGTTTGTACGGGGCTCACAGGAAAGCAGAATTATTCCTCACCTGCAGAGAAGAGAACTGCTGACGACAGATGACCCTTCTTTCTCCTGGCGCTCTGATCCTGGTCAGCCCTCCTCTCTCATCCATCTCATGTAATGTCACATAAGCGCCTGGGATGGACGTGATAGAAGAGCCGGCCTGGATCAGCGCAGCATACAAGGTAGTTCCTTCCATGCGCTGCTCTGCAATATGGGAGGAGCAGGCTGGGGGTGGCCATAATTGAAGGGTAGATTGTGGTCAATGGGTTGCCATCCCTCGATTTAGAGGGTTAAAATAGGTTGTGAGGAGGCTACATGTCACCTCTTCATCACCTGTCAAATGCCTTTGAAAAGGAATCCATGTATGAATTGCTTTTCAGAGTGAAAGTCTTTTTCATTTAGAGAATCAGAAGGAGGGGCATATGCCATTGTCATGGTGGTGGTGGGGGGTTGTACAATGGACTCACCAATTTTGCAGCCTCTAGTGTGTGTGTGCTTGTCCTCTAATTTGCCACCTGAGACAGTGGCTGGAGCTGCTGGGCTCGTGCTGGTCGCTGGAACGATCGGGTTCAGGTAAGTAAAAGGGGGGCTCTGGGGGGCAGCTACACCACAGAAGGTTAGGTTTAGTTTTCTTTATGTTTTTGCTATGCTGATGTAAGCTATTTTTGTTTATACATTTTTATTTATTTTGTATATATGTAAATATGTTTTTATTATGTTTGTAAGATTTTTAATAAACAAAAATTTACACCACAGAAGGTTTTTCACCTTAATGCATATAATGCATTAAGGTGAAAAACCTTGGGACTTTACAACTCCTTTAAGCCCTGTACACACAATTAGAATATCATACAAAAAATATTGCTTTTGAAGCGATCGTACGATAAACTGATTGTTAGTAAACAGCTGTTGTTCAAAATTTTGCGAAGGGACAAACACGAAAATGTTTCTCGTACGATACCAGATCCTTTGATTTTCGATTAATCTTTACAGTTTTCATCCGAAAATACAATATAAATATATTATAACACATTACATCACTCTGATTTTTTTTTTCAGTTGTACGAGAATTTCCGTACTTTAGTAACCTATTTGTTTTCAATATGGAGACTAGCATCCAAAAAAAAAAAACAGACGATCATTCGTCCGATAAACTCATCGTGTGTACTAGGCTTTAGCCCCGATTAAATGATCTTCACTGTGCAGCCCTGCTCAGAGCAACACAGCCCCCCCAAAGGACTATTCATTTCTATGAAAAAGCCATACTCCAAGGTTTTCCATCATTAAGAACTGGACTTTGTTGCATATGTGTAGCTCCCGTGGCCATTTTTAGGAGAACAGCAGCTTTTATTAAAATAATACCCGGTGATCCTACCATGAAGTTCCTTGTTCAGACACTTCCTGTTATTGGATGACAACACTCTGTCACTTGTATCCCAATCGTGCTCCTGTGTTTTCAAATGCCTGATGAATGGGTCCTGCTTGGCCCCCATCACAATTCTTTGCTGTAATGTGATTGATTTAATAAACTTTCAGACGCTATTTCAATGATCCACAGTGTGCAGGCTCTACCTTTTGTTGTCACCCTGTCACACAGGAATCTGATAGAACCTAAGAGCCAGTTTCAACACACCATGCACGATCCATTATTGTCACCATTAGGAAAGTTATCCTGAGAAATAACATTGTCCATTCCTATAATGGAATGTTCTCAAATATACAACTGAAATGTTTTTTTTTTTATTTATTTTTTATAAAGGTGCAAAAAAACTGGCCTGACGTGGCAAATGCCTTCTCCAGACAGTCAGTCAGGTATGGTTGTGTCCAATTGAAGGACATACATTTATAGGAACATAGTTGGGAGATTGAAGGCTAGTCTGCAATTTCTCCTATTTGTGGTACAACAACCCTTTGAACTTAAAGGAGACTTTTTTTAGCTATACTTCTCCTATGGATCACAGGAGTGCAGTTCAGTCACAGAGCCGGTAAAGGCTCTGGAAAGATCCCGACCATATGGTCGGGATCCACCTAGAAGTCTGGATAAGCACCTGGCTCAGCCTCTCAGTTATCCGCCGAGAGCCTGAGCCAGCCGCTCCTGCCCAGCGCTTCATTGAGTCCCAGAGGGGCAGAGCAGAGAGCCAATGACTGACAGTCCCTGCTCTCTGCTCAGAGCGGATGGGGAGAACTGAGTGATCAGCGGTGTTTGATCGCTCAGTTCTCTCTGCAGAACACCGTGATGCAGCATTGGATCGATACTGCATCCACCTTGGTAAGTATAATTATTATTATTATTTTTTTTCAGAAAGCCATACTTCTCTTTTAATCCCCAAAACAAAAATGTATTTTGCAGCATATCAATTCGTTTTCCTTTTTTTAGGTTTTTATTTCTTTATTTCGATCTGGTGATCCAGCCAGTAAAACTCTTCTTGTCTTAGGGTGTCTCCAGTCTGGATGGAGGAGCAACGGAAGCACTTTTGGAGAGCTGAGCTTGTTGTCGGAAAGTCCAACCGTGTGTATGCTCCATCGAACATTTGCTGTCGGAATTTCCGGCCACAAATGTTTGGGAGCAGGTTCTCAAATTTTCCGACAACTTCACTTGTTGTCGGAAAGTCCGATCGTGTGTACACAAGTCCGTCGCACAAAAGTTCACACATGCTTGGAATCAAGCAGAAGGAGCCACAATGGCTATTGAACTTCCTTTTCCTTGGCTCGTCGTACATGTTGTACGTCACCGCGTTCTTGAAGTTCGTAATTTCCGACAACATTTGTGTGATCGTGTGTATGCAAGACAAGTTTGAGCCAACATCCTTCGGAAAAAAATCCACGGTTTTGTTGTTGTTGTTGTCGGAAAGTCCGATCGTGTGTACGCGGCATTAGACTAGCAGATTTACATGAATTTGACTAACAAATTAAAGCCAGACTCCAACTAACACTTTTTAAACAGTTACAGCAAACAGTTTGCTTCTTTTAGGATGAAGGCTTTACAATCTGATCTTTTTAAGCACCCCTATCAATGGTAAATAATTTGTCTTAACCATCTAACTGACACTTCTTGCTGGACAGCTTGGTCTGTAAAAGGAGGTTGGAAAATAGCAGACCCACTGGCGTGATCACCCAGTAAAAAATAAAGAAAAAAAATAATGCAGGCACCACGTCTAGGAATCGGTAAGCTGCGATATAATGTTTTTGTGTTCAATACCATTTTAAGAATCTCGCATTTCCTCGGAAAAAAAAAAAAAAACAGCACCTATACATTTTGTAAAAATTCATAGTAAATATTAATTGTTGTCGTTGAACTACAAATACTGTTTTTTAACCAAGTGGTACATTAATACATACATTAACAGCCTATTTCATCCACATATATATACATTTTGACTTTCTAGCTGCAATGTTGTATATGCAGTGAGGAGCTTCCATTCCACTATCAATCAATCTTATGGTCATGTCAGTAAAATATATTTAGTACAGACTACTATGTATGCTGGTGACTTTAGCTGATAACTATAGACTATGATGTGTATGCATTTCCAAAGGGAAAACCCAAACATAAAGTATTCTATGCAAAATGTACAGTATATTTATGAATCTTGAATCTTGAGGGCACATAGTTGGAACATATTTAAAGAGAATGTATTTTGCATAATTTTTGCACTCAGAAGTAAAATAATTAAAAAATGTAAAATATAGTACACAGGGCCGCTGATATGGCAATACAGCTGGCCCTCCTGTACCGGGCCTGGGTCCCATCATTTCAAAAGGGGGGCCCACCACCTGCTGAGCAGAAAGGCTGGCTGTACTCCCTTGTTGCTGAATCTTGTCCCTCCCCCTGCAGCACTGCCAGCTTCTCCTGCTTTTTCTCACTCTAGCTGTGCTGCAGAGGGATTGGTATCTGTGCCCCCCCTCCCCTGCTGTCCGTGCCCCTTTGTGTGCCCCCCTCTTCTGCAATGCAGCTGCCTTAACTCCTCTCCCACCGACAGCTGCTGTAGGCACACAGGGGGATTGTTTCAGGATGGAGAGAGCGAAGGAGGGGACGGTAAAATGTCAGATTTACCAGCCCCTTCCTTTCCCGAGTGAACACAGTGTGTGATTGGTACCGATCGCTCCCGTGTCCATTCATTACTAAAGCACAGTGAACTGTTTCATATACTTCAGTTTTTGAATGAACAGGAAGCCTCTCAGCACAGAGCACTTCCCATTCATTCACTATTCAGTGCAGATGAGGCCGCAGAGAAAGGGACTAGGGAATCTCTGTCCTCAGTCCATTTCTCTGTCACCCTCTGTTAGACCCCTGATATTCCACAAAAGGACCCCCCAACAGGGCAGTTATTAAAAAAAGAAAATTCCAAAAAAAAGTTAAAAAAAACTGTAATTCTACAAAAATTATTTGAAAAAAATGAAGAACTTGTTCAAATGTGCTTTGCTCTCTCTTTGCTCTTTATAGAGTCGGTGAGGAGGCATGCTGTATAAGAAGACAAAAATACATATCTCAAAGTGCTTTTAGTTTACTGTTATTACAAAACAAGTGTTTTTTTTTCTGCCAGAATTTTAACTTTCCTGTTCCGCTGATATTTCTCCAGCAGATATGGCTGTCCAGACATCAGGGTCTCAATCAATAAGACAATCCTTCGCCTTTAAACACTATCAAGTAAATTGAAGAATGTTTTTAAGAGGCTAATTAACTATTTTTGGTTTCTAGCCAACAAATAATTAGAATAATTCTTTTTCTTGCAGCGGATGTGTGAAGCATGCTTTAGAATTATTTTCACAGTATATAAATTATAATTTGTATAATTTTCTGTGTGCTGATATTTTTTAATATTGGTGTTGTTTTTTTTTCTTTACTTTATTTAGTATTTTTATCACGCTTGTCCTGAAGAAGCTAAAATGAAGAAACTTGTAGAATTACAAGGGTGATGAAAGACTTTTCTTATCTATTGTACACCAATACGTGGTTGTATTATTGTATTCAATGTAATTAACCATATTTTGTAAATAAAATCCATAAAGTTTATTTTTTATTTATTTATTTTGTAAATAAATTCATAAACTCTAAACTGTGTAAGTAATATATTGCACCTAAGAAAATCCGATCCATTTCTCCCTCTTGCTACTGCTTTAGAATTATATTTACTTGGTCAGTCACTCAACCTGTACACACATGCAAGTTCTAAAAACTTCACATGTAAAATCTAAAATATGCGAAAGTATTATAAACTACTTTTATTTATGCTCAGCGCACCAGACTGTATTAACTTTTCTCTCCAAAGATTTAACAAGTAAGTAGGAAAATACACTCAAGTAGTTCTCTCCATTACTGCCCATTATTTTCACTTTCACTATTTCCTGTATAGTTTAGAAGAGTGAAGTGAAGAATCATTTCCCATGTTCATTAGACGTCGGCCCCACTAAGGATCTGCAGGTTCCCAGAGCCAATAACAGCACCCAGGTCTATCACACAACACAAGTCATGCAGGTTCACAGCTATTAAAAGCAAAGCGACAGCTAATCATGGTGATCAGTAACAGTTGTTAGCAATTACGCAGTCATACTCACAGTCTATAGACAATGTAGGATTTGTTCTACTTACTTTTTGCTGATTTTGCGAGTTCCAGAAAATTCCAGCGTAATGAGGCGTAAGTAAAAAGAGGGTTCTGGATTGAGAAACTTCAGGGCTTAACATCTACCGAACTTTAACTAATTTTCAGACTTTTAAAGGCTTCTTGCCATCCTCACTAAGGATCTGCCATATCCAAAAAAAAAAAAGAGACGGAGGAGTGGGAGGACTTACAGGAAGAGGGAGCTGAATCACTTGGCTTCATACACAAGTAGAATTTAAAGGGAAAAATTATTTTTTTTTTACAGGCTCTTCTCATGTGTCTGTGTCAACAGGTTATGGCCTGTAGTCACTTCTCCTAACTCTTGAATACAGCTGCACAGCTTGGTGTATGCACTGCTAATCTGATTCCCGTAAGCTTAACCTTGTGGATATAAGCTGTCAAGGTTTACAAATGGGTTAGTGTCTGATCCTCAAGGTATTCTAAAGAGAACCTGCCATGAAACATTTTAAACTCTGCTGTTATCACTACACTGAATAAAGCCTGGATTTCAGTGCATAGATCTGTTTACTCATACCTTTGTTAAAGTGGTTGAGGTGATTGTAGCCATATTAGTGCACAATTGAGTACTGTCCGTGATACTTTTTTATTTGCACTAACATACAGATTTTCAGGACAAGCATTCGGGGGAAGGTCCCCCTCTTCAAGGTTCCAGCAGTACTGATTCACAAAAGTTTTAGCAAAATGTTAAAAAAACAAAACAAAAAAAAAACACAATCTTTGAAAAGGAATAAAAAGAAGAAAAACAAACACACAAACAAACAAATGTACATGGCAATGGTTATAATACTAGCATAGTTATAGTGATAGTCACAGAGGGGGTCGTAAAACTTTTGGATAATGAGTACAGAAACCCATATCTAAATTTAGGCCTTTATTTTTTGTGTCATATAGAGGTATCATTCTTAGTTTGAAAGTCTTCCTTTCCTGGATAGTTCTGAAATTCCCTTTAAGAACTAAAACATTGAGGTCTTCTATGGTCCGGTTGTGAGAAATTATGTCTCAAAGGTGTGCAGAAACTATCTTCTTTATGTTTCTTGATGGTATGTCTGTGCAAATTCATCCTCGCTTGCAACTTCTGTCCTGTTTCACCAACTTTGCTACACCGTTTGCTTTGCTTATTTCTTTTGCTACATCTTTTGCATTTGGATATACACAACCTTACATGAAGAATATGAAGTATCCATGATTAATTTTACAAGTAGCGCTGTGATAGTATACTAAAAAAATAAAAAATCAATCCAAAATTTCAACGCAAAGTCCATGTGTTAAATCCACTCAGTGTTGCTAATAGTGATAATTTACTAACGTGCTGCTGCTTCTTTAACATAACATTTGTGCAGTTCTCCTTCAAATAAATATTCACAACACCTTCAAACACCTCCTCGCGTGCAACCCGTGATCCCTCTCCCTTTCAGATGAAAACTCACCAACTTTATATGCCTCCCATTCTCATGGTTGTCAAAACAGCATTATACGTTTAAACCATCAGCTCCAGTGCAGATGTCAACCAATGCCTCCATATAGTGCACGATACAGCAGATGTCATGTGGGAGAACAAAGGAAAACTTCCAATGGTATAGTAACCAAACCAATGGAATTTATTTAAAAATTAAGAAGAGCTGCTCACATTTGTTAAAAATAATTACTGTGTGTTGAAAACCACATTAGCTTTTGTATGTGTATTGAATCTCACCACCTATCAAACACATGTTGTCTCCATTATGCTGTGCAGCCACATCCGACGTGTTTCATCACTTTCGACTTCGTCTTAAGGGGGGTGGCTGCATGGCGCGGTGACTCCATTTAAATATCCTCCCTTAACTCCAGATTAACACTTAAATGTTCGTTCGTTTACTTGGCTCACACCAAACTAGTAACCATCACTGCCGCCCCTATCCATCTGTTCATTTAACCCCTGGGTACCCAATTATACACATAATTGCGGAAAAAAACAAACACCCCTCTTCTCCACCCCACAGCTTATATATATATCACCAGGGCTTTTTTTCTCAGAGAATAGGTGCAGGAACTCCCCTTTCAGAGTCACCCCTTGTCTCCGCCCTCTACCCACCCCCGAGTACTGTCCCTTGGTTCCAGCCCCCTACCCACCTCCCAGCACCACCCCTTTTAGAGAATACAGAACTAAGTAACATTTGTGGTGCTAAGTATTTTGTATGGAATTTGTCAATGATAACAAGAAAAGCAGTAAAACATATCCCCTGCAGGCAGCAACAATAGACCCCCTCATTAACAGAAAAAATCCCCCCAGCAACAATAGACTGCATGCAACAATATACCCCCCCCCCCCAGCAACAACAAATCTCCCTGCAGCCAGCATCAATAGACCCTCCAGCAGGCAGCAACAATAGGCCCCTCCCTCAACAGTAGATCCCTCCTAGCAACAACTGACCTCCCAGCAACAATATATCCCACACCAGAAACAATAGACCTCCCCTACAACAATAGAACTACTGCAAAAATAGGTCCTCTCCCACAACAATGGATCCCCCAGCAGCCAGTATCATCAGACCCTGCAGCACACTCCAACACCCCTTGCCATTACATACATTCAGTCCTGGAGGTGCAGGAACTGCATTCCCCCATGTTCCCACTGAAAAAAAGCCCTGTATATCACCCTCACTTCTGTCCTCTCCTTATTACTGCACTCACCAACTCCTGCTAATTCTAAATCCACACTCACAAAAAAACTTCAGAACACTGGGGCATGTCCCTTCATATAAATCACACTCCCTACCTCCCTCACCCTTCTGCTTCTTCTAACCTCCGGAGATATATCCCCAAACCCTGGGCCTCCATCTAACTGTACTCAATGCACCCATTACTCTGCACCCTCTGGCTGAAACCGCAATCCACACAATTTAGTTCCCATTTCTCTTCTTCCCAAGACCAGACTCCCTTTCTCTTGCACCCTTTGGAATGCCCGCTCTGTCTGTAACAAACTCATATCTCTCCATCCTCTTTATCGCTAACTCATTTAATCTACTCGCCATTACAGAAACCCGGCTTCATTAATCCGACACTGCACCTTCTGCTGCCATATCCCATTGTGGTCTTCTCTGGACTGATACCCCCAGACCGAGTGGACATAAGAGAGGGGGTGTCAGAATCCTTCTAGCCCCACATAGCACTTTTCGGGTACTTCACCCACCTCCCTCTCTGTCACTCTCCTCATTTGAGGTACACTGCATTCGTCTTTTCTCTTCATTTTCTCTAACTTAGTGATGATCTACTGCCCCCTGGATCGGTATCAACCTTTCTTGATGACTTCTCTGCCAGGCTACCCTACTTTCTCTCTTCTGAAATCCCCACAATCATTCTCTGTGACTTCAACATCCCTATTAATACTAACACTCCCGCTACATCCAAATTTCTCAGTCTAACCTCCTTCTTTGACCTGAAGCAATGGATACACATTTTTACTCACTCTGAAGGCAATACCCTTGACCTTATTTTCTCCCACCTATGCACTCCGTGCAACCTCTCCAACTATCCAATCCCTCTCTCTGATCAGTACCTTATTAGTTTCACTCTTTCCCTCTCCTCCACCTCCTCTCCCTCCAACTGCCTAAGAGTTACCTGTAGAAACCTATGCAATTTCAACCCTTCTCTTCTCTACTCTGCTACCGACCACCTCTATGACATAATCTCACCCCTATCCTGCACTGACCTGGCCTCTTCTATCTACAACGCTTAACTTCTAGCCTCACTGGACAAACTGGTCCCCCTGTCAGGGCTGGGCTCAGCCGTTCCTTCTCTGAGTTGCAGGCCGTCCCTGCTGCTGCGCCAGTCTCTGTGCAGGCACCTGCCTCGAGTATTACCTCTATAAGAGGTATGTCTGGTTCCGCTCTGCTTCCCCAGCAGAGGGTTTCTCAACCAGGTTGAGATATACTTTGAGATGCTGCCCAGGCATTTCCCAAAGACAGAAGCAAAGTAGGTTACGTGATATCTTTGCTTTCTGAGAGAGCCTTGGCCTGGGCAAACCCTCTATGGGATACGCAAAAACCTGTTGTCTTGAGTTACCCTGAGTTTGTGACCTCCTTTAAAAGGGTATTTTACGTTCCCACATGCTCCGCTTCTGCTGCCAAGTGCCTCATGTCCATCAGAGTACGAGAACTGTTGCCGACTACACCATTGAATTCCGTACTCTGGCAGCAGAGGTCGCTTGGAACAGCGAGGCCCTCGTGGCTTCTTTTTCTCACGGTCTCTCGGATTCCAACAAGGATGAGATAGCAGCCCAAGATATACCCACTGAGCTGGCCATCCTCATTGACTCCAGACTCAAAGAAAGACTCTCTTTTAAGGAGTGCTTGTGGAAGCCTCCTGTACGTTTGCCTCCGAGCTTTGCAGTCCCATCCATGCCTCCCTCACCTCCCATGCCTCCTGGTACCGAATCAGTCAGTGAAGATGAACCCATGCACTTGGGCTTCACGCGTCTCTCTGCGGATGAGAGAACCTTTAGGAGGAGGGACAGATTATGCCTTTATTGTGGCCAGGCAGGTCACTTTTTGAAGTCTCGTCCTACCCGTTCAGGGAACGCCCGAACCTTGAGGGCCTGTCACGGACAGACCTTAGGTGGAATTGTTTCGTCCCCAGTTATCCAGAAGGATAAGCCCCTGGTTTTGGTCACACTTTCTTGGGCTGAGTTGTCCATCGAGATACAGGCTCTAATCGACTTTGGGGCTGCAGGCCTGTTCATTGATGCTGCTTTTGTATCGAAGCACTCAATTCCGCTGCAGCTGTGTCACACTCCACTTGCCATTGGGGCCTCTAGAGCCTGCCCATGTGACTCATGAGACGGTTCCCTTGTCCATGGTTGTAGGGGCTCTTCACCATGAGATAATCCAATTTTAAGTTATTTCCTCACCTACGTTTCCACTGGTTATTGGTTATTCTTGGTTACAGAGGCACAACCCCTTTTTTGATTTGCTCCATGCTGAGGTTCTCTCCTGGTCACCACAATGCAGTGAGACATGCTTCCAGAAGGTAGCCAAGGTCCTGTGCACCTCTTCACTCTCCTCCCTGCCGGAGGAGTACCGCGATTTTAGAGATGCCTTTGACAAAAGTCAAGCCGGTAGTTTGCGTCCACACTGGCCGTATGATTGTGCAATTGACCTTCTACCTGGTGCCATACCCCCTCGTGGGTTTACCCTTTGTCAGTCTTGGAAGATAAGGCCATGGAAGAGTATGTTGCAGACGCACTCAAAGTTTCATCCACAAATCCTCGTCTCCTGCTGGTGCTGGTTCCTTTTTTGTGAAGAAGAAGAGCGCTGAACTGAAACCTTGTACTGATTATAGTGGTCTCAACCGTTTCACGATTAAGAATGCCTATCTGATTCGGTTGATTACAGAGTTATTTGACTGCCTCAAGGGAGCAACGGTTTTCACGAAGCTTGATTTGAGAGGGGCATACAATCTCGTGAGGATTAAGGAGGGCAACGAGTGGAAAACTGCGTTTAATACCAGAACAGGCCATTATGAGTACCTTGTGATGCCTTTTCACCTTTGTAACGCCCCGCCTGTTTTCCAGGAATTTATTAACGATGTCCTCCGAGATTTGTTGCAGTTATGTGTGGTGGTTTATCTCGATGATATCCTCATATTTTTCAAGTCCCTGGAGAGCAACCACACAGATGTCTGTCGTGTGCTTCAGAAACTAAGAGAGAACAATCTCTATTGTAAACTGGAGAAGTGTGAGTTTCATCGTGAACAGGTTAAATTCCTGGGCTATGTCATTACCACTGCTGGTTTTTCAATGGACCCAGAGAAACTTTCGGCAGTCCTACAGTGGCCCCGACCCATGGGTTTACGTCCTCTGCAGCGTTTCCTTTGCTTTGCCAACTATTATTGGAAGTTTATTCGTAACTTCTTGTCTCTGGTCAAGCCCCTGACTGATATGACCAGAAAGGACGGTAACCCACAGAGTTGGTCTCCGGAGTCCATTAAGGCCTTTGAGAGTCTCAAGGCTGCCTTTGTTTCTGTTCCTGTGTTGGCACATCCTGATCCTACGTTACCTTTTATCCTTGAGGTTGATGCTTCTGAGACTGGTGTTGGCGCCCTTCTGTCTCAATGTCACTTTTACCATTCTCCCAAGGCAGCTGGCCACCCTGGAAAGCATCAACTCATTTGGGCCATTTCCCAACAATTCTGGTGGCCTAGTCTGCGTGCTGATGTAACTGCCTTCGTAGCTGCCTGTTCCGTGTGTGCTCAGAGTAAGACTCCACGACACCTTCCAGTGGGCCTCCTACAACCCATACCCAGTGGAGAGAGACCCTGGACCCACCTGTCTATGGATTTCATTGTGGAGTTACCCAACTCCCAAGGCAACACTGCTATCCTTATTGTGGTTGACCGGTTCTCAAGGATGTGTCATTGTATTAAGAAGTTGCCCACTTCTAAGGAACTGGCTTCCATTTTTGCTTTGGAGATCTTTCGCATACATGGGCTACCCAAGGTGATTGTCTCGGACAGGGGTAGTCAGTTTGTGTCCCGGTTCTGGCGAGCCTTTTGTGCACAGTTGGGAATTCAGCTTGCTTTCTCCTCTGCATATCACCTGCAGTCTAATGGAGCCGCAGAACGAGCCAATCAGTCCTTGGAGCAATTTCTACATTGCTATATTTCTGACCATCATAACAACTGGTCAGACCTATTACCGTGGGCAGAGTTTGCTCACAACAGTGCCTTGAATTCTGCTTCCCGATTGTCCTCGTTTATGGTGAATTATGGTTTCCAACCTTCCATGTTGCCTGACTTGTTTGTCCAGGAGGCCTTGTGTCATGTTAATGATAGGTACAGACTCCATGCTGACCGCAGACGCCTGCCTGTGCATTCCTTCCGGGTTGGGGACAGGGGCTGGCTGTCATCTCGCAACCTCCGACTTTGTGTTCCCTCACTGAAGTTTGCACCTCGGTTTATTGGGCCTTTCCGTATTCTTCACAGCATTAACCCAGTGGCTTACTCATTAGACCTTCCTTCTAATATGCGTATTTCAAATGTATTTCATGTCTCCTTATTAAAACCTTTGGTTTGCAACCGCTTTACCACCTCGGTGCCACGTCCTTACCCTGTACAGGTTGAGAACTATGAGGAGTATGAAGTACAGTCCATTGTTGACTCCCGTAAGTTCCATGGGCACATACAGTACCTGGTGCATTGGAAAGAGTTTGATCCGGAGGAACGCTCTTGGGTCTCATCCTCAGACGTACATGACCCTGATGAAGTCACGTGTGTGTGACGTCACGCGTAGGGACGGGATAGGCACTCTGATCTGACGTGGACTTACGAGCTCACCGCTCGTCAGAATTCAATGCCGTATGCTCTGTCATTTATGTGAGTACCTTAATGCTGTTTTTCCAATAAAGGTCATTAGTGTTTAAACAATATCACACTATTTAGTACCCTTTTTTGTTTTACCTCCTCCACACCTACCGAGAGACCAAGCCCTGTAGGGATTATACTGCAGCTTAGGACTACAAGGAGAGGTAGCCTCCACTGGCATACACCCTATGCTATTACCTCATTACCGTAAGGTAAGAGGCCACTACTTATTATTGTGTGACCTGTACACGAAGAGGAGTCACTACTTTTCTCTATTCAAGCACTTCACATTGGAACTTTTATTTACTCTAAGAAGAAGTACTGTCATCTTGACCTATTCATCACTGTTTTGTGATTTGCACATATGAACTGTTTTGCATTACCTGATTTACAGTTTTATATATTTATTTGCCACACCTGGTCTGTATTTACTGTAGAATTTTGCTATTTGCACATATGAACTATTTTGAACTTTCTTATTTATAGTCACCTCTAATTTTTTGAACCTTCCTATTTATTGTCACTTTTTATATATATATTTTTTTGCACTTCACCCTGCAGTTTCTATTAATTGCAGAGTTTTGCACATTGTATTCAGCACAGAGTGTTTGTAGTGCTATATGCGTCACACTGCCTTGGTGACAATTTTTGGATTTGATGCTTGCATGCTGCACTTTATTTATTATGTCACATTGATAATTATACACTTATATTAATTTTGTTATCCTGTTAGTGGTCAATTTTTCCTGACTTATTGTAAGGAATTACGCACTTTGACCCGATGACATTTTTTCAGGTGTTTTTAGGTTGTTTATCCTCACCATTTATGACCTTAGTGATCATGTGAGCGGCTGCCTGCATGTTTGCACCATATATTTTATTCATCTTTTATATATTTACCCAGCCACAACATTAACTGTTCACCGTAGCAGTTTTTTAACCCAGTTTGTGGGATCCTTTTAAAATTGTGTCTTCTCCCTTGAAGTGATACACTTATATTCATACTGATTACCGTTTCAGTGATGGATTAGTGCAGCACCTCCCCCCATTCTTACATCCCCCAAAAATATATTAGAATTTTTTTTTCTCAGTTTAGGCCGATATGTATTCCTCTACATATTTTTGGTAAATCGCAATAGGCATATATTGATTGGTTTGCGCAAAAGTTATAGCATCTACAAAATAGGGGATTGTAATGGCGGGAATGAATAAGGGAAAAAAGGTGTACTATAACAGTAAACCTAGGTCGGACTTTAAAGGCAACGAAAAGGCAACTTTAAACAACGAAAAGGTATGAGAATAAATGCTATTTATTGAAAAATACACAACATGAATAGAACAATACACAAAAATTAAAAATCATGTATACTGATACATAATGTGCAGTGAGCCCTTGTGTATCTATGCGTTTCAACGTTAGACTTCCTCAGGATACAGTCAAGGTTCTATAGATAGCAAATAAAAAGAACGGACCTCACTGTCTGAAAATAGAACATATAGGTTTTAAAATGGTGATACATACATATACATACATAAAAGTATGATACATACTGTACATTTAAAAAATTGATTTTCATCAACAGGAAATAGCCATAATGCAGGTGGATATATACAAGGAGAAAAAAAAATCGATAGATACATTTAAACAGACGGCCATACCTTGCAGAGAGTTAAGTCTCAATTATAAGTATCCAGAAACTGCTTCAGAGGGTACCATCCCACTGGAAACAGGTTCTACTACACCACTGTCACGATCTATGCATAAATAGGTCAGGCCAGCCCAATCTAGTAAACAGTGTGAGATTATATAAATATATAACTACCGACACACAGAGAAGGTACCTTTAAAGTATGTTAGTATACAGCACCTAATGACAATGATGATAGAAGAGGGGTACCTGCTAGTAAGAGAGGAGCAGGAAAAGCCAGACGGTTCCAGGGACAGGGGCAAAATAATGCACAAAGAGTGGACTCAGTACCAAAGAGGGAGGGGAGCCAACTATGGGCTTCAAAGCCAACCAAACAATGAGAACACCCACCGGGAAAAATAGTCCAAATATGAGACTGAGAGATTGTCCACAATGTGTAGCAAAATCTATAGAACAAAAAACAAAACTCAAAAACATAGTAAGCAAGAGGTTAAGTAACCAAGTGACGCACTAAAAGTATCCATCTATAGCTACAAAGCAAAAGTAGTTACTTTAATATTTAGACAATGATGTATTGACCCTGGGAGACAGCCTTGTGCTAGTCACAACATGTCCCTGTGTGTGGCGGCCATTTAAAGCCCAAATTCGCGCCAAAACCGCAGGAAAAACGGCGCCCAAATGATGACATCATAAGAGGGCGACAAAAAAAATTTTTTTATCATTCTTTTTCTAGTAATGGCGGCGATCTGAGATTTTTTTGGGGGCTGCGACATTATGGAGGACTCATCGGACAATTTTGACACATTTTGGGACCATTGGCATTTATACAGCGATCAGAGTTATAAAAATGCATTGATTACCGTAAAAATGTCACTGGCAGGGAAGGGGTTAACACTAGGGGGATCAAGGGGTTAATTGTGTTCCTTAGTGTGTGTTCTAACTGAAGGGGGGAGGGGACTGTGTAGGGGAGATGACAGATCGCTATTCATACTCTGTTTGAACAGACGATCTGTCTGTTCTCCCCTCAGAGAACCGCAAACTTTGTGTTTACACACACAGATCCCGGTTCTCCGTGTGTCAGCGGTGATCGCGGGAGCCCGGCGGTGATCGCGACCGCCAGACACTCTCATCGGCTCGGGGGGTGAGCGGGGGGGCGTGCGCCTCTAGTGGTCACAGGGCGAAGTGACGCTACAACGTCGTTTCGCCCAGCCATGCCATTCTGCTGCAGTACAACTGTGGCGGCTGGTCGGCAAGTGTTTAAAGGCTTGTTTTGCTGACATCCCTTCTGGCTCCAGATCCTGCTTGCTGTTCCACTACTTTGTTCCCTGACTTCTGCTTGGCTGACTATCCGTTCCGGTTACTGAACTTTGGCTATATTTTGACTAAGTTTGTTCTTTTTACTTTTGTTGTTAAACAAGTGTGATTTAACTGTGCTTCTGTCTCGGTCTGATTTCATGGTTTCTGACACCCCCTCCCTACACACAGAATCAGGCCCTAACCCCTACAACCTTGGCAAACAGATGACACTATAGCGTAAGACTAAAACCTCGTACACACGATCAGATTGTTGGCCAACAAAACCGTGGACTTTTGTCCGAAGGACGTTGGCCCAAACTTGTCTTGCATACACACGGCACCCAATTGTTGGCCAACAATCATGAACGTAGTGACGTACTACATGGTTTTTCAGCTCTTTAGCACCACCCTTTGGGCTCCTTCTGCTAATTTCATGTTAGTAGAAGTTTGGTGAGTGTTGATTCGCACTTTTCATTTCACGCTTTTCATTTCACACTTTTCAGTTGGTTTCTGAACAGCCGTTCGTCAACCGGAGATGTTGCGGAATTGGAGGAGATAATGTGTTATTTATTATTGGCCTTGGAGTTATAGCTTTGACATTATTTTTTGGTTGAATAATGATTTGATTTGGTATATTTTCTATATTTTTGGATGCATGCAAGTTCTATTGGCAGATAGCATGTCTAATTTTATTTGTTTTCTTTTTTTAATACACAATAAAAAAATTGTGGAGAATAATACTTGGTTATGTGTTTTACTTCAAATGACAGTTTGGGAGTAGGCAGTTACATTTAAAAAACATACAATGTAAAATTGACAAGGGGCACCAACATAGTTGTACCTTTGATCTTAAAAACTACGGGATAATGGTGTTGAGGTAACTTGCCCAAAAAAATAAAAAAATAAAAAATAATATTATTCTTGATATCACTAGAAAAAAAAGCCTTTGAAAATTTGTTTGCAATAACTCCATCAATATCACCAGCAAAGCAGCTTCATTATTATCCCATTAAAGATGTAGAGAATGTGTGCTACATTTGGAGATTTCATAATTTGCCACGCCACAAATGTTAATTCTCCATTACGAACGCTAATTTACAAGACCGACCACTTCTGGCTTGTCCTTGCTTCAAAGCATGCGTGTTTGTACTTTGGACTTTTGTCCGATGGACTTGTGTACACGCGCTTGGAAAATCCGACAACACACATTTGTGCGAGGAGAATTTTAAAACCTGCTATTCAACATTTGTTCGTGGAAAATCCGACAACAATTGTCCAATGGAGCATACACACGGTCGGATTTTCCTCCAACAGCCTGTCATCACACATTTCCCATCAGAAAATCCGATCGTGTGTACAAGGCTTAAGTCTCAGAAAGATTTCAACCAATATAAATCTGCCCTCCAGAAATACAATTCCAGCCGCCTCAGTGCCCAGCAGACCTACAGGGGGGACGGAAAGTATTCAGACCCCCTTAAATTTTTCACTCTTTGTTATATTGCAGCCATTTGCTAAAATCATTTAAGTTCATTTTTTTCCTCATTAATGTACACACAGCACCCCATATTGACAGAAAAACACAGAATTGTTGACATTTTTGCAGATTTATTAAAAAAGAAAAACTGCAAAGGGTCATCAAGTAAAGACACTAGGACTTATTCAGAGTAAGGCCTAGTCATGTTCTGATGGTGTGACAGGATTACAAAAATTGGACACTGAAGTAGCCTGCTGGAGGAAGTGAGCTGGAAGAAGTGTTCTGAGGTAAATGTCTGTCAAGTTTAGGGTCAGCCATCTTGTTCTGCTGAGAAATGTGACACAGGTACATTTATTCACTGTCAGCGAGTCCCTTGAGCTCCTCCAATCTTCACTGTGGTATCTTCCTCAAGCGTCACCCTCGCCTCTCTGCTGGGTCCCTAGCTTGGCACTCAAGATACCTCTCAAGCTTCACCCCACTGGCCTGCTCGGTCCCTGGCTTGACACACAAGGCTGCTCTACAAGCATCACCTCCACTGGCTGGGTCCCTGGCTTGATACCCACTGAAGTTTCCCAATTCTTCACCGTCCCCGGGTGGTGAGAAAGAGAGATATCTTTTACCCTATTGGATCCTCTCCAAATGAGATCCACACCCCAAAATAACATTTTTGAGGGGTCCCTAGCAAGATATTTGGAGAAATGCTCTGATACACTAGGATGTTTATATCCCTTGACTATATTAGTTATATGTTCCCCTATTCTGACTTTCAGGGGTTGTTTAGTATGCCCCACATAAATTAATCCACAAGGACACTGAAAGGCATACGCAACGTGCGTAGAATCACATGTTTAAATTTGGGGATTTCGTATTCTTTACCTGTCTGTAACATTTGATATAAAGGATTTCTGGTTTGTTATATTGCCCCTTGATATTTTACACACTCTACACTTCCTGCAAGCTAGAAAACATTTCCTTTGAGGGAAAAGGGATACTTGTTTAGGAAGCCCTATTATTTTCTTGACTACCCTTTCCCCAAAGTTTTGCGCTTACTATACACAAAATTTAGCCTATTCAGCAACTTGGGACCCAGAACTTTATCCAATTACAGGATATGTCAATGTCTGTAAAAAATAGCTTCCACTTCTTTATATTGACAATGGTAATCAGAGATAAAATTCCACTGTAAAATATCACTGTTCCCCAAAAGAAACCACACTATAGAGGACCTCAATGTTTTAGTCCTGAAAGAGAATTTCAGAACTATCCAGGAAAGGAAAACTTTCGAACTAAGAATGATACTTCTATTTAACACAAAAAATAAAGGCCTAAATTTAGATATGGGTTTCCTTACTCATTATCCAAAAGTTTACGACCCCCTCTGTGACTATCATCCCCCCCAGTCTATAGCTCTCCTATGACCATTCTTATCTTATGACCATTGCCATGTACATTTGTTTGTGTGTGTTTGTTTTTCTTTTTTCCTTTCCCTTAGAGATTGTTTTTTTTTAACATTCTGCTTAAACTTTTGTGAATCAGTGCTGCTGAAACCTTGAAGAGGGGGCCATACCCTGAAAGCTTGTCCTGAAAAATTGTATGTTAGTGTGAAAAAAAAAAGTATCACGGACAGTACTTTAAGTGGTTGTAAAGGCTGAAGGTTTTCTTCTATGTGCAGCAACCCTCCCTGCCCCTGCAATACTCACTTGAGCCCAATCCCCATCCAACAATGTGCACCATAGCCTCACTTGTCCTGGGACGCCCTTTCCTCATTGGCTGAGACAGTACTGTGAGCCATTGGTTCCCACTTGCTGTCAATCACATTCAGTGAACCAATGAGGAGAGAGCTGGGCCGGGGCTGAGCCGCAGCACTATGTGTCTTATGGGCGCATAGAGCAGGGCTTTGGAATGAGCATGCCGCACCAGTGCACCCATAGCAAGTGGCTTGCTATTGGGGACACTGGTCAAGGGGAAGGAGCCTGAGCATCAGCAGGGAACCCAAGAAAAGGAGGATCCTTTGCTCCTTTGTGCAAATCCACTCCACAGAGCAGGTGGTATTTAAAAAAAAAATTAAAAAATCCGAACCTTTAATATCACTTTAAGGTATTTCTTGAGTCAGCTGTGCTATTTATGACACTTAAAGTAATTGCATACCCACACCTTTTCAACCAGCCTATTCAGTTTAAAATATAAATAAATGGCAAAACATTTGTGTATAAATATAAAAAAAAAAAAACATTGTAAATACCTTTTCCCTTTTTTTAAGTGATCACATTCCCTCCGTTCTCAGCTGCAGAAGAGCTAGGGGAGGAAAAACAGCAGCACACTGATCTTCCAAGTGAAAGGCTGTGCAGGGAGGGTGTGTCAGGACAAGTCTGATCATTGGAGGAGAGCAGGCTGAGTTCCCAGCACAGCTAGAGAACTGACCACACTATGCTCTCCTGTGTTTAGTTTTTAGTAACAAACAGAGGGACTGGCAGGAACACCAGGGATTCTGCACAATGGAAGTAACACAAGGAGAACAGGATACTTTTCCATACCAGTATGTGGTACAGCAGGCACATATCAGAAATATGAAATGTTGGGGTAACATATTCTTTAATGTCATCTGCTCTCCTATATAACAGAAGCAAAGCTCCCAACTGTCTCTGATTTCGAGGGACTGCCCCTGATTTGGAGCAATGTCCCTCTGTCCCTCTTTCCTTCTCATCTGTCCCTCATTTTGATCTGATCTTTATAGTTGTATATAAAATACACTATTTATCTTTCAAAAAGAGTTTCCTAGTACTAAACCTTTCATCCAATTTCTAAATTGCTGCATTTGTAAATGCCAAAAGCCAATATAAATGAATAGTAGTGGTAAAAAAAAACACCTGTGGGTTTACCTAATTTTTTTTATGGTATAATTCTCCTTTAAGGGGGTGCGGCAGTGGGTGTGCCCCTTGTCTACATACTTTTACTAATAGGTGTCCCTCATTCCCATCATGAAAAGTTTGGAGGTATGTCAGAAGTGCTATTCTACTAAAACACATGACGCAGATGAGACCAGTCAGGTTTATGTTGATGAATTACAAAGAATAGAGGGTGTCAGGTACCTTAAAGCAGAACTCAATTGTATCCGAGAACCATAAACTGAAAACACTATTTACGTAATTTTTAATATTCGAAGTCAGCCATCCATCCATGCCTCTATGCTTTATTTTGTTGAGAACCCCCCAGCATTTCTAGCTGAAGCCATGTTGCATAATGGCACGATTCATATATTATTTACATCCTGCAATCCACCTGTCTTAGCTCAGGCATTCAGGCAGAATGGTTTGCTTAGCTAAGTAAGTCATTTCTACCTTCCACCACATGAAAAATAAATAATGCCCATGAAGACTCCTGGGACATATGACATCACTTTGGCCTAGGTCAGAAACCAGGAAGAAACTGAAGAAATGTAAAGAAAAAAAGTTTAAAACAAGTAAATATAAAATACATGTGGGGAGGTGCAGCGCGTTGAGGCAGAAGTAAACACCAGTTGCAGAACACAGAACTTGTAATAATGCTGAATCCAGTTCACAACAAACCCAGCAGGAAGGCATCAGAAACACTCAACGCATTTTACAGCAATATGTAGCAGAGCAGGTCTAAGATGTGCCGACAACATCTGTCTTCAGGGGCGAAATGCGGCCTGGCCGGTCTGAACCAAATCGGGGACGTCTCCAGAAGGATGTCGTGTCCCTATCCTTTCCCTACTCGTCTGGAACCTCTCCTGCCACTAATCACTGTCCCTATCAGACAGGTGACCTATCCATACACTATCCACTTGTGAAATGCACCCCAAACCTAGGGGCCAGGGCTTTAAATAGGCTCTGCCTGACCCAAGATGGCTCCTAGAGTCACATGGGTGTGTCAGCATCCAACCGAATAGCTTCCCCAGTGACTCTGGAAACCATAAGGGAACTGATCCATGTTCCTCTTGACTTCCTCTCCTCCTGCAATGCTGATGCAGTTGTGTGACCGCTCTTATTTGCTTCAGTCCAAGCATCTCTGAGTAGTGAAATAGAGAGTGCAAGGAAGGATTGGCACGAGTGCCGGTGGATAATGAATATAGCCACTGATGGTACTGGAACTCGTGAGCGATGTTGTTGTGTGGCTGGTGGTGACAGGAGATGCAGGTCACCAGTGAGAAGAGTCCAGGTGTGAGCCAAGGTCAGCAACAGTCAGGCAAAAGATTACCAATACAGCAGACAGAGGACGATTCAGGGACAAGCCAGCAACTTGTAGACAGTTAAAGACTAAAATGACTGGCATAAACCATGGACAACAACAAACCAGGGTCAATATAGGAGCTGAACAGCAGACCAGGAGGAGCCAGAGTTGAGTAGAGTTAGGGAACATGACAGGGTGCTAATGTAAGATCAGCATTGGATGCAGAATTACAGGTCTCAGATCTCTCACCACTGGTATCCTGAAGGTGTCAACTTTAAATAGCCCACTTGGTGCCACTATACTTGGTGAGTGTGCATGCACATTTCCTGGAAAATGTGAAAGTGCTCACACAGTGATCTGGCCATGCAGGCTGGCTTTCTGACAAAAACAAGTCCAAGATAGTTTAAAGGCGCTTTCATAATCCCCACTTTATTCCAACCTTAAAAAAAACACCAATACAACATCTAGAAATCTTCAGAGTCTTCAGACAAAATCGTCCTTTCTCTTGCACCCTTTACCTGTGCTGTCAGGCTCTCAGACTTCAATGGGGTATTCACCTGATAACGGAGCCCTTTGCACAGACAAGAAGGTTTATTACCTTCAAAGGTTCATAAGCTGAGGCAATATTTATTTGTGTGAAAAAATAAGGTAAACTCATATTAAACCATAATAAGCAATGTGCATCAAATAAATGGTATAAATAGTATAATAAGTGGTATCCTGAGTGTGGGCCCCCCAACTGGATGATCTCTGCACTGTTGATCTCTTATCATTTGGAGACCATTACTGTTTGGTAAGTGAAATGCCACGCTTGTCTCTGAGGTGGTGTGGGATTCTAAAGCCTCGTACATCCGATCATATTATAGGACAAATATTCGTCCGTTTTTTGTTGCATGCTAGTCTCACATCGAAAGTGAAGAGTTTACTCAATGTATGACAGAACACAACATCAGAAGTAATGTCATGTATTGAATTGTTTTGTATGTATCTGTCAGGGCTGGGCTCAGCCCTTCCTTCTCTGAGCTGTCGGCTAATTGCCAGCTCCCATCTCTCTCCACAGTTATTCAGCTTTTGATGATCCTGCTCATCAGTCCTGCCTACTTAAGCCTTCCAGTCCAGAGGCTGCCTTCGCCTTGGTCATATCACAAGAAACTATCTCCTGCATTCCTTTTTTAAGACTGGCTTTGCTGACGTCCCTTCTGGCTCCAGATCTGCTTGCTGTTCCACTACATTGATCCCTGACTTCTGGCTTGGTTCACTATCCATTCCAGTTATTGAATTTTGGCTATGTTTTCACTACGTTTGTTCTTTTTACTTTTATTATTAAACAAGTGTGATTTAACTGTACTTCTGTCTGGGCCTGATTTCATGGTTTCTGACAGTAGGCGAAGGCCATGAATTCAGAAGATGCAGTCAATCCACTTGTTGGTAAAATTTTTTCCAGATTGGATGAACTGGATCACCGCATGGATCAGTTCGCCATGGCGTTACAAATGCTCCTGAGTCGCACGGCTCACCTGGAATCTCCCACTATGGCCGTCCCGGTACAACCTATGTTGCAGGCCGACCCTACTGCTGCTCCAGTCTCTGTGCAGGCACCCGCCTCGAGTATTACCTTTATTAGAGGTATGTCTGGTTCCGCTCCGCTTCCCCAGCGATTTGGGGGAGATCCAGTCCAATGCAGAGGGTTTCTCAACCAGGTTGAGATATACTTTGAGATGCTTCCCCAGGCATTTCCCACGGACAGAAGCAAAGTAGGTTTCGTGATATTTTTGAGAGAGCTTTGGCCTGGGCAAACCCTCTATGGGAGAAGCAAAAACCTATTGTCTTGAGTTACCCTGAGTTTATGGCTTCGTTTAAAAGGGTATTTGACATTCCTGCATGCTCTGCTTCCGCTGCCAAGTGCCTCATGTCCATCGAACAGAGTACGAGAACTGTTGCTGACTACGCCATTGAATTGCGTACTCTGGCAGCAGAGGTTTGCGTGGAACAATGAGGCCCTCGTGGCTCCTTTTTCTGATGGTCTCTCAGATACCATCAAGGATGAGATAGCAGCCCGAGATATACCCACTGAGCTGGAGAAGTTGATCACGTTTGCCATCCTCATTGACTCCAGAGTCAGAGAAAAACTCTCATTTAAGGAGCTTTGCAGTCCCACCCATGCCTCCATCATCTCCCATGCCTCCTGGTACCGAGTAGGTCAGTGAAGGTAAACCCATGCATTTGGGTTTCACGCGTCTCTCTGCGGATGAGAGAGCCTTTAGGAGGAGGGAGAAATTGTGCCTTCATTGTGGCCAGGCAGGTCACTTTTTGAAGTCCTGTCCTACCTGTCCAGGGAACGCCCAAACCTTGAGGTCCTGTCACGGACAGACCTTAGGTGGCATTGTTTCATCGTTGTTTCATCCCAAGTGTCTGTTGTTCATGGCCGTAGGGGCTCTTCACCATGAGATAATCCAATTTCAAGTTATTTCCTCACCTAAGTTTCTGCTGGTTATTGGTTATCCTTGGTTACAGTGGCACAACCCCTCTTTTGATTGGCTCTGTGCTGAGGTTCTCTCCTGGTCACCACAATGCAGTGAGACATGCTTCCAGAAGGTAGCCAAGGTCCTGTGCACCTCTTCACTCTCCTCCCTTCCGGAGGAGTACTGCGATTTTAGCGATGTCTTTGACAAAGGTCAAGCTGGTAGTTTTCCTCCAAACGGCCGTATGATTGCGCAATTGACCTTCAACCTGATGACATACCCCCTCGTGGCCGGATTGACCCTTTGTGGGTCTTGAAGGATAAGGCCATGGGGGAGTATGTTGCCATGTGGGGGCCTCAGGACTTGCTTCATGAGTGGCCAGGAGTAGAAACAGGAAGATATTAGCGAATATTAAGCAGCATTTACTAATGTCACACAACTGGGTGGGCTGCGGGTGCAGTGCTCTGTGCCCTGAGCCCACCCTGTTTGAAGCCAATTAGAGCCTCTTGCTCTAATCATGTGCTTTGATAAAAGATACAAAAAAACCATTGGAATCCATGTGTCCGGCGCCCTGCATGTAAATTAGAGGTCGGGGCGCATGGATTAGGGGGGCCCTGCATGAGCGGCCACCACTGTTACGTATTCTTTTGTTTCCGAGCATGCGTAGTTTTTCTCACAAAATTTTTCGGTTGAAAACTGTACTAATTAAACAAAGATTGGACGATATATTCACGCACTATAAAAATTTTATAACCTGCACCTTCAGCTTTTGTCATCTAAAAAGTCGGAATCGGCTGTCGAAAGCACTATACTAGCGATCAGAAAATCGGCAGATCGTTCATCGTGCAAAATTTTACTTCCGATTTTCTTATTGTGTGTACCAGCCTTTACACATGGACTTTCATCATTTTCAAGATTTCACATTTGGACTTTTATACATTTCTCTTTGAAGTTTACTTCTTTGTTATGCATAAATAAATTATATGTTGTGGGACTGCTATTTTATCATTTATTTGATGCACAAAAAACAACTCGCTGTCATGGACCCCCCCCGTTTTAATTACCTGAGCCCGTTCACCTGCTGTGCGCGTCCCCTAGCGTCCTTTTTTTCACTGAGTCTGGCTGTTGATTGGATAGATCACATCCAATAACGCGGCCACCGGGGGCGGGACCGAGTCATACACTTGGCATCTATGGAGGGGGTTAGCTTTAGCGGGGAGGAGCCGAGACAGGCGCCGTGGGTCCCCAGAACAGCAGGATCGGGGCCACTCTGTGCAAAACGAACTGCACAGTGGAGGTAAGTATAACATGTTTGTTATTTAAAAAAAAAAAATTGAGCCTATACAACCCCTTTAACCTTATTTTTTCACACACATATTTTTGTATTGATCACTACAGAGATATTGGTTTTGCACACCTTTTAGGGTAATTATTTTTGTAATTCCTTTGTGTTTGAAAAATATAGGTTGCTGCATTACCTCCTTTTGCACTTAAAACACATTTTTTCTGTGTTAATATTTATTTGTATCTTTGCATTTGGGTTGTTCTATGTTTTTTTGTTTCCTTTTTGTGTTTAAATAATATAGATGTGACTGTAATTATCCTAAGATACCATAAACTTGAAGAAGTCTAACTCTGTAAATGTTTAAATGTCTTAATTACCTGTTTTATTACCTATTTAAAGTGCATGCAAGTACTAATAATGCACGTCTCTTATTTGATTCCCCTTGGTCTCCTAAATGTACCATTGAAAGTGTATATCTTCTCAATGAGTCCCAGACTACCTGCTGATTTTGCCAGAAATCTTGTGAGCTGATAACTTCCTATGCTTTCTGCCTGTGCACATGGAGGGGTTATGGAATTGAAAATACACATAAGAATACAAAACTGAACTTTTAATAGTTAGGACAGTTTTGTATTCTTTTTAGAATTTAAGGAATAGAGCATATCTTGGCAAAAGATAGGCCTGGAATAACTTTGGGAAACTTGAACATGGTCCCAAACACTATCTCTGTCACTATATTTAACTGCTGGCCCATTCACTGCCCAAGATTAAACCTTCCAGGGATATAACTTCTCTTCCCAGAATTTGTTAAAAAAAAAGTCTTACCGCTATGCATATAACGTTACTTTAAGATCTCATTTACTGGTAAAGTTCCCAGAAATTTAAAAAAAAAAAGGAACTTTGAAAACATTCGTGGGAAGTACAGTGTCTCCAAAGACTTGTTGGTAGATTAATTGGCTTCTATCTAAGTTGGCCTTAGTATGTGTGTGCGGGTCTAAAAATTTCAACAGGAGCTTTTAATGGCAGAGCCTGGTAATGCTCTGTTCATTGGATAATGCAGCTCTGACATGGATTTCTACAAAAAAAGGCAAGGTTAGAGGCAGTGGCGGCTGGTGCTCAAAATTTTTTTGGGGGGCGCAAACAAACTGAAAAATTCTGAAAAAAAACCCATCAATTGCAGCCTCACTGTACCATCAAACTCAGCCACTGTGCCCATCAATTGCTGCCACTGTACCATCAAACGCAGTCACTGTGCCATCAAATGCAGCCACTGTGTCCATCAATTGCTGCCACTGTGCCATCAAATGCAGCCACTGTGCCCATCAATTGCCGCCACTGTGCCATCAAACACAGCCACTGTGCCCATCAATTGCTGCCACTGTGCCATCAAACGCAGCCACTGTGCCATCAAATGCAGCCACTGTGCCCATCAAACGCAGTCACTGTACCATATCAAATGCTCCCACTGTGCCATCAAATGCTGCCACTGTGCCCCTTTAAATGCTCTCACTGTGCCCCATCAAATGCTGCCAGTGTGCCACATCAGATGCTACCGGTGTGCCCCCCACCCGCCGTCCGCACTTACCCTGTCTCGGTGGGACAGCTCCTCGATGCTCCTCGATGCTCCTCGATGTCTTTTCCCATCCTCTCTTCCTGTCCTCTGCTATGATTGGACACCTTATAGGCGTCCAATCACAGTGCCTGTCGTTTCATCCAATCAGGTGACGAGTAACAGATCCGCTATTCATTATCTTTTCTAACATCTAAAACAGCTGAGTGACCTGCGAGCTCCCAGCATGGCGCTCACAAGTCACCTTTTTTGACGCCTATTAGAGCCTATGGCTCTGATCAGGTGCTTCAAAAACACCCCTGCCGCTAGAATTCAGGCGCCCGGCACCCGAAAAGGGGCCGGGCGCCTGAATAGGGGGTGGCAGCAGTGGCGATAGATAGATTCATGCAATGCATGAATCTATCTATTGGTGCTAGAGGGGGTGGCAGGAGAGAGGGGGCAGCGCCCGTGCCAAGGATTGCAATGTGGTCATGGTAGTAGGGATAAAATGTGAAAAAGATTAGTATTAATTACAGGTAGAAGCAGAGGATTCTGCTGTGTTGGATTCTGATTCTTCTTCCACTACTTAAAGTGATTGTAAACCTCAAACATGAACAAAGCATATCCCTCTATAGCAGTGGTCTACAAACAGAGCTGGATGTGGCCCTTTGCTTGCTTTCATCTGGCCCTTGGGGCACCATTCTACCAACCAATGCCAATGATGGGGCACCTTTCCCCTACTGACACCAACAATGAAATAGAGGAGGGAGGGATTTCTCTAAAAGGAAAGATAACACCTAATTACAACTTTCCCCTTAACAACTAGTGGCAGGCAAGCTAACTGCACCGCCTAGCAGTGGTTCCTTGTACATTGTTAGTGTTCAGATGCCCCACATCCTTGTATAAATGTTACTTTAAAGCTGGCCATATTTTCTCTAGTTCAGCCCATGGACTGAACAGCTGAAAATCAATATATTCCACCATCCATGCCAACAGAATGGATGGGGAAACCTCCACTGCTTGCTATTGTGTTTAGGTAGTGGTGCTACTGAACAGTGACTGCAGTCATGGTTCAGATCATAATTTTTCACCTTGCTCAGTCAACTTTTGAATCGACTTTTATTGAGCTTGTAGGCAGGTGCAGTCTACCTTCTCTACTGCAGGCGGTGCTTGTCCACAGCAGCACTGCTGTTGGAGAGAAAGTCTGGTGGAACACTGTTCCTCTATGGTTTCCTGGGTCTCTGGGTAAGCATCCAATTGGATGTTGCCTCCCCATGTGACTCTGGCAGCCATTTTGGACCAGACAGAGCCTATTTAAGTCCCTGGCTCCTGGGTTTGGCGTGCATTTGCAAGTTGGTAGAGTAGGAACAGGTACCTCATCTGGTAGGGACATTACTAGCAGCAAGGAAAAGGTTTGTGACAAGGAGGGTAAACATAGGGCTCGCAACTTCTCTAGACACCTGCTGGTTGGGCAAAAGACGGCCAGGCTGCATTTTCCCACTCTCTACAGATGCTAACAACTCAGCTACATTCTGCTCTCTACAAACTATTGAAATTGTGAGTGTTTCCAGTTGGGCTGCCTTCCACAAGGTCTTTCAATTCACTGGGACTCAGTGTGTTATTCCGCCTCACCATGCTGCACCCCACCTACGAGCTGGGGGGTGCTGCAGAGTCATCCATTGCTCGAAGTTCGACAGAGTCAGCAAGAATATACCAAAAATCTATGGGGGCTTTTATTCATGTAATTGGTTCATTGTTGCTCCCAATGCTTTGTTCTCTATTACATCGCATTTATTGATCATGTGACTATATAAGAAAGATCCTACCAGTGACCACTAAGGAAGTAAGAAGTACATGGAATAAATGAGTTCCAATACAGCAAGTAGGACTGTGCCGTTAATCCTTGCAATGTTTATACCTGGTCAGGGAAGATTGTTGTTTTGAAGGAAAAGTTGAGTTACAGTTTTATTATGTAAATGCAATGCGGTTTTTTTTTTATGTAATAATACAAATTAAATAAAAGGCAAATAATTCAAATTATGAAGATGTTTCAAAACAGATTAAAGTTAAAAACCTCCTGCTGCTTCAGTAATGAAAAATGTATTCAGCTATTTTTTTAAACATGTCTTTTGAATCATTTACCGCAAAGGTTAGAAAGGACATTGCCAAAGAGGAGTGAAAAAGTTTTAGATAACACATTACTAGGACCTGTCAAGGTATAATTTATTATCTGCTCTGACTTTGAACTTTTCATTAACATGCAAGTATAAGCATGAATCATCCTTGTTCAACCCAACCATCCAATATTCAGAATCCAGTCTTCACAGTCAGCATACAATCCAGATCTGCTGACCAAGCATTGCTCCAAAATGTCCTGCAGTCCTGTAATAGAGTCTGTGCACAGGGGTCATTTCCACTGGCACTGCTGATCTACTTCTGAACATTCTAGTTATCTGTCTACCATGTTGATCCGTAGAGATGAGTTAATGATGGCAAAAAACAAAAGTGTATGTAATGGCAATTTTTTTTTTTTTTTTTTAGCTTTGAAGTGTAGAAGGGTTGAAACCACTATTACAAACAATGTTCCTGCTGAGAAGATTCACTTTTCTATTTGTCCATTCAAATCTCGTTTGAAAGAAGTTAAAGATATTGTTTGCTTTAAACAATTGATTTTGAAATGCATAGACTTCAATAAAAGACATACACTGTTATGCCGCGTACACATGAGCGGAATGTCCGTCAGAAAAAGTCCGATGGGAGCTTTTCATCGTATATTCCGACCGTGTGTATGCCCCATCGGACTTTTTCCGTCGAAAATTCAGACGGACTTAGATAGAGAACATGTTCTAAATTTTTCCGACGGAATTAATTACTATCGGGAAACCCGCTCGTCTGTATGCTGTTCCGACGTCCCATAAACAACGCATGCTCTGAAGCAAGTACGAGACGTCGTTCATGTTGTCCCGTCGTATGTGTTGTACGTCACCGCGTTCTTGACGGTCGGACTTTGGTGTGACTGTGTGTATGCAAGACAGCTTGAGCCGAATTCCATCGGAATTCCGTCAGAGAAACCTTCAGAGTTTATTCCAACGGCAAAGCCGCTGTACACGGCATTAGAAATGTATACATTTGAGAAAAATTGTATATCCTGATCCATTGAATTTTCTTGTTACTGTGGTAAAAAATGAAAATTGATTTGACCCCACCAATGATTGGAAAAATAAACCAACGTTCTTACAGCATTCTCACAATGAAAAATGTTGAACAAAATTCTACTAGTGTATACCAAACATAAGGGGAAAGCCAACATTTTTTAAAGGTGTCACCATAACAGGAGATAAAGGTAAATCATCCAATAGGGACCAGTGTCTAGTTGACAGGCGTCTAAGATGAGACTTCTCTTAACATTGGTGAGATTTTCCTTAAAGTAGAACTTCACTCTCTCAATCAACCTGTTGACCAATGCAATTCTAGGCACTTTACAGTGCCAGAGAAATGCCATATAAATATTATCATTTAAAAATGGATTTAGGTATTCTACAGGGGGAATTGGCCAAAATATATAACAGTTTAGGTAAGCAAATAATTGTAAGAATACTAACCCTGCCCATAATAAGGTCCAAGGGTAGGTCCATTCCACTGCTCAGTTGGATATTTTGGTCGGGGCTCCTTTTGTATAAAATTCTGCATCAATACGGCATGGCATGGAGGCGATCAGCCTGTGGCATTGCTGAGGCATTATGGAAGCCCAGGATGCTTTGATGGTGGCCTTCAGCTCATTTGCATTGTCGGGTCTCGTGTCTCTCATCTTCCTCTTGACAATACACCACAGATTCTATATAGGGTTTAAGTCAAGTGAGTTTTCTGGCCAATCATGCACAGTGGTACCATGATCATTAAACTAGGTATTGGTACTTTTGGTAGTGTGGGCAGGTGCCAGTTCCTGCTGGAAAATAAAATCAGCATCTCCACAAAGCTGATCAGCAGAGGGAAGCATGAAGTGCTCTAGAATTTCCTAGAGAGCTGCGCTGACTTTGGACTTGATAAAACACAGTGGACCAGCACCAGATGGCATGGCTCCCCAAATCATCAAGGAAAATTTAGCATTTTATTAGGAAATGAATGTCCCAGAGTCTGGATGAAAAGTGGAGAGACACAAAATCCAAGTTGCATGAGGTCCAGTGTGAAGTTTCCACAGTCAGTGATGATTTGGGGAGCCATGTCATCTGCTGGTGTTGGTCCACCTGGTGTACCTGAGTATTGTGAGTTCCTAAGTATTATGTGTACCTGAGTATTGTGTGTGCCTGAGCATTGGGAGTACCTGAGTATTGGGAGTACCTGAGTGTTGGGAGTACCTGAGTAATGGGAGTACCTGAGTGTTGGGAGTACCTTAGTATTTTGTGTACCTGAGTATTGGGAGTACCTGAGTATTGTGTGTACCTGAGTATTGGGAGTACCTGAGTATTGTGTGTACCTGAATATTGTGTGTACCTGAGTGTTGGGAGTACCTAAGTATTGGGAGTACCTGAGTATTGTGGGTGCCTGAGTATTGTGGGTGCCTGAGTATTGTGGGTACCTGAATATTGTATGTACCTGAGTGTTGGGAGTACCTGAGTATTGGGAGTACCTAAATATTGTGGGTGTCTGAGTATTGTGGGTACCTGAACATTGGGAGTACCTGAGTATTGTGTGTACCTGTATATTGTATGTACCTGTGTATTGTGAGTACCTGGTAAGTATAGTAACAAGTCCTACTTGCAATCTCGGAACACCCAATAAGAGGATAGTACGTGATCGGTCTAAACTACGTGGCATGTTCACCAATGCCAGAAGCCTGGTGGACAAGACATGTGAACTAGAGATACTGTTGTATGAGAAGGATTTGGATTTTGTGGGAATTTCAGAAACCTGGTTAAACAGCTCTCATGATTGGCTGTCAACCATTCAAGAGCATTCCCTTTGTCGCAGGGATAGAGAGGGTAAAAAAGGGGAGAGGAATGTCTATATATCAAGAATAATTTACAAGTTAAAGCGGGGGTCCACCCACACCGCCAAAAAAAAAAAATATTAAAAGCCAGCAGCTACAAATAATGCAGCTGCTGACTTTTAATACATGGCCACTTACCTGTCCTAGAGTCCAGCGATGTCGGCAGGCTATGCCGAGAACCAGTTTGGTTCTTGGCAGCTGCCGCCGCCATCCTAGGTTAGGGAATCCCGGTTCCCTACTGCGCATGCGCGAGTCGCGCTGCACGTCCCAAGTGGTCCCCGCTCTCTCCTGGGAGCTGTGTGTTTCCCAGGAGACAGAGCGGTGGGGGGCGGGAAGAGGCGTAGACTCCCATGGGAGTCTATGCTGGAAGTGGGTCCAAATACCTGTCTTAGACAGGTATCTGCACCCCCCTCCCCCCTGAAAGGTGCCAAATGTGACACCGGAGGGGGGGAGGGTTCCGAAAAGTGGAAGTTCCATTTTTGTGTGGAACTCCGCTTTAATATGAGAGATGACATTACTAAGGGAGCTAGGGAGGAGGTAGAATCCTTATGGGTAGAGCTCCAAAGGGATGAAGCTAAGGGTAAAATAATAATGGGAGTATGCTATAGGCCCTCTAACCTGAGGGAGGAGGTGGAGGTGGACCTCTTATCACAATTTGGATTAGCAGCAAGGATGGGAAGTGTCATCATAATGGGGGATTTTAATTATCCAGACATAGACTGGGCGTAAGGAACCACGCATTCATCTAAGGCTCGCCAGTTCCTAAATGTCTTGTAGGACAATTTCATGGGTCAGATGGTAGACTCACCAACTAGAAATAAAGTGTTACTAGATCTACTGATTACCAACAATAGAGACCTGATCAGGGATGTGGAAATACGGGGCAATTTAGGAAACAGCGATCACAGGTCAATTGGCTTCAATATAAATCACACAAATAGGAAACATAAGGGGAATACAAAGACACTGAATTTCAAAAGAGCCAACTTCCCTAAACTACGAACCTTGCTAGAAGGCATGAATTGGGATAAAATCTTAGGAACAAAGAATACGGAGGAGAGATGGGTTTGTTTTAAGAGCATATTAAATAAGGGCATTAGCCAGTGCATCCCATTAGGTAATACATTTAAAAGAGTGAACAAAACTGCTGGTTGGAAGCTAAACAGTGGGGATCTTGAGTGGAGAGTGTGAACAAGTTTTGCTTTTGACTGCTGGTGATTGCTGTGTTGCATTTTTAGGTTCTTTTTGGGGCTTTTCCTTGTAGCTTTTTAAACCCCTTTTTCTGTCACTTTTTAAATAGCCTTTTTTTTTCTTTCCTTCCTCAGCCTACTATTTAAGGGGAGTGGTTAATTGGTCACAGGTGCTTGAGGCCTATATAACTTTCTGTAGAACTCATTGTGAGCCTGCTCATCTTTGAGATGGCAGGAACTCTGTCCAAGTGGAACTGGACTAAGTGGTGAGTTAAAAAACAGAGTTTAAAACAAGAGGTTGTAACAGGAATCAAGTACCTGTGTAGGGTGAGTGTGTACCTGCATATTGTAAGTACATGAGTGCTGCAAGTGCACGTGGGCTGTTTTGAGTATTAGCTTCAGGTAGTACCTGTATATTGTGAGTACCTGAGTGTTGTTTGAGTAGTGTGCGTGGATCGTTAGTACTTGTGTATTGTGTGTGTGCACGTGGGTCTGCAAGTGCATGTTGGTCTGCGTGTGAACGTGGGTCTGCGAGTGCATGTGGGTCTGCAAGTGCACGTGGGTTTGCGAGTGCACGTTGGTCTGCTAGTGCATGTTGGTCTGCGAGTGCACGTGGGTCTGCGAGTACCTGTGTATTGTCTTGTTGAGTACCCGTGTATTGTCTTGTTGAGTATTAGTGTCAGAAAGCTAGTTGTTAGGTCATTTGGACAGGGTATAATCCCCAATACTCATTAAATTAGTAGGTTCTATGCCTGGCAGATGTGGAGATGCGACTTGGTGTACATCTTGCTGCATGTATGCGTTCCTTGATCATCAGATCAAGGGCAAATGCTGCTGTGCAAAATGTAAGCACATTGTTTTCCTGGAAGCCCAGGTTCTGAATCTGGGGAAGCAACTGTCAGTACTGAGAAGACCCTCCATACTAAAGGAGAGCCAGGAACTTACATGGAAGGTGCCAGCAGGGGCCAGCACAGAGGTGGATGGAGACAAAGAGGTGCAGGCACTAGGAAAGAGCAGTTGGGTGACAGTCAGGAAGGGTAGAGAGGAAAGTGCCAGGGAGGCCGATTCAGGGCTGGAGCATCCCAGTAAGCTCCATTGAGTGACATTGGTGAAACCAGTCAGGGACCAGCACTGCTGGAGCTGAGAAACTCTCCTAGCTGCCGGAGGAAGAACTACTCCAGTGAGAGTGGGGGGGAAGCGAAGGGAAAGGAAAGACAGATTCTGCTGGTAGGGGACTCAATTCTTAAAAGGACAGAGAGGGCAATCTGTAACAAAGACCTGAAGAGCCAAACTGTATGTTGTCTACCAGGCGCTCGGGTTCGGCACATCACGGATCTGGTGGACAGATTACTGGGAGGGGCTGAGGAAGACCCGGCTGTCATGGTGCATGTTGGCACCAATGACAAAGTCAGAGGTAGATGGAGTGTCCTAAAGAACGATTTTAGGGACTTGGGAGCTAAATTGAGGAAAAGGACCTCCAAGGTAGTATTCTCAGGAATATTACCGGTACCTTGAGCCACACCAAAAAGGCAGAGGGAGATTAGGGAAGTAAACAAGTGGCTGAGCAGCTGGTGTATTAAGGAGGGGTTTGGGTTCCTGGAGGACTGGGCCGACGTCTCAGTCGGTCACCAGTGCTATAGAAGGGACGGACTGCACCTAAATGAGGAGGGTGCAGATCTGCTGAGAGTGAAGATGGCTGAAAAGTTAGAGGGTTTTTTAAACTAGGCGATGGGGGGAGGGCCCAGAGGTAGAGATAGTCAGCGCGGAACATATTCCAGAGGGTAGTATTGGGGGGATTAGTGGTAGGTTGACTAAAGCACAAAAACCCAAGGTAAGTATAGTATAGTCCTTATTGGGAACACCCAATAAGAGGAAGGTATACGACCGGTCTAAACTACGTGGCATGTTCACCAATGCCAGGAGCCTGGCGGACAAGATGGGTGAACTAGAGATACTGTTATACGAGGAGGATTTGGAATTTGTCGGAATTTCAGAGACCTGGTTCAACAGCTCTCATGATTGGCTGGCAACCATTCAAGGGTATACCCTCTATCGCAGGGATAGAGAGGGTAAAAAAGGGGGAGGGGTATGCCTATCATGGGTGTCCGCAGGTAGGGGCAAGGGGGGTCAATTGCCCCCCCCCCTGGAATCAGGAATCATATCTTAAATTCTGTACAGTTGCGTCGCTATCGGGGTGCGGGCAGCCCACACCCGGGTGCCACCTGCCAGTGGGGTGACACCATCAAGGTGCTGTCAAGCCCACCCATCAGTGTAATCTGACTTCGGACTCTTTTCCCTGCTCAGTCCAGCAGAGAACTCGGCAGCGCTGTCACGGGAGAAAGGCGAGCTGTGGGCTATCAGAGGTTTCCCCCGCTCACCCCCCCCTTTCTCCTGTCAAGGAGAAGAGACGGCGGCTCTCACCAGGTTCCCCGCCCAGCTTCCTGCCCGCTCCGTTCCTTACCTATTGGCAATAACTGAGGGCCAATCAAAGGAGACTAGGAGTGGAGAGCATCATGGGACATGTAGTCCCAAAGATTGGCGGCCCCATTTTCCACAGGGAGGAGGCTTCAGTTCGATCAAGAGAGAGATTGAAAGACTGCAGCCTGGGAAAAAAGCTGAGGGAGAGAGTGCTACAGGACAAAGAACCAGGAGTGTGCTGGGTGGAAGCCAGAGAGAGAGCGCCATGCTGCCCAGCGCCACCAGAGAGAGAGCCACGCTGCCCAGCACCACCAAGGATAGAAAGACTGAGCCACTACCAGGGTACAGACATGCTACACTACTGACCAGAGTCGCCCCCAGGGAACCCAGAGTGAGCGATCGTCCAGCTGGAGGAATCACTGCTGTCGTTTCGCTGGGTCTGGTAAAAGGGCCTGTTGGCCATTATCCATTACTTATCCTAGGGACTTTACTACGTCTACAGTCTCTGACCATAATGTGATAATGACATTGTTGAAAAGGGGCGGTGCATGGGTGACCCTAAAATTATGCCCCCCCCCCTGAAAAAAGTTCTGCGGACGCCCATGATGCCTATATATCAAGAATAATGTACAAGTGAATGTGAGAGATGACATCACTAAGGAAGCTAAAAGGAGGTGGAATCTTTATGGATAGAGCTCCAGAGGGATGAAAGCTAAGGGGAAAATAATACTGGGAGTATGCTATAGGCCCCCTAACCTGAGGGAGGAAGGGGAGACAGATCTCCTATCACAAGTTGAATTAGCAGCAAGGATGGGAAGTGTTATCATAATGGGGGATTTTAATTATCCAGACATAGATTGGGCGGAGGGAACCACTCATTCATCTCAGGCTCGCAAGTTCCAAAATGTCTTGCAGGACAATTTCATGGTTCAGATGGTAGACGCACATACCAGAAATAAGGCATTACTGGATCTACTGATTGCCAACAATACAGACCCGATCATGGATGTGGAAATACGGGGCAATTTAGGAAACCGCGATCACAGGTCAATTGGCTTCAGTATATCACACAAACAGGAAACATAAGGGCGATACAAAGACACTGAATTTCAGAAGAGCCAAGTTCCCTAAACTATGAATCTTGCTAGAAGGCATGAATTGGGATAAAATCTTAGGAACAAAGAACACGGAGGAGAGATGGGTTTGCTTTAAGAGCATATTAAATAAGGGCATTAGCCAATGCATCCCATTGGGTAATACATTTAAAAGAGCGAACAAAAGTCCTGGATGGCTTAACTCCAGTGTAAAAATGCATATAAAACCAAAAGAGAAGGCCTTCAAAAATACTAGGTTGAGGGATCCTCATCAGCATTCAGACTTTATAAAGAATGCAACAAGAAATGTAAGGGTGCAATTAGGGCAGCTAAGATAGAACACGAAAGACACGTAGCGGAGGAGAGCAAAAAAAATCCCAAGAAATTCTTTCAGTATGTAAACAGTAAAAAAGGGAGGACAGACCATATTGGCCCCATAAAGAATGAGGAAGGACATCTGGTTACAAAGGATGGGGAGATGGCAAAGGTAATGAATTTATTCTTCTCCTCAGTCTTCACGAGGAAATTGGGAAGCTTTAGTAACCACAACTGCAGTGTTTATCATTATGACACATCACAGGAAGCACCTCCATGGTTAACAGAGGACAGAATTAAAATCATCAATAGTATGCAAGCTCTTGGAGGGGATGATAAGGGACTATATACAAGATTTTAGTAATGAGAACAGTATCATTAACAGTAATCAGCATGGATTTATGAAGAATGTTCTTGCCAAACCAATCTATTAACCTTCTATGAGGAGGTGAGTTGCCAAGAAAGGCCACTAGACGTGGTATATCTGGATTTTGCAAAAGCATTTGACACAGTTCCCCATAAACGTTTACTGTACAAAATAAGGTGCGTTGGCATGGACCATAGGGTGAGTACATGGATTGAAAACTGGCTAAAAGGGCGAGTTCAGAGGGTGGTGATAAATAGGGAGTACTTGGAATGGTCAGGGGTGGGTAGTGGGGTCCCACAGGGTTCTGTGCTGGGACCAATCCTATTTAATTTGTTCATACACGACCTGGGGGATGGGGTAAACAGTTCAATCTCTGTATTTGCGGATGATACTAAGCTAAGCAGGGCAATAACTTCTCCGCAGGATGTGGAGACCTTGCAAGAAGATCTGGACAAATTAATGGGGTGAGCAACTACATGGCAAATGAGGTTCAATGTAGAAAAATTTTAAATAATGCATTTGGGTGGCAAAAATATGAATGCAATCTATATACTAGGGGGAGAACCTCTGGGGGAATCTAGGATGGAAAAGGACCTGAGGGTCCTAGTAGATGATAGGCTCAGCAATTGCATGCAATTCCAAGCTGCTGCTAAAAAAGCAAACAGAATATTGGCATGCATTAAAAAAAGGATTAGCTCCAGGGATAAAGCGATAATTCTCCCACTCTACAAGATTCTGGTCCGGCCACACCTAGAGTATGCAGTCCAGTTCTGGGCACCAGTCCTCAGGAAGGATGTCCTGGAAATGGATCAAGTACGAAGAAGGGCAACAAAGCTAATAAAGGGTCTGGAGGATATTAGTTATGAAGAAAGGTTGCAAGCACTGAACTTATTCTCTCTGGAGAAGAGACGTTTGAGAGAGAATATGATTTCACTTTACAAATACCATGCTGGTAATCCCACAAGAGGGATAAATCTTTTTCGCGGAAGGGAGTTTAATAAGACACGTGGCCACTCATTAAAATTAGAAGAAAAGAGGTTTAACCATAAACTATGTAGATGGTTCTTTACTGTAAGAGCGGCCAGGATGTGGAAGGCGGTGGTCTCAGCGGGGGGCATTAATAGTTTCAAAAAACTATTAGATAAGCACCCGAACGACCACAACATACAGCGATATACAATGTAATACTGACATATAATCACACACATAGGTTGGACTTAATGGACTTGTGTTTTTTTCCAACCTCACCTACTATGTAACTATGTAACTTCATTCTTCTCTCTTCTGACCAGCTGATTTTATCAGCTGATGCTGATTTCATTTTCCAGCAGGATTTGGAACCAGCCCACACCGTTAAAACAACCAATACCTGGTTTAATGATCATGGTATCACTGTACTGGATTGACCAGCAAACTCATCTGACCTAAACCTCATAGAAAATCTGTGGGGTATTGTCAAGAGGAAGATGAGACACCAGACTCAATGTAGATGAGCTGAAGGCCGCTATCAAAGCAACCTGGGCTTCCATAACACCTCAGCAGTGCCACAGGCGGATCGCCTCCATGCCAGGCCACATTGATGCAGTAATTCAAAGGAGCCCCAACCAAGTATTGAGTGCATACTGTACTGTAGATGGACATACTTTTCAGTAAGCCAACATTTCTGTATTAACCACTTCAGCCCCATAAGATTTTCCCCCTTAACGACCAGGCCATTTTTTGCGATACGGCACTGTGTTGCTTTAACTTACAATTGCGCGGTCATGCGACTTTGTACCCAAACAAAATGAATGTCCTTTTTTCCCCACAAATGGAGCTTTCTTTTGGTGGTATTTGATCACCTCTGTGGTTTTTATTTTTTGCGCTATAAACAAAAAAAAGCAACCATTTTGAAAAAAATCACAATATTTTGTACTTTTTGCTATAATAAATATCCAACAAAAAAATGTAAAAAAAAAATTTCTTCATCAGTTTAGGCCAATATATATCCTTCTACATATTTTTGGTAAAAAAAATCGCAATAAGCGTATATTGATTGGTTTGCGCAAAAGTTATAGCGTCTACAAAATATGATATAGATTTATGGCATTTTTATTATTTTTTTTTTTTTTTACTAGTAATGGCGGCGATCTGCGATTTTTAATCAAGACATTGCCGCAGACAAATTGGACACTTTTGACACTTTTTTTGGGACCATTGACATTTATACAGCTGTCAATGCTATAAATAGCCACTGATTACTGTATAAATGTCACTGGCAGGGAGGGGGTTAACACTAGGGGGCGATCAAGGGGTTAAATGTGTTCCCTATGTGTGTTCTAACTGTGGGGAGGAATGTGTCTGACTAGAGGAGGAGAGAGATCGATGTTCCTACTTAGTAGGAACATGTGATCTGTCTCCTCTCCTCTGTCAGAACCGGGATTTGTGTGTTTACACAAACAGATTCTGGTTCTCGCTCGCATTGGCTCTGGGGACATGCTGCGAGCGTGCATGCTGCAGCGTCTTAAAGAGCCGACGTACAGCTACGATGGCTCGTGCAGGGGAGCCAACCTGCCACAGTATAGCTGCGGCGGCTGGTCCAGAAGCGGTTAAAAATCCTTTTTTTTTTTTTTTTTTTTTTTTTATTGGTCTTATGTAATATTCTAGTTTTATGAGATATTACATTTTGGGTTTTCACTAACTATAATCCATAATCATCAAAATGAAAAGAAAGAAATGCTTGAAATATATCGCTCTGAGTGTAACGCATCTATATAAAATTTACGAGTTTCACTTTTTGAATTGAATTACTGAAATAAATTAACTTTTTGATGATATTCTAATTTTATGTGATTCATCTATATATATATTTATATATTTTTTTTCCTTTCAATAATAGCTAGGTTAAAATAAAATTAGGTTGAAATTAGTCCATCTAGTTCAACTAATAAAAAAATATAGATTATATTAATATAGTATTGTAGATGCACCTCATTCAGATTTGAAAACATACCAGTGTGAACAAGTCTTGGTCTATGGGTGAATTACACTTTACAAGAAAGAGCATTCCTTCTCTTACCAGGAATACTCATGCAGAGACTTGATCTTTTTCACTTACACAATAGACAAGAATGCAGCATCAGCAATCTCATAAAGTCATTAAATGTAACCAAAAAGTAATCTTGCATGAACTGGCCAATATCTTTGTTTATATCCTCCTTTCTGGTAAACGTGCTTTTACGACTGTTAGAAAAAGAATTTATTCTGATTGTGATTCCTTCTAAGACTCAGTTTGTTGTTTATGTGTTTTGAAGTGTATCTCCTAGCAAAATCTTTTTTTTTTAAATGCTGGATGGTGTGAGGAAGGGTTTTTAACCTTTGCCATGTTTTTATTTCTATCTGTGTCCCCATTTGGAGACAACTGTCCCAGCTTTCCCAGGAATTCCCAGCTTTGGTAGATTTTCTCAAAATTCTGGTTGTGTCTCTGGGACTTGAAGTATAAGTAAATTTCCACAATGGTACACAAACTGCAAAAATACACTAGCAGGGGTTTTATATACAGTATATGGCTATACATACACTTGAAATTATATTAAGTATTGTATATAGCAGTCTTGTAAAGGTAAATTGCATTCAAAACTATGGTTGCCACTAAGTTAATAGCTGGTCTACCCAATACGAATATTACCACCTGACAGTTCCTTATATTTCTCAAGGGACTTAGATATCTATGCTAGAGAGAGTACCTGGACACCTGCTGTTGCCATTATGGGAGATTCTACTCTCCCAGCTGGATGTTCTACTTTATTTTATATTACGTAAAATATAAGAGGGTAAACTGAAACATCAGCGCTAAAATAAAAGCCACAAAAAGAAGTGTCACAGTGAGTGGCTAGAAACACAAATATAAGTCTATATGTAGAAGGTAATGATGATGACAGTTCAAAGTTTTTCTAGATGTAGAATCACTGAAGTCCAGGTGTGCACCTTTCACCAGAAAGAAAATATGTTCCACCACGTGATGCACACTCCCCACGGGGGTCAAACTCACCAGAAGCCAATATTAAAAGGGCATTTTAAGGTTTGTAAGGTACTCAGCATCCACTTCAATAGTCAGTCATCATCAGCAGCAGGTTTCACTGGTAAGGGGGCTCCATATATATCATAAAACACAAGAACAACACCGACACATCGTAATCCTGTTTATTCATGTAAAAAAAAACCCTATACAGCAGTGCTCTATAGAAGTCCTTGATGACGCCGGTCAGGGCGTGACCTACACGACGATCCGGAAGGGACGCTTGCTCTCCACTGTCTAGTATCATCTACCAGGAAGATAGTGTGGTGTCTGCAGGGAAACACACATTCCATCCTGGATGGCTAGACATGGTGACAGCGCCCTTTGGGCTTACTTATTTGCTTATCTCAAACTGTTACAAAGTACGTAGTTAGGATTAAGGGGAACACTGCTGTATAGGGTTTTTTTTTACATGAATAAACAGGATTACGCTATGTCGGTGTTGCTCTTGTGTTTTATGATATATATGGAGCCCCCTTACCAGTGAAACCTGCTGATGATGATGACTGACTATTGAAGTGGATGCTGAGTACCTTACCCGATGCCCTTTTAACCACTTAAGGACCGCCTCACGCCGATGTACGTCGGCAAGGCGGCACGGGCAGGCAAAATCACGTACATATACGTGATTTGCCTCCCGCGGGTGGGGGGTCCTATCGGACCCCCCCCCGGTGCCCGAGGCGGTCCTGTTATGTCCCCCGGTGATCGGAGGTGAGGGGGAGGCCATCCGTTCATGGCCCCCCCCTCGCGATCGCCGCCGGCCAATCAGATCACTTCCTTTGCTCCTGTATGCTAAACAGCAGCAAAGGAAATGATGTCATCTCTTCTCGGCTCGGTATTTTCCGTTGCAGCGCCGAGGAGAGAAGACTTCACTGTGAGTGCACAACACTACACACACAGTAGAACATGCCAGGCACACAAAACACCCCGATCCCCCCCCCCGATTGCCCCCCAATCACCCACCCCCCTCCCTGTCACAAACTGACACCAGCAGTTTTTTTTTTTCTGATTACTGCATTGGTGTCAGTTTGTGACAGTTACAGTGTTGGGACAGTTAGTATTAGCCCCCTTTAGGTCTAGGATACCCCCCTAACCCCCCCTAATAAAGTTTTAACCCCTTGATCACCCCCTGTCACCAGTGTCACTAAGCGATCATTTTTCTGATCGCTGTATTAGTGTCGCTGGTGACGCTAGTTAGTGAGGTAAATATTTAGGTTCGCCGTCAGCGTTTTATAGCGACAGGGACCCCCATATACTACCTAATAAATGTTTTAACCCCTTGATTGCCCCCTAGTTAACCCTTTCACCACTGATCACCGTATAACCGTTACGGGTGACGCTGGTTAGTTCATTTATTTTTTATAGTGTCAGGGAACCCGCCGTTTATTACCGAATAAAGGTTTAGCCCCCCGATCGCCCGGCGGTGATATGCGTCGCCCCAGGCAGCGTCAGTGTAGCGCCAGTACCTCTAACACCCACGCACACGGCATACGCCTCCCTTAGTGGTATAATATCTGAACGGATCAATATCTGATCCGATCAGATCTATACTAGCGTCCCCAGCAGTTTAGGGTTCCCAAAAACGCAGTGTTAGCGGGATCAGCCCAGATACCTGCTATGGCCGTGATTATGAACATGTGAGACCAGGTCCCTCTGGTGAATATTCTAATAACCGGAAGGGGGCAAACCATTCACAGCAGGATTGGGGTTTTCCCAGGCCAAATCAAGGGGTCAAAAGACCGGTGGAAAACAAAGAGGAACCAGAGGGGGGAGGAGAGCACAGTCAAAAAAAATCAAGGAAGTGAATAGCGATGGGATCTTTAATCTCAGTTCTCAAGCTCTCACTGCCGCAGAGACCTCCTTGTTGAGTAAAGGTTTGAAATTTGCACCCCCTAAAAAGTTAAATAAGTTTCAAACCTATATGGATATACATAGATTTGTTCGCAAGGTAAATATCAAACGACATTTTGCGACCAATCAAACTATCCATACTATTACTGAACAACAACAAATCCAACACTCAGGGTTATCTAATGCTTCAACGTTCAATCCCCCTGGAACTTTGGCTCCTTCACTGAGGGTATTCAGGGATGTCCTTATACGGGATTTGGAACTTATAAAGAATCCGAATCCACGTATGGATAAGACCCTTGAGGAAGGGCTGGATTCACTCTGTAACAAAAAAAACATAGTGATTCGCCCGGCAGATAAGGGTGGGGGCATCGTCATTTTAGATAGAGATGCTTATCTCCTGGAAATACAGAACATTCTAAGTGATCAAGACACGTATGTCCGATTACCAGGTGACCCAACCCGCGACTATAAAAAGATGTTAATTCCTTTAGTTGACAAGGGTTTTAGATTGGGCATTTTAAATGAAAAAGAAAAACTCTTCCTCATTCCTAAAGCCCCGAGAATTCCCATTTTGTATTGTCTACCCAAGATTCACAAAAGTCTGACTTGCCCCCCGGGACGTCCCATTGTTAGTGGGATTGATTCCATCACGTCCCGGGTGGGCAAGTATATAGACCATTTCCTCCAACCATTGGTGCACACCATGCCCTCATATGTGAAGGACACCCGACATATAATTAATTTACTGTCGAAACAGAGGCCTAATGACCAGACATTGTTAGTGATTGCGGATGTCACATCCTTATACACCATCATCCCTCATCATTTAGGAGTGGCAGCCGTGGAACACTATTTGAAGAGGTTCTCTACCCTACAGGCACAACAACAGACATATATTTTGGAATTGCTTGAATACGCAGCTGGCCATAATTATTTTTGGTTTAGTCATCAGTTTTATCGCCAACAACGTGGCGTGGCCATGGGGGCAAAATATGCCCCCAGTTTGGCCAACCTATTTATGGCCAAGTGGGAGGAGGACGTCATCTATAAAGACCGAAATCCCCATCTTAAGTTTTGGGCTAGGTATATAGATGATGTCCTCCTCCTATAGGATGGGTCCACCTCTCAGCTTGAGGACTTCTTTTCCGCAATTAATGACAACAATAGGGGGATAAGGTTTGTCCATGAGAGCAGCTACGAGAGGATTCATTTCCTCGATCTCACCATCTCTAAGGAGGGTGATATGTTTACAACCATTTCCTTTTTTAAGAAAACGGATCGGAACTCCTTTATCCCCATTGGGAGCTGCCATCATGATCCGTGGCTTAAATCCATTCCGAAGAGCCAATTTACCAGAATGAGGCGTAATTGCACTGACATTAAAGACTACAGGGTACAGGCTGATATCATATCCAAAAGATTAGAAGAAAAAGGATACGATAAAGAACTTCTAGTTAGAACTAAGCAACAAGTTGAAGCCCTTGACAGAGCCTCACTATTGAATGAGGCCCCCAAGGCTAATTTGGGGGACCGTCATTACCGTTCATTACAGGCTTTTCCACTCAACATTATCAGATCACGAGGATCTTGCGAAAACACTGGCACCTTCTAGAAAATGACAGGATCATTAAAACAATCTTGCCCCATAAACCACAGATTGTATTTAGGGGGGTCCCTTCGTTGCGGGACAGAATTGCCCCTAATGTTGTGGACCCACCCACTCAAAAGGTATCCTTCTTCCAGAATTTATCCGGTTACCACCAATGTCGAAGGTGTCAGATATGCTCACTCAACAGAAGCAAACAGAGAAAAACAGAATCCTTTGTATCCTCCAGTACCTCTAGGGTCCATAAGATCGAACCTTTTGTCACTTGTAGCACTAAAGGGGTGGTGTATTTATTGCAATGCCCTTGTGGGCTGCAATATATAGGTCGTACCAAACGCCCCATGCAGGTCCGCTTAGGAGAACACATTACTAATATCAAGAATGGATATCAATACCATTCGGTATCAAAACACTATGCTTTACATCACAATAGGAACCCTGCTAACACTCTATTTTTGGGGATAGATAGGTACAGTGCACACTGGAGGGGTGGATCCTTAGTCAGAGAATTATCTAGATTGGAAATTACTTGGATCCATCGTGTCCGGTGTTACACCCCTTATGGTTTGAATATAGACACTGATGTGAACGCCTTCATTGATAATGGTTGATTGTTCATGTGTGTAACCTTCATCTGAGATCATGGTGTCCGGAGGTGGGCTAATGAGGTATGGGAAAAGAAAAACTCCCCGTAGCACATTCTTCCTTTTTTCTGTTTATTTATTTTTATTAATGAAATTTGGGACATGGAGGGCTGTGTTTTTTATAGAGCATCATTCTCTATGTTCATTTTACATTTGGACTTTCATAGGGCATTCTACAATCAAACTTCTCTTTGGATTCTATGCTCCATTGTTGCAGAGATGGACCAATATGTATAGGTACACACTGATCGTCTTTAAGTTTTATTATTATTATTCATTTAATTTTTTATTAGAACACAAAAGGTTACTCTATACAAGAAAACCTTGGAACCTAAGGGTTAAATTTTCCTTGACTTGATGTTGCATTAGCTCACTAGGGTCCCCAGTGGCGAATCTACCTAGTTTCAGCCCCAATTAATGATAATATCAGGCCACCTGGGCATTTTTACATAGATTTTTTTATTTAAATAGATGTTATTTATTTAACAGATAGTTTGTATTTTTGTTTTCATTTTTTGCTTATTATGCATCTAATATCAGATGCGGTATTTTCCGATCTGAATTTCTGCATCCCTTTGACATCCATTTTTTTGTGGTCTATACGCTGTTGGCAACAATGGAGCGTATAATCCTATTCGCCCTGTTATAACCCTTTTTGCCCGGGTTGTGACGGTATACATGGTAGTGAATCAACAACATACAGTTTCCGCTTGCCCCATACAAAGATGGCGGCAGCGGCCTCGGACGCCCTGATCACAGAAGGGGGCGTTCCTCTGCTTTGAGTTCCCATATAGGTGGTGTGTCAGCATGCCGCCCGTACCCCAGGAAGACGACAGATTTGTCGAAACGGCGTAGGGAGGAGCGGCGTGCTGACGTCACCACCATACCACGCTGAACCCGGAAGAAACGGGCAGCAGCTGAAGCCGGCCGGCGCTACATGTTTTTATAAGCGATCTTTACTGCACAAATTGTAAGTGCTTTTCTTTTATAAATTAAAGTGGATTTTAACTGTATTACGCTATGGAGCATTTCTTTCCTATTTATCCATGGTCTGTGAGCGGATAAATCACGTTTGGATTGATTTCCTGGAGAGGTGGCTTCCGATCTGCGCACTGACAGAGACCCAGTGGCTGGGGGACACAGCCACATGTGTGCATGATCTCTGTGACAGGAGATCTTTGGATCTGGTAAGGGGCTTACCTTACTTGAGGTGGAGGATCTTCTCTCTATTTTAACATCACGCTCCCTACGGAGATAATCTTTATATCACTTGAAGGAAGGGTGTCTTTCTCCCTCTATCCAACCATTTTCTACACCCACAAGACCTACAGTTCATTTCAATCTATGACTAAATGGACTCTACTTAATCGTTTTTGTTTACTGAATGTTCCACTCATTTTTTTTGCATGCGATTCTTTTTTTTTTTGCATGCGATTTATGTGCATTTTTTTTTTTTTTTTTGTTATGAAACAATTCACTTGTGTTCATTCATAATTATGGTATTTTCAGTTAATATGATCATGTATTTGCACTAGCAGCGCAGCCTTTAAATTGTATAGCTAGTAAGGTGGAGGTTGTTTCACATCTAAGGTTGCAGCAGCATTTTACATTTCAATTTTTGGTTTGAGATATTTGTCTTTTCATCACACACATGTGGGGATCATTTCCACTTATGGGATAGCGCAGTATTTTTTACGATATTAAAATCACGTACATATACGTGATTTGCCTCCCGCGGGTGGGGGGTCCTATCGGACCCCCCCCCGGTGCCCGAGGCGGTCCTGTTATGTCCCCCGGCGATCGGAGGTGAGGGGGAGGCCATCCGTTCATGGCCCCCCCTCGCGATCGCCGCCGGCCAATCAGATCACTTCCTTTGCTCCTGTATGCTAAACAGCAGCAAAGGAAATGATGTCATCTCTTCTCGGCTCGGTATTTTCCATTGCAGCGCCGAGGAGAGAAGACTTCACTGTGAGTGCACAACACTACACACACAGTAGAACATGCCAGGCACACAAAACACCCCGATCCCCCCCCCGATTGCCCCCCAATCACCCACCCCCCTCCCTGTCACAAACTGACACCAGCAGTTTTTTTTTTTTTTCTGATTACTGCATTGGTGTCAGTTTGTGACAGTTACAGTGTTGGGACAGTTAGTATTACCCCCCTTTAGGTCTAGGATACCCCCCTAACCCCCCCTAATAAAGTTTTAACCCCTTGATCACCCCCTGTCACCAGTGTCACTAAGCGATCATTTTTCTGATCGCTGTATTAGTGTCGCTGGTGACGCTAGTTAGTGAGGTAAATATTTAGGTTCGCCGTCAGCGTTTTATAGCGACAGGGACCCCCATATACTACCTAATAAATGTTTTGACCCCTTGATTGCCCCCTAGTTAACCCTTTCACCACTGATCGCCGTATAACCGTTACGGGTGACGCTGGTAAGTTCGTTTATTTTTTGTAGTGTCAGGGAACCCGCCGTTTATTACCGAATAAAGGTTTAGCCCCCCGATCGCCCGGCGGTGATATGCGTCGCCCCAGGCAGCGTCAGATTAGCGCCAGTACCTCTAACACCCACGCACACGGCATACGCCTCCCTTAGTGGTATAATATCTGAACGGATCAATATCTGATCCGATCAGATCTATACTAGCGTCCCCAGCAGTTTAGGGTTCCCAAAAACGCAGTGTTAGCGGGATCAGCCCAGATACCTGCTAGCACCTGCGTTTTGTCCCTCCGCCCGGCCCAGCCCAAGTGCAGTATCGATCGATCACTGTCACTTACAAGGCACTAAACGCATAACTGCAGCGTTCGCAGAGTCAGGCCTGATCCCTGCGATCGCTAACAGTTTTTTTGGTAGCATTTTGGTGAACTAGCAAGCACCAGCCCCAGGCAGCGTCAGGTTAGCGCCAGTACCGCTAACACCCAAGCACGTACCGTACACCTCCCTTAGTGGTATAGTATCTGAACGGATCAATATCTGGTCCGATCAGATCTATACTAGCTTCCCCAGCAGTTTAGGGTTCCCAAAAACGCAGTGTTAGCGGGATCAGCCCAGATACCTGCTAGCACCTGCGTTATGCCCCTCCGCCCGGCCCAGCCCAGCCCACCCAAGTGCAGTATCGATCGATCACTGTCACTTACAAAACACTAAACACATAACTGCAGCGTTCGCAGAGTCAGGCCTGATCCCTGCGATCGCTAACAGTTTTTTTGGAAGCTTTTTATTGAACTGGCAAGCACCAGCGGCCTAGTACACCCCGGTCGTAGTCAAACCAGCACTGCAGTAACACTTGGTGATGTGGCGAGTCCCATAAGTGCAGTTCAAGCTGGTGAGGTGGCAAGCACAAGTAGTGTCCCGCTGCCACCAAAAAGACAAACACAGGCCCGTCGTGCCCATAGTGCCCTTCCTGCTGCATTCGCCAATCCTAATTGGGAACCCACCGCTTCTGCAGCGCCCGTACTTCCCCCATTCACATCCCCAACCAAATGCAGTCGGCTGCATGAGAGGCATTTTTATGTCCTCCCGAGTACCCCTACCCAACGAACCCCCCCAAAAAAGATGTTGTGTCTGCAGCAAGCGTGGATATAGGCGTTACACCCGCTATTATTGTCCCTCCTGTCCTGACAATCCTGGTCTTTGCATTGGTGAATGTTTTGAATGCTACCATTCACTAGTTAAGTATTAGCGTAGGGTACAGCATTGCACAGACTAGACACACTTTCACAGGGTCTCCCAAGATGCCATCGCATTTTGAGAGACCCGAACCTGGAACCGTTTACAGTTATAAAAGTTAGTTACAAAAAAAAGTGTAAACAAAAAAAAAAAAACACATACAAAAATATAAAATAAAAAAAAATAGTTGTCGTTTTATTGTTCTCTCTCTCTCTATTCTCTCTCTATTGTTCTGCTCTTTTTTACTGTATTCTATTCTGCAATGTTTTATTGTTATTATGTTTTATCATGTTTGTTTTTCAGGTCTGCAATTTTTTATACTTTACCGTTTACTGTGCTTCATTGTTAACCATTTTTTTGTCTTCAGGTACGCCATTCACGACTTTGAGTGGTTATACCAGAATGATGCCTGCAGGTTTAGGTATCATCTTGGTATCATTCTTTTCAGCCAGCGGTTGGCTTTCATGTAAAAGCAATCCTAGCAGCTAATTAGCCTCTAGACTGCCTTTACAAGCCGTGGGAGGGAATGCCCCCCCCCCACCGTCTTCCGTGTTTTTCTCTGGCTCTCCTGTCTCAACAGGGAACCTGAGAATGCAGCCGGTGATTCAGCCATTGCACCATGCATGTGAGGTATCACCGCGAAGGTCAGATCGAGGGCAGTAATTTTAGCAGTAGACCTCCTCTGTAAATCTAAAGTGGTAACCTGTAACCTGCAATTGTAAAGCATGTCATGTTTGGTATCCATGTACTCGGCCTAAGATCGGCCTAAGATCATCTTTTTTATTTCATCAAACATTTGGGCAATATAGTGTGTTTTAATGCATTAAAATTTAAAAAAGTGTGTTTTTTCCCCAAAAAATGCGTTTGAAAAATCGCTGCGCAAATACTGTGTGAAAAAAAAATATGAAACACCCACCATTTTAATCTGTAGGGCATTTGCTTTAAAAAAATATATAATGTTTGGGGGTTCAAAGTAATTTTCTTGCAAAAAAAAAAAACTTTTTCATGTAATCAAAAAGTGTCAGAAAGGGCTTTGTCTTCAAATGGTTAGAAGAGTGGGTGATGTGTGACATAAGCTTCTAAATGTTGTGCATAAAATGCCAGAACAGTTCAAACCCCCCCAAATGACCCCATTTTGGAAAGTAGACACCCCAAGCTATTTGCTGAGAGGCATGTCGAGTCCATGGAATATTTTATATTGCGACACAAGTTGCGGGAAAGAGACAAATTTTTTTTTTTTTTTTTGCACAAAGTTGTCACTAAATGATATATTGCTCAAACATGCCATGGCAATATGTGAAATTACACCCCAAAATACATTCTGCTGCTTCTCCTGAGTACGGGGATACCACATGTGTGAGACTTTTTGGGAGCCTAGCCGTGCACGGGACCCCGAAAACCAAGCACCGCCTTCAGGCTTTCTAAGGGCGTGAATTTTTTATTTCACTCTTCACTGCCTATCACAGTTTCGGAGGCCATGGAATGCCCAGGTGGCACAAAACCCCCCCAAATGACCCCATTTTGGAAAGTAGACACCCCAAGCTATTTGCTGAGAGGTATAGTGAGTATTTTGCAGACCTCACTTTTTGTCACAACGTTTTGAAAATTGAAAAAAGAAAAAAAAAATGTTTTTTCTTGTCTTTCTTCATTTTCAAAAACAAATGAGAGCTGCAAAATACTCACCATGCCTCTCAGCAAATAGCTTGGGGTGTCTACTTTCCAAAATGGTGTCATTTGGGGGGGTTTTGTGCCACCTGGGCATTCCATGGCCTCCGAAACGGTGATAGGCAGTGAAGAGTAAAATCAAAAATTCACGCCCTTAAAAACGCTGAAGGCGGTGATTGGTTTTCGGGGCCCCGTATGCGGCTAGGCTCCCAAAAAGTCCCACACATGTGGTATCACCATACTCAGGAGAAGCAGCTAAATGTATTTTGGGGTGCAATTCCACATATGCCCATGGCCTGTGTGAGCAATATATCATTTAGTGACAACTTTGTGCAAAAAAAAAAAAAAAAATGTGTCACTTTCCCGCAACTTGTGTCAAAATATAAAATATTCCATGGACTCAATATGCCTCTCAGCAAATAGCTTGGGGTGTCTACTTTCCAAAATGGGGTCATTTGGGGGGGGGTTTGTGCCACCTGGGCATTCCATGGCCTCCGAAACTGTGATAGGCAGTGAAGAGTGAAATCAAAAATTTACACCCTTAGAAATCCTGAAGGCGGTGATTGGTTTTCGGGGCCCCGTACGCGGCTAGGCTCCCAAAAAGTCCCACACATGTGGTATCCCCGTACTCAGAAGAAGCAGCTGAATGTATTTTGGGGTGCAATTTCACATAGGCCCATGGCCTGTGTGAGCAATATATCATTTAGTGACAACTTTTTGTAAATATTTTTTTTTTTTTTTCTTTTGTCATTATTCAATCACTTGGGACAAAAAAAATAAATATTCAATGGGTTCAACATGCCTCTCAGCAATTTCCTTGGGGTGTCTACTTTCCAAAATGGGGTCATTTGGGGGGGGTTTTGTACTGCCCTGCCATTTTAGCACCTCAAGAAATGACATAGGCAGTCATAAACTAAAAGCTGTGTAAATTCCAGAAAATGTACCCTAGTTTGTAGACGCTATAACTTTTGCGCAAACCAATAAATATACGCTTATTGACATTTTTTTTTACCAAAGACATGTGGCCGAATACATTTTGGCCTAAATTTATGACTAAAATTGAGTTTATTGGATTTTTTTTATAACAAAAAGTAGAAAATATCATTTTTTTTCAAAATTTTCGGTCTTTTTCCGTTTATAGCGCAAAAAATAAAAACCGCAGAGGTGATCAAATACCATCAAAAGAAAGCTCTATTTGTGGGAAGAAAAGGACGCAAATTTCGTTTGGGTACAGCATTGCATGACCGCGCAATTAGCAGTTAAAGCGACGCAGTGCCAAATTGGAAAAAGACCTCTGGTCCTTAGGCAGCATAATGGTTCGGGGCTCAAGTGGTTAATATTGGCTTCTGGTGAATTTGACCCCCTTGGGGAGTGTGCATCACGTGGTGGAACATATTTTCTTTCTGGTAAAAGGTGCACGCCTGGACATCAGTGATTCTACATCTAGAAAAACTTTGAACTGTCATCATCATTATCTTCTACATATAGACTTATATTTGTGTTTCTAGCCGCTCACTGTGACACTTCTTTTTGTGGCTTTTATTTTAGCACTGTTTTTAGTATTTTATGATCCAGTTTGGATTGCTGGACTTTTTTACTATCTATTTATGCCATTTCTTCCTTTTTAAACAGCTGCTTGACATTTTTGAATATTTATTTAATTATTTATTCAATATTGCACATTTTATTGTGGGATTTAATACTCTCAAGTGTTTGTTTATTTAATTATTCTTTACTGCATATAGAACCGTAGGATTGATCTGGCGCTGAGTGTGTGTGTTGTAGGCCTCATTTTCACACACCCTCCCTGCATAAACTGAAACATGCAAAAACTCCCAGGTAGTTGTGAACAGATTTATAACTTATGGAAGGGAGATCTCAGTCCTCATCCATATCAATCCAGCATTGGTTTAAATATGCTTACTTACATGTCAGTGGAAACGCAGGCACCCCTCTATAATCTAGTGTGTATGTCTTTCTGTTTTTTTTTGGAGGAAGTGGTGGCAGGTCCTGAAGGTGCCAGGAACATGGGTGGTGAAAGCAGTTAAGTAAGTAAGAGGGGATGGCCTTAAGCAGTACTGCACAGTGCATTTTATTTATTTATTTATTATAGGTACTTATATAGCACTATCAATTTACAGAGCACTTTTTTTTTAAATCAATATTTTTTATTGAATATTTCACAGAACATAAGTGAAAAAATATGTAGAAAAATAGTCACTCAGACAACTTATTACACAGTCTTGAGGATTATTCTATAACAAAGTCTGTATACAATAGACATGTAAACCAAGGTTAAAAATATGATATAGAAAGTATATCTTGTTAGATCAAGAGTGAGGAACACCACTCCCTTGCCCAGGCACCCCAACTGGGAACACACTGCGCTCAGGAAGAGAGCGGCAATTTACAGAGCACTTTTAAGGGAGATATCAGTGTTTGAGTGTCCAGGACATATAAGAAGCCGGGGCTGACTCGAACAACAGCTCAAATATCACTTTTGGGTCAACTGGCCTTTTCATAACATGGTGGCCTTTTCTTTCTCTTAGGGCTAGCAAAAAATCCTTAGCAGAGTTTCCATCCTATTTACCAACATTTTATATACACTATATTACCAAAAGTATTGGGATGCCTGCCTTTACACGCACAGGTTTAGGAGTGTGTCTATGGGAATGTTTGGCCATTCTTACAGAGGCGCATTTGTGAGGTCAGGCACTGATGTGGACGTGCAAATAGATTCAGCACGAAAAATCATCTCCCCGTGATCCTCTGCACACTGGACCTCCTCAATGGGACCAGGCTGTTAAGGTAAAAAGATCTTCTCTTGGATATGGATCCTCTGTCTCCAAATATTCTCAGATAAATAGACTAATGGAAGGAAAAGGCTTAATAGTGTAGTATTTCATACATAAATTTAGTAAAAGATATGTAGCGCTCACATTCAAAAAAGCAGTGATTATCACAATGGTAACACAGCCGTGGATCTTGCCAAACAATCTGCTACATAGTGACGCCTAAGGAATGCTACTCCACCCGACGCGTTTCCCCGTAAGACGCATCAGCTGGTACCAGAGGCTCCCCCCAGATGTCACACACCACGTATTAAATACTCATTAAGCAGGAGTGACAACAGATGCACCATTCAGGGCCTGTGTCGTGTCATTCCATTCCATTCACAGAATATTTATTTTGGTTTCTAGTCAGCAAAATTATCTATAAATTATTTTTTGAACCCATATATACTGCTACACACAATGCATAACTGAATCATGATTAAAAATTCCATATAAAATATAAAAGTTTTCCAATGACCTCTTATAAAATTCATTTTCTAATGGGAGAGCAAATGTTGACAATTCCACAAAATATACATAAAGATCCAAAAAATATACAAATAAAACATATAATTCCCAAATAAACACAGGAAAAGAGGACATTTAATTGTCCTACAGTTCCCGTATTTTTGTGAAAAAGGGGAATTATAGAAACATTTAGGCCGCTATACAGCCAGGGAAAAGGCAGCATACACTAGTCCTCTGTAAAACTGATTTCTATTAATCATATGTGAACTAAACATGAAATCACAAATTATCATATGTCAATACAAATAATTCCTATTCCTATTTACTAAAGGATAAAAATATTTTAACAAATATCATTAAAATCATAATTAGCATAAAATAAATTATTCCAAATAAAAAAAATTGCAAATGATGGTTTGGAAGACTAAGAGGGGGATAAGGAATATAAAATAAGCCCTGTAATTGGAAAGCCAAAATAACTATAAGCTATGTATTAACATATTACAGGAAAACTGTAATCTATTATCTATATAATAGTTAATGTCCCATTCCACATTGAGACCCAGGTGACTATATGACTGTAAGTCATAGATCCACCGGGTTTCTCTGCGTGAAATCTGTCTTTTGAGTTTTCTATCTATCCAATGTGGAACGTATTTTTCTATGGCTTTCACTTGAAGAAGAGATGGATTACTATTATGATGGTATCGAAAATGTTTGGACACACTGTGTCCTATGAAGCCTTTGCGAATATTGGCTAAGTGTTCTCCTATTATGACATTTAGTGCCCGCGTGGTCCTGCCCACATATTGAAGGCCACATGGGCATCTAAGCAAGTAGATGACTCCTATAGTGCTGCAAGTTATACAATCTTCAATATTATATCTTTTCGAATGTGACACGTGATGTAAATTTAGAGGTTCTCATAGCTTTAGAATGTTTACATACTTGGTATCTTTTACATGGGATAAAACCTTTTAGATCCCTGAACATACAGATTTTTGGTGGAAGGTCTGTTGCACTAGGTGCCAACACATTTTTTAAAGTCCTTGTTTTCTATAGATGACATTAAGTTTTTCTGGGAGTTTAGGTCCCAAGATCTTATAATTTTTTAAGACTTTCTAATGTTTTTTAATAGTTTTAATAACCCACCAATGTTGTGAAGAAAAATGTGGTTATAAAGGCCCACTCAAACTTGTTGTTATCAGCCGGTTCTTTATTTTTTTGAGTCAAAAATATTTCCCTGTTTATAATGGATACATCTTGTATTTCCTTTCCCAGAATTTCCGGGTCATACAGTATACCTTTTCTACAAACCGATTTTTTATTATGTTGGCCTGAAATTTAAAGTCATTCATGTTAGAGCAGTTTCTTCTAATACGTTGGAATTGACCCTTTGGAATGGCTTTAAGCCAATTGGAATGATGGCAACTGTCCAATGGAATGAATCTATTCCTATCTGTGGACTTAAAATGTGTTTTGGTTAGTAGTTTATCCTGGTCCTTGAAGATATCCAGATCCCAAAAACTTACAGATGGCCCACTAAATAGATAGATCTTATACCCCATTGATTGGAATTGCGATATCCCATATATTCATGTAATTAATTTTCGTCTCCATTCCATAAGAAGAAGGCGTTGTCTATATAGCGATGCCAGAAAAGGAGGTAGGGATTCCTCAGGCAAAAAAGAAAATAATTTTCCCAAAAGGCAATGAAAAGATTGGCGAGGCTGGGGGCAAATTTGTACCACATTGCCACGCCAGTTCGCTGTAAGTATGTTTGTATTTTTTTCTAGTTTTTTATGCCTTCCCATATCCATGTGTTATTTCTGTACCTTTATGTTTTAAACTTTTTAACTTTATCCTGAACCATATTTTTGAATACTTCAATAAAATTATGGTTCCCCTTTTTTGGATTGAATACTGAATTCTTTTTCAGCCTGCTGTGTATATATTCTTCTGAACCTGTGGCTAATTGAGAGCTGAGCTACTGTCTGCAAAAAAAAAATGTTATGTTTAATTTTCTTATATATTTTCTTATATATTTCTCAATGTCTATATACAGTGGGGATGGAAAGTATTCAGACCCCCTTAAATTTTTCACTCTTTGTTATATTGCAGCCATTTGCTAAAATCATTTAAGTTCATTTTTTTCCTCATTAATCACTTCAGCCCCAGAAGAATTTACCCCCTTCCTGACCAGAGCACTTTTTGCAATTCGGCACTGCGTCGCTTTAACTGACAATTGCGCGGTCGTGCGACGTGGCTCCCAAACAAAATTGACGTCCTTTTTTTCCCACAAATAGAGCTTTCTTTTGGTGGTATTTGATCACCTCTGCGGTTTTTATTTTTTGCGCTATAAACAAAAAAAGAGAGACAGGTTTGAAAAAAACGCATTATTTTTAACTTTTTGCTATAATAAATATCCCCCAAAAATATATAAAAAAACAATTTTTTTCCTCAGTTTAGGCCGATACGTATTCTTCTACATAGGTAAAAAAATCGCATTAAGCGATTATTGATCGGTTTGCGCAAAAGTTATAGCGTTTACAAAATAGGGGATAGTTTTATGGCATTTTTATCAATAATTCTAATGGCGGTGATCAGCGATTTTTATCATGACTGCGACATTATGGCAGACACATCGGACATTTTTGACACATTTTTGGGACCATTGTCATTTATACAGCAATCAGTGCTATACAAATGCACTGATTCCTGTGTAAATGACACTGGCAGTGAAGGGGTTAATCACTAGGTGGCAGTGTAGGGGTTAAGTGTGTCCTAGGGGCGTGTTTCCAACTGTGAGGGGCATGGCTGTGTGTGACACGTCACTAATCTCTGCTCGGATGACAGGGAGCAGAGATCAGTGACACTGTCACTAGGCAGAACGGGGAGATGCTTGTTTACATTAGCATCTCCCCGTTCTTCCTCCCCGTGAGGCGATCGCGGGTATGCCCACGGCTATCGAGTCCGCGGGACCCGCGACCCGAATCATGGAGCTTGCCGCGGCCGCCTCTTAAAGGGGAACGTACAGGTATGTGATTCTGCCTGTACGAGCCCTTCTGCCGCAGTATATCTGCGTGAGGCGGTCGGCAAGCGGTTAATGTACACACAGCACCCCATATTGACAGAAAAACACAGAATTGTTGACATTTTTGCAGATTTATTAAAAAAGAAAATCTGAAATATCACATGGTCCTAAGTATTCAGACCCTTTGCTCAGTATTTAGTAGAAGCACCCTTTTGATCTAATACAGCCATGAGTCTTTTTGGGAAAGATGCAACAAGTTTTTCACACCTGGATTTGGGGATCCTCTGCCATTCCTCCTTGCAGATCCTCTCCAGTTCTGTCAGGTTGGATGGTAAACGTTGATGGACAGCCATTTTTCTTGTTCAATATGTTTATTGAATTTACAATAAAAGGAAGAATGTAACATTATATTGACATGTACATAAGATTCGGAAATTAAGAAACATTGTCATACAATTGATGATAACATCTCATTTAGATAATACAAGAAAGAGCTTAAATATATGTAAAAGAAGTTGAAAAAGGATCAAGAACAAACGCGATCCTAATATTAGAGAGTATAAGAAGTATAAAAATAAAAATGAAGAAAAAAAAATGAAGAAAATTCCCTCAGTTATCTGCACATCAGTTGAGTCATGCCTCCAGACCACCCGACCACCCCAAATGGGATCAAACTGTGGACGAATGGGGGCATGATCTTAAGATAATGAATTATCAATTTACAGAATAGAGGGAATGTTTGACGAATATTAGCGTGATCAAGGTAAATAAACAATAACTCGTGTTTTCTTCACGTATAGAGTAAATATAGTCTATACACAAAAAAAAGTGATATTATAAGAAAAATAAACAATGTATGACTGAAGTATCAATACTGGTAAATGATCTCATGTATGAGGATAATAGGATGGAAAGAAAAAAGAAGAAAAAAAGGAAAGGAGAAACAAGGGAAAGATACTATTAATAGAACCAAAAATGGAGCAACACAAGCTTTAATCTACATATGAGAAAAAAATGTAAAGTAAGTATCATTCACCTCTAATTTAATGTCAGTAAGTCAATATGTGGAGAAAGAAGAAAGAAAGAAAGAAAGAAAGAAAGAAAGAAAGAAAGAAAGAAAGAAAGAAAGAAAGAAAGAAAGAAAGAAAGAAAGAAAGAAAGAAAGAAAGAAAGAAAGAGTCTCTCGTGGTGGTGGTGCGGCCCCCACCCGGGCAGTGCATATGTCTAATGACATGGAGTGGAAGGAAGAAGAGTAAACTTAGCAAGGTAATAGTAAGGATTGGTCAAAGTCAGTTGGTAAGTAATATTTGATCCAAGGTTGCCAAATCTTGCAAAATTTATTTATATTATTATTTTCTATAGCCATCATTTTGGCAAAGATAAGGGCCCTGTTCATCCTATGTTTAGCCTCAGCCACTACCAAAGTTTGGGATTTCCATGCTTTGGCTATAGTTTGTTTAGCTGCAGCGGCAAGGTGAATGAATAATTTGAATTGAGTTTGCGTTAGGTCCGCTGGTTTGAGATTCAAAAGAGCCATTGCCGGGTCTGGAAGAATGATGGACAGCCATTTTTAGGTCTCTCCAGAGATGCTTAATTGGGTTTAAGTCAGGGCTCTAGCTGGGCCATTCAAGAACAGTCACGGAGCTGTTGTGCAGCCACTCCTTCGTTATTTTAGCTGTGTGCTTAGGGTCATTGTCTTGTTGGAAGGTAAACCTTCGGCCCAGTCTGAGGTCCTAAACACTCTGGAGAAGGTTTTCGTCCAGGATATCACTGTACTTGGCCGCATTCATCTTTCCCTTGATTGCAACCAGTCGTCCTGTCCCTGCAGCTGAAAAACACCCCCACAGCATGATGCTGCCACCACCATGCTTCACTTTTGGGACTGTATTGGACAGGTGATGAGCAGTGCCTGGTTTTCTCCACACATACCGCTTAGAATTAAGGCCAAAAAGTTCGATCTCGGTCTCATCAGACCATAGAATCTTATTTCTCACCATCTTGGAGTCCTTCAGGTGTTTTTTAGCAAACTCCATGCGGGCTTTCATGTGTCTTGCACTGAGGAGAGGCTTCCGTCGGGCCACTCTGCCATAAAGCCCCGACTGGTGGAGGGCTGCAGTGATGGTTGACTTTCTACAACTTTCTCCCATCTCCCGACTGCATCTCTGGAGCTCAGCCACAGTGATCTTTAGTTCCTTCTTTACCTCTCTCACCAAGGCTCTTCTCCCCCCGATAGCTCAGTTTGGCCGGACGTTCCCAAACGTCTTCCATTTAAGGATAATGGAGGCCACTCTGCTCTTAGGAACCTTAAGTGCAGCAGAAATTTTTTTGTAACCTTGGCCAGATCTGCGCCTTGCCACAATTCTGTCTCTGGAGCTCTTCAGACAGTTCCTTTGACCTCATGATTCTCATTTGCTCTGACATGCACTGTGAGCTGTAAGGTCTTGTATAGACAGGTGTGTGGCTTTCCTAATCAAGTCCAATCAGTATAATCAAACACAGCTGGACTCAAATGAAGGTGCAGAACCATCTCAAGGATGATCAGAAGAAATGGACAGCACCTGAGTTAAATATATGAGTGTCACAGCAAAGGGTCTGGATACTTAGGATCATGTGACATTTCAGTTTTTCTTTTTTAATAAATCTGCAAAAATGTTAACAATTCTGTGTTTTTCTGTCAATATGGGATGCTGTGTGTACATTAATGTGGAAAAAATGAACGTAAATGATTTTAGCAAATGGCTGCAATATAACAAAGAGTTAAAATTTAAGGGGGTCTGAATACTTTCCGTCCCCACTGTATGTTTCAAATTTGTCCAGATATCTGGTGCAAATTTGAGTCCTTGTGATAGGACTTCCATTTCCTCTTCCGAGAATTGTACCCCTGCTAGATTAAGTAACCCTATATTCAATTGTCTCTCTTTCTTTTTTTTCTCCTTCCTCCCCTAGTTCCCCTCTTTCTAAATTGACCCTTTGATAGTACTGTGGTGGTGGTGGGAATCTGTAGGGCTCCTTCCAACCCCTCCATCCCCCCGCCCCCCTTGTTGATATTGATTTTGATATGGTGCTGTTTTCCTCTAAAATGTCCCCTATATCCTCCCCTTGGTGGTCTGGGAGGGTAATGGTTCCTATCATATTCATAATAATCGTGATATTCTGGTGTTCTGTTTGCCAGTGGGGCAAACCTATTTTGTGTGGGTACTGTATATTGGGGGGTGCGTGGGTAATTATTTGACTGATTGGGTATAGGTTGGTTCTGTGGTTTAGTATCTTTTTTCGTTTAGGGATTTGAATTATGGTTGGTGCTCATTTGGGCTATCATTTCTTGAATTTCTATTTCCCTCTTTACTGAGGACTCCTTGGACATTGGGGAAGTTAATTCTTCTTGCCACTTGTAAACTTTTTTGTCATTAAAATCCTTTAGGTCCCTTTGGTATTTTTTCTGTTTTATTTCTCCATCATATTTAAGTATGTTTGTAATTTTTAGGCTTTCTCTTTATATTCATTGGATTTCTTGAATGATGCCATAGTTTCCCTCAACTCAGATATCTTAGATTCTAGTAATGTATTTTTGGTTTTCCTCCTTCTAATCATAAGTTGTATTTTGACTCCGATTGTTGTGAAGCGACTATCCCTTGTGAGACCTCTATGCCTGGCCTGTATAAGATATAATCACTGAAGACAATCCTCATCAAATAGTTAGAACTCACCAAATACCATTCCATACACAAGATGCTTTTATTCTGAACATCAGGTTACAGCAGATGACCGGATACAAAAAGATGAACAGGTTTTGGTATTTATGCGGTCAAAAGATGATACTGTCTCTAACTTACTTATGCAGAATACATGTGCCCATGTTACATGTGGCCTGTTAAGCTGTCTCCATTACACAGGAAGTACAAAACTCAGGAAGAAGGGTCAAGCATTACACAGAAAGGAAGTGTGTCATAAATCAAAGACATGTAAATAAAGTGCATTACCATAAAAGGTCACTAGATGGCAGCATGTGAACTAAACTTAAAATCCATAGAAAAATGGTTCAGGAAAACAATATATATAAATTCTATGCCCTGTTGGGGCAGCACACTCCCCGTTTAGCATGGTAAATGTCACTGTATACATCAGAATGGTAATGATGCAACTGCAAATAACAACAGTGTAATTTGCTTTGATGTCTTGAAGACCTGAAAGACATAAAAAGAACATGCATATGATGCAAAAACAATAACTCTTAATTCAAGGCTTCGAAATATGTCAACTAAAGTCCAAGACACTTTCTTCTTGAAGTCACAGGTAGGATCCAGCAGCGTAGGCAGACAAGTTCATTCTCCAAAGGGTAAGAGCAGAATAAGTTCCGTGATAGGTCTGATTAAAGTCTTTACAGTCCCTTGTCTTGAAACTTTCACCTCCACCTTACGTACCTTCCTGTCATCACTAGGAACGCTCTTTACAATAAGTCCCATGGGCCATTCGATTCTTTCAGCTTGCTGGTCCTTAAGCAGAACAAGATCTCCAACTTGTATATTAGGGTTCAGACGTTGCCATTTCCTGCGTCCTTGCAGAGTAGAAAGATACTCCATCTTCCAACGATTCCAGAAGCAGTTGGCGAGGTGTTGTACTTGTTTCCACTGGTCATAGCATAGATTTCCTGCTTTAAAGTTTCCAGGTGGAACAGGAACAGACCCAAGCTTCTGGGTAAGAAGAGTAGCTGGGGTAAGGATAGTTGGGGTCTCTGGATCTTTGTCAGGTTCTATAAGACTGAAGACTTCAGCTGTGGTTTCTTCTGGATGATCCAGCAGGAATTCAGGACCTGTTAACCAAGAAGAATTTTCAAAAACACTTGCAGACACTGGCCTGGTGGCATGATCTGCAGGGTTAATTTCAGATGGAACATAATGCCATTGTTCAGGTTTAGATGATTTCCTGATTCTCTCTACACGGTTGGTGACATAGACATAGAAACGTTTAGTCTGGTTGTATATGTAGCCCAGAACAACTTTGCTGTCTGTGTAGAATCTGACATCATCTATCTGAATGTCTAGCTCATGCAGTATGAAATCTGCTATTTCTACAGCTAGCACAGTCCCACAACGTTCAAGCCTGGGAATCATGTGTTCAGGCTTAGGTGCTAACTTAGCTTTCCCAAACAGAAACCCTATGTGGGCTTGATTAGAAGAATCTCTTACCTTGAGGTAAGCGACAGCTGCTATGGTCTCAGTAGATGCATCTGAGAAGATGTGAAGCTCTTTCCTCTGACTTGTGGCAAGGGAGGCAGAAGTGTAGCAGCGTGGTATACGGATTCCATCTAAGGCATGTAGAGATTGTTTCCAGGACTCCCACTTTGGTAGTGGAGCATCCCAATCTTTAATAGTCTCTGAGAGCTGTCTAAGTAAGGATTTACCTTGTATGGTGATGGGAGCTACGAATCCCAATGGATCGTATAGGTTGTTCACTACTGACAGAACACCACGTTTGGTAAATGGATTGTCTGCAGAGCTGACTAAGTCCCACCGTAGTCCCAGACTTCTCTGTACAGGTGGTATGTCCATTCCCAGATTCAAGTCTTTAAACCCTGTGGCATGATTGCCAGGTTGAAAGGCTTTCATAACAGCAGCACTATTTCAGACAATCTTGTGTAGTCTGAGGTTAGCCTCGGAAAGCATACCTTGTGTCCTTTGGAGCAGGTCTATGGCTTCTTCGTCTGTAGGTAAAGATTTAGGTCAGTCGTCCACATAGAAGTCTCTCTCAACAAAGTGTCGAGCGTCCATGCCATACTCCTTTTCTCCATCAAGGGCAGAACTTCGTAAACCGTATGTTGCAACAGCAGGTAAGGGACTAGTTCCGAAAACATGTACCTTCATGCGGTATGCAATCATCTCATTGTCCATGTTGTTGTCACGGTGCCACAGAAATCTTAGGAGGTTCCTATGGTCTTCACGCACAGTGAAGCAATGAAACATTTGTTCAATGTCAGCAGTTATGGCAACTGGCTCTCTTCTGAATCTCATAAGTACACCTACAAGGTTGTTGGTTAGGTTTGGACCAGTGAGAAGAACATCGTTCAGGGATACGCCTTGATGCTTGGCACTGGAGTCAAATACTACCCTTATTTGCTTGGGCTTACGTGGATGATACACTCCGAAGAAAGGCAGGTACCAGCACTCATCATGTCTTTGAAGTGGTGGGGCTGGTTCGGCGTGATCATTGTCAAAGATCCTTTTCATAAAAGCGATGAAATGGTCCTTCATTTCAGGCCTGTTCTTTAGTATTCATTGAAGTGAGTTGAATCTGGATAGAGCCTGTTCACGATTTGTTGGGAGTTTAACCCTTGCAGCATGAAGAGGTAATGGCGCAACCCAGCTTTTAGACTCATCCTGGAAGAACTCTTTGTCCATTATTTTGATGAACTCTCTGTCTTCGACTGACAAGGCTATTTTGTTGTCATCGCTTGTAGTACAAAACACTGTGGTACCTAGGTTGTCATCACAAAGGTTAGGAATGACATCGGGTACTTGGATGATGTCAAGAGGCTTCTTTTTTACTTCGTAATGGCGAGGGCACTTTTTGAAGTGGGATGCACGTCCATTTCCTAACATGTAAGTTTTGAAGGAGGGGATCTCGGATGACGTACGCATTCTATCCAAGCATACGTCACCCACGATTACCCAGCCTAGATCGAGTTTTTGTTCGTAAGGGGCATCATCAGGTCCATTGCACTCCTTGCGTACTTTGTGTACTCTGAGAATGTCTCTTCCTAGCAAGATCAAGATTTCAGCATTCATGTCCATTGCAGGAATTTCATTAACAAGGTGCCTCAAGTGAGGATGGTGATATGCAGCCTCTGGAGTAGGAATTTCTTCCCTTTCGTCTGGTATCTGGTCACATTAGACTAATGTTGGTAGGGGTATGCCCTCTCCCTTATTGATATGAGAGACCATGAACCCATCAGCCCTTCTGCCGAAGGTCTCTTCACGACCAGAGCAGGTTCTGGGAGTATACGGTGATGCGTGTCCCTCTATACCAAAGATATCAAAGAATTTAGGCTTAACCAGGGATCTGTTGCTCTGTTCATCTATTATGGCATACATCCTAATAGCTTCCTCAGGTTGACCCTTTGGGTATATCTTGACTAGGCATATCTTAGCACAGTATTTGTGATCTAAGCCTTCTCCACAGACTTCTGTGCATGAAGAAGAAACGACTTCTGTGCATGAAGAAGAAATGTTAGCTGTGGTTAAAGCATGACCTTGTTGCTCCCCGCCATGACTTGAGACAGGGCTGGAGGTAGGAGGCTGCTGTGAATTGTCTGAGGGTGGGCCCGGATGCATGGCTGTAACATGTCTGTTGCTACTGAATTCTGTGCACTTGATGACAACTTTACAGTCTTTAGCAAAATGTCCATAATAAGCACAGCACCTGTAGCATATTCCAAGTTTCTGAAGAATCTCCCTGCGCTCTTGTAACGTCTTTGCCCTAAGCCCACAACATTTCTTTACGGGGTGAGGCTTCTTGTGAATAGGGCACTGACGATTAGTGTCTTTATCTCTGTCACCCGAATCACTCTGGTGAGCAGGAGAGGATATGGGTGGTGAGATGTCTGTCCTTTTAACAGATATTGCTCTATGAAAGTCTCTACGTTTAGCTGCTATGTTATCATACCTTGATGATGATGATGATGATAAAACATGTAAGTTGGGTTCACTGAAGCTGAAGCTGGGATCGTTTCTCGTCCAGGCTTGATCACTGATAAACCTGCAAAAATATGCGAATGGAGGAAAAGATACGTTATAGTCTGTTTTGTACCTTGAGCCTTATTGTGCCCATTTCTCTTGCAGGCCATATGGTAGTTTAGACACCACTGGATTGACACCATGAGCAGTGTCCATGAAGCTTAGTACAGGTAAACATGGGTCTGTCTTTGCCAACTCCAGCTCCATGAGAAGATCACTCAGATCTTGGAGCTTGCAATAGTCTTTGTTCCCCATTTTTGGGAAGTTTTGCAGTCTCTTGAATAGTGCACTTTCTATGGCTTCAGAGCTACCATAGGCTTGCTCAAGTCTTGCCCATGCAGCAACAAGACCTGCATCTGGGTGGTCAACATGCACTGTTCTCAGTCTTTTAACACGATCTGCAGATTCTGGCCCCAGCCACTTTATGAGCAATTCAAGTTCCTCCTTGGTAGTAAGGTTGAGATCAGCAATGGCAGCTTTGAAGGTTGATCTCCAGGCCCTGTAGCTCTCCAGAAAGTCGTCAAACCTTGAGAGGGTAGTGTTTATGAGCTCACGGCATACCATATATCTGGCGAAGTCATTCAAGTCTGGTCTCTCACTCTTCGGTGCCAAAGTAACTTGTGGAACCCCTCGGGTGTGAAAGTTCTCTGGTGAAGTAGGGTGAGGTTTGCCAGGATGAAATTATGTTGCAAGAGCGTTTAACTGTGGTGTGGTCCCTAAGGCTTGTGCTGGCTGTGGCTTGAGCTGCGGCTTGTCACTGGAAGTCACCTTGTTGTCAGCAAGAGGTGATGCGGTTTGCTGCATAGATGCACTTGTGTTGTAGACTTGAAGAGGCTCAGGCATTTGGAGCTGAGAGGTCTCTGTGTTGAGGGTCAGAACAGTGTTGTTAGTAAGACGTACAGGAGATAACTCTGTATCATTGCAAACGTTATGCTTTAGTACATATTCACTGGTGCGTTCAGCTGGGTCTTGCAGTTCCGCTGGGATGTACCAGTCTGAGCAAGCACTTTCTCCCATTGTTTGCCTTGCTAGGGCAACTGCTTCCTCCTTTTCCATTTGCAGAATCTTTAAATGGGAATCTGCCTTTGCCTTTTGTGTTTCTATTTCTGCTTCCTTTCTGGTAAAGGAGCTTTGCACTTTTTTGCCTCCAGATTTGCACGGGCCTCTATTAGCTTGTCACTTAATGTTGAACTTCTGGAGCGAGAGGATCTAGAAGAACGTGCAGTGTGCTTGGTTGATGTGGATCTGTGAGATCTGGTCTCCTGCAGTTGAGCAATACGGAGTTCTGCCTTACACTGGGCATTTTGCACTAAGACATCCCTTTGTTCGTTTAGTGCATCAGCCCTGGTCAGTTTTGCTAAAGAGTCCTCTATATTTCAGTCCTGCAAGAAAGCTGTGTATTTTGCAAACAGCCGTTGGTAGCGTTCGTATGTGGCAGATAAGCGATCTATAGAGTCTCTTAGTTCAGCTGGTTGATCATTAAAGTGTGATAAAACTGACATACAGTGTGAAGTTCTGTCCCATAAGTCTGACAGATTGCTGGAGAGCTCATCTCTAGTGGTTTCATAGTTTTCTCTGAGTTTCTGTGTTGGTTTCATTGTACGTTTGGGTCTTACACTCTGTTCGGCAATATCTGCAGAATCTGCTCCCTGTACACATGCGGGTTCAGAGGCATGATGAATCTGTGTTGGTTCAGCCACAAAAGGGTGCTCAGAGTCTTGTGAAAACATTTTTCACGTTTTTGCAAAAAATGGTACTGTCTCTTTAAGACGAACAGCAGCTTAGACAGGTGTGGTAACACAGTTCAATGTAGAGAAACAGTTTTTAACATTCAGATGAGGTGCTGTAAACGGCGGATGGCAGTGAGCTTGATTGCAGATCAGGCACACACATACACACAGCAGGCTGTAGGAATTCTATACATCTTTTGACTATTCTGACTCTGACTGTTGTGAAGCGACTATCCCTTGTGAGACCTCTATGCCTGGCCTGTATAAGATATAATCACTGAAGACAATCCTCATCAGATAGTTTGAACTCACCAAATACTGATTCCATCCACAAGATGCTTTTATTCTGAACATCAGGTTACAGCAGATGACAGGATACAAACAGATGAATAGGTTGTGGTATTTATGCGGTCAAAAGATGATACTGTCTGTAGCTTACTTATGCAGAATACATGTGCCCATGTTACATGTAACCTGTTAAGCTATCTACATTACACAGGAAGTACAAAACTCAGGAAGAAGGGTGGAGCATTACACAGAAAGGAAGTGTGTCATAAATCAGACAAAGACATGTAAATCAAGTGCATTCCCATAAAAGGTCTCTAGATGGCAGCATGTGAACTAAACTTAAACATCCATAGAAAAATGGTTCAGGGAAACAATATATACATTCTATGCCCTGTTGGGGCAGTACAAGTTGCATTAACTTTTTTTCGCATAAGTTGAAAAACTGATACCATTCATCCAATAAATTCAAGTCATCCACACCGTCATTGGGACTTATGTCCCATCTGAGACTCCTAGGTGTGAGGTTTTTACCTATGTACATATCCAGTGAAGCAATGTCCCACCACAGCCTAATCTGTTACTCCATGTCATGCTGGAGTTGTTTGAAACCTCTATCCTAATCTCCATTGGTGTTGTGATTCTGCTGGAAACATTCATCTAAATCTATGTTCCTTCCTTCCATAAAATCAAAAACATGCATTGCTGCGTAGGTAGTTGTGTTTTAAAAATATGCACTTTAATTTGTTGTTGCATTAGGATTAACACTATTATATTCACAGTGCCCCCTATTATTATACACCCCTATATAGTGTATGTCTCTGACATATTACCCAGGACTTTAGAGAGTTCAAGGATCCACTCAAATCATTCCTGCCCCTAAAGCAGCTCACTATGTAATTTCTCCACCATAATCATACAAATCCTATTTAGTGGTTCCTCTGTGTACACAAGAGACGCATGGAAATGTCCATACAAAAGATGAAAGAGAGCGCCTTTAGGGTATAGCATGTGGTTATTGGTAATCAGTGGTGAGACCAAAACATTAAGATCATTGGAGAGAGAGAAAATGGTGTGACTTATGCCGCGTACACACGGTCGGACTTTCCGGCATACTTGGTCCGGCGGACCAGGGTCCGCCAAACAATCCGACCGTGTGTAGGCTCCGGCGGACTTTTCCGGTAGACTTTTTCCCAAAAGCCCGCCGGACCTAGATTTGAAACACGTTTTAAATCTTTCCGTCGGACTCAGTTTCTGGCGGAAAGTCCGCTCGTCTGTGTGCTGGTCCGACGGAAAGCCTGCTCGTTTGTATGCTGGTCCAACGGACCAGATACGACGCAAGGGCAGGGTATTGCATTTTGCGCTCGCTGCAATAGGAAAAACAAATTTTCCTATTGCGGCGAGCACGGGGCATACCAGGCCCTTAGGTCTGGTATGGATTATAAAGGGAAACCCCTACGCCGAAGAAACGGCGTGGGGTCCCCCCTAAAAATCCATACCAGACCCCGATCCGAGCACGCAGTCCGGCCGGTCAGGAAAGGGGGTGGGGACGAGCGAGCGCCCCCCCTCCTGAACCATACCAGGCCGCATACCCTCAACATGGGGGGGTGGGTGCTTTGGGGGAGGGGGGGCCCTGCGGGGCCCCCCCTCCCCCAAAGCACCTTGTCCACATGTTGATGAGGACAAGGGCCTCTTCCCGACAACCCTGGCCGTTGGTTGTCGGGGTCTGCGGGCGGGGGGCTTATCGAAATCCGGGAGCCCCCTATAATAAGAGGGCCCCCAGATCCTGGCCCCCCACCCTATGTAAATGAGTATGGGGTGCATGGTACCCCTACCCATTCACCTAGGGAAAAAGTCTCAATAATAAAACACACTACACAGGTTTTTAAAATAATTTATTAAACAGCTCCGGGGGGTCTTCCTCCGGCTTCGGGGGTCTTCTTCCGGCTTCGGGGGTCCCTCCAGTTCCTCTTCTCCCCGCGTCCGGTTGGTTCTTCTCCGCTCTCTCCGGCCTCTTCTCCCGGTGTTCCAGTTCTTCGGCCGGCTCCTCCGCTGTCTTCAGGCCGCTCTCTTGCCAGCGGAGGTCTGGACTTCTGGGCTTCTTGTCTTCTTCCCTCTTCTCTTCTCCAGATGTTGACACAACGCTCTCTCCGGCTGGACTGCTCTCTGAGGGCTCCGTTGTGACTTATATAGGCGGAGACCCCGCCCCCTTATGATGTCACAGTCCCTGGGCATGCTGGGACTGTGACGTTTTAGGGGGCGTGGTCACCGGGTGATGTTGACCACGTCCCCTAAAACGTCACAGTCCCAGCATGCCCCCGTTTTTTTCGGCGTAGGGGGGCTTCCCTTTAAAATCCATACTAGACCTAAGGGCCTGGTATGACCCGCGACAGGGCTCGCAAGGTGTCAATCTCGCCGATAAAAGCGGCAAGATTGACTTCCTTTTCTAGTCCCGTCGCACCTGAAGTGTGCCGGACCAAGTATGCCAGAAAGTCCGATCGCGTGTACGCGGCATTAGATCTAGTAGGCTAGGATAACCATAAGCTTTGACACACAAAACCTTGTTAAAGTGCTTGTGAGGGATATAGTTGTCTCTATGCAGAGGAGGTCAAGGTCAGGGAGGTCCAGTCCTAGGTCTGGTCCGGGGATGTCAGGATGATGGATGAACTATGTGGTCTTCATTTTGCACGCACCCATTTGGTGAGCGTATGCATATCAACTGGTGCAGAAAATTGTGAAATAAGATTCCAACAAAGTGTGCACTCGATATAAAGTAATACTTATTGAACACCAAAAATGTTTTTTGTTGTGCAATAAATACTACTTGAGTGAATGAGAAAATATACTACAAACAAAATGATTTAATCGTGCCTTTATAGTTATTGAGTACACAATCATTTTCTGTTGTGTATAGCCTACAGACTCCATTTCAACAAGCTTGCACTAGACTGGAGATACGTAGTCCACCTGCTTGTTTATTTGCTTATTAATCCCCTCCTTCCAATTTGCAGCTTTTCTGTTCTAGAATTTTTCACTGTTTAGTATTTTTGTAATCTTTAAAACCAGAAGTATTAGCTCCTGGAGCATGGCAATTCAGTAATGAATGGACACAGGAGTGATCGGTACTGGTCACTCACTGTGTTCTTTCAGAAGAGGAAGGGGCTGATAAATGACATATTTACCAGCATCTGCATCCACTCTCTAACCTAAAACATCCCCTGCAGCAACAGCCAGAGAGGAAAGGAGAGGAAGCCGGCAGCAGTGGGGGTACACAGGGGGAGTCTGTGCCACACAGGGTGATTAGGGTGTGCCTTCACACACCTAAGAACGCAACAGAGGGAGAAGTATTTACTATATGCCTGAGAAGGTCATTCATTCTCTATAACCAATCCCTGAGGTCCCTTTCAGATTGTTGCAATGCGTTAATGAACATGCATTAAATCACACATTAGTGTGCATTGCATTAAAGCAGCCCATTCCTTTTAATGGGTTGCTGAAGCACTGAAATAAGGACATGCACCATCTTTTCTGACACAGCACACTACAAGCTCACAGTAATGATCTATCATGCTTTGCAGTGATTTGCTTTAGTTCATTAGGGTGCCACTGAAAATGAACAAAACGTGTAATTATTATTATTCAGTATTTATATAGCGCCATCAGTTTGCACATCACTTTACAATATAAAAGGAGACAGTAAAGTAACAATACTATTTAAAACTAGAAAAGGTACAATTTCTGGGGAAATTGTGAAAGTGTTCTTGCCTCTACAACTGGAGTGGGCGGAGTAACTGGGTGGAGTGGCTTGAGTAACTGTGAAAAGTGTTAAAAAGCTTAATATTTTAAAAAGTATAAATAGTAGTAAAAAAGTTCCATCATTCGCTGAAAGAGCTGAACATTTTTTTCAAAAGTAATTTTTTTTTTCAAAAATGAATTTTTTTTAATCAAAAATGATTTTTTTTTCTTCAAAAATGATTTTTTTTTTCAAAAGTAATTTTTTTTTTCAAAGGTAATTTTTTTTTTCAAAAATGAATTTTTTTATTTCAAAAATAATTTTTTTTTCGAAATTATTATTTTTTTTAAAGTAATTTTTTTTTCAAAAATAATTTTTTTTTTTCAAAAATATTTTTTTTTTCAAATATATATTTTTTTCAAAAATAATTTTTTTTTTAAAAGTAATTTTTTTTTCAAAAATATTTTTTTTTTTCAAAAATAATTTTTTTTTTTCAAAAATATTTTTTTTTTTTTCAAAAATGATTTTTTTTTTTCAAAAATTATTTTTTTACTTTTTTCAAAAATTATTTTTTTTTTTCAAAAATATTTTTTTTTTTTACATGGGGCGGTCATAATGTTTTGGCTGATTATGGGGTGGTCATAATGTTTTGGCTGATCATGGGGTTGTCAGCTTTTGTCACTTCCCACTCTAGTTTTGAACATTTCGCCATTCATTCCTATGGGACCAATTTCGCCGCAAAAACGTCATTTCGTGGACCATTCGGCAAAACATTCCACAAAGTAATAACACACCAATCGGGAACAATCCGCTCGTTTCGGTATATTATTTGTCTCTGTAGTGTGAAAACTGTGGGAGGAGTCTACAAGCATTATCAAGTCTAGCAGATGAAGTCACATGCATTTGGAGTGTCTCAGCATCTTGTGTTTACAACCACTGTTTCCTAGCAACGCTCATGCCCTGTTTATGCTTCCCAAATACTGCTTCATCAAAACTGCCCCATCAGAATTACCCCATCAAAACTGCCCCATCATATTCCTCTATTATAAATCAGTACATGGTGTGTCTGTCCCCTCCCCCGGGCTCTGTAATCAGCTGAGATGCTCCAGCCACCTTCCCCCCCTGTGTATAACAGAAGCTTTGGTAACCATGGCAACAAAACAAACACTAACAGTACACTCTGATTAATGGCTAAAATTTCCTGAAATGACCTCTAAACAAATGGCCGTATTTTAAAAACTATACATTCTACAGCGAAGATCTTTATATTGTGAGAATCACAAGACCCAGACCTAGATTTTGATGTATAGTATGTCTCTGAAATATTAAAAATGAAGGCACAGTCGCAGTTTAGAAATTGCCCTTCAAATTTGGAGGGGGCTAGAGTGTAGTTTCAATGAATGTCAATGGACGGCGTGAGTTGCAAACAAATGGTCATATTGTGAAAACTATCAGGACTATGGCTTAGCCGTGGACATGTTTAGTGGCAGCAGGGATAGCTGAACGTTTTGATATAAGATTTGTGTAGGTGGGCTTGAAAATGAGGGAGTGGCGGCAGTTTAGAAATCATGTTCTGATTTTCCAGCTTTTGTCATCTCCCACTCTAGTTTCCCCATTCATTCCTATGGGACCAATTTCGCCGCAAAAACGACGATATTTCGTGAACCATTTGGCGAAACGTTCCACAAAGTAATAGCACACCATTTGGGAACAATCCGCACGTTTCGGTATATTACTTGTCTATGTAGTGTAAAAACTGTGGGAGGAGTTAGGGTGGTAAATTTGGCTATAATAATAAGAATAATATATATGTGAGATAACAGTAAGTGGTCTTGCTATGCAAGAACACTTAACAAGAGGGTTAGGAAGGCCCTGCTCCTGACAGCTTACAAGCTAATGAGAGGGGCAAGTGGAACAAAGGGTTCAGTTGTTAGCTGAAGGCAGGATAGGCTTTCCTGAAGAGTTGAATTTTCAGCAATCGCCTAAAATTAGGATAGTAGGAGATACCTGGACAGATTGGGGTAGAGAGTTCCAGAGGATGGCAGAGTCTCTGGAGAGGTTTTGCAGACGAGCATGGCAGAAGGAGATAAGAGAGTCATAAAACAGAAGGTCTTGGGAGGAGAGGAGAGGACGGTTTAGGTCATTTATTGATACAAGATTGGTGATGAAGCTAGGGGAAATATGTGTTGCCATGCATTGCAGTAATGCACATTACTGAAACACATACAGTGCCTTGAAAAAGTATTCATACCCCCTTACATTTTTCACATTTTGTCATGTTACAACCAAAAACGTCAATATGTTTTATTGAGATTTTATGTGAAAGACCAATGCAAAGTGGCACATAATTGTTAAGTGGAAGGAAAATGATAAATGGTTTTCAATTTAAAAAAAAAAATCTGAAAAATTGTAACGTGCATTTGTATTCAGCCCCCTTTACTTTGATACCCCTAACTAAAATCTAGTGGAACCAATTGCCTTCAGAAGTCACCTAATTAATAAATAGAGTCCACCTGTGTGTAATTTAATCTCAGAATAAATACAGCTGTTCTGTGAAGCCCTCGGAGGTTTGTTAGAGACCCTTAGTGAACAAACAGCATCTTGAAGGCCAAGAAACACACCAGACAGGTGAGAATAAAGTTGTGGAGAAGTTTAAAGCAGGGTTAGGTTTAAAAAAAAAAAATATCCCAAGCTTTGAACATCACACGGAGCACTGTTCAATCCAAAATGGAAAGAGTATGGCACAATTGCAAACCTACCAAGACATGTCTGTTCACCTAAACTAACAGGCCAGGCAAGGAGAGCATTAATCGTAGAAGCAGCCAAGAGGCCCATGGTAACTCTGGAGGAGCTGCAGAGATCCAGAGTTCAGGTGGGAGAATCTGTCCACAGGACAACTATTAGTTGTGCACTCCACAAATCTGGTCTTTATGGAAGAGTGGCAAGAAGAAAGCCATTGTTGAATGAAAGCCATAAGAAGTCCAGTTTGGGAGAAGCCATGTGGGGGACACAGAAAAATATGTGGAAGAAGGTGCTCTGGTCAGATGAGACCAAAATTTAACTTTTTGGCCTAAAAGCAAAACGCTATGTGTGGTGGGAAACTAACACTGCAACAGACAATTAAAACCATTGCAGGTGTGTCTCCCAGAGGAAATCCGGCAGTGTTTCTCTTACATGATATGACTTTATCCAACAAGAAATACAAAATCTACTTATGACGCACTCTTTAGCTGCCACCGAAGCATGTATTCCAGCCCTTTGGAAAAGTACAACCCCGCCTACCAAGTCACCCTGGCTGGCCAGAATCAAGGAAATTCAGCAATGATATTGAAAAACCAAAGTGAAAAATAATGGAAAATGTTGACATCTTACTTCTTTTGCAAGGAGCGGACCCCCTTGGCCTCACAACAGTAAAATGTGGTCTGCTGTACCTGTTCTAGTTCTAATGGGGCAGCTGTGAAATAGCCGAGAGGGGATGAGGATCCCCATCATTACCACTTTTATCCACATTTATCTTTATAGTACCTCTTATACCCTGCCCCCCCCTTTTATTTTATGCTCAGTAAAAACAAATAACAATGAAAATTTACCTTAGTTGGATTTGGCCATTGCTTACGGAAAACATATTATGCTAGCTGTTCAGGTTTGCGGTTCTCTGAACTAGTTGTTGGTACTAGTAAAATAGTAACGTATTTTTTATATATATTATTATTTTTTAATTTTTTTTTTCATGGACTGGTCAGGTGATATATAGATGAAATGAATTCTACATTACTTACACACTAATAATTCATGTTATTTAAAGGGACAGATATTATTTATTTGTTTTGTTTTTGAATTGCACCTATACCATTCACACATTATTGTCCCATGTCATTTAAAGGGACAGTAACCATTTATCCACTTGGATTCTTCACTTGATACATTTATTTTTTGTGACATAGTTTTGTTGATTTGAAATATTGTTGTGTTTGAGTGCAGCACTGTTTTTACTACTTTACAGGGAAGGTTTGGTTTTTTGACCTTTTAGTGCTAGCTGCTGTTTTTCTTTTACCGCTAAGCGTTGACTTTACATTTTCCATCTATTGTTGTTTGTACTGTTTTGCTATGTCTTGTTGTCTGGATTGTAATGTGATGTAAAGCTGTAAGTTTGTATTAAGTCCTACACAATGACAACTGCACATAATGTACCTCCCTGGTATGTACTGCAATGAGGATTCTTGTAAATAAAGAATTTATTTAAAAATATATATAGAAGATTGCAAAACCGTTCAAAGTAAGTATGCATCTGGAATGTTTGAGGAGTTGCTCAGAATTTAGGAGTGGATTGACACATCTTAAATACTTTTTAAACAATCTAGATATCTTTGCTTAAATCCTTTGCTGGCTCATGTTAATGTTATATTTTGTAAATGAATAATGATAGAAAATTAAGAGCAAAGTGTATCATAAGCAAAATGTGTTCTAAATTAGTCAGAGAAGATAAACAATGTGTGACGTGTTTTCATGGAGGGAAAGGTCAAAGAGTTAGAAATTTCCATTATTCAGATTTTGTGGCGAGAGGACATCTATTACCATGGGCGTCCGCAGAACTTTTTTCAGGGGGGGCGCTTTGGCAGCGGCGATACACAATCGCATTTAACCCTTTCTTCGACCGCTAGCGGGGGTTAAAAGCGCCCTGCTAGCGGCAGAATATCGCCACTAAAACGATGGTAAAGCGCCGCTAAAACTAGCGGCGCTTTACCGATAACACTCCCAGATGGCAGTGTAAAATTGCTCCTGAGATAATTCAGCTTCACTCCATGCCCATATAAATATAGCCTAGAGAATGTACATCTTTCTATTTGCAATGTATTGCAATACATCTGTTGTGGCCATGTTTTGATCTTTATGTCCAACTTTCCAAGCAATATATATATATATATATATATATATATATATATATTCTCCTCCTAACTGGCACAGTGGCACTGCAGTGCTGTTACCTGTGGTTCTTCAGTGATGTGATAGCACTGGCAGCGTATTCTCTCTCGGTCAATGCACGCCCCTTATAGGAGGAGCCGGCGCCGGCCTGATCAGCATAGCGATGTTACACAGGCACGCTGAGGCAGCCAATCACATTCTGGAACAGCCGAGATGTCGAGCAGAGGCCTGAGTGGCAGTCAGAGCCAATCCGATGATCGGGCCGGGGGTGAGAGAGGGACGGATGTCTGTATCAATCTGTGATAAGTCGGAACAGACTGAGAGCAGCCCCAGGCCAGCAGACGTAGAAAAAAAGTCCACGACTGCCGCGGAGGCGGCTGCGGCGACCATTGCGTTACACAGGGCAACTGTCTCCACTCTTCAACACCTTCTTATAGAGGTCGACCGATAGAAATCGGAGTGGCCGATGGCTGATATATGATGCCGATTTTTGCTGCCGATATTTTAGGCCAATTTTTTTTTTTCCTGGCAGGTGGCACTGACAGGTGACACTGGCACGTGGCACTGGTTGGCACTGAAAGGTGGCACTGATTGGCACTGGCAGGTGGCACTGACAGGTGACACTGGCAAGTGGCACTGGTTGGCACTGATTGACAGGTGGCACTAATTGGAACTGGCAGGTGGCACTAAATAGCACTGGCAAATGGCAGTGGATGGCACTAATTGGCACTGGCAGGTGGCACTGGTTGGCACTGGCAGATGGCACTGGATGGCACTGACTGGCACTGACAGGTGGCACTTGCAGGCACTGATTGGCAGGGGCAGGTGGCACTGACAGGTGACATTGGCAAGTGGCACTGACTGGCACTGGCAGGTGGCACTGACAGGTCACACTGGTTGGCACTGATTGGCAGGTGGCACTAATTGGCACTGGCAGGTGGCACTAATTGGCACTGGCAGGTGGCACTGGATGGCTCTAATTGGCAGTGGCAGGTGGCACTGGTTGGCACTGGCAGATGGCACTGGATGGCACTGGCAGATGGCACTGGATGGCACTGATTGGCACTGGCAGATGGCACTGGCAGGTGACACTGGCAGATGACACTGGCACTGGCAGGTGGCCCTGGTTGGCACTGGCACTGGCAGGTGGCACTGGCACTGGCAGGTGGCACTGACAGGTGGCACTGGCAGGCACTGATTGGCACTGACAGGTGGCACTGGTTGGCAGGTGGCACTGGTTGGCATTGGCAGATGGTACTGGCAGGTGGCACTGGATGGCACTGGCAGGTGGCACTGGTTGGCATTGGCAGATGGCACTGGCAGGTGGCACTGGTTGGCACTGGCAGGTGGCACTGGTTGGCACTGGCAGGTGGCACTGTTTGGCATTGGCAGATGGCACTGGAAGGTAGCACTGGATGGCAATGGCAGGTTTCACAGCCGATAGTGTAACTGCGTGAAACTGTATGGAGAGAGAGAGAGGGGAGCTGACAAATTCAGCGTGATGCCAGAGGTGGGCAGGACACGGGGTGGGCGGGACCCAGCATCTATCCAGCCAATGATTGGGCTGTTTAAGAAAGGGGCGGGGCCACATACACGTAGTGGCCCGCCCAGATCCCATCCCATTGGCTGGTGTTGGATAGCTGGGTCCCGCCCACCCCCGACATCCAACCTCAATTTTGACAGCTCCTCTCTCCCTCCATACAGTTTCACGCACCGTGGCGCTGCTCTGTCAACAGCGTGTGGAGAAGGGAGGAGGAACCCCATGTTCCTCCTCCCTTCTCCGATATATCGGTCGACCTCTACCTTCTTACGATTCCAGGGGGGGGCAATTCCCCCCCCCCCCTATACTGCGGACGCACATGTCTAATGCATGTACTGATTTTATACAGTATATTCCAGAAGAATCAAAGGATCAGGATCATTTTTTAAATGGGAATGTGTAGAGTATTTTGAGCACCAATTTTGAATTCATGGTCATTTCTAATGTCGCTTTCTTTCACATTTGTATAGCTTTAATTTTTTTTAAATAAATATATTCATTAGTCACTAGATGGAGCTCTCAAAGAAACATAAAAGATTAAAAGTAAAAGTGGTCAGTCTCTTTTTTTGACATTTTTTTTTTAACTTGGTCTGCATATACAGTAGGTTTATGTTTTTTCCAAGCATGTATAAAGTTAAATTCCTGGTATAGCATTTGTACATATTAGTCCAGCCTGGACCAATGTCAGTACGTATGTGCCATACCTGTTTGATCCCTGTGGAAGCTGGAAATCACTGTAGTAATCTCCACTAATACAGAGATCGCTGCTAGCTTCAGGGTCCCGGAAGCTGCTGTGATTAGGCATACCAAAAGTGTGGCACGTCATACTTTCATTGGTCAAAACTGAGCCAATATAACTATATAAATGACAAACCTGGAATTCAGCAACCCTTTTGGAACATAACTTTCTAAGGTTTGTTATGAACCTGGAAGTATTATTGTCTGTGAATAAATGATTTTTTTTTTTTTTTATATCAACTACTTTTGTATAAATTCTCTGCTGCTAAAAAAACCCTGGGGAAACTTCCTATTTTTTTTTGTATACATTTGGGTTATGCAGCTTTGGGGGCTCCCACATTGTGTTTTTTCCTTCTATATATACTAATTGGGTGGCTAAACACCCGCTCTTCCTCCTCCAACACATGTGAGCCTCGATACGAGCCAAGGCACATCGCCAATTTCTTGAATATTTGAATATATACAATGCAGGTATTTTCCTCCAGTCACAGATTCCCCAGTCCCTTTCTCAGCAGTGTCAGCTGCACTGAAGATGAAGAAACAGGAGGCAGAGGCTCCTCCCCATTCATAAACGGAAGCATCATAAACACAGTTTACTATGCTCAGTTATAAATGGACAGTCAGTGGTTACCGACTCTGTTCATTCAGAAAAGGAAGGAGCCAGTAAATGACATATTTAGCGGCTCCTTTCTCCACTCTCCATCCTGACAAATCCGGGACGAGGGGGGGGGGAGCCGGAGGAGGAAACAGAGGACACAGGGAGCCATAGGAGGACACCAGGAGCTGGAGGAGGACACAGGGAGCCATAGGAGGACACCAGGAGCTGAAGGAAGACTCAGGGAGCCAGAGGAGGGCACAGGGCCCAGAGATTAAGGGACATTTGATGGACAGCCACGGATGATCAGTGGGTGGAGTTACAAGCACTGATCTCCCTGTGTGGCTTTCAATGATGCAGCTGACAGCCCCCCCCCCTGAACTCCCCACACCGCCGCAACGATCATCTGTGAGGCTGCCCAGGCCCCCCTGCTGAGCTGAGGATGCCGGGCCCGGTACAACAGGACTGGCTGTACTGGCTTATCAGGGGCCCTGTCCCTATAGGGGAATTAAGACCTCCTTACTCCTGCTGGTGATCCTGCTATTGATAACTAACAATCTATACAGAGGAATCAGGAACCCCTTCCTCCTGCTGGTGATCTCTATATTAATAACTAAAGATCTATATAGAAAAATTAGGGTCTTCTTCCCCTTGTATAGGGGAATTAGGACTTCCTTCCTCCGGCTTGTAACCCCTTTAGTGAAAATACTCCATGTTACAAACACCCCATGCTACTAATACTCCCAGGGATATTGATCATTTTGCACTCCTTTGTGGCATTAGGAAAAAGACATACCTTGCCTTTCATACTGTCAGTTATAGCACTTGTAAACAGATTAGAACAGGACCTTGTATAAAGCCTTGGGGTACACTACCAATGATTGGTATCTGTTCTGAATGAACCCCATATACAACCACTCAGTCCTATCTATACTTTAGGCAACTGCATATCCACTGAACCTCACGAAGGTTAAGTCCTAGCTTGTACAACTTTTGTGTGAGATTATTATGTGGAACCGTAGCAATTGCTTTGCCGAAATCAAGGTAAGCAATGTCCACAGAACCACCCTGCACAAAACATTTGTGATATACAAACCTAGAAACTTTCCAAAGTTGGAGAATTGGGAAAGTGAGGATGCCAGCAGTGTGCCACAGTGTAATGGAGGCAATGCTTAATAGTGATTCAATTAATGCTCCATGACCGAGTATGGGGTTAACATTACAATTACAAATGATCCAAAGGGATTGTGCAATAATTAAAATATCAAATCTATAAGCAAAAATACAAATAATGCTGTGGAAAAATCATGTTATGACTGATAACACTCAAAGTTCATAAATTATTCAACATTCAGTGAGGCATAGTCCACCATGAAAGATGAGTCCCTTGAGTAGAAGAAAAGCCACCCGTGTGAGGGCACAGTAAGATGAAAACTTTTCCCTTGTTGTGTGTGGTCCACCACCATGTAATAAAATTAGCGCGCTTACCAGAAAGAGTGGACTCATCTACTGGTATGTATTGAGTCAGTCAAGCAATTGTGAGAAGATATCGCAACCGTATCCAGCTCCCTTTCCTCTAATCTTAAAACCCCTTTGGGAAGAAGTCAATTCACTACTCTCCCCTTGAACTGCTAATGCATCACCTGCGTCTCCCTGTTCAGTTTTTATCTCCTTGTAAACATTAAAATTACTTTGTGTATTGGTCAGCATTAGGCTTATGTATCCAAGACAGGATGGGTGGCAGCAACAGGAGAGCTGGAGGAGAAGAGAGAACAGCCTGCACCTCCTTACAGCTTTCTCTTCCTCCCCAGCCAGCTAGCTGCTCCCTATTCCTAATTGACAGGATTAGGGATACTGCTGTCACTACTGCTATAAGATTATAGCATCATAGTCAGAGAAAACTAAAAATTGAAAAGCCAGGGTCTCGGGACGAGATTTGGAGAGTTCTTAGGGATGGTGGTATAGTCAAAAAACCTAATCAGATTAGTCTGACATTTTCTGCCACCAGTAAAGCATTGCAGGAGAGCTGGAGCAAATTGAAAAATCGGAGGCTCAGGATGAGATCCAGAGAGTTCCCAGGTATAGTCATAAAATGTAAGATTAGTCTGACATAATATTTCATCAGTAAGATTATGTCAGACTTTCATGCTGCTTTGGACCCAGCAAGTTGTGGGTTGTAAATGATCAATGATCCTTCTTTTTAAGAGTGATTTCATTAGTTTCACTGCTACATATATGTTAAACTCAGTGGCTTGTAGTTGCCAGCTTTTTCCTTACTATCCTTCTTAAAGTGGCGCTCCACCCAAAAAGGGGAAGCTCTGCTTGTTTGCACACAGCCACATTTGGTACTTTTTTAGGGGGGGGGGGAGTGGGTAGCTGGTTTTGACAGGTACCCACTCGCACTTCCGGATCAGAGCGCTGTGCCGATCTACAGTTATGTCTGGGCCCTCCTCCTTCCCCTTGCAGCCTTCTGGGATACCCACAGGTCCCAGAAGACTGCGGGACCATTCAGACAGTGCAGCACAACTCGTACATGCATAGAAGGAAACCAGCTGTGCAGCCAGAGGGCTGCACTGCTGGTTTCCCTTACTAAAGATGCTGAATTACTGATTACTGAAGAATTGGCTCTGGTGCTGACATCGCGGGATCCCTGGACAGGTAAATGTCCTTATATTAAAAGTCAGCATCTACAGTATTTGTAGCTGCTGATCTTTTATTTTTCTGGGGGAGACTGGAGCTCCTCTTTAAGCTACAATATTAGCTGTCTGCCAGTGATGGGGGAACTTCTCCTATTAGAAAAGTTTAATTAAAAAAAGCAGTTAATGAACAACAGTTCTCAGTGGCTCAATGGATAATCTTAACCACTTGCCGACCGCCCGCCCGCCATCATTATATGTTGGCTGTTTGAAGAGGAGTGTCATTGTTATGGCAGCAGCTAGCTACCATAACCCCGGTATCCTCTTCAAGAGTGGGCGGTCAGCTTTCAGATAAAAATGGTCTCTGTGACGGATTCGCTGCAAAATCACTTTTATCGGCGGTGGGAGAGGGCCCCTCCCGCCGCGCTCCAGTACCCTCCGTAGCCACCGGCAGCGGCGGAGGCGATTGCGTCCGTTCCTGTGTGTGGTATGAAGCTGAGTGAGGGGAAGATGGCCCCCACCCAGCTCCATACCATTGCAGGGTGAAAGCCACGTTTAAAACGTCACTTCTGCCCATAGCTCTTAAAGGGATTTTTTTTTTTTTTCAAATTACATTTTTAGTGTAAATATGAGATCTGAGGTCTTTTTGACCCTAGATCTCATATTTAAGAGGTCCTGTCATGCTTTTTTCTATTCCTTGTAATAGGAATAAAAGTGACACTTTTTTTAAAAAAAGAACTGTGTAAAAATAGGAAATAAAAAGTAAAATAAATAAGAAAAACGTAAAAAAAAATTTAACGCGTCCCGTCCCGACGAGCTCGCGCACAGAAGCAAACGCATATGTGAGTAGCGCCCGCATATGTAAACGGTGTTTAAACCACACATGTGAGGTATTGCCACGATCGTTAGAGTGAGAGCAATAATTCTAGCCCTAGACCTCCTCTGTAACTCAAAACATGCAACCTGTAGAATTTTTTAAACATCGCCTATGGAGATTTATAAGGGTAAAAGTTTGTCGCAATTCCACGAGCAGGCGCAATTTTGAAGCGTGACATGTTGGGTATCAATTCACTCGGTGTAACATTATCTTTCACAAATTAAAAATAAATGGGCTAACTTTACTGTTGTCTTATTTTTTAATTTAAAAAAGTGTATTTTTTCCAAAAAAAGTCCGCTTGTAAGACCACTGCGCAAATACGGTGTGACAGAAAGTATTGCAAGGACTGCCATTTTATTCTCTAGGGTGTTAAAAATATATATGTATAATGTTTGGGGGTTCAAAGTAATTTTCCAGCAAAAAAAACTGTTTTAAACCAGTAAACACCAAATCTCAAAACGAGGCTCTGTCCTTAAGTGGTTAAATACATGTGGCAATTTGCACTTAAACTTTCAGTTTTTTGTCAAAATCACACAGCAATCAAAGAAGTTAAATGGTGATTTCAATTGTATGGTAATGAAATCAAAATTACCCAGACTGCACCAGCTAAATGTGATTGAAAAATCTGATCACTGTCTAAAGATTGTTACAATTATTTCTATTTTAAATACATTTTAGTTTGATCATAATTTTCTTATAACCTTCAAACATTTTTTATTGAAGCTGCCATTCCAACTGTTTAGACAGAAATGTACACATTAATTCTGTTTTGTGGGTTTTGTTTATAAATAATAAATATATACAGTGGGGAAAATTATTATTTGATCCCCTGCAGATTTTGTAAGTCTGCCCATTTACAAAGAAATGAAGGGTCTATAATTTTTTATCATAGGTGTATTTTAAATGATAGAGACAGAATGTCAACCAAAAATCCAGAAAAAACACATGATACAAATGTTATAAATTGAGTTGCAGTTCAGTGAGTAAAATAAGTATTTGATCCACAAGCAAAACATGGCTTAGTACTTGGTGGAGAAATCCATGTTGGCAAGCACAGAGGTCAGACGTTTCTTGTAATTGGTGACCAGGTTTGCACATATCTCAGGAGAGATTTTGGTCCACTCTTCTTTACAGATCTTCTCTACATCCTTAAGGTTTCATGGCCGTTGCTTGGCAACTCGAAGTTTCAGCTCCCTACGTACATTTTCTATAGGATTAAGGTCTGGAGACTGGCTAGGCTACTCCATGACCTTAATGTGCTTCTTCTTGAGCCACTTCTTTGTGGCCTTGGCGGTATGTTTTGGGTCATTGTCATGCTGGAAGACCCATCCACGACCCATTTCAGTGTTCTGGCTGAGGGAAGAATGTTTTCATCCAAGATTTTACAATATATGGCCCCATCCATTGGCCCCTCCATGCGACAAAGTCAGCCTGTACTTTTAGCAGAGAAACAGACCCAAAGCATGATGTTTCCACCTCCGTGCTTGACTGTAGGGATGGTGTTCAGTGTTCTTAGGGTCATAGTCAGCATTTTTCTTCCTCCAAACACAGCGAGTTGAGTTGATGTCAAATAGCTCAATTTTGTTCCCATCTGAACACAGCACTTTCTCCAAATCCTTCTCTAAATCATTTAGATGTTTATTGGCAAACTTCTGACAGGCCTGTACATGTGCCTTCTTGGAAAGGGGGACTTTGCACTGCAGGATTTCAATCCATGTCAGGGTATTGTGTTACCAATGGTTTGTTTGGTGACTGTGGCCCAAACTGCCTTGAGATCATTCACAAGCTCCTCCCGTGTAGTTCTGGGTTGATCCCTCACTTTTCTCATGATCATGCTTACCCCATGAGTTAAAATCTTGCATGAAGCTCCAGACCGAGGGCGATTGATGGTTAATTTGTATTTCTTCCATTTGAGAACAATTGCTACAGCAGTTGTCTCCTTCTCACCAAGCTTCTTGCTGATGGTCTTGTAGTGCATTCCAGTCTTGTGCAGGTTCACAATCTTGTTCCTGACGTCCTTTGACAGCTCTTTGGTCTTGCCCATGATGGTGAGGTTTGAATGGAAAAAGAGATTCTGTAGACAGGTGTCTTTTATACACATAACTAAACGAGTTGTCGTTAGGAGCACCTTCTTAAATTGATAGGACTAATCTGTGTACCACATGAGCACATACTATGGGAGCCAGTATTATGGTTGGTTGGTAGGTAGGGGACCAAATACTTATTTTACTCACTGAACTGCAACTCAATTTATAACATTTGTATCATGTGTTTTTCTAGATTTTTGTTTGCTATCATTTAAAATACACCTATGATACCAATTATGGACTCTTCATTTCTTTGTAAGCGGGCAAACTTACAAAATTATCAAATAATTATTTTTCCCCACTGTTTTTTTGGGGAAAAAGTAAAACAACAAAAATATATATATACTTTTTAGAGTTCATGTAAAATGGATATACCGAAAAGGGCACAATATGGGGTACATTTACTAAAGCTGGAAAGTGCAAAATCAGGCTCACTGCTGCATAGAAACCGATGAGCTTCTAACATCAGCTTGTTCAATTAAGCTTTGGTAATAAAACCTGGAAGCTCATTGGTTTCTATGCAGAAATTAGCCTGATTTTGCACCTTCCAGCTTTAGTAAATAAACCCCTATGTGTGGAACTATATGACATACAGTATATGATGGAGTCTGTCAATAGCATTAGTACAGGAGCAGCGAGTGAATAAAAAGCAATATGTAAATATATTAATAAAACACGAATTGTTGCCTGGTCCCATAAGGCAAAAAGACCCTGCACCATGCGGTGGTTCAAAAGGCTTTTTCACATGGGAGGTACTTTTTCCCGCCCTCTAAAAAGCTATAATTTTTTTTTGTATCACTTTTCAGAGGGTGGTAAAACAGTGATCCTGCCAACTCTTGACTGTTTGCTTTTTGTATTAAAATACCACACCGAAATGGCAGCACATTCCACTTGCCCTTAATGTGTGTTTTGCATGCAGTACCGCCTGTCAATCCTTTTCAAGCTGTGCTTAAATTGCTTTGCTTTGTAGTCCCAGCATGTGCAGAGCCCCACCCAGCCGCAGTGGTAGAATTTAACTTTGGGCAGTTGGGTAAAACCGTGGCTCACCCACCTGTTTTTACCATCATCTGGCCGCCCTGTAAAAGGAGACATAAAGTACTGTGTGGCCCCAGAGGATTACTTTGGTGTCTGTAAGTCAATGTTTCTCAACTCCAGTCCTCAAGGCCCCAACAGGTCATGTTTTCAGGATTTCCCTCTGATGAAACAGCTGTGGCAAAAAATAAGGCAGTGAAACTCATCCAATCACAAAATAATGGAAAGCCTGAAAACATGACCTGTTGGGGCGCCTTGAGGACTGGAGTTGAGAGACATTGCTGTAAGTAAATAAGAGCATAGGATGAAAAGTGAAAATGCGGTTATCTTTATATCATTTTTTTAAGCCATGAAGACAAATGGATAATGTAGATTATTGGAAAGACAAAGGGATGGGTGTTAAGACAGCTGTACTCATTTTCCCATTTCCCATTCAGTTAATGGATTTTGCTGTCACCATTTAATCATCCCGTCTTGAAAGGAACACATATGTTCTTCCTTACTAACTTTCAGTTACAGGAACCCAAATCTTCATGTGTATTGAAAAATGTCTTGTGGGTAGTCAGTTCCCAGCAGCCGCAGCCACATTTACTTTAAATATTCCATTTACCCAAATTGGAACGGCAGCAAAAGTTTAAAGTGATAGATTGATTTTAAGAGTTCAGATCCTGGAGAACAAATCATCAAACTCATGAATCTCAAGTACATTTAATGGTGCATGTAATGAGTCCTAGTTATGGTATGAAATATCTGTGTTCAGAATGTTCGGAAAGGTGAGAAATGGGTCACTATTATTTTATGGCTATTGGCACAAAATATTAATTAAAAGCACAGATATCCTTCATGGTCAGTTCTTATCTTGCTCCTTGGTGTGTTTCCAAAATGTTTGCTCAGCCTAGGACTACGCAGGTGAATTCCTCTCTTTGTTGCTGAGAGATCTACAGTACCTGCAAGTTGGCTGTATCTTCATTTTAAAAATGCAATGTGCTGCTAATGCTACTAAAAATTATACACCATCTCTATCACCTATATGTTCTTTATATTTGTGTGCTGATTAGCTTTCTGTGCAAAAAGGCAGAAAATAAACTGTGACCACTATTTGATCTTTTTGAGATCACATAAATACATACTGTAACAATAATATGTTAGAAAACACCAAACAATAAATAACACAATATAGTCTGCAAAAATTGATAAATAGTTACACTAATACTAAAATTATTACTGCCAAATCAATTAAATATTCAAGTGATGAAAAGTGCCCAGTGCTTCAATATTCACAAAATTCAATAAAAGGTGTCCAGTGCTTCAATTTCACAAATGCAATAACCCCTCTCTTCATTATATCTTCACTGCTTAAAATGGGCATGCAAGGTCATGGTTAAAATATTTTACTATACATTTTTTCCACTCAGTAAATATGACATATTGCACATTATGTAGTCTTGAATCCAGCCAGCAGGTGTTGTGTTTTGGCCTTTTTAGTTTTACATGTTTTTACATGTTTGCAATTATCACCTTACCTCCTTATTGTAAAAAGCTATTTGCTTACAAAGCTCAATAGCTCAATATAAAATGTACATAGATATACCAGTGAATAAGAAAGGCTTAATCGATCATTTATCAGAGGGTTCGGATCTGATTGGTTCCAATCATTTATGAGAGCGATTCTAAAGCCAGGGAGCGTCTCCTGTGCCCTCTCTTAAAGGTGTTTTTTCACCTTAATGCATCCTATACATTAAGGTGAAAAAACTTCTGGCATTGACCGGCCCCCCAGCCCCCATGTTTTACTCACCTGAGCCCTGGAATTTCTCAGCCGGAGACACACTCTTCCTCATGATCTCCGCTCATGATTGAATAGATTGATAGCAGCGCAGCCATTGGCTCCCGCTGCTGTCAATCAAATCCAATGATGCGGGCACCAGGAGCGGGGCCGAGTCCGGCATTCGTGTCTATGGACACCGAATGCTGGACTCGGGAGCATGCCCGCAAGGTAACCCCCCAGGAGAGCGCTTCCCCTAGGGGGTTATCTGATGTGGGGAGGAGCCGCGAGAGCCGCAAGAGCCGCCAAGGGACCCCAGAAGACTGTGTTCAAGGCCACTCTGTGCAAAACGAACTGCACAGTGGAGGTAAGTATGACATGTTTGTTATTTAAAAAAAATAAAACTCGAACCTTTACAACCACTTTAAGCTATTTCTTAGTGCTCTAGAAATCCTTTGATGTGCAATAAATGTTTATTTGCAAAACTAAGAATGTATATATAGTGCACCCCCTAAGGAGCCGCTGGTGAACTTGATTCCTTTTCCCAAGTTAAAGTGCACACAGCCAGGTACACACCATTTTCTACACTCTTCCACTAGCTTGAATAGAACAGTCTAGGGGTGGCTTTTGATGTTCTATTGAAACATTGAACTTGGATGAGGTGAAAGGAGCATGGGATACCCCAAACTGGTGAACTGAACTATTTGAGGACTCTTATCTATTTCAATGAGCTGCACAAAAAGTCCCATAGGCACTTTGCTGCTGATGACTGACTATGACATCTTCCAAAAGACCAAGAGCTACATACAGTCAGCATCCAGCACTTAGGTCATCTACTCACAATGCCACAGAATCATTCATTGCCTCCCTCCTATATTCACCGGATACTCTTTAGTGAGGGAAATGCAGACTCACACCACCATAGGACAGCTGGACACTTTTCTCCCAGCTTCCTCCTGGTACTCTTCAGTGAGGTTCTTCAGACCCAAATTGTCTAAACTTTGCAAATAGCCCCCCCCCCCGACTAAAGCTCCAGCTGGAACCTTGATGTCTCCTAGTACCTCCAGCGATCCTGCCTCGGGGCAGAGCCCCTGCACATGCAGTCTCCTCCAGCAGGAGCTGGACCCAGGAACTGTCTCTCCCTTTATAGGCTCTCCAGCCCAGTGTTAATTTTGACGTCAAAATTTCAATTTAGTTTTAGCCATAGTCTTTTAAATGAAATTACATTTTAGTTTTAGTCGTATTTTAGTCATCTGAATTGTTCAATCATATTTTAGTCGACTAAAATCGAATGGGTTTAATTAAATTGTAATACATTATTTAAGCATTTCTCTAGAATTGACAAACTCATTATATATCCTGGAGTAAAAATCTCATAACATGTTATTATTTATGGTATAAGGCCCCTTTCACACGATCGGCCAGCTTGGATCCGCCTGTCCGTTTTTCAGGCGGATCTGAGTGGGCCACATATTGACTTCTATGGGCAGGCGGATATCAGTGGAGATGTGTCAGCTCACACGCGCCTGCCATCTGATCCAACAAGATCCGCTCAAAACAGACGGATGGCAATATGTCCAGCGAATCGGATCAGATGAAAACGGACAGGCTGTCCGTTTTCATCCAATCTCCCCATAGAGAACAGTGGGGCTCTGACAGGTCCATCCCTGCACAATGAGCGGAGAGGGACATGTCATCTGCCTGCTTAGCGGGGATCAACAGAGAGATTCCCCCGCTGAGCTAGCGGATCTGCCCTGCGTGAACGGAGCCTTAAGGTTTGAACATGCACTACAGACACAGATTTAGCCGTTGTGACATATAATATCTTTATAAATAAAACCGAGTTTCATAAACATACAAACAGAAGTACAATGTAAAAAAACACCCAAAAATCTGCAAACTGTATTGGCTGTAATGCCATTGCACATATTACCTGAATATATTACTAACATTAAATATTAGGGAAAAAAAAATAAGAAAAGCCTTTTTCTTATTTTTTTTTTTTTCTTTCATCAGCTTAGTAGATGCCCCCTACATATTCTTATGTGGTAGTGCAGTATTAATTTCAACGTCAATTTTTGATTTAGTCATAGTCTTTTGACTAAAATGCCATTTTAGTTTTAGCCATATTTTAGTCATCTTAATTGTTGTATTGTATTTTCCGCTGATTAAATTAACACTGTTACAGCCACCTAGTGGGCACACTACACAGGGATTGGTTTGATTCCCCATAAATATTCAGGCTGCCCACACTAAATTTACCTAACAACCTGCACTAATCTAACAGGGTGCAACATATATATAATTATATGAGATAAAAGAACCCAGTGCTACTAATTGTTGTCACATTAGGATTGGATGGTGTATGGGACTGTTATCATCATTTTGGACAATTTGCACATTTTTTCTTTGGGATATATATTTCAAGAATTATATCTGCTACATTATACTGATGTATATTGTTTATTTGCTTTCTGATGTTTTTGTTATATTGCACATTTTTGCACAGATTTAATTTTTAAGATTCATATCACTTTTGTTTAGATTGTATAAATTAGGGAGAGGATTTAATTACATATATGGAAAAAGTAATTCAGTTCTAGTGGGGAATAGGAGAGATTGCCCACATCCCTAATAACACATCAAAAAGGCAACAAAACCCTCTAACGGGACTTTATAGGGCAATGACTCCAAAAGTAGTGTATGCAAACACTATTTTTGGAGTCATTGCCCTATAAAGTCCCGTTAGAGGGTTTCGTTGCCTTTTTTGAGGATTTAATTATAGAGCGCTTCACGTATCATTTTAGATATATATAATTATACACAAAATAAAATAAAATAAAAAAATCAGTATAAAAATATATAAACCTGGAACAAATGTAAAGAATAAAATGGGCCCAAAATATTATAGATTCTCTTTGAAGCATCTCCTGCTTTGTCCTTTATTTTAGCATGTTCCTTTCACTTTCCCATTGCTTGATATTGTTCAACATGGCCCAAGCCAGACCCATTGCTACCATTCCCTGTGTCACAGGTGAGTCTCTTCCCATTGCAGAATGTGGAACAAACAACACATTTTGACTTTATCAATGATAAATTCATAAAGGTTATAAACTGATTGATAAAGTCATTCTAACGAAACGCGTCAGTAGCTAGGGGTATACCACACATGGCATTGGATCCCTCTTTTAGTGTACTGTGAGGCAAAAAATATTGAGCCTCACCCGGAGGGGATTTAATACATGCATAGTGCATATGTCCAGTGCTGTTTGAGGCATATTAATCACAGTAAGTGTATTGGTTTTATATTTCAATAAATGTTTTAAAAAGGGATTTACACTATTAGAGTCTTTTATCTGTTTGACATGGCTTGGAGTGGAAGACAGAAGTGAGAGAGAGTGGCTCGGATTTCTATTACAGACAAGTGCTGTCAGATCTTTAATAAGGAAAAGGTCATTCTGTTCTGGTGAGTGATCCGTCCACACTGGTGTGTGGGATTTTCTTCACGTAGTATTTATACACAGCAAGATGGTGGTTGGAACAGCATCATTTTTTATAAACTCACAACAATGGAATGCAAAATTTTTAAGGAGTGATAACTCCCACAGAGACTTTGGGCACATTATGATCTATATTTTAGGTTATTTGATGGTTTTGTTTTATGTGTATTTATTTTTGCAGAAGAAAATATGTGTAGTGTTAAAGATTTGTTCATGTTTTGGTATTACAATTTATTGCAGCATAGGTTTAGGTTTTAAAATGAAGGATGTGCTACGCTACATCATATATACATTTTAAAGGAAAGCTGTTGGAATTATTTTACACACTGCATATGAATAACAGATATCTCCACATGACTAGAATCCCCAAAAGCATGGGTACATGTAAGTAGCTGCATAGGCTAGAAAGAGGTGAGGACAGCAACACAGAGTTAATGGCATTAAAAAAGTGGTCCTTCAAGTCTGTTCCAAATTTTATTACATTTTTGTGTTAACTTTTTTGTCTAAGTATACTGTAGATCTACACTATATTACCAAATCTCTTGGGACATCTGCCTTTACACACATGAACTTTAATGGCATCCCAGTCTTAGTCTGTAGGGTTCAATATTGAGTTGCTCCACCCTTTGCAGCTATAATAGCTTCATCTCTTCTGGGAAGTCTGTCCACAAGGTTTAGGAGTGTGTCTATGGGAATGTTAGAGCATTCTTCCAGAAGCTCATTTGTGAGGTCAGGCATGAGAAGATGAGGAGGCCTGGCTCGCGGTCTCCACTCTAATTATTTCCAAAGGTGCTCTATCGGGTAAGGTCAGGACTTTGTACAGGCCAGTTAAGTTCCTCCAGCTCAAACTCACTCATCCTTGTCTTTATGGACCTTGCTTTCTGCACTGGTGCCCAGTCATGTTGGAACAGGAAGGGGCCATCCCCAAACTGTTCCCACAAAGTTGGGAGCATGAAATTGTCCAAAATGTCTTGGTATGCTGACGCCTTAATGCCCCGTACACACGGTCGGACATTGATCGGACATTCCGACAACAAAATCCTAGGATTTTTTCCGACGGATGTTGGCTCAAACTTGTCTTGCATACACACGGTCACACAAAGTTGTCGGAAAATCCGATCGTTCTAAACGCGGTGACGTAAAACACGTATGTTGGGACTATAAACGGGGCAGTAGCCAATAGCTTTCATCTCTTTATTTATTCTGAGCATGCGTGGCACTTTGTGCGTCGGATTTGCATACACACGATTGGAATTTCCGACAACAAGGTCCTATCACACATTTTCCGTCGGAAAATCCGACCGTGTGTACGGGGCATTAGTCTGTAGGGTTCAATATTGAGTTGGCCCACCCTTTGCAGCTATAACAGCTTCAACTTTTCTGGGAAGCCTGTCTACAAGGTTTAGGAGTGTGTCTATGGGAATGTTTCTTCCAGAAGCTTTGTGCACTGGTCCAAATCATTTGGTGGAGGGGAGATTATGGTGTGGAGTTGTTCTTCAGGGGTTGGGCTTGGCCCCTTAGTTCCAGTGAAGGGAACTCTAATGCCCCGTACACACGGTCGGATTTTCCTGACGGAAAATGTGTGATAGGACCTTGTTGTCGGAAATTCCGACCGCGTGTAGGCTCCATCACACATTTTCCATCGGATTTTCTGACACACAAAGTTTGAGAGCAGGCTATAAAATGAAATTGTCCAAAATGTCTTGGTATGCTGACGCCTTAATGCCCCGTACACACGGTTGGACTTTGATCGGACATTCCGACAACAAAATCCTAGGATATTTTCCGATGGATGTTGGCTCAAACTTGTCTTGCATACACACGGTCACACAAGGTTGTCGGAAAATCCGATCGCTCTAAACGCTGGCGTAAAACACGTACGTCGGGACTATAAACGGGGCAGTGGCCAATAGCTTTCATCACTTTATTTATTCTGAGCATGCGTGGCACTTTGTCCGTCGGATTTGTGTACACACGATCAGAATTTCTGACAACGGATTTTGTTGTCGGAAAATTTTATATCCTGCTCTCAATCTTTGTGTGTCGGAAAATCCGATGGAAAATGTGTGATGGAGCCTACACATGGTCGGAATTTCCGACGACAAGGTCCTATCACACATTTTCAGTCGGAAAATCCGACCGTGTGTACAGGGCATAAGAGGCCACTGGGGGGGGGGTGTTCATACATGCTCTATTCTACACAAACATTCTTTGCCTTGAAGAATAACAAATCAAATAGAATTGTCTATCCATATAGCACTGTCCATCCACAAACTGGGTTACATTACGACTAAACCTGGTGGGTAGGTGGGAAACTTACAGCTTGTTGTTGCAACTAAAAATTTGACAAGCTGTTTTACTTCACCCTGAGAGAAATAAGTAAAAGGCCAGTAGACAAGCCTAGCTATTTTATGCACTATAAATGTAAATACAATCTATTGTGAAAAGAAGGAAATGGGGTGAGCTTGGTAATGGCAAACCCATGGTGCCACTTCTCTGCGTAGTGGCCCTAACATTACATAGAGATGTTCCTTACCCTTACTGAAGTTCATAGGTCTGGAATATCCTTCCACTTACTCACAATTCTGGAAAACAATGTTTCAGTTTTGTATTATAAACCACTCAAGGGAGCTTATTTTCTCATCCTCGTCTTAAAATTAAATGCATAAAAAGTGAAAATGTTAAAAAAAAAGTTAAACAAGAAATAATGAAAGTTTTTATAAGCGTTATGCATAGTTCTGGAATCCTGTTTCGGAATCACATAAGGGACTTTTTAGCTGTTGTTATTTCAGGAAGGGAAATGTGTTTTTAATCAAAGCAGCGTGTCTCCCGAGAGGTCTCACTGATGATCAGTGAAGGATCTCGGCCAAGTATCGTGATGAATAATGTCTACATATAATGCTGAGTCCATCCAGGAGTTGTAAGAATATCAGTTATCACCACAGAAAACAGAGAAGGGTTTGAAATTAGATAAGGTAAAGCTCAGTAAAAAAACAATTCTTTATTATTGTGTTGAAAAGCATTATCAGATGCGTGAGAGAGTTACGCATAGTGCCTCATGGATAAAACAGTTGGACATTAAAGTGTATGTAAAGCCAAAACTGTTTTTTTTTAGTTTTAGAGCAGAGAAAGGTTAAAGCTGGACTCCGGCAAAAGTAACAAAACTATCCTTGCAGTGGGCCTCCCCCTGCACTGCAAGGGTTACATGCTCATTTTTGTCCAGGGAAACATTAAAAGCAGTTTTGCTTACCTTAAAGCGTTTGTAAACCCAACATTGCATATTCCTGATATAGTTACATAGTTACATAGTTACATAGTAGGTGAGGTTGAAAAAAGACACAAGTCCATCAAGTCCAACCTATGTGTGTGATTATATGTCAGTATTACATTGTATATCCCTGTATGTTGCGGTCATTCAGGTGATTATCTAATAGTTTCTTGAAGCTATCCATGCTCCCCGCTGAGACCACCGCCTGTGGAAGGGAATTCCACATCCTTGCCGCTCTTACAGTAAAGAACCCTCTACGTAGTTTAAGGTTAAACCTCTTTTCTTCTAATTGTAATGAGTGGCCACGAGTCTTATTAAACTCTCTTCTGCGAAAAAGTTTTATCCCTATTGTGGGGTCACCAGTACAGTATTTGTAAATTGAAATCATATCCCCTCTCAAGCGTCTCTTCTCCAGAGAGAATAAGTTCAGTGCTTGCAAACTTTCCTCATAACTAAGATTCTCCAGACCCTTTATTAGCTTTGTTGCCCTTCTTTGTACTCGCTCCATTTCCAGTACATCCTTCCTGAGGACTGGTGCCCAGAACTGGACAGCATACTCTAGGTGCGGCCGGACCAGAGTTTTGTAGAGCGGGAGAATTATCGTTTTATCTCTTGCGTTGATCCCCCTTTTAATGCATGCCAATATTCTGTTTGCTTTATTAGCAGCAGCTTGGCATTGCATGCCATTGCTGAGCCTATCATCTACTAGGACCCCCAGGTCCTTTTCCATCCTAGATTCCCCCAGAGGTTCTCCTCCCAGTGTATAGATTGCATTCATATTTTTGCTACCCAAATGCATTATTTTACATTTTTCTACACTGAACCTCATTTGCCATGTAGTCGCCCACCCCATTAATTTGTTCAGGTCTTTTTGCAAGGTTTCCACATCCTGCGGAGAAGTATTGCCCTGCTTAGCTTAGTATCGTCTGCAAATACAGAGATTGAACTGTTTATCCCATCCTCCAGGTCGTTTATAAACAAATTAAATAGGATTGGTCCCAGCACAGAACCTTGGGGAACCCCACTACCCACCCCTGACCATTCTGAGTACTCCCCATTTATCACCACCCTCTGAACTCGCCCTTGTAGCCAGTTTTCAATGCATGTACTCACCCTATGGTCCATGCCAACGGACCTTATTTTGTACAGTAAACGTTTATGGGGAACTGTGTCAAATGCTTTTGCAGAATCCAGATACACCACGTCTACGGGCCTTCCTTTATCTAGATGGCAACTCACCTCCTCATAGGGTTAAGGTTAATAGATTGGTTTGGCAAGAACGATTCTTCATGAATCCATGCTGATTACTGCTAATGATATTGTTCTTATTACTAAAATCTTGTATATAGTTCCTTATCATCCCCCCAAGAGTTTACATACTATTGATGTTAGGCTAACTGGTCTTTAATTCCCAAGGATGTATTTTGGGCCCTTTTTAAATATTGGTGCTACATTGGCTTTTCTCCAATCAGCTGGTACCATTCCAGTCAGTAGACTGTCTGTAAAAATTAGGAACAACGGTCTGGCAATCACTTGACTGAGTTCCCTAAGTACCCTCGGATGCAAGCCATCTGGTCCCGGTGATTTATTAATGTTAAGTTTCTCAAGTCTAATTTTAATTCTGTCCTCTGTTAACAATGGAGGTGCTTCCTGTGTTGTGTCATGAGGATAAACACTGCAGTTTTGGTTACTGAAGCCCCCCGATTCACTCGTGAAGACTGAGGAGAAGAATAAATTCAATACCTTCGCCATCTCCCCATCCTTTGTAACCAGATGTCCTTCCTCATTCTTTATGGGGCCAATATGGTCTGTCCTCCCTTTTTTACTGTTTACATACTTAAAGAATTTCTTGGGATTTTTTTTGCTCTCCTCCGCTATGTGTCTTTCATGTTCTATCTTAGACGTCCTAATTGCACCCTTACAATTCTTGTTGCATTCTTTATAAAGTCTGAATGCTGAGGATGATCCCTCAACCTTGTATTTTTTGAAGGCCTTCTCCTTTGCTTTTATATGCATTTTTACATTGGAGTTAAGCCATCCAGGATTTTTGTTCGCTCTTTTAAATTTATTACCCAATGGGATACATTGGCTAATGCCCTTATTTAATATGCTCTTAAAGCAAACCCATCTCTCCTCCGTATTCTTTGTTCCTAATATTTTATCCCAATTTATGCCTTTTAGCAAGGTTTGTAGTTTAGGGAAGTTGGCTCTTTTGAAATTCAGTGTCTTTGTGTTCCCTTCATGTTTCCTATTTGTGTGATTTATACTGAAACTAATTGACCTGTGATTGCTGTTACCTAAAATGCCCTGTATTTCCACATCCGTGATCGGGTCTGTATTGTTGGTAATCAGTAGATCCAGTAATATTTTATTTCTAGTTGGTGCGTCTACCATCTGACCCATAAAATTGTCCTGCAAGACATTAAGGAACTGGCGAGCCTTAAATGAATGCGCAGTTCCCTCCGCCCAATCTATGTCTGGATAATTAAAATCCCCCATTATGATAACACTTCCCATCCTTGCTGCTAATCCAATTTGTGATAGGAGATCCGTCTCCACTTCCTCCCTCAGGTTAGGGGGCCTATAGCATACTCCCAGTATTATTTTCCCCTTAGCTTCATCCCTTTGGAGCTCTACCCATAAGGATTCCACCTCCTCTCTAGCTCCCTCAGTGATGTAATCTCTCACATTCGCTTGTACATTATTCTTGATATATAGGCATACCCCTCCCCCTTTTTTACCCTCTCTATCCTTGCGGTATGGGGTATACCCTTGAATGTTTGCCAGCCAATCATGAGAGCTGTTGAACCAGGTCTCTGAAATTCCCACAAAATCCAAATCCTCCTTGTACAACAGTATCTCTAGTTCACCCATTTTTCGAGATTGCAACTAGGACTTGCTATTATACTTACCTTGTGTTTTTGTGCTTTGGTCAACCTACCACTAATGCCCCCAATACTACCCTCTGGAATATCTTCCGCGCTGGCTATCTCTGTCTCTGGACCCTCCCCCCCATCGCCTAGTTTAAAAACCCCTCTAACTTTTTGGCCATCTTCATTCCCAGCAGATCTGCACCCTCCTCATTTAGGTGCAGTCTGTCCCTTCTATAGTATCGGTTACCGACTGAGAGGTCGGCCCAGTCCTCCAGGAACCCAAACCCCTCCTTGCTACACCAGCTCTTCAGCCACTTGTTTACTTCCCTAATCTCCCTCTGCCTTTCTGGTGTGGCTCGATGTACCGGTAGTATTCCTGAGAATACTACCTTGGAGGTTCTTTTCCTCAATTTAGCTCCTAAGTCCCTAAAATCGTTCTTTAGGACACTCCATCTGCCTCTGACTTTGTCATTGGTGCCAACGTGCACCATGACAGCCAGGTCTTCCCCAGCCCCTCCCAGTAATCTGTCCACAAGATCCGTGATGTGCCGAACCTGAGCGCCCGGTAGACAACATACTGTTCGGCACTTCAGGTCTTGGTTACAGATTGCCCTCTCTGTCCTTCTAAGAATTGAGTCCCCTACCACCAGAATCTGTCTTTCCTTTCCCTTTGCTGCCCCCCCACTGTCACTGGAGGAGTTCTTCCCCTGGCAGCTAGGAGAGTCCCTCAGCTCCAGCAGTGCTGGTCCCTGACTGGTTTCACCAATGTCACTCAATGGAGCGTACTTATTGGGATGCTCCAGTCCTGGATCGGCCTCCCTGGCACTTCCCCCTCTACCCCTTCTGACTGTCACCCATCTACTCTTTGCTAGTGCCTGCACCTCTTTGTCTCCACCCGTCTCTGTGCTGGCCCCTGCCGCCCCCTGCCGTGTACGTTCCTGGCTCTCCTTTAGTATGGAGGGACTTCTCAGTGCTGACAGTTGCTTCCCCAGATTCAGAACCTGGGCTTCCAGGGAAACAATGTGCTTACATTTTGCACAGCAGTATTCGCCCTCGATTGGATGATCAAGGAACGCATACATGCAGCAAGATGTACAAAGAGTCGCCTCTCCACACCCGCCGGGCATCATACCTATTAAATTTAGTGAGGAATTGGGGATTTTACCCTGTCCAAACAGCTAGCTTCCTGGCACTAATACTCAAGACAATACACAGGTACACAACAAGACAATACCCAGGTACTCACAGACCTACGTGCAATCGCAGAACAGTCGCAGACCTACGTGCACTCGCAATACTCAAGTATACAGTACACAATACACAAGTACTAACGATCCACACACACTACTCAGAAAACACTCAGGTACTCACACTACACAGGTACTATGACCCCTGTTATAACCTCCTGTTTTAAACTCTGGTTTTTAACTCACCACTTATATCAGTTCCACTTACACAGAGTTCCACAGCCTCAGACTGAGCACATATGAGCCTGCTGTACCATGTACTTGTATGAAAAAGTATCCTGTCCTGTTTCTATTGCTTCCTTTGTGTGAAATATCTGGTATTCCTACTAGTCCCTCTGCTTTCCTATTAGAAACTGACCATAATAAGCAGGAAAACACACTATGGTCAGTTGTCTAGCTGTGCTGGGAACTCAGCCTGCTCTCCTCCAATTATCAGACTTGCCTTAACACCCCCCCCCCCCTGCACACAGCCAGTCACTGGGAAGCTCAGTGTGCTGCTAATTCTCCTCTCCTAGCTCTTATGCAGCTGAGAACAGAGGGAATGTGATCACTTAAAAAAAGGGAAAAAGGGTATTTATATTTTTTTATATCTATACACAAATGTTTCTATTTTAAGCCAAATGGGTTGTTTTGCAAGTTAAGGGTTTACAATAACTTTAACCCTTTGCCTCTTTAGCAGCCGGCATTCGCCTCTCACATGCTCCAGGTTGCGGGTGGGTCTGTGACATCCTCACTTCTGGTCCTGCATTGTAAATGATGACCTCAGAGTCCCTGCAACCGATGGAGCACTGAAGAGTATGAGTTTTGGGGACCGGACACACAGAGAGGAGGAAGCTTGCGGGATGAAGCATAATGTAAGTAAAAATGCTATTTAATGTTCCCCTAGACCGGGGGTCTCCAAACTTTCTAAACAAAGGGCCAGTTTACTGTCTTTCAGACTTTAGGGGAGCCAGATTGTGGCCAGCGGGAATAGAATTTTTTTCTGGCATCGGTGAGAGTAAACAATGTCCCATCTAGTATCAGTGGGAGAAATAATGCTCCATTGTTGATGTCAGTGGCAGGAATTATGCCCTATTGTTGCTGTCAGTGGGCAGAATAGTATCCTGTATTATTGAGATGAACAGTGCCCCAAGGGCTGGATAAAGACAAGCAAAGGGCTGCATCTGGCCCCTGGGCCGCAGTTTGGAGACCACTGCCCTAGACCAAGGTTTTTATCAACTTTTTGCTCCCAAAGGAAACATTGAAATAATTTTCAGGTCTTGGGGAACCCCTTCTAAAACCTAATTAGTTTGGGTCGGTGGAAAAAAAGACCCTATACATTGGTGATCCCTGGGAAGAATACCCCTTACATTGGTGGAGATTGGGACAGAAGGAAGAAAACCCCTTAGAGTGGTGGTCAGTGAGAAGAATACTCCTTACATTGGTGGCCAAAGAGAGAAAGAACCCTACCTTGGTAGCTATTGGGAAGAATACCCCTTACATCAGTGTGAAGAATGTAATTTCCATTGGTGATCAGCGTCAAGAATGGTTAGTGAGAAGTATGCCCCTTGTATTGGTGGTCAGTGGAAAAAATATTCCTTATGTTGGTGGTCAGTGGGAAGAATGCCCCTTACATTGGTGGTCAGTGAAAATAATGCCCCTTATGTTGGTGGCCAGTGGAAAGAATGTCCCCTGCATGGGTTATCAGTAGGAAGTAAAGGGAGGAATACTTACCTTCTCAAATCTCTCTTGCAGGCGCCAGCATCCTCTCATGTGTGCATGTCTCTTCTGCAATAAAATGCCTGCTTGTTCCCGGTGCATCATAGCAGAACTTTAGGTATACCATTGAATACATTTTGATATATCTGTTCGATACGTGCACAAAAAAAATCTGTTGATCGATTCAGAGCTGTTTTGGGTCCTCTGTATACTTCCTGTGTTGTCTCAAGGAGATAATTAAGGCGGCCATAGACTGTTCGAATTTCGTCCGGTTCTGCAGGGACTGGCCGAGACACAAACCATGTATGGGCAGGAAGTGGTTAAAGCAAGTATCAGTATTGGTGTCATGTTTATTATTTTCTGTAAATAGTGCTTTCTATTATCTTTAGATCTGGCCAATTAAATGATAAAGTTTGCATGTTCTGCAGAATATATGTTACAATGCTATTTTCTTATTGTAGGGGACCTCCTGTAGTGATTATATTCCTCCCGCATGTAAGTAGGTAGTCCGTTTAAGGCACAATTATACCTTTACGCCGAGCTTAAGGGCCTATTCAGACTGGAAACTGTGGGTTTTTCAGGCATTTCAACATAGTTTACATGAATTTGACATACTTTTACATGTCTTTGCTCATTTGTGGTGTGTTTTTTCTTTGTTTCTTAGCATAATGAAGAAGAGGACATCAAAAAAGTCAACGCAATGTAATTATGTAAACTATGCTCATTAGCTAACATAGATTTTGGACTGTCAACGCAGTGGGATCAAAAACACATCCCACTGCATCTGGTGTGAATGGGCCCTAAATTAGGCCAAGATAGAACACAGGTGTTGTGAAGATGAGAATGGAAGCCATTACAATGCGTATACGCATGCATGGCTCATTACTGGATGTTGCAGTAGCACATGTGTATTACTGCCCATTACCATAAATGTGAACAAAGCCTTACTCTCATATATTATCGTACCTATTTCATCCAGACATACACTTTACAGTAAGCCCTGCTGCACCTTATAGCACCATATTTCCAGTAAAAATATTAGTTTATTGTACAGGCTAAGAGCTCACAAAGGGTCCCTGCTTCTAGGAAAAATGTAAAACAGGATGACTGATTACAAAAATAATTGACTTCTATTTAGGGGGGCCACAGTTCAAGAGGGTAATTCATTGCACAATAGTCCATAATTCCCCCTCAGCTGGTTCAACAGGGAATTCTCTGCTCAGTGGTTTGACTTTCCCTGAAAATGACTCAATACTGCTAAATATTTGACCTAATAATATGACCACAATGACCACAAACTAATTTATGGTGGCAACCATAAAAAAAAAATAGATTAAATGGCATAATTTGTGCGGCATTATATGTTTTGTTGGTTTAGCAATGTGTATGCAGGTAAAGCAGCATATTCATAAATATAAGGTCAGCTTAAACATTTGTGGATTTATCTGTGGAAGTGTGCACAAAACTATAAAGATATTTCCTACTCTTTTCCTTCTCTCACCTAATATTTTGCACTTACAGTAAATGTAAACCCCAATGGAATGGCTTTTGGTTTGCTAAATAACAATTCATTTTAATATAAAATACTTTCAATTTTTTTCTTACTTTGTTGTATCTCAGTGCTGCCTAATGTATGCCCACATGGCTGCTAGTAGTTTTTGTGTGACAGACTGAGAACACAGGAGCACCAAGGGCCTCATTAGTGACGGGAACCCAGGCCACTTGCTTCGCATCTCTTGCTGGCCCACCATTTTTTTTTTCAGTTTTATTAGCTGGCTATTGATGTGTTGCATCCACCTTGAACATCATATTTCTTGTGGGCATCTCTGCCCTCACTTCAATTCCCTAGCTGCAGCTCTGCCTGTGGTTTGGCTCCATCCCAAGCAGGGCCCACAGCCATTTTTATTACCGCTAGCAGGAACACAAGTCCTATCTTGTCCTAACCCTTTTGCGAGGTGAGCAATGGGCAGGAGAGGGATGAAGAGGTGAGCGGTGGTGGAAGAAGGGTTCAAGGGCTGTTGAACTTTGGTGGAAGAGTTAAGCAGATGTGAAACAGGGATGCCAAGGTGAGCAGTGATGGAACAGTGGTGAAAGAGGAGTGCCAAAGTGAGCAGTAATGGAACAGTGGTGAAAGAGGGGTGCGGGTGAGCAGTGATGAAACAGTGGTGAAAGAGGGGGTCAGGGTGAGCAGTGATGGAACAGTGTTAAAAGAGGGGTGCAAAGGTGAGCAGTGATGAAACAGGGGTTCAGGGGCTTCAAAGATGGTCTGGGTGTTCGAAGATTTTTGCTAGGGGCGGTATTTGTTTAGTGGCAAGGAGACAATGGGGACATTTTTGCTGGGAGGTTGCCGGAATGCAAGCAATCTGTATGCTGGGCTGTAAAAAATACTCCTGACCACTACACTCTAAACATTATATACACCTGACTCCTATATTCTTTATGCTATATTCTAATGACATAATCTTTTTCAAATTGGTCATTGTCACAACAGCGGGTACTTACTCCTTTAGGGCCGATTCACACTTCAAGTTCTGCGCTCTTAATGCGTTTCTGCATGCACATTTTTGATATGTTCAAGTGCGTTTTTTTATGCATTCTGGTGCATTTTTTTCCTTGTTTTTTTTTTTTCTTTATCTCAATTAAGGACATTTGCATTCCGGTGCGCTTTTGATGCATTTTGCCACATTCCAGATCGGTTCCATACAAAATGCAACTTGTCCTACTTTTGTTGACTGCACTGAAATGCAGTGCATTGATGTGTCCTAGGGCAATTGGAATATATATTAAACACTATTCATTTTTGATGCAGAATAAAACTGAACTATATCTGGTGTGAACCAGCTCAGACTGTTTTAAGTTAGAGGTGCCTCTCCAAATGCTCATCATTGTATGTGTGTGTGTGTGTGTGTGTGTGTGTATATATATATATATATATATATATATATATATGTGAAGATGAAGGTGATAATGCTGTTGGGCTCTGAGGAAGAAGGTATCCCTTCGAAACGCGTCAGCCGGCAGTGGCCCTTTTATATCTCCTTTTGTTACCATCTGGAGTCTGTTTGTCAACCAACTAACTGCTGTCATCTAGGGATCATTTGTACTGCGAACTTGATCCCACATGTTTGTGAGTAGTTGTTTTTAACTTATTTTTAATAAAAAGACGTTTAAGGATAATGCACAAGGCTGGTGCGCCCTCTTTTTCTTCTTTCCCTTTTGACTATTAGGATACCCCTATCCTTGAGGGCAGCAAGGCCTGAGGCACCTTCCACCACGAACCTTAGTCCACCTGGTAACTCACTTGTGCGCAGGAGTGTTTGTCTTATTGTTAGCTCTCTATGTTCTGTGTACAGAAAATCAAATGTCATGGAAGAGTTTCAATTAAAAAAAATGACTGTGCTGAGTTACATACTGTGTGCCTCTTTAAAACTCTAGGTTTTGTTGCGGTGAGTAAAGTATGCTTTGTGGGTAGGAGGACTGTATATTCTGTGAGTAGGTTTAGGTTATGTTTATATATGCTCCTTTAAGTTCCTCTGACTGTCAACACCACACCCACTATTCAAAGCTGCACACCCAGGGGTGGCCCATGTCTTCCACAATACTAGCAATGCCCCTGAGGGGATTAAGGTCAAGGAACAACGTGCTGTCTCCCTCGAACAACAAGGGCCCTCACCCATGGTATTATTTTAATGAAAGCCACAGATTTAAAAAAAATGTAATTACTTTTTTTTTACTTAGAATTGGATAGAGTTGGTAGAACTGTCAGGTTTTATAGCAGTCTATGTCCTCATTAGAAAGAGTCACTCTCCATATTTGTTCTGGCAACCTTTGTCAACAGGACTAAAAGTGATGGAAAACCCCACATTTTTTTAGATCAAATCATTTATTAGGTGGCAAACATGCCATCACGTACAAGATAGTTATCAAATTAAATCTCAAATCTTTCCACGCAGGGAGATATGCGTAAAGGTGTACAGTAAAGAATACAGACCCAGATTTAAGCTACACAACAAGGGGTCAGTTTCTAAAGTTCAATTGGGGTCCAATATCCTGCGGCATCAGCAACAGTTTAAACACAGTAAAAATAAAGAGTATGAAAATGCCAGCATTTAAAGGTCCACCCCAGCCATAGCTCAGGGTATAGCAAGGAACCAAGCAATGTCAAGAGATTATACAGTAACTGACGGGGGGGTTAGAAGAAGAGAAGAAAGGAAGAGAAGGTAATAGGAGAAGGAAAGGAGAAAAAGGTGTTTCCACCGGGAACTGCTCTGGCAAAGATCCTGGGAGTGCTAATTGATGGCAGAATTCTAAAACGGATTAGGACCCCAAAAGGGTCACGTCAAAGTCGGGGGCAAATATCCGTCAATCCAGGGCTGCCAGGCTTTAGGATATTGTCACACCCTATCTTAAAGTTTTGTCTCAATCTTTGCATGTATCATTGCCTGAGTGACTCTGTTCTTGGTAGCAATTACGCGTCGCAGGGCACCGGCGTCCTCCGTGATTTGGCGTATGTCTTCTTCGCAGCTGTTGTGATGGGAAAACCCCAAACTTTTAGTTCTCACATGGACAGCAATAGAGTCGAAATCTTCCAATGGGATAATTTGCTCTTGTGGCAAACGTATAACAAGAGCTGACAAAATAATTCTGCGGTGCAAAAAGGGAGAAGTTTGCTGTAATATGTGCAGCAGCTGTACTGAAAATAACAAAAAAAACTCAATCCCTCAAAAAGTATTTACAAAGCGAAATAAAAAAAAAAATATTTAGACAGCATGACACTTGTGTCCGAAACCTGATTGTAGATAAGTAAATCTATGAATAAATCTTTCCCACATCAGGATACCAGAAATTCAACCTGCGTGAGTGATGGATAGCAAGTGTTCCATTATTATAATTGAATGTTATAATTAAAACAATTTATCTGCTGTATATCACAAATGCAGCCTGGCCGGTGATGTGCTGTCTGAATTAATTTTTATTTGTACAAGTAGAGCTCACTAAAATTCTCACTTTCTGTTGTGTCTATAGGTCTATAGGTGTATAGGAAGTGAAGAGAAATCTACTCAGGGGAACTGATAATGTATAAAATAAAAATGTGAAAATAACCCTTCTCAATACTAAATACATAAAAGTTTTGTCCTTAAATAAATGCGGTTGTTTTAGTGGTTGGGTTTATATATACAATAATATGTTAGGATTTCGTCTACATTGAGATTTTGGCAAGACTTCTATGAATACTACTTTAAAACTTGTGTTACTTTTTATTATGTACATTTGCAGTGGTAATACAAAAAAAAAAAAAAAAAAAACAACAACAAAAAATACAACTTGCAGTAAATAAAATAAAAAGAAAACTGTCATGGTTTATGAGTATAATTGGTTTTCATCTGTGTGGTTAGGCAAGCTATGTATGAGGGACACACCAACGTAATGTTATAATTAGATGGAAGTTGTGAGTATTTCCTCCTTCTGCTGAAAACCAATGTAAACTAGTGTGGGCATTTGGAACAGAGAATCTTTAGATCGGCAGCACACCCACACAGAGAGTAAAGTATAAAGTCTTTATTGAAGCATAAATATTAAAAGCACTGGATGGGTACAGGGCCAGGCAGGGGAAATGCAGGTAGGTTGACGCGTTTCACACTGTAGAAGTGCTTTGTCAAAACCACAGAAGTTGCAAAAACTACAAGCAATTTATAACACATAAATCACATGACAGCACAAGTTCATCTCATTAAAATCAGACTCAGCTGTTGCAACTTCAGACCAATAAATTCTCCTGTTCTGAAAATTGTTTAAAAACAAAAACGGAAACACAAAAAAGGAAGGAGATTCTATTCCATATAGCAACCTTTAAGAGCGGAGGAAAAACAATCCTTCCCCCCGATTCTCAAAAGGTTACACACTACTCAAAAAGTGAATGTTCCCTAATACAAAAGGAATGAGATGCCAGATACACAGAAAAACTAGAAACATAGACAGCAGAGAAAAAATGACCAGCTGACTATTTTTTTTCTTTGCTGACTATTCTTTCTCCGCTGGTCATTTTTTACTCTGCTGTCTATGTTTCTAGTTTTTCTATGTATCTGGCATCTCATTCCTTTTGTATTAGGGAACATTCACTTTTTGAGTAGTGTGTAACCTTTTGAGAATCGGGGGGAAAGATACAGTTTCCTTTTGTTTTTCCTCCGCGCTTTAAGGTTGCTATATGGAATAGAATCTCTTTCTTTTTTTGTTTTTTTGCTTTTTTTTTTTTAAACAATTTTATGAACAGGAGATTTTATTGGTCTGAAGTTGCATCAGCTGAGTCTGCTTTTAATTAGATGAACTTGTGCTGTCATGTGATTTATGTGTTATAAATTGCTTGTAGTTTTTGCAACTTCTGTGGTTTTGACAAAGCACTTCTATAGTGTGAAACACATCAACCTACCTGCATTTTCCTTGCCTGTACCCATCCAGTGCTTTTAATATTTATGCTTCAATAAAGACTTTATACTTTACTTTCTGTGTGGATGTGCTGCCGATCCGAAGATTCTCTGTTCCATGTTTTCTGCTGCAGTGTCAGGGCGTGCACCCCACCTCACAGAAGCAACATTGGAGTGTTTTTCCGATTGCATCACCCTTGAGCAGCGATCTCTTTTTCTCTAGTGTGGGCATATTTATGAATAATTTGATAGGCACATGCAAAATATGTTGGAATGTAGCAAAAAAAAAATAAAAGATAAAAAAACCCAACAATAAACCACTTGCCCACTGGGCACTTTCACCCCCTTCCTGACCAAGCCAGTTTTGTCACACTTTGAATTACAATTGCACGGTCATGCAACACTGTACCCAAACAAAATATTTATCATTTGTTTCACAAAAATAGAGCTTTATTTTGGTGGTATTTAATCATCAGTGGGTTTTTTATACTTTTGCTAAATAAATGAATAAAGACCTCTCCTCTTCTGTTGACATCTTTTCTCCTCATTTCTTCTATTGACATTGTGATTAGCTGATTGGACACAGCTGATCACATGGTAAAGAGCCGCTGATTGACTCTTTACCATAATCTGTGTTTCCTGTCGCATCATGGCAGCATACACGTTGGGTTGTGACTCCGCCCCCACAACCTGATAGGACTACATAGCTATAAATTAATGAGTAGACACCCATCCCAGTATTCTCTTATTTTTCCTCTCCTGTGAGGACCGCATGGATCAGTACCCCCTTACCGCTTCGCCCCAGCCAGGTTCTAGCCTCTCCTGGGTGGAAGTCCTTCTTGTACAGCCTCTAAATGAGCTAAATGGAAGGAGCCCCACTCTGGTGATCTCAGGGGCACTCTCTTTCTCACTCTGCTGTCTGACCACGTTATAAGCCTTAAACAGGCTTCATGTGCAGCAGCCCATATAAAGCCTTAAACGGGCTTACTGGAGGAATGGCCAGGGAGTCCTCAGTTTGGCCTCATGAAATAAGCCTTAAACAGGCTTAGTTGTGTGCAACGGTCTCCCCCTCTCCCCCTTCTTTCCTCCTTCCTACCAGTTGTCTTTGCCTGTCTGCTGGGCTCTGTTGTCCTCCATCCTGCCCTCCGTGGGTGGCCAGCATCCTCGGCGTTCTCGCGCATGCGCAGTGAGTCATTTGGGGCGCTCCTCTGCCTTTTCCAGCTTTCAAGATGGCACCGAGTGTTCCGCGGCGCTACTGCGCATGCGCGAGAGCGTCCGACGCCATGGCAGCGGTTTTAAAAGCCCAGCATCAGCTGTGTATTGCTGCCGCTTGGATGACTGAACTGAGACAGTTTTGTTTCTTCCCTGTGAACGCTCTGAAAAGGTATGTGGCTTGCCCTTTATTCAGCTGTCAGCCTAAAAATCTTGCTCCCTCTGCATATCTCTTCTTACTATGTCTGCAGGTTTTCTATCCACTCCTTCACCATGGAGACCGCTGCCCCAGTAGATCACCGCCAGCCTAATAGGTAAGGGGGGGGGACAAGGGTAAGTAGTGAAGATCGAAAAAGAGAGCACTACTAATGCTACCTAAATTGGTCAGCCCTACTAGGTCCTCAGGAACGTCTGCTTCAAGACAAAGAGAGTCCTCGCACAGAAGAAGTTGCTCCAGACACAGACGGAGCCATTCCTACCATAGGAGAAGCTGCTCGAGAGGAAGCTGCAGAAGAAGCCGCTCTAGGTCTTATTCCAGACATGGTCGATCCTGCCATAGAAGGTCCCCTTCATGAAAACCTCGTTCCCCCGCACGCCATTCCCGTCCTGCCGGGAGCGCATGCTGGATTTGTGGCGCGGCGGCTCTCCCGGATAAATTGGCCTGCCAAAAATGTCTGGAGGAGGCCACAAGAGAAAGAATCTCGGATACCGGAGATTCCGCTGGGGCCTTAGCCCCCCCAGGCCTCGATACCAGACGTGGATTTCTCCACCACTACCTCTCCAGCCCGGGCCAGCACGTCAAGGGAGCAAGACTCTCTGATAATGAGGGTCTGGAGGTATCGGCTGGATTCGACTTCTCTCTGATAGAACCGTTTGTCAAATCGGTTAAAGAGGCGATAGGATGGGAGGAACCCCAGGAAGTGCAACCGAAGCAGAGGAAATATTTTCCTCATCTTAAAAAGGATCCAGAAGCTTTCCCGTTCATAGACGAACTGGAGGACCTGATTAAAGAAGAATGGCAAAGGCCAGAGAAAATGTCTAGTCTGAATAACAGACTTCTAAAAGTATACCCACTCAAGGAGCCTAAAGTGAACCCTCTGGTATCTCCTCCGGTAGTAGACACATTCTTGATGCGCCTAGCCAGGCACGTTACCCTCCCGCTAGAAGACGCGGTAACATTCAGGGATGTGCTTGACAGGAAGGTTGACACGGATCTCAAGCGGGCTTACCTGTCGGCAGGAGGTGCCTGCAGGCCTGCAATAGCACTCGCGGCGGTAGGAAGAGCCATCTCGAGCTGGTCTACAAGCACAGAGAAACTTGTATTGGAGGGTGCAGACCAAGAAAAGATAGTGAAAGCGTTGCAAGAACTAAGCTTGGCAGGTGACTTCGTGGCAGAGGCTTCGGTCGATATCATCAGGTCTGCGTCAAAATCTATGCTGGCCTCGGTAACAGCCAGAAGAGCACTATGGCTGAAACCCTGGATGGCGGACCCAGCCTCCAAGTCTAATTGGTGCCGTATCCCGTTCGACAGAGAAAATCTCTTCAGAATGAAATTGGCCATCTCCAAGGTAACTGGTGGCAAGTCTGGGCTCATCCCCTCGGACAGGAGGCCCAAACAGCAGAGACCTCCTCCCTTTAAGCGAAACCTTCCAGAGAGGTATAGGGACGCGAAAGCATACAGACCGGGGAAAGAGTACCGAAGGAGCTGGAAGAACCCTCAATCCTCCTTTATGAAATTCCAGAAGCCTAAGACTCCTGCTTCCAGCGACCAGAAGCCTTTTTGAAGGTGCGCCCGTCCAGCCAGCGGTAGTGGGAGCAAGACTCTCCAGTTTCAAGCTGGTCTGGGCGGAGACTATGAGGGATACCTGGACTCTGGCCACTGTCAGTTTCGGCCACAGGTGGTCCTTCAAAAACCGCCCCCCAAGGGATCAATTTTGTCCAACCCGTATTCCTCCATCTCGGGAAAGAAGGTTGTCCCTACTAAACTACATTCAGGATCTTCTCCAAAAACTAGCAATAGTAGAGGTCCCGCCAGCACAACGAGGCAGGGGATTCTATTCTCCACTATTCCTCGTCAAGAAAAAGTCAGGGGACTTTCGACTGGTTCTAGATCTAAAGAACCTCAACAAGTCCATCAGGGTGGAGTCATTCAGGATGGAAAGCTTGCAGTCTATCCTTCAGGCCATAAATCTGGGAGACTGGATGCTCTCCATAGATCTCTAGGACGCCTACCTGCACATTCCAATCCATGTGGCATTCCAGAAATTCCTGCGATTCTCGGTGGGTCAGGGGCACTTTCAGTTTCAAAGCCTTCCTTTCGGGATCTCAACAGCCCCCAGAACGTTCACAAAAGTCTTACTACCAGCAATAGCTTACTTGAGAGAGAAATGTCTAAGGGTCCACCATTACCTGGACGACATCCTCCTCCTCTCAAACAGCCAGGAGTCACTCGTGCAGCATCGCGAGATTCTAGTTTCCACCCTAATGAATCTGGGATGGATAATAAACTGGCAAAAAAGCAACATCCAACCTACCCAAAGCATGGTCTTCCTGGGGGCCGAACTAGATACCCGAGCAAATACAGTGGAGCTGCCAGGGGAAAAGATGTCTCTACTAATTCAAAAGGTAAAGGATGCTATTCCTGCACCGTGCCTACCAGCCAGAGCATACCTCAGCCTTCTGGGTTCCCTATCAGCAACCATTCCAATGGTCCGATGGGCGCAATGGAACACCAGACCCCCGCAAGCCTCCTTCTTGCGCCAGTGGGACGGCTGGTCCATGTCCCAATTGATTCGCATCTCGGAGGAAGCCAGCCTCTCTACAGTGGTGGACACACCCCTACAACCTCAGAAGATGCAAACAGATAGTCATCCCCCACCAGGAGGTAGTAACTTCGGATGCCAGTCTGGAGGGATGGGGAGCACATTACCTACACTATGCGGCTCAAGGCCGCTGGCACTTCAAAACCAAGGACATGGTCTCAAATGTTCTAGAGATGAAGGCAGCCTTCCAAGCCCTCTTGGCATTCAGCACCCTTCTGAGAGGAAAACAAGTTCTCATACAGATGGACAACTGAGTGGCTGTAGCCTACATCAACAGGCAGGGGGGTACCAGAAGCATCTCCATGATGCAGGAGGTTGGTCCGGTGATGCGGTGGGCTCAACTGAACCTTCGGGATCTGAGGGCGGCCTATATTCCGGGTGTCCAGAACTTTCTGGCAGATTCACTCAGCAGAACATTTGTTTCCAACAACGAGTGGTGTCTGAGCCCCCAAGTATTTGCCCTTATATGCCGGACACGGGGTCATCTGGACATAGATCTCGCAGCAACGCCAGTGAACAGGAAATGTCAGAGGTTTCTGTCAAGGAACCCCTTCCCCTCAGCGGAGGGAACAGATTGTCTCCAGCACTCCTGGAACTTCTGCCTAGGCTACATTTTCCCACCAACTCCTCTTATAGCCAAGTTCCTTCTGAGGCTCAAACATTCAACGGCCCTAGTACTGGCTGTGATTCCCTTCTGGCCACGGAGACCTTGGTTTACCACCCTCCTGCAGCTGAACACAGTGGATCCACTTCCACTCCCAGTGACAACGGATTTACTAACCCAGGGCCAGCTGCTCCATCCGAGTCCGGAGAAATTACACCTAACGGCCTGGAGATTGAAAGGTCTAGGTTCCTAGACCAAGGCTGCTCTCAGAAGGTAGTCGATACCCTGCTCCAGGCTAGAAAGTCTTCCACAAATAACACTTACGGAAGAATCTGGGGAAAGTTCTCTTCCTTTGCCCAGGAACAAGGTTGGGACCCTTCTTCCCCATCAGCAGTGCAAGTGCTTGAGTTCCTCCAGTCAGGTCTGGATAAAGGCCTTAGGTCCAGCACCCTAAAAGTTCAAGTTTCTGCCATCTCCGCATTGACAGGAGTTAAATGGGCGCTTAATCCTCTGGTGGTTCAATTTCAAAGAGCCTGTCTGAAACTAAGGCCCCCTAGAAAGCCTTCATTCCCCACATGGGATCTATCAACCGTCCTAGAGGTCTTATCCAGAGAGCCATTCTTCCCACTTGAAGACATCTCCCTTTGGGACCTGACACTAAAAGTATCATTTCTAATTGTCATCACATCGGCGAAGAGGGTCTCAGAAATGCAAGCCTTGCTAATCAAGGAACCGTATCTGATGGTCTACCCAGGCAGACTAACCTTGAAGCCTTCAGATAGATTTATTCCAAAGGTCTCCTCTTCATTCCACTTTAACCAGGAAATTGACCTCCCGGCTTTAGTCACGGATCAGGGCGTCCCCCATCCTCTGGATGTCAGGGGTAACATTCTGCAATACCTCTCTATAACCAAGCCATTCAGGAAATGCGAGAACCTTCTAGTCATCCCACACGGATTCAGGAAGGGCCAGGGGGCCTCTGCCCGTACCATCGCCTCATGGCTCGTGAAAACTATCAAGAAAGCCTACTCCTTAAGCACCTTGCAGATTCCAGAAGACTTAAGAGCGCATTCCACCAGGGCAATGGCTACTTCATGGGCAGCTTACTGTAAGGTCTCAGTGGAAACTATTTGTAGAGCGGCCACCTGGTCTTCTAGAAACACCTTCATATCCCATTATAAAGTAGACGCTGCACGCTTATCAGCAGTTGAATTCGGGAGGGCCGTTTTACAGGCCAACTCTTCTGTTTCTTGTCAATAAATTTACTTTGCATTCCCACCCAGTTTGGCGAGTTACTCCCCAACGTGTATGCTGCCATGATGCGACAGGAGAACGGAAAATTGTATACTCACCTTTCCGTAATTTTCCTTTCCTGTCGCATCTTCATGGCAGCATACAATCACCCACCCTTCTGAGGTGACATATGTATATATATATATATATATATATATACAGAGAATACTGGGACGGGTGTCTACTCATTAATTTATAGCTATGTGATCCTATCAGGTTGTGGGGGCGGAGTCACAACCCAACGTGTATGCTATCATGAAGATGCGACAGGAAAGGAAAATTACGGAAAGGTGAGTATACAATTTTCCGTTTTGGCAGTGTCCGGAGGACATTTTACATTTCAGTTCAACTCTCTTTCAACCCTCTACCCATCTCTCTCTTTCTCCCCCCTCTCTCTCTTTCTCTCCCACCCCTTACTCTCTTCCTCCTCACTCTCCCCCCTCTCCCACTTCTCTTCCCCCTTCTCTCACTCCCCTCTATCCCCCCCCTCCCACCCCTCTCTCTCCCCCCCTCCCACCCCTCTCTCTCCCACACCTCTCTCCCCCTCTCTCTCCACCTCTTTCTCCTCTCCCTCCTCCCCCTCTCTCTGTTTCTCCCCTCTCCCTTCTCTCTCTACCTCTCACCCTCTCTCTCTTCCACCCCTCCCCCTCTCTCTCTTACTCCCTCACCCTTCTCCCACTCCCCTCTATCCCCCCTCTCCCACCCATCACTGTCTCCCCCTCTCCCACTCCTCTCTCTTTCAACACTCTACCCCTCCATCTCTCTCTCTCCCTCCCACCCCTCTCTCTCTCCTACCCCTCACTCTCTCCCCCTTCTCCCACTCCCCTTTATCCCCCCTCTCCCACCCCTCACTCTCCCCCTACACTCTCTCCCCCTTCTCTCACCCCTCTCTCCCCATCTTTCTCTCTCCCTCTCTCTCTCCCCCTCTCTCTTACTACTCTCTCTCTTTCAACCCCCTCTCTCTCTTTCTGCCCTCCCCCCTCTCTCCCTCCCACCCTCTCTCTCTCCCACTCCTCCCTCTCTCTCCAACCCTTCACTCTCTCTCCCCCCTTCTCCCACTCCCCTCTCTCTCCCACCCCTCTCTCCCCCTCTTTCTCCCCCCTCCTGGTGTGATATGATCCAATGCATGCTGGACTGCCCATGGGTGAATTGCCATCAGTTCATTGGACACTGTGCAGTGCAATGTATTATTAATTTTTATCGATTGAATTCTTTTTCCTATTATGGGTGTGAGTAGGGCGGCCACATTTCTAAGTTTTGCCTAAGGCCTCACAAAGCCTAGTGTCGCCTCAGGCCCTGGTGTATGGGGTATGGCATTTAGTCCTGGTGTATGGAATATAGCATGCAGCCCCGGTGTATGGGGTATGGCATGTAGCCCTGGTGTATGGGGTACAGCATGTACAGTATCCGCTGTGTATGAGTTATAGCGTGCAGCCCCAGTGTGTGGGGTATGGCATGTATCCAACCCTTGGTACAGCATGTAACCCCTGTGTATGGGTATAGCGTGCAGCCCCAGTGTACGGGGTATGGCATGTAGCCCTGGTGTGTGGGGTATGGCATGCAACCCTGGTGCATGGAGTATGGCATGCAGCCCTGGTGTATGGGGTATGGCATGTAGCCCCTGTGTATGGGGTATATCGTGCAGCCCCAGTGTGTTGGGTATAGCCTGTAGCCAAACCTTGCTTAAACATGTACAAGACTTTCCAAGCTCCTCTCCTGCACCTAACGTGTCCTAAATGAAGCCAAACCAGTGTCTGTAATGAAGACTTTATACAAATGGTTATGTCACAAATACCTTACCATGCACAATTTAATTTTACTTCATCCTATCATGATTTTATGGAGTACTCTTCATGTGCTGGAGCTCTTCATGACCTGTGTTCTATTTGGAACAGTGCCCAAAGCAACGATTTATAGCCAGGCCCTGTCAGCAAGCAAGAGACAAACAACTCGACAGTTTAGTTTCGATTTATATTTTCTTGGAATAAATACCTTTTTTTTTCTATTCAACTGTCATGTTCAACAATCCTTCTAGAATATATGTTTTGCCAACACAGACCCCCTCAACCTTTCTTTACCCCCAGCACCAATTGAAGTGGTATTAAACCCTAAACCAAAAACATATTTCAGCTTACCAATTCTTATATGTTGTGGCTGCATTAGTTTTTTGTTTTTAGGCCTTTTTTACCTTTATTTTCACTTGGTGAATTAGCCAGTAATTATATTAGTTTCACCTTCTTGTAACAGACCAAGCTGTCCAGACAAAGTGACCATCAGAGGGTTGTGACAAACCATTTACCAATGACAGGGTGCTTACAATGGTCGGCTTTTATTTATTTTTGTGAAATCTTTATCCCAACTATCTTTAACTGCTTATAAAGTATTAGCTGTGTTAGTTGGAATTTGGCTTTAATTTGTTAGTCAAGATAATTAAAATCTGCTACGCTCTCCCCACATTGACAATGCTGCTGTCCAAAGGTGTCTCCATTGATCCTTCATCTAGAGTGGAGACACTCTCCGGCAGGTTACTGGTCGGATCACCAGGTGAAAATAAAGGAAAATAGACAAACCATCTATATCACAAGGTTGTCTTCTTCTTGATTGGGGAAGTAGTGGGTGGACGTCACTGCTGCACTAATGATGTGTGACCAATATAAAGGAGTTGTAAAGGCAGAAGGTTTTTTATCTTAATGCATTCTATGCATTAAGATAAAAAACCTTCTGTGTGCAGCAGCCGCCCTCCAGCACCCCCTTATACTCACCTATATGTCCACTAGTGCCTTGGCCATCCTGGATGCTCCTCCTGATTGGCTGAGACACAGCAGCAGCGCCATTGGCTCCTGCTGCTGTCAATCAAAGTCAGTCAGCCAATCGAGAGAGAGAGGGGCCGGGGCTCCATATCTGAATGGACACACGGAGATGTGATTTGGCTCGGTTGCCCCCATAGCAAGATGCTTGCTGTGGGGGCATACGACAGGAGGGAGGGACCAGCAGCGCAGGAGAGGGACCCGAAAAGAGGAGGGTCAGGGCTGCTCTGTGCAAATCCCCTGCAACACAGCAGGTAAGTATAACATGTTTGTTATTTTTTGAGAAAAAAAAAACTTTACAATCACTTTAAGCACAGCCATACTGCGCATCCAGATCCATTTAACAGGCCCATTTAATGATGTGCTTCAGAAAGTGTTTCTGGGCTCACAGGAAAATGGTTAAATGATGCTGGCTAGCGTTCAACCCCAGCCCATAAAGAAGCCCCATCTAGCAATAGAGTGGACTTTCTGAGTGGGACAGAGCTGCATTGAAGCTGAGTATGGTAGAGAAAGCCACTTTGTGTGTTTTTAATAAAGATTATTATTATTATTATACCAAAGGGAGACAGTACAGTTACAATACAATAAACTACAAGAGGGTTAAGAGGACCCTGCTCAAAAGAGCTTACCATCTAATAGGGTGGGAATAGTGGTACAAAAGGTTGTAACTCTGAGGGATGAGCTGATTGAAGTGATAAAAGATTAGTTGGAGGCGTGATAGGTTTCCCTGAAGAGATGAGTTTTTAGGGATTGCCTCAAGGCAGCCAGAGTAGGTAGATAGCCTGACAGATTGGGGTAGTGAGTTCCAAAGGATGGGAGATGCTCTGGAGAAGTCCTGGAGACGAGCATAGAAGGAGGAGACAAGGGAGCTTGAGAGTAGGAGGTCTTGAGAGGAGCGGAGAGGATGGTTTGGTGATATTTGGAGACAAGATTGGTGATGTAGCTTGGGGCAGAGCTGTGGATGGCTTTTTATTGTTGTTAGTATTTTGAATTTAATTTGCTGTGCGATCAGAAGCCAGTTGAGGGATTGGCAGAGAGGAGTGGCAGACGCTGAGCAGTTGGTAAGGTAGATGACTCTGGCAGCAGCATTCATGATGGACGGAAGAGGGGATAGCCTATGGAGTGGTTGGCCTGTGAGAAGAGAGTTCTAATAGTCAAGGCAAAAGATAACAAGGGAGGCTCAGGCACCTGGGTCATAAGTGTGTGCAGCCTATTGCATTAGGGTCTGCACCCCAAAGCTCAAACACATTTGCGTGTGTGTGCATGTATATACAGTATATGCTGCCGGTGTCAGCAGAGCAATGCACAGTGTCAGTAGGGCAAAGATTGGTGTCAGTAGGGCAGTGGACAGTGTCAGTAGTTTTTATTTTTATTATTTTATGTTTTTATTACTTTTTACAATTTGATTTTTTTAGTGAAATATCAGGGCTCTAAACAGGGGGAATCTGTGCCACACTGGGTCATTAGGGTGTGCCCAGGCAAACCTGGCACACTCTGTGCGCACGCCTATAATCTGGGTGGATCCCGACATTAAAGTCAGGATTCCTCCAGAGACTGGACCGGCTGAGTGACGTCAGCCAACAGCAGACCTTAGCCCTCTGTTGACTGAATCTGGGCCACAGGAGTGCACAGCTAAGTGCACTCCTGCGATCCACAGGAGAAATAGGACCAAAAGAGTTTTGGCCATACTTCTCCTTTAAAGGCATCCATTTACTTAGTCCACCAAAGTATGTCAATGCAAAATTTTAAATTGTTGTAAACCACTGAAATGAAAAATATATAAAACATAGGGCAGCACAGTGGTGTAGTGGTTAGCACTCTTGCCTCGCAGCAATAGGGTCGCTGGTTCGAATCCCAACCACGACACTACCTGCCTGGAGTTTGCATGTTCTCCCTGTGCCTGCGGGGGTTTCCCTGGGTACTCCAGTTTCCCCCCACACTCCAAAGACATGCTGGTAGGTTTATTGGCTTCTGAATAAAAAAAAAAAAAAAAAATTGGCCCTGGTGTATGGGTGTGAGTTGGGGACCTTGGATTGCAGACCCCTTGGGGGTGGGGACTGGTGTGTGTGGAGTGCTGTGTAGTTTGATGGTGCTACATGGGTACCTTAAATGTATATAAAAAAAAACAATAATAATATAGTGGATGTGCATCTTGATGGGATGCAGTGTGCAGGGATGGGGACAATTGTGGTAGCTCACTCAGGTTGAACTGGATGGACTGGTGTCTTTATTAAACCTAACTAACTATGTAACTATCCCTCGGTGTGTACTATCCCCATTCCAAAGCACTTAATGTGGTTCCTATCTGCTCTCTTACCTCAGCTTTAGCTGTGTATGTTTCCCTATGAGACTGTGTAGAGAGGGTGTGCACTTTACCTCCACTTAGGTCTCAAAGTACACTCAGCTCCTTGCTCCATGCTGTGCAGTGTGTGACATTATATCCCTGCTTTCTGATGATCAGAACTTCTGTGTAAACTATACACTATAGGGGCCACTCTGTGCAAAACGAACTGCACAGTGGAGGTAAGTATGATAAAAAAAAAAACGAGGGTTTAAAGGGTTACTAAACCCTTGTTTTTTTTGTTTTTTTTTTAAGTAACAAACATATCATACTTACCTCCACTGTGCAGTTCGTTTTGCACAGAGTGGCCCCTATACTTGTATTCTGAGGTCCCCCAACGGTGCTCGTGGCCCATCCCTGCATCGGGAAACCATCTAGGAGTAGCGCTCTCCTTGGGGGTCCCCGTGCGGACGCGCTCCTGAGTCCAGCATTTGCGTCCATAGACACAGAAATCCGGACTCGGCCCCGTACCCCGCGTCATTGGATTTGATTGACAGCAACAGGAGCCAATGACTGTGCTGCTATTAATCTATCCAATCAAGAGCCGAGATACCAAGCAGAGAGGGTGAGCGCGTCTCGGACGTGGGAACGAAAGGGCTCAGGTGAGTAAAATGGGGGGTATGGTCAGTGACAAAAGTTTTTTCACCTTAATGCATAGGATGCATTAAGGTGAAAAAAGACGAGGGTTTAGAACCCCTTTAAATGACTGTAGACTACAGATATAGAGATACTACGTATGTAGGAGAATTTGTTTCATCTCTGTGTATCACCCGTGGCCAGTTACTTCACTGGATATATGTAAGGGTTTGCAACTATTTAAAAAAAAATTCAAAAATGACTCCAGCCAAACAGCATATTTGGGGAAGAAATGGGGAGTGTAACAAGGAGAAAAAGTAAAGTGGAGACTTATGAACTCATAAAGTGAATACTAGAAGAATTGTGAACCTTTTTTTTTTTTTTTACTTATGTCTGTGGTCCTGTAACATGGTGTCCATGTTCCTGTCATGTGGTGTCCATGTTCCTGTCACGTAGTGTCCATGTTCCTGTCACGTGGTAAAGATATCAGATATGAGTAAGCATCTAATGATGTGAAACGCGTTGGCTTGGAATTGTCCTATGTATCCACCTTGATGTGACCTGTAAACTTTTTTCTACAATAAAGATGCTTTTTTTCACGGAAGTGTGGCCATCCAGAGTTTCTAATTTGTTCTCTATTCCTGTCACGTGGTGTCCATGTTCCTGTCATGAGGTGTCCATGTTCCTGTCACATGGTGTCCATGTTCCTGTCACGTGGTGTCCATGTTCCTGTCACATGGTGTCCATGTTCCTGTCATGTGGTGTCCATGTTCCTGTCACATGGTGTCCATGTTCCTGTCACATGGTGTCCATGTTCCTGTCACGTGGTGTCCATGTTCCTGTCACGTGGTGTCCATGTTCTTGTCATGTGGTGTCCATGTTCTTGTCATGTGGTGTCCATGATCCTGTCACGTGGTGTCCATGTTCCTGTCACGTGGTGTCCATGTTCCTGTCACGTGGTGTCCATGTTCCTGTCACGTGGTGTCCATGTTTCTCTTGCTCTTCTGGTTTTCTTTGGTGGTGGGTCCTGACTCCTGAAGGCTGCTGCAGAGAACTGGGGTCACATAATGACATCGCTCTTTAGTATTCTCCTGTGAGTTCGGGTTTGCATGATGATGCTCGCCTTGGTGGTGGGTCCTTGACACCCTGGGCTCACAGGAGTGAACGAGCATTATTCACCCCGAGGCGAAGCAGCGCTGGAACTTAAAGGACGCATGAAGAGGGTGAATATTGTTTGACGAAGTTTATTTTACCCTGGAGAAGAGCATGATAAAAATGAATCCCACTTGGAGAGATTCTGTGATTGAGGATTTCTTCAGCACTGTAGTGCTATCAGTATTTTCTACGCGTTTCACAAGATTCCCTGCTTCTTCAGGAAAGCAATGAATAGAAAGATGTGATATTATACAGTATATACGTGTAAAATCAGCCAGGGAATGTTCCTGTGTGACAAACACCGGATCCAAAACAGTCAGCCAGCCAGAGTATGGGAGCACCCAGAACCAGTCCCCCCTCCCAGGTGCAGACACTGGAGGACACCAGAACCAGACCAATAGGTGTAAGTATCCGATAGTTCCCATTACATTGTGAAAGATCACAAACATGTAGAATCAGACCATATAAAGAAAAGGGAAAGGACATCTCACAACTCACATCTCACAGATAAACAAAGGCAAATAGTCAGTAAAGAGATTTTCCTCAGGGTTCAAGACGTCCAACACTATAGCATTCATAGGGCCATACCTCACAACTTTTTGGGATGGGAATGAGGAACCCCTGTTAGCAAGAGTATGCAGGCATAGGACACATCCCTTGCCAAGGCCCCTTAAAGGAGAATTATACAAAAAAATATGATTAGTTAAAACTAAAAGTGCTTTTTTACCACTACTATACCTTTATAGTGACTTTTTGAAATATACAAATGCAGCAATTTAGAAATTGGATGGAAAGTCTAGCACTGGTGTAGCGGGAGCCGCTCAGCATACCCGCACCCCCACACCTCCAGGCAGTGGTGCCGACACACATAGACAGGCTCTCAGGGAGAGAGAGAGTCTGTCAGCAGCTGCGGGGGGATTTTCTCCCTCCGTTTCCTCCTCACACTACAGGATGCAAGCGGTGCTTGCAAGGATTTGGCCACCTGCTCTGTCCCCTCCCCTGCTTTCTCATTGGCAGGGGGAGGAAACCAATCAGTTAGAGGACTGCAGGAGCAAGGTATTCTGGGACATGTAGCCCTAAAGTGAAGCGGCCACATAGCAATCCCATGGGGGCAGGACTACATACCCCAGCTTGCCCAGAGGGAAGCACACCCCCAGGGGAGATGGAGAAGACCAGGAGAGGAAGAAGAAAGACCACGAAGGGGCCGGTGCAGGAAAGAGAGAGGGAGACCCTTGGGGCTGGCGTGGTGGTCCTCTAAGCCAGCCAGACAGATCAGTGGATGTGGTTCAGCGGTCACAGACATCTTGCCAGCTGCAGGACCCCGGGTCATCTCCAGGCGCATCTGTATAGACATTACTTTGCCTTCCTGGTGCTAGGTTGCCAATCGGGCATTACTAAAGAGCCTGTCCCGGGACGTCTTTTACCTCGAGCCCTGGTGTCGCCAAATTGGTTAGTGGGCGGTTGCCCATCTTGCGCAAACCATTTCTAAGAGACACTGCATGCAGACACCTTTACCCTGTCTTCTTGTCAAGCCTCCCCAGGAGACACTTTACTTTAAAGACATTTGCCTTTATCATTGAGTTACTTTGCATAGGGATCTTTCTGGGGCCCTTAAGCTAGCTGAAGATACCGGACACTTCCACTGTGAGGACTTCCCCGTTTTCTTCTTTATTCAGCCAAGGAACACTTGTTAAGGAGGAACTCTGACTTTCAAAAGAAAACATAAAGTTGATACATCCGGGGCCTGTGAGCTCAGGAATTTAGGGAGACAGACTGGCTGGCAAGAGGATGTCTCTGTTCCCCCTTTATGCCTGAGCACATAGGTCACTTTTAAAGCGATTGTAAACCGCTGGATGTTTTTTTTTTTTTTCTTGCCTGCCAGGTAAAGGCATAATTTGCTTGTATGCATCGCATGCTAGCACAGTATGTGAAACTTACCTGAAAACGAAGCATACCAGTGAGGTGATGTCATCGCTGGAGGCTGCTTCCATCTTCCCCCATCTTGCTTCGGGGTTCGCGGACTCCATTACATAATTAAATGGACATAATTAAAAAATGGAAAATGGCTATACTATCTATAGGCGATAAGTATATTTTCCTCTGGTTTGTGTCAGTTCCATAGACGTACTGGTAAATGACCTATCTTCTGCCATTGACCCTGCAGAGAAAGATATGAATGGGGTGGTCTCTGTGAATTTCTAGATTGTAAGCTCTAACGAGCAGGGCCCTCTGATCCCTCCTGTATTGAATTGTATTGTAAGTGTACTGACTGCCCTCATGTTGTAAAGCGCTGCGCAAACTGTTGGCGCTATATAAATCCTGTATAATAATAATATCTGTAGAATATGTTATAGTTGTAAGAAAGAGTGAATAAAATGAACCTACATTTTTCAGAAACTTGATTTGGCCACCAGAGAGCGCCCTTTACATAGTCCTCATTATACTGTATGATCTTTCTGTATGAAGAATGTATATATTACACTCTTCATGTACAATATGTCCATCTGCAAAAATTGCCAACTACAGTGCCTAGAAAAAGTATTCATACCCCTTGAAAAGTTGCATGTAATTGTCAATGGGAAGGAAAATGATAAATGGTTTTAAATTTTTTTTTACAAATAATAAATTTCTGAAAAGTGTGGCGTGCATTTTTTATTCAGCCCCCTTTACTCTGATACCCCTAACTAAAACCTAGTGGAACCAATTGCTTTCAGAAGTCACTTAATTAGTAATTAGAGTCCATATGTGTCATTTAATCTCAGTATAAATACAGCTGTTCTGTGAAGACCTCAGAGGTTTGTTAGAGAACCTTAGTGAACAAACGGCATCATGAAGGTCAAGGAACACACCAGACAGATCAGGGATAAATTTGTGGAGAAGTTTAATGCAGGGTTAGGTTATAAAAAAATATCCCAAGCTTTGAACATCTTACAGAGCACTGCTCAATCCATCATCCAAAAATAGAAAGAGTATGGCACAACTGCAAACCTACCAAGACATGGCCGTCCACCTAAACTGACAGGCTGGACAAGGAGAGCATTAATCAGAGAAGCAGCCAAGAGGCCCATGGTAACTCTGGAGGAGCTGCAGAGATCCACAGCTCAGGTGGGAGAATCTGTCCACAGGACAACTATTAGGCCCCTTTCACACGATCGGCCCGCAAAAATCCGCCTGTCCATTTTGCAGGCGGATCTGAGCGGGCCACCAATTGTATGGGCAGGTGGATGTCAGTGGAGATGTGTCCGCTGACACCCGCCTGCCATCCGGTCCGACAAGATCCGCTCAAAACAGAAGAATGGTGATACTTTCACCATCCGTCCATCGGACCGGATCGGATGGGATCACATGAAAACAGACATGCTTTCCATTTTCATTCGATCTTCCCACAGAGAACAGTGGGGCTCTGACAGTCCGTCCCTGCACAGTGAGCAGAGATGGACCTGTCATCTGCCTGCTCAGCGGGATCAGCTGATCGATCCCCCGCTGAGCTAGCCGACCCGTCCCGTGTGAAAGGGGAGTTAGTTGTGCACTCCACAAATCTGGCCTTTATGGAAGAGTGGCAAGAAGAAAGACAATGCTGAAAGAAAGCCATAAGAAGTCCAGTTTACAGTTTGCAAGAAGCCATGTGGGGGACACAGCAAACAGGTAGAAGAAGGTGCTCTGGTCAGATGAGACCAAAATTGAACTTTTTGGTCTAAAAGCTAAACGCTATGTGTGGCGGAAAACTAACACTGCACATCACCATGAACACACCATCTCAACTGTGAAACATGATGGTGGCAGCATCATGTTGTGGGGATGCTTCTCTTCAGCAGGAAAATGTTTGCCAGCACACCATGGATCGACAAGGAAACATTTTCCTTGTGACTTCTGAACCAGTTCCCAGCTGGTTGTTGCTGCAGCACCCAATCCCTTGAAAGCTTTTCCAGGAATGTGTGCAATGAGAATGAGAAGTTGGTCAGAGTATATGGGAAGATGGATGGAGCCAAATACAGGGCACAATTAGAAGAAAACCTGTTAGATTCTGCAAAAGACTTGAGAGTGGGGCGGCGGTTCACCTTCCAGTAGGACAACGACCCTAAACATACAGCCAGAGCTACAATGGAATGGTTTAGATCAAAGCATATTCATGTGTTAGAATGGCCCAGTCAAAGTCCAGACCTAAATCCAATTGAGAATCTGTAGCAAGACTTGAAAATTGCTGTTCACAGACACTCTCTATCCAATCTGACAGAGCTTGAGCTATTTTGCAAAGAATGGGCAAAAATGTCACTCTCTAGATGTGTAAAGCTGATAGAGACATACCCAAAAAGACTTGCAGCTGTAATTGCAGTGAAAGGTGGTTCTACAAAGTATTGACTCAGGGGGGCTGAATACAAATGCACGCCACACTTTTTAGATATGTATTTGTAAAAAATATTGAAAACCATTTCTCATTTTCCTTCCACTTCACGATTATGTGCCACTTTGTGTTGGTCTATCACATGAAATCCCAATAAAATACATTTATGTTTTTGGTTGTAACATGACAAATTGTGGAAAATTCCAAAGGGTATGAATACTTTTTCAAAGCACTGTATGTGCTTAAAGTATAACTAATGGCAAAATGTTTTCTTTAGTTTTGGACAGAATGGAGAGGGATTAAAACACCTGTCAGTTTTTATCGCTGTCTGTATGCCCGTTATGGAGATTCGCCCTCTCTATTTCTCCTGTTTACCATTATCATTGACAGTGAAAGTAAAAGAAAATCCCAAATTTTGGGTTGTCTCCAGAAAAGTAATGGAGGGGGAGTCTTCTAATTCTGGTGGCCTGGGTGTCCCCAAGGAATTCCCTTAATTTGCAGGGATTTCCTCTCACTTCCTGTTTTGGCTATGGGGCAGGAAGTGAAGATAAATCTCCCCAATGGGACACAGATGGCAAAAAATAAACCAGCAGGGGTTATAACCCTCCCTTACGCTATCCAAAGTGAAAAAAAAAACGTTTTGGCTATAGTTCTACTTTAACTAAATCTGTGCAGTTTTCTTCCAAATGTATTATTTCTACGTAATAACATTTCTTTCTTTTGATTTCTTCTTGTTGAGACAGCTTTGATATGCTGTGTCGTCCTTGGAACAAAATCATGGGAAAATTCCCCAATACGTATTTAGAAAATAAATAAAGGAAATTGTAGTAATGCAAGCCAAAGAAAGAGAAAAAAAACATATGGTAGTGGCTGAACACGGACCACTTGGGTAACGCTGTGCCAGACATGTTACGGTCTGTGTACAATCTCTTTTAGATTTACCACCAATCATATAATGCCAGGACCAACTGAAATAAGTTTGTTAATAGTTGTTGCCAAATCTAATTAGATATTACAGCCAGATTGTAATGTGTGTAGCCAGTTAAAAGCACAACTCCATCTATTTTTATTTTTTTATTTTATACGGTATAGCTTGTTATATGGTATATGGTATATATGGTTATATGGTATATGGTATATGGCTTGTTATATGGTATAGCTCCTTGTTGGGTTATTCTTTGCTGTCTGTGTCCCATTGGGGAGATTTCCCCTTCACTTTCTATCTTATATATAGAATAGAATGTAATAGGAAATCTCCAAAAAGTGAGGGGAATTCCCATTGTAGACAGTTGTCACCAGAACTTTTATCCACATTGGAAGATCTTTGTTCACTTATTGCTCTAGTGATAATCCCAAAATTTAGGATTTCTGGTGACAATGGTCACAAGGATGAACAGACAGCAATAAAAAAAAAAACTTGTCAGAGAGTCTAAAAAAAAATAAATGGTTTGCCTTTACAGACACTATGGGGGTTATTTACGAAAGGCAAATCCACTTTGCACTACAAGTGCAAACTACAAGTGCAAAGGGCACATGAAATTGCACTGAAGGTCGCTGTAGATCCGAGGGGGACAGCAAGGAAAATAAAAAAACAGCATTTTAGCTTGCACATGATTGGATGATAAAATCAGCAGAGCTTCCCCTCATTTCAGTTCTACCCCTCAGATTTACAACGACTGCACTTTCAAGTGCGCTTTCATTGCAATTTCAAGTGCACTTTGCACTTGTAGTTTGCACTTGTAGTGCAAAATGGATTTGCCTTTCGTAAATAACCCCATATATCCACTAGACCTCTGGAAGATCCCCCCCGCCCCTTCATGACCTGCCCATTTTTTGCATTACAGCACTGCTTTACTTTACCTGACAATTGCGCGGTCATGCAACGTTGCACATAAATTAATTTATTTATGTCATTTTTTTCCCCACAAATAGAGCTTTCTTTTGGTGTTATTCGATCACCATTGGGCTTTTTATTTTTCGCATATAATCCAAAAAAATGGCAGACAATTTTGAAAAACAAACAAACATTTTTTTTTTTACTTTCTGCTATAAAACATATCCAATAAAAAAAAAAATCTAATTTCTTCATCAATTGAGGCCAATATGTGTTCTGCTACATATTTTTGATAAAAAAAATCCCAATAAGCATATATTGATTGGTTTGCAAAAAAGTTATAATGTCTACAAAATACAGTATACATACTGGAATTTTTATTTATTTATTTTGTTGTTATAGTAGTAAAAGCAGCGATCAGCGACTTCTAGCGGGACTGCGATATTGTGTCTGACAGTCTGACACTAACTGACACTTTGTGGGAACCAGGGACACTAATGCATTAATGATACTGGCTGGGAAGGGGTTAACCAACTAGGGCAATCAAAGAGTTAAAAGTGTGCCTAATCAATGTTTTTGTGTGTATGGTGTGCTGCTTTTACTGAGGGATGTGCTGGATTTTATTCTCTGCTTTGCAAGGAAACAAAATCCAGCACATCCCCACTGACAGGATGTAAATCTGCATTGTTTACATATGTAGAGCTCTGTCCTGTGTGTCTCCTCCCTTATCAGTGGGTGCTGGCGGTCATCCATTGGCCGGCACCCGCTGATCGGCTTTTGCTGTTACTATTCACAGCAGTAGCAGCGCGTGAGTGGCGCTCGCGAGCACCACCTACCCTGAACTGCAGAATCACATTTATATACAGTACATGATTCTGCACAGAGCGCATGCCCTGTAGCAGTAAAGCTGCAATAGAGCGGTCGGCAACTGGTTAAAGTACAGTATGTATTAGGGAGTTTAAACAAAATTTGTACAGGGGGTTTGGGGAATTTAAAGTCCAATTGGAGTCTCTCTTTTTTGTTACTGCAATGTAATCAGGCTGCAGCAGCAACCCAGGTCTACAGCGGTCTGGCACTCACATGTGCAGACTGCTCCAATCACCAGTGCTGTTCAGAAAGCTAGAGCAGTGTTGATTGGAGAAGTGGGCAGGGGGAGTGTCAGATCACTGGAGAGGCGGGCCGTGTGAAAGAGCAGTGGTATGACTGTCCAGCGTGGTACCTGCACATGATATTTTAGCATGTAAAAATTCAAAGAAAGAAGAACATACTGTATGTGTTACTGTATATGCAGCCTGACTGCATTGCACTAATAAATACTATGATTTCAGTTGGACATTTACAGACTATTATTATCCTCTTACTTACTGGGCACTTAAACCCCCCTCCTGCCCAGACCAATTTTCAACTTTCAGCGCTGTCACACTTTGAATGACAATTGCGCGGCCATGCAACACTGTACTCAAATTTAATTTTTATAATTTTTTTTTACAGGAATGGAGCTTTCTTTTGGTGGTATTTAATCACCGCTGGGGTTTTTATTTATTTTTTGCTAAACAAACAAAAAAAGACAGAAATTTTTGAAAAAAAAAAAACATGTTCTATAGTTTGTTATAAAATTTTGCAAACGGGTAATTTTTCTCCTTCATTGATATTCGCTGATGAGGCTGCACTGATAGGCACTGATGGGTACAGATAAGGCGACGCTGATGGACACCGATAAGACAGCCCTGATGGGTGGCACTGATGGGTGGCACTGATAGATGGCACTGATGGGCACTGGTAGGTGGTATTGATAGGCAGCACTGGTAATGACACACTGAGGGCACTGATAGGCAGCACTGAGGGCACTGATAGGTGACACCGTGGGCACTGATGGGTGGTACTGTGGGCACTGGTAGGTGGCGCTGGGCTCGACCCCTTACTCCGATCTGTGATCAGGCGAGTCTCAGACTCGCTGATCACAGAGTGTGCCATGTGTGCCCACCAGGGGGCGCGCAAGCTGCTCAAGCACGGGAGGACGTCCAGGGACGCCCTCCCAGCAAATTAAGTCCGCGCTGTAGCCGTCTTTCAGCTATAGCGTGGACGGCAAGTGGTTATTGTTACTATAACTTTGACTATTGCCAGATCAATACCTGTTCACTTTACTAAGAAAAGCGTGCCATTGCAATTTGCTGTGAAAGGCTGGTAAATGGCACTATGCACATATACACAGTTGCGACTTTCTATAATTCTGTAACCAGAGCCCACACACCTTGAGAAAGCCAGTAATTCAGTCTGTTGGCTCTTGTTTATGCTTATGGCATTAGCAGATTTTGCCAAAAAAGAGTTTTCAGTCACTGCATTATCAAGCTGCATGAGAAAAATATGGTTTTTGTTTGCATCCAAGAAATACTGGATTTCCATAGTGCCATTTGCCAGTCCAGTCTAGATAAACAGTCAGTTTGCCATTATTTAATGATCTGCAATGTTGCAGACCTACCCTTCTATCATATGTTTTTATTGTGCCATTTAAGTCGGCAATATATGGGCACTTTTCTGCCCACCATGATCCTTTAAATGTTTGTAAAGCTAAAAACTCTAATTGAAAACAGATTAAAACAAAGACTTGAAAACATGCAGCTAATCAGTTCACACCAAAACCTTTAATTTTCTGTACATGAATTATTAATGTCCATTACAGATGGACGGGTTGCTTTTCTCTTACAATCAACAATCTGCAGACATTTAGACTGAAAAAAGTATATTTTAGAATACAAAAAAGGACCATTAGCTGAACATCTTTAAAGCTGAACTTTGAGCCAAGTACATAAAAACTTTTCCCAATAACCCATAAAACAGTCATAATGTACTGTTATTATTATTATTATTATTATTAATAATATACAGGATTTACAGTGGGGACGAAAAGTATTCAGACCCCCTTAAATTTTTTTTACACACGGCACCCCATATTGACAGAAAAAACACAGAATTGTTGACATTTTTGCAGATTTATTAAAAAAGAAAAACTGAAATATCACATGGTCCTAAGTATTCAGACCCTTTGCTCAGTATTTAGTAGAAGCACCCTTTTGATCTAATACAGCCATGAGTCTTTTTGGGAAAGATGCAACAAGTTTTTCACACCTGGATTTGGGGATCCTCTGCCATTCCTCCTTGCAGATCCATACCTCCCAACCATCCCGGATTCCGCGGGACCTTCCCGCGATTTGAGGTAAGTCCCGGGGTCCCGCGGAACTGGGCTGAAGTCCCGGAGCCAGTGGCTCCGTGCCCCCCCCCAATTAAAAGAAAGGGAGCAGTCTGGAATGCAGGGGACATTGACGGACTGAGCCACTGTAGCACTGGCTCCGGCTCCGCCTCCACCTGTCCTGACTCTACTTCTTGTCACTGGTTGCTATAGCCGCCTGGCGTATAGCAATCATTGACGTTACGGCTGTGACTCCCTCACTGTCCAGCATCGAAAGCGGAGGGGGATTTAACTTCCTCCTCCGCGCCTTAATCAGCTGCCCTTTGAGTTGAGTCCCGCCGCCGCCCCCCTCTCATGGTTCCGCTGGTCCGGTGGCGGTGGGGTGCAGTGAAGCGAGCGATTTCCAGCGCTGTGGAAACTTCAAACGTTGGGCGGCCCCGGTGAGCAGCACGAGGCTCAGCCGCGGAGGCTGGCTAAAAACAGGGAGTGGGAGAAGACCTCATTGCAGCATCCCCCGGCACCGAGTTCCAGAGCCTGCCTGCACTCCTCCAATGTCCGCTCCCAGCTGTCATCAGCAAGAAGACAGGCTGACCAAGAGCCCAGAGGACGAGGATGGGCGGGAGGAAAGTGCATTACAGACACACCTACCCACAGACAGGGGGGCACAACAGGGACTGCAGGGAGGGCTAGGGGGTCTCACCCACCCCCTCTCTCTCACCCACCCCCTCTCTCTCACCCACCTCCCTCTCTCTCACCCACCCCCTCTCTCTCACCCACCCCCTCTCTCTCACCCACCTCCCTCTCTCTCATGAACCCCCTCTCTCTCACCCACCCCCTCTCTCTCACCCACTTCCCTCTCTCTCATGAATCCCCTCTCTATTACCCACCCCCTCTCTCTCACCAAACCCCCTCTCTCTCACGAACCCCCTATCTCTCACCCACCCCTATCTCTCTCACCGAACCCCCTATCTCTCACACTCACCCCCTCTCTCACTCACCACCCCCTCTCTCACCCACCACCCCCATCTCTCTCACTCACCCACCCCACCTCTCTCTCTCACCCCCCTCTCTCACCCCCCCTCCTCTCACCCACCCCCCCTCTCACCATTCCCTCTCTCCCCCCCTCTTTCTCTCCCCCCTCTCTCTCACACCTCCTCTTCCACCCCATTCTCACACCCCTCTCCCACTCCTCCCCTCTCTTGCATGCAGGCAGGGGGAACCAACCATTGACTAACAGATGACAGAAAGTGCCAGAAAAGCTCTTCCTCTGAACCCATCTCTCCAGCACTGCCACTCATCCACCCCCACCACTGCAACTGATCCCATCCTCCTAATGAAGGACTACGGGTCCCAGCATGAACCTGTGAGATATAAGGGAGATACACCCTTAGATCTCACGGGTTCATACTGGGACTTGTAGTCCTTCAATTTTGGAGAGAGTTACATTCTTAGAGCTGAAGAGTTCATGTTGGAACTTGTAGTCCTTAATTTTTGGGGGATGTGACACCCCCAAAAGTGAAAGACTGCAAGTCCCAGCATGAGCCCTTCAGAGCTAAGGATGTGACATACCCTCCAATGGAGGGGTAGGAATCAGGTAGGTCAGTGTAATGGTCAGTTCAGAGATCAGGTTGGTCAGTATAGTGGACAGGTAGGTCAGTGTAATGGTCAGTATAGGAATCAGGTAGGTCATTGTAGTGGTCATTGTAGGAATCAGGTAGGTCAGTGTAGTGGCCATTGTAGGAATCAGGTAGGTCAGTGTAGTGGTCAGTATAGGAATAAAGTAGGTTAGTGTAGTGGTCAGTATAGGAATCAGGTAGGTCAGTGTAGTGGTCATTGTAGGAATCAGGTAGGTCAGTGTAGTGGTCATTGTAGGAACCGGGTAGGTCAGTGTAGTGGTCATTGTAGGAATCGGGTAGGTCAGTGTAGTGGTCATTGTAGGAATTGGGTAGGTTAGTGTAAGGGTCAGTATAGGAATCAGGTAGGCCAGTGTAGTGGTCATTGTAGGAATCAGGTAAGTCAGTGTAAAGGTCATTGGAGTGCATTCTATTTTTGAAAAAAAATATATGGATATATAGAGAGAGAGAGAGCGGGGGGGGGGGCATTAGTAAGAGAGGAGGGGGGAGTTGGTGAGAAAGCTGTGGGGGAATTAGTAAAAGAGGAGGGGTATTACTAAGAGAGGAGGGGGGAATTGGTGAGAGAGCTGGGGGGCATTACCAAGAGAGGAGGGGGCATTGGTGAGAGGAGGGGGGCAATGCTAAGAGAGGAGGGGGGCATTGGTGAGAGAGCTGCGGTTGAGCGTTGGTGAGAGAACTGGGGGGGGGGGATTGCTGAGAAAGCTAGGGTGGGGGCATTGGTGAGAGAGCTGGGGGGACATTTGTGAGAGGTGAGAGAGCTGGGTTTTGTTTAACTACATCCTTAAGCCCCTCCTACCATTAAGACGTTGTCCACACCCACATTTTGCCGTGATGTGCGCCGCAGATCACTTACTCCTTCATTTGTTCCTCATTCTGAAGTTCAAAAGTTGGGAGGTATGCAGGTCCTCTCCAGTTCTGTCAGGTTGGATGGTAAACATTGGTGGACAGCCATTGTTAGGTCTCTCCAGAGATGCTCAATTGGATTTAAGTCAGGGCTCTGGCTGGGCCATTCAAGAACAGTCACGTAGTTGTTGTGAAGCCACTCCTTCGTTATTTTAGCTGTGTGCTTAGGGTCATTGACTTGTTTGAAGGTAAACCTTCGGCCCAGTCTGAGGTCCTGAGCACTCTGGAGAAAGTTTTCGTCCAGGATATCCCTGTCCTTGGCCGCATTCATCTTTCCCTTGATTGCAACCAGTCGCTGTAGCTGAAAAAACACCCCCCACAGCATGATGCTGCCACCACCATGCTTCACTCTTGGGACTGTATTGGACAGGTGATGAGCAGTGCCTGGTTTTCTCCACACATGCCGCTTAGAATTAAGGCCAAAAGTTCTATCTTGGTCTCATTAGACCAGAGAATCTTATTTCTCACCATCTTGGAGTCCTTCAGGTGTTTTTTTAGCAAACTCCATGCAAGCTTTCATATGTCTTGCACTGAGGAGAGGCTTCCGTCGGGCCACTCTGCCATGAAGCCACGACTGGTGGAGGGCTGCAGTGATGGTTGACTTTCTACAACTTTCTCCCATCTCCTGACTGCATCTCTGGAGCTCAGCCACAGTCATCTTTTGTTTTTCTTTACCTCTCTCACCAAGGCTCTTCTCCCCCTATAGCTCAGTTTGGCCGGACGGCCAGCTCAAGGAAGGGTTCCGGTCGTCCCAAACGTCTTCCATTTAAGGAATATGGAGGCAACTGAGCTCTTTGGAACCTTAAGTGCAGCAGGAATTTTTTTGTAACCTTGGCCAGATCTGTGTCTTGCAACAATTCTGTCTCTGAGCTCTTCAGGCAGCTCCTTTGACCTCATGATTGTCATTTGCTGTGACATGCACTGTGAGCTGTAAGGTTTTATATAGACTGGTGTGTGGCTTTCCTAATCAAGTCCAATCAGTATAATCAAACACAGCTGGACTCAAATGAAGGTGTAGAGCCATCTCAAGGATGATCAGAAGAAATGGACAGCACCTGAGTTAAATATATAAGTGTCACAGCAAAGGGTTTGAATCCTTAGGACCATGTTATATTTCAGTATTTCTTTTTTAATAAATCTGCAAAAATTTCAACAATTCTGCTTTTTTCTGTCAATATGGGGTGCTGTGTATACATTAATGAGGAAAAAAATGATCGTAAATGATTTTAGCAAATGGCTGCAATATAACAAAGTGAAAAATTTAAGGGGGTCTGAATACTTTCTGTCCCCACTGTATATATCGCCAACAGTTTGCGCAGTGCTTTATAATATAAAGGGAGACAATACAGCATCCAATACAAGAGGGTTAGGAGGTCCCTGCTCCTGCGAGCTTATCATCTAATAGGTACGTCCTAGTATTTTTCCAATATTATAGACCAAACCGCCTGTATTTCTTACTTGTATCAGGGCTGACATCATCTGCATCATCCTGGAGGTTATAGTGTCATCATAGGGTCACTTTTATTTAATGTACACCCTTTAAAAAAAAAATAGGCTCTATACTTACCTTTCTGATGGTTCGTTTATTTAAAACACTGCGGCTTTTTGTCCCGGGTGTGAGGAATACTTGCTCCCCTGCCACATGAGGAACCACAACTTGTGGTGGGGGTAACAGATATTCAACCTACATGAAGGGTCTAATACCTACTGCAGCTGAAAAAAATTGAAGAGGTGATTTTTTTTTTTTTCTTACAGGATTTTTTTTCTCTTTCTTTGTCCTTACAGGATGTTTTTTGAATACATGCAACCCAACAGTGACAGGGTCATATATTCTGCCCTCAGAAGTCTGGAGGAGGGATCTTCTGACTGCTCCTGTGAACTATGACAGGTGGTAATAAAATGGTATCTCGTCAGGCTCCTACATTGGGAAGATAATTATCCCCTAGTTTATACACCAGCACCAGTTCAGGCTCTCATTGGTTGCAGTTCAAAGGCACCTTCAGATGTGGGAGCAAAACGTATGCCTATTGTCCTTTCATAAAGGGGGGTGATGTTGGTTGTTCTGCTAAGACTGACAGAACATTCAAGATCCCTTCATTTATTAATTGCAATACGAAATTCTTGGTTTATGTTATCACCTGTAGTTCATGTAATATCCAATGCATGGGGCGGACTACTCGATGGCTCTGCGATCATCTGCATGACATTGAAAAGAATCACTCGACCAATGTCGCCAGACATTGGATCGATGTGCATGATAAGGATGCTTCATGTTTAACCATACAGGGAATAGAGAGGATTTTTACATCCATTAGAGGGGGGACAGATTCAGAACACTCTGCAAAAGTGAAGTGTTCTGGATATTTCATCTCAATACTAGAAAGCTGGCGGGGTTAAATTTTGAATGGGATGTATCCCATTTTTATGATTGAAAGCACAAGCTCCTATAGTATATGGGGTTTTACTTTCCATTCATCTGTCAGTTCGTCAATCCGAGACTCGTTTCAATTATCCGCTTCACCCTTGCCATTTATGTCTCACCTTTCTGCTTTGAAAGGTTTATATATAGTGGGAAACTTTATATCTTCCTTCTTGCCATCTCACTATATTAGGATTATACTGAATATATATATATATATATATATATATATATATATATATATATATATATATATATATATATATAATAAAGTTAGTTGTGCTCCTGTACATAGTCCTTCTCATGATATGTAAGAGTCCTTCCATATGTATGTATGCATGTATGCATGTACGTGTGTGCTTTTTATCGCATAACCAGGGAGAGATGTCTTGTTCCGACACCTCCTGGTGGTGGTCAATTGCATACATGTATCTGTGTCTATACACACATACACTAGATTTTCACATTTTTAAGGATACATTTATGATTTTGTGTACACATGTTCAGATTTGACTAAATGTTTTAATGGGTGTTTGGTAGATACAGTGGGGATAGAAAGTGTTCAGACCCCCTTAAATTTTTCACTCTTTGTTATATTGCAGCCATGAAAAAGTTAATTTTTTCCCCTCAATAATGTACACACAGCACCCCATATTGACAGAAAAACACAGAATTCTTGACATTTTTGCAGATTTTTAAAATTAAAAAAACTGAAATATCACATAGTCCTAAGTATTCAGACCCTTTGCTCAGTATTTAGTAGAAGCACCCTTTTGATCTAATACAGCCATGAGTCTTTTTGGGAAAGATGCAACAAGTTTTTCACACCTGGATTTGGGGATCCTCTGCCATTCCTCCTTGCAGATTCTCTCCAGTTCTGTCAGGTTGGATGGTAAACGTTGGTGGACAGACATTTTTAGGTCTCTCCAGAGATGCTCAATTGGGTTTAAGACCAGGGGCGGACTGACCATTCGGGCACTCGGGCACTGGCCGAGGGCCCCATGCCACTAAGGGGCCCCATCAGGGTTGCTAGCCCCAATAAAACCAGGGACAGTATGTAAAAATCTGTGTTTTTTTTAAAAATCCCAAGATTATAGCTGCCCGCCTCTCCAGTACCTTTTCAGTGTGTGTATGTGTATTCTGTGTGTGTATACTGTGTGTGTATATTGTGTGTCTGTGTGTGTACTTTATGTGTGTGTTCGTATACTGTGTGGCCCCATAATCTCCTATTGCCTGGGGGCCCCATAATCTCCTATTGCCTGGGGGCCCCATAATCTCCTATTGCCCGGGGGCCCCATAATCTCCTATTGCCCGGGGGGCCCCATGAGTTGTCAATCCGCCCCTGTTTAAGTCAGGGCTCTGGCTGAGCCATTCAAGAACAGTCACTGAGTTGTTGTGAAGCCACTCCTTCCTTATTTTAGCTGTGTGCTTAGGGTCATTGTCTTGTTGGAAGGTAAACCTTTGGCCCAGTCTGAGGTCCTGAGCACTCTGGAGAAAGTTTTCGTCCAGGATATCCCTGTACTTGGCTGCATTCATCTTGCACTGAGGAGAGGCTTCCATCGAGCCACTCTGCAATAAAGCCCTGACTGGTGGAGGGCTGCAGTGATGATTGACTTTCTATAACTGTCTCCTATCTCCCGACTGCATCTCTGGAGCTCAGCCACAATGATCTTTGGGTTCTTCTTTACCTCTCTCACCAAGGCTCTTCTACCCCGATAGCTTAGTTTGGCCGGACAGCCAGCTCTAGGAAGGGTTCTGGTCGTCCCAAACATCTTCCATTTAAGGATTATGGAGGCCACTGTGCTCTTAGGAACCTTAAGTGCAGCAGAAAAATTTTTGTAACCTTGGCCAGATCTGTGCCTTGCCACAATTCTGTCTCAGAGCTCTTCAGGCAGTTCCTTTGACCTCATGATTCTCATTTGCTCTGACATGCACTGTGAGCTGTAAGGTCTTATATAGAAAGGTGTGTGGCTTTCCTAATCAAGTCCAATCAGTATAATCAAACACAGCTGGACTTAAAAGATTTTAGCAAATGGTTGTAATATAACAAAGAGTGAAAAATTTAAGGGGGTCTGAATACTTTCTGTCCCCACTGTACATGGGTATAGTGTGTCATACATCGATGTTAAAGTACCTTGTACCTTACATATATTATGGAGTGCATGGTGGGGGGGCATCTTTTGTAGCTTATTTATTGGACCCTGGGGCCATGAAGTACTTTGAACTTGAACTCTTCATTTATCATTTATTTACTAATTTCTCCCGTGCATGGGTCAATCCACTTACATTTTGTCTACTTTGATCGCCTCCACGCCCACTCCTCCTTTTCATGTGTGTGAAAGTTTTTGAGGACTACACCTGACCACAATCTAGATTAGACACAATTGGTCAGGTGACCAGTGATTTATGTGTATAAAAGATAGATTGGGGTCAGTAGTCCTACAGCTATGATTAAGCGCCACTTACGGTGCAAAACGCATCAGCTATCATCTGTACCTGTGTCTCTGTTGGTGTATAGACTAAGTTTTATCAATAAAGGCATTATATCGGAGTGCGGCTGTCCTACTTGATTTCTCTTGTTATCGTCTTTGCTGAGCCAGCACCCTCCATCTCCTGAAACACAAGGATGGTGTGAACACAGGCTATCACCTGGAGCCGGTCTCCTTTTGAACTTTGCTCCTGTGAACTATAGAGCCTATCATTCAATGGGAGTAATGCATTTTGTTTGTAGTGTATGTACAGTAATATACAGGAAGCTGATACTCACCATGGAGAACACTCACATTAGGCAGTGGTGACATGATGCCATCATAGCAGCCTGCTAAAAAGTACAGAGGGCAGTTTGAAGACCTATCACTAGGGATGAGTGGAGTGGTTTTGGCATTACCAAACTTTTGCTGAAGCATAAACTCTCAATTTTGATTATTGAACTGCTTACTGCTTATCTTTTTAAATGGTGTTTTTTTTCCTTTTTGCCTTTACAGTAGTTAATTTTACTGAATATGCAATTCGTTGTATTAAATATCTGGAGCTGTGCAAATTAGGTAAAAGTTGCATTGGATAAATTTTTTACTATTTCTAAATAATAAAAACCTCTGAATAAAAAAATATGCATCCAGATTTGGTACCATATTAAAACCTTATTCTCATTGGTTCCTCCCTCTGATCTCACTTTATTGTAGGGTACAGTTGTGATGTTAGGTCAGACAGAGGAACCGATAAAAACAAGGGCAACCCAGATACTCCAGATGACATTTCCCTTTACTGCGTTAAGCTTTTAACATTTGCCTAAATGAGCGCCATTCACAATTTTTAAAATTGTACATCTTTAAAGCGTAACTCCATATTTGTTGAGGAAAAAAACATTCCCCTTGGGTGATCTATGTACATTACAAGGATTATAACAAACTTTGTTGCAGACTCCTATCTTTTGTTGTTCTGAAGAACTCCATGTGTGTTTGTCTGTGCCTCTGTACTGTGTGGGTCTAATAGGAGTGGTTTCATAATTATCAGTCAGGTGTGGAGCTACAGGGAACTAATGAGGAAATCTGCTGGGCCTGCATCCCTTTAGATGTGTTCCTATTGAAAGTATCTCTCCAAAAATAACATTTTTGTTGCAGGGGATGCCTGAAATCTGAATTGCATCTTTGGCAGACTTCTGGGATTGGTGAGCCAATCACACAAGCAGGAAATGATGTTTCTGGGGAGTGGACAGTACACATTCTGTGTACAGAATACTTCCAGGTAGCCATATTGCAAAGTATTCTCAGAAAATGACAGTGTCTGCAGATCGAAAAGGAAAGGTCATTTTTAATAACATTCAATTACAATATGATTAGTGTCGCAATTATATGTGCTATATTATTTTTTCTTTATTTGCTATTTTTTTTCCCAACGAAAGTGGAGTTACCCTTTAACCACTTCAGCCCCGGAAGGACTTACCCCCTTTCTGACCAGAGCACTTTTTGCGATTCGGCACTGCGTCACTTTAACTGACAATTGCGCGGTTGTGCGAGGTTGTACCCAAACTAAATTGACGTCCTTTTTTTCCCACAAATAGAGCTTTTTTTGGTGGTATTTGCTCTATAAACAAAAAAAAGAGCGACAATTTTTTAAAAAAGAAATATTTTTAACTTTTTGCTATAATAAATATACCCCAAAAATATATAAAAAAACTATTTTTTCCTTCTACATATTTTTGGTAAAAAAATCGCAATAAGCGTATATTGATTGGTTTGCGTCTACAAAGTAGGGGATAGATTTTATAGCATTTTTATTATTCATTTTTTTTTATTAGTAATGGCGGCGATCTGAGATTTTTATTGGGACTGTGACATTATTGCGGACAGATCGGACACTTTTGACACTATTTTGGGACCATTCTCATTTATACAGCGATCAGTGCTATAAAAATGCATTAGGGGCCACTAGGGGCCTATGAAGGGGTTAAGTGTGTCCTAGGGAGTGATTCTAACTGTGGGGGGGAGGGGAGGGGCTACACCTCACATGACAGTGATCACTACTCTCGATGGCAGAGAGCAGCGATATCTGTCCTGTCACTAAACAGAACAGAGAAACGCTTTGTTTACAAAAGCATCTCCCCATTCTACCTCTCCGTGACACGATCGCGGGCACCCGCCATTCTGCCTACGTAAATTGGCGTGCGCTGGTCGCCAAACTGTTAAAAAAAATGTACCCATTATACTAATTATTGTTTGTGCAAAGCTGATGATTTTATTTTAACCACTTCAGCCCCAGAAGGACTTACCCACTTCCTGACCAAAGCATTTTTTGCGATTCGGCACTGCATCGATTTAGCTGGCAATTGCACGGTTGTGCAACATTGTACCCAAAAAAAATTTATGTCCTTTTTTTCCCACCAATAGAGCTTTCTTTTGGTGGTATTTGATCACCTCTGCGGTTTTTATTTTTTGCGCTATAAACAAAAAAAAGCGACAATTTTGAAAAAAAAAAGCAATATTTTTTACTTTTTGCTATAATAAATATCCCCAAAAAATATATAAAAAAAACAATTTCTTTGACGGTTTAGGCCGATATGTATTCTTTTACATATTTTTGGTAAAAAAAAATCACAATAAGCGTATATTGATTGATTGGTTTGCGCAAAAGTTATAGCGTCTACAAAATAGGGGATAGATTTATGGCATTTTTATTATTATTTTTTTATAGTAATGGCGGCGATCTGCGTTTTTTTAATCGTGATTGCGACATTGCGGCGGACAGATCGGACACTTTTGACACTATTTTGGGACCACTGATATTTATACAGCGATCAGAGCTAAAATAGCCACTGATTACTGTATAAATGTCACTGGCAGGGAGGGGGTTAAACACTAGGGGGCAATTAAGGGGTTACATGTGTTCCCTGGATGTGTTCTAACTGTAGGGGGGATGGGCTCACTACAACATGACAGAGATCACTGCTCCCGATGACAGGGAGAAGTAGATCTCTGTCATGTTGCAAGGCAGAACAGGGAAATGTTTACATAGGCATCTCCATGTTCTGCCTCTCCTCACCGCATTCACGGGCCGCATCGAACTTCGTTAGGCAGGAATTTTAAAGGGACATACGGGTACGCTCTTTTGCCTGCCCGTGCCGGTCTACCGACGTAACATTCGTTTTTCTTTTGTGCATTGTGGTGTAAAATTGCAAAGGAAAAATGTTATTAATAATGAAAAATTTACAAAAACCTAAAAAGGTTTCTGAGATGATTCAGAATTAATTACAGAATCAATAGACCCGCGGTTGACCTGCTGTAAGCTGTTTTTGCCTTCCCCAAGTGATTCCCACAAAACAGTTCTAAAGCCAACAAAGGCCCGCCAACGCTGGCCCTTAGGCTGATATAGTGAAGTATATTTATGAGTGGGGTGGGTCAACGAAATAATCTTCTCGTCCTCCTGGTATTATCCCTTTAGATGTATGTGCCAGGAATAAATGTATAGGTTTCCCAATATCACCAGCAAGCATCAATACCGCATTTTTATTTTAGGTATCTCTTCTAAAAGAAGCCTTTAAATATTCAGCAGAAAATATTGCTCGTTTTCGGGATCTCCAAGGCGTAATGAGGCAAACGGCAGATTTAGACATTTATGTTCCTGTAATCCTGCGCTCCCAGCATGCATCTCCCAGCATCAGCCACATTTACCGAATCTCCTCTCAGAATGAATGATGTCTTTTAAAATGAGGTGACGGGGTTGGGACCTTAGACGCTGTACATTGCATCAGTAATATTTAGCCTGGCCTACAAGACAAGATAAGAGGGGAAAAAAAATGCCAAGAAATGTATTGATTCTCATGTAGCAGTACATTAAATGCGGTTGTCTTTTACATTCTATTTATTACAAATGAATGCAGGAAATCATATAATGTAACTCTGCATTGGTTGGATCATATAATAAGTATATGTTTTCTGTGCTGCAGCGTTCAATTCACTCGAAAGAGGAAGCGACTAACCTCCTTCTAGGTAGGGCCCCTGTTTTTTTTTTTAAACATCTGTAGCATGCTCCTTGTTAGGGTTCTAGGTAAATTTAAATGTTTAGCTCCTGCTGCAGCCAGAGGGGCAGTGGTTGTTTGAACTGGTCTTTTCAGGGCTTCACAGTCTGAGAGTTTGATTGCTCCCCCCTGCCTCTAGAAGAAATATCTAGAGCTTGGGGAGGGAGAATTCAAATGACCAGCCTGTATATTGAGCAGGGCTTAGCCAATCCCTGGGGAGGTGTGCCCAGGTGGTGGCTGGGATGCTGTTAAACATCCTGGAGCGCTGAAGAGACTGTCTTTTTCCTCCTAAGGGGATGGATCTGTAAGGAAGGTGGGCACTGCTTGCCCATGGAGCCCTTTGGCCTTAATACTGGACTGCTTTAACAGAGGCCACATCTGTGGACTGTGCACTAGCATCCTGTGAGTAGAGCCTCTTTACTTGTTTTTAAATTACTTCATGGTCCCAGGCTGTGAGCTGTGGACTGTTCCAGTCCGCCTTTCTGTGCTCAAGCTGCTTCATGGTCCTAAGCCATGAACCGTGGACTGTTTACGTTTGCCTTTACCTGCGCTCAAATTATTTCATGGTCCCAGCCATGAAGCGTAGACTGCTCCAGCCAACCTACACTAGTGCTATTGCTACTACGATGGAAGTGTCCTCTGCCAACAATGCCTGATGTTATAGAGTATCTCACATTACATTAAATCCTCTGCCAAGTTCTACTAGCAAAAAAACTTTAAAAAGACAACCCCTAGACTCAGGGCCATCTTTAATATTGATTGGACCCTGGGCAAAAATTTTCTTGCACCCCCCCCATGCAATTTCACTCTCCACCTGCTCTGAGACATACAATAAATAGCAACTAGACTTAAAATCAGTTTACTGTACCAGATCAGGCAGCAATTGCGATTGGTTGCCAGCGGTTACAGTATATCATTACTGCTTACTGACTGGTTGCTAGACGTTACAGCACACATTACGGCTCACTGATTAGTTGCTAGAGGTTACAGCAAATAATTTCTGCTTGTTAATTGGTTGCTAGTGATTACTGTACAGTATTACTGCTCACTGATTGGTTGCTAGAGGTTACAGCACATCATCTCCTCACTGCAGGGGGGGCATGATCTACATATGAATGCTGCCTTTATTTACATATCAATAGCGCCTGCCGCAGCTATTTGCTTATGAATGCCGCCGCTATTTACATGTGAATGCCGGTTATTTACGTGTAAACACAGAGTCTGCAGGTGAGTCATCTGTACACAACAATAAGGCAGAGCTGGGCAGCATTAGTACCAGCACTTCACACTGAGATATTGGGACACAGCACAGGACTAAAACTTTAAAGGACAATGGAATTTAAATTTGGATAGTTGGCAAGTATGAGGCAGCTGATTTGGGCCCCACAATAATGACAGGCCCAGGGCAGCTACCCCTTTTACCTTAAAAAAGGCCCTGCCTAGACTGGTCAATGAGTTGGAGTGAATGGACTGTTGTTGCTGTGTGCCTGGCTATCTCTGCAGTATTTGGGATGGGACCTGCCTAATTTATAGCAGCCCCTGTGTCTGTGGATGGATTCAGTGCATTACTTCACAGCATGAAGCTCTACTAACTATTCCTATTTTGAAAACTGCATTAAACCTTAAAGCACCCCAACACTTAACCCTCCCCATGCATGAATTCTTAGTACTTAACTTTGTCTTTAGAATAAGGGCATGCTGGTGTAAGGCACTTTTGCAGTGTGTTCTGCGCTCACAAAAAAGTGAAAAGAATACCTTATAACCTATGATCCCTGGCCTTAACCTTACTATTTGGCTAAAGCACTCCAACACTTAATCCTCCTCCTAAATGAATTCTTAACACTTATCCTTTAGAATAAAGGAATGTTGGTGTTTGGCACTCAAAAAGGGAAGAGAGTACCCTATACCTTTGATCCCTGACCTCAACCTAACTCTTGGGCTCGTCCAAACACCTAAATCCCCCATCGTCCATGCCTTTACCATACTTTACTAATTTATTCCATAACCCCTTAATTAGCCCATACTATCTACCCTCCACTTGACACTGAATCTAACCACTAAAACTTAACCCATAACATGTAACATAACCTTGAACTTGAATTAATACCTAACTTCTTAAAATATAGCTCCAGGCTTTATCCCTAACCTAAACATTAATCCTTTAAATTACAAATTTACTTTTTTGGTGCTAAATCATTTCAGTACTGTGTCAAACCTCCAGCACTAGAATAATGCCTTGATGCTTTACCCTTCCACCTAAAAAAAAAACCCCACACTAACACCTAGCCCATACACTTGTAACCTAGCCCTTAATGTTTGTGTTAATACCTTAACAGTGGACCAAAAGTCAAATAATTACATTGATGTGAATGTACAATGTATATGTAAAGCGCTGTGTAAATTGATGGCGCTATATAAGTACCTGAAATAAATAATAAATAAATAATTAGGCCCATTGGCATGGTTCCCCCCATACTGTTTACCATTGAAATATGTATCTGTCAGCAGTCAGGGAAGGGTACATTCAGGACCCATGAGCTAATGTCTTCTCACACACTCTGAGGTTGATTTGCTAAAGACAAATAGGCTGTTAACTTAGCAAGGGAACTGAGCTTAGTGAACCTAGAGCTTAGTGAATGAGGTAAAGCTCTACTGACTTTCACCATCCAATCATGTTTACGCAAAAATGCTATATTTTTCTTGCATGTGATTGGGTATTCTTTGCAAACCAAAATATCACTATATTCTCTAAGCTCTGGGGCAAATTCCTTTGCAAAATGGTACATCATTTGCAAAGTCAACGGTCTACTTGTCTTTGGTAAATCAACCTTCTTACCCTTTTGCAATGGTTCTAGGTGATGTAGAGACACTAAGTGCCAAAAGGAGGCCTCGTGGTTTTTTTTTTTTTTTTTTACTATACTATACTATGAAAGAACCTTTGTTATTTGTATGTACAATTTGTTACTGATGGAATTAGGAGTGTTAAGACTGAAAAAAAATGAAAACACTCAGAGAACATTAAAGATCGAGTGGGTCAGGGTTAAAACTGTAACTTGGTGGATTAGCTGTAGATTTATGAACTTGGAGCTACAAACTGCATTCTGCTGATTGAAGCTTTACAGAAATTCCCATACCTATCTGCGAAAAAGCTCAAGATTCTTGATGCATTGGTCATGAAATTTGTGAATTCAGCAATCTTCCTACTGCCCTCGCTCAGGGCTGTACTGCAAAACCCCTCTGTAGGCACAGCATAATTTAGACACGGTACTAAATCTATAGAATCTGGAAGGAAACTGAAAAGTAATTTCTCTGTATGCAGTCAATGGCCATACAATAACTGATTACTCCAAAATGCACTATTACACATGAAGATGCAAGGTATCTTGAAGACCATGCAATTAGGGATGCTCCAAAATTCACTTCTACACTGGAGGTTGCAAGGAACCAGATTGTGACATCAGCGCCTTTGGTAAGTCTGTTTATTTAGCTAATATTGATAGATCTGCTTTATGCCACATGCACATTGGGCATTTGATTTTCTCTCCTGAATATATTTTACTCCTGACAGGTAAAAGCTGCTTAAAAAATGTGCCTAAAATGTACCTAAAGCCATGTATTGCACATGCGTTTAGGCACGTCAAGCATTTGAGTGCTAATTGATTCCATTGGCCAGAATATTAATTTGTTCTAGCCATTGCAATGAATGAATGCTCAGGCACTAAACGCATCTACCGTTTAGATGCATTTAGATGTGCTTAGATATTTGTAGACGTGTTTACGCACATCAAGTGTTCTTTCTGCTCAAAGGCTCTTCTCTTGAAAGTTCTGGTGATGTTTTTTTTTCAGCCTGTGAATGCTCCTCTTTAGACATGCATGGCAAAAAAAAATTGTTTTGTTTAGTTTAGATTTGTTTATCTAGTTTAGTTAAATTTGGTTAATTCATTCAATTCATATTCGGAATTCGTATTCTGAAAAATCTTCATTAACCACTTGACAACTGGGCACTTAAACCCCCTTCCTAACCAGACCAATTTTCAGCTTTCGGTGCTCTCAATGACAATTACTCAGTCATGCACCCATATGAAATTTTCGTCCTTTTTTTCACACAAATAGAGCTTTCTTTTGGTGGTATTTGATCACCTCTGGGGTTGTGCTATAAATGAAAAAAGACCGAAAATTTTGTAAAAAAATGAATTTTTCTTCATTTTTATTATAACATTTTGCAAATAAGTAATTTTTCTTCATAAATTTGGGCCAAAATTTATACTGCTACATATCTTTGGTAAAAATAACCTAAATTAGTGGATATTATTTAGTCTGTGTGAAAGTTATAGAGTCTACAAGCTATGGTGCCAATCACTGAAAATTGATCACACCTGATGTACTGAGGCCTCATTTCTTGAGACCATAACAAGCCAGGCAAGTACAAATACCCCCCAAATGACCCCTTTTTGGAAAGTAGACATTCCAAGGTATTTAGTAAGAGGCACGGTGAGTTTTTTGAAGTTGTTATTTTTTCCCACAATTCTTTGCAAAATTAAGATTTTTTTTATTTTTATTTTTTTTTCACACCAATTTGTCATTATAACAGGTTATTTCTCTCACATGGCATGTACATTACACAAATGACACCCCAAAATATATTCTGCTACTCCTCCTGAGTATGGCGATACCACATGTGTGAGACTTTTACACAGCCTGGCCACATACAGAGGCCCAACATTGAAGTAGCACATTCAGGCGTTCTAGGAGCATAAATTACATATCTAATCTCTCAACTACCTATTACACTTTTGAAGGCCCTGGAGCACCAGGACAATGGAAACGCCCACAAAGTGACCCCATTTTGGAAAGCAAACACCCCAACGTATAATCTATGAGGCATGATGAGTCTTTTGAATGGTTCATTTTTTTCCAGAAGTTTTTGGAAAATGTGCAAAAAAAATGAAAACGCATTTTTTATTACACAAAGTTGTCCATTTATCAGATATTTCCAACACATAGCATGTACATAGCAAAAATGACACCCCAAAATATATTCTGCTACTCCTCCTGAGTATGGCAATACCACATGTGTGAGACTTTTACACAGCCTGGCCACATACAGAGGCCCAACATTGAAGTAGCACATTCAGGCGTTCTAGGAGCATAAATTACACATCTAATTTCCTTACAATCTATCACATTTTTGAAGGCTCTTCATATTTCTAACACATAGCATGAACATACCAAGAATTACACCCTAAAATACATTCTGCTGAGCAAAGGGTAAACAAAAGATTACCTGTGGTTTTAGTAGTGCAGTTGTCCACAGGAGGAGAGCCCTGATCCAGGCAGCAGGCAGGGACATGGTCAGCGACAGTGAATGGAATTGTCCAGGCAGCAGGCAGGAATATTGTCCATAGTACAGGCAGGGATAATGTCCTTGTACAGTCCAGGGTCAGTGCAAGTAGAGACATTGCCAGCAGTGCCAAAATATTGGTCCTGGTAGTAAGCAGGAACATGGTCCAAGTAGCAGGCCAGGAAAGAATGGGGACAGGGGTAGAGGCTTCTCCCACCCAAATCTCTTTGAAACCTCCGAGTCTCCAGACCCTACATCTGGGAATGAGAAAACTAAAAAATTAGTTTTCTTCATCCAGAAAAACATTTCTGGAGCCCCTCACATATGTGAGACCCCTGTGTTCCCACTAGCATAGCAGGGTAAATGATCAGTCCAAGAGGCAGGCAAAAAACGTGGTCAAACAGTCCAGGGTCAGTTCCAGAGCAGGCAGAGGTAGGTACAATTTAGCGTTAGGCATAAGCTTGGTCGTATAACAGGCCAGGGTCAGTTCCGGAGAAGGCAGAGGTATGTTTATCGTTAGGCAGAAGCTTGGTCGTATAACAGGCCAGGGTCAGTTCCGGAGAAGGCAGAGGTATGTTTATCGTTAGGCAGAAGCTTGGTCGTATAACAGGCCAGGGTCAATTCCGGAGAAGGCAGAGGTATGTATAGTTCAGCACAGTGGCATAAGGGGTGTGGAGGAAAATGACAGGAAATGAGAATTACGTTTACCATACTTCCCTAATAATGTAGAGAAGTATGGTAACGGCGGAAACATTCACCTATACAGAGGCCTGGTTGGGAAGGACAATCGGGACAATAAAACAAGGTGTCTCTTCTAATTCCTCCTCTGGAGCACACCTGGCATCTCTTCTGACGTCTCTTGCCTGTTTCACTGGGGGGATTTTGTCAGGAAAGTGGCGTTCGTGGAGTCTGCTCACGGAATCAGAGTGAATAATTTCTGGTGGGCTTTCAGGGTACAAAAGGGCGGAGATTACTTGTTCCTGGTAGTGCAGATAAGATACGGGGTTCTCTGTAGATTTTTGGTAAATAACATAAGTGTTATACATGGCCAAACTGAAAAAATAAATGGACACTTTTTTATACCAGTGACGGGATTTTCTTGTGGGAAGGTAGGGTTCAATCATCTGATCGTTGAAGTCCACTCCCCCCATAAACAAATTATAATCGTAAACACAAGCAGGTTTCTGGACTGGGCCGTTTCTTCTTGGGACTTCCACGTAGGTGTCATTATGGATTGTCGTCAGCATGTGGACGTTTCGTCTGTCCCTCCACTTGACAGCTAATAGCTCCTGGTTCCGCAAAGACGCCGTCTCCCCTCGTCGTAGCCTTTCATTGACCAGTTTTTGCGGGAAGCCTTTTCTATTCGTTCTTACGGTACCACATGCTGGGGTGTCTCCCGGTGAAGATTGCGGAAGAGGGGCAAACTTGTATAAAAGTTATCCACATAAAGGTGGTACCCCTTTCCAAGGAGTGGATAAACAAGCTCCCAGACAACTTTGCCGCTGGCTCCAATATATTCTGGACATTCAGGGGGATGCAGTTGAGTGTCCTTCCCTTCGTACACCCGGAAGGAGTAAATGTACCCCGTGGCTCGGTCGCAAAGTTTGTACATTTTTACCCCATATCGGGCCCTTTTGCTGGGGATAAATTGTTTGATGCCGAGCCTGCCGGAGAATTTTACAAGGGACTCATCCATGGAAATATTCTGTTCGGGGGTATATAATTGGGGAAATTTTTCAGCAAAATAGTTTAGGAGTGGCCGAAGTTTGAATAATTTGTCAAATGCTGGGTCATTTCGGGCAGGGCACTGGGTGTTGTCATTGTAGTGGAGGAAGCGCAAAATCATAAGGTATCTTGATCTTGGCATTATCGAAGAGAAGAGTGGCATGTGGTGGACGGGGTTAGTTGACCAATATGAGTACATTTCGTTTTTTTTTTTGTCCCATTGTAAAAGTTAGGCCTAAGAAAATTTTAAATTCCTCTATGGTAAGCTCTCTCCACTCAAAGGGATGGGCATAACTAGAGCCAGGGTTGCTTACTATGTACTGCTGTGCATAGAGCACTCCATATGACGTGATCCCAGAGTTATCCAACCGCCCTGCAGCCGTCATTCGGCTGTGGGCGGTTGGTAAGTGGTTAAATTATTACATTGACTCTTTAAATAACCTTTGGCTTAACAAAAACACAATTTTTTCGAAATGGTACTCTAATAACACCCATGGTCTTTGATTTCAGAAATATGTTTACAGTTCGAATTTGAATGGAATTCGATGTAAAATTTGATTCAAATTTCAATTTGAGATTCGGAAATTCAGACGAATTTCATTTCGTTATTTGGAGCAAACTTTGTTTATAGTGTAATTTGGGCATTCGGATATATCCGAATCTCCGAATAATGAAAAATTTGTCCGAATATTTATTCGGAATGAAACGAACCGCACATGTCTACTCCTCTTCTAATAAGCCTGTAAATGCCTATGTGTGTATAGACACATAGGCTATCATAAAAAATGGCAAACGCCTATAAAAAGGCATTTTTGCCCTATAAAAGCAAAGAGGCATTTTTTAAGTCCTGTGTGCATAAGACCTTAAATGGCTTTCTTTCCTCTTTTTTTTATGATTCTTCACTTTTCTGTGTCCTTCTGGTTACTGTTTACCATGAATGACCCCACAGAGAGTTTCTATGTGTACAGAAAAAATAGCTGCTGGAATCACATGGACCTAATGATAAGTGCTTGTGACTCCTAAATCACATCAAACTTGGTTCCAAATGCATTTAAGGAAATTTGAAGGCTTCTTTTTGTATTAAAAAAGACCACTTCTGAACAAAATGTATGTAAAAACCTCACATGTGTTGCGTTCACTGAATGTTCAGCAATCTGTGCCTCCTGACTAGCTCCACAGATATCGTAAGGCATTATGGAAGTGGCAAATAAGCAGAAAAAAATGTTGATTGAGTGCATATTATAAGCTAAAACCTTACAGGTAACACCAGGGTGCTTAACAAAGCACTGATGGTTTTCCTTAAACGATACAGGCAAGAAGAGGACCAGGATACAGATGGAGCACAACTAGACCTAATCCTAGGTTCACACTGAATGCGAGTTTGAAGTTCAGCTGAACTCGCATGATTTCAAACTGGAATTTTCAGTCCGACTTCAGGGGCGATTTGAGAGACATCTGTGCGGGATCATGCACAGATGTCTATTGAAATCGTCCCCAAAGTCACCAAAAGTAGTTCAGGAACTACTTTTAGGAATCGGTGCGGTGCCACAAAGTCAGCGTCGCACCGATTTGGACGGTGCTGTTGCTGGCAATAGGCTCCAATTTGGCATGCGATTTGATATGTCAAATCGCTTGTCAAATCAGCCCGATGTAAACGGGGGGCTTAAAGTCAACTGAGATACCTAATTGCCAGTAATTACCTTATACAGCCCACTTCCTTTTTCTCATCTGGTCATTAGCCTAGGCTTATGACATCATGAACAGCTCTCCCTCTCACTCTTGTGAGAGTTTGCCAGGAAGGGAGAGGGGATGAGTCCTGAGAGGACCAATGAGAGCTGCAGAGCTGGAGGTGTGCCTCTGTGTGTCTGTGTAAATCCAGGAAGTGAACAGGCAGCAGATTCAGTTGCTCACAATAAAATGGTTGCAGCCAGACTCGGTGTAGGGAGATTTCTGCAGCATATTTGGCAAGTACAGTATCACAGCATATATAAAATAATATGCAAAGTGGTTGGAGGGAAACTTCAGAATGGCAAAGATGTTTTTATTACAAATTATGTAAGCCGACTGCAGTTCCTCTTTAATATGTCCTTGATCAAGTCTCCATGTCGTAAGTGCAATTTTCACGTGTTTACCAGAAAGAGCATCATCTGCGCTATCCCATGCACTCTCTTTCTGTTTATCTGGAATATGCACAAGGATAATATATAAATTACAGGGGTTGATTTACTAAAACTAAAGCATGCAAAATCTGGTGCAGCTCTGCATAGAAACCAATCAGCTTCCAGATTTTTTTGGTCAAAGCCTAATTGAACAAGCTGAAGTCAGGAGCTAATTGGCTATCATGCACAGCTGCACCAGATTTTACACTTTCCATTTTTGGTAAATCAACCCCATAGTATTTAGTATATTAATTCTTTTTCTACTTTGCATGTCTTTATTTATCTTTTTCTCCACATTTGCCAGCAGACCAAGCTGTCCAGCAAACGTAACATTGACATGCAAGCACAAGCTATAAAACTACCAGCCAAGTTTGCTTACACTGGTCATCTTGTACTCCAAGGGTGTCACCTTATTCTGTGGTCACTTGACACTCTGGTCCCAAGTTTTTCATCTTCTTTCCTGCAACGAAGAAGGATCCTTTTTCTCTTGTCATTGCCTGGGGTAACATGAGGCACTTTCTATTGGCTCTCCAGTGGCTGGGTCCTTTGAAGACTGCAAAAGCTGATGACACTGGGAAGATGCGATTGGTCTACTGCATTGCTGGATCCACTGTTTGTGTCTCTCCATAGTGGCACCTGTAAGGGATAGTGGACTTATTGTAGGTGCTCCAACATGTATATTTTTAAAATAAGAAACTGCTTAGGGGATAAGAGGGAGGTTGGTATAAGAAGGGGGAATGGCCTGGCCTTCAGATGGGCTTCAATTCAACTTCCTCCAAAACCTTTTGCTGGACAGCTTGGTCTGCATATAAATATAGAGACAAATGTCAATAGGACTTAAAGTGGAGTTCCACCCACTTTTACAACTCTTCAGCATCCCTCACTAAACTGTGCACTGTAAACAAATTGGATATTTTTTTATTTTTTTTCTCAGCACCTACTGTATAGCTGCTGTATTCATTTTTCACTTCCTCCTCCCTGGCCGCGGCCCATCGCATCATTTCCTGTTTGCAATGCCTTCTGGGAAGGGGCGGCAACTGCCTCTGAAACTGCCGTTGCTATGGAAACCTGACCTGAAACCTATTACACTGCTTGTGCTGCACTGAGCATGTGTGAGATCTGCAAGGATGAGATCCAGGAAGAAATACAGTCTGGCTTCAGATGTCCACACTTAAGATGGCCCACGGCCTGCTGTAAGTTTATAAAATAACAAACTACTGCTATAAACTAACAAAACAGACCTTAGTTTACAGACTAACTTTACTAGAATACATTAAGCTTGTGTATTATAGGGGTATTTTTATTTAAAAAGTATAATTTTAGCCGGAACACCACTTTAAGCCAAACTGTAATGTAGCTGAAGGTAAGCAGTTCTTGCTATAAAAGTTTAAACAGAATACGTGCACACTTTGGCAGACTCACCTTTGTGTTTGCTCCCTTCTGGCATTGACAATTCAGAGCTGTCCCTTGCTGATACACTGGCTGCGATCTTCTCTGCTGATTCTTTGAGGTCATGTGTGCTATTGGGCAGCCACTGATGATGCAATCCCTGTGCATGCATGCTGGAATTATATTGTCCTGGCACTGTACTCCATTAGATCTGTATACTGTGCTGCATATGGACTCCAGAAAAAGAAATGCTGAGGTAGGGAAAATGTTTTTGGCAGAAGAGTCCTACAAAGCAGGCATGGATCGATGGAACTCCTTAGGTTCCTCCAGAGGTTGTTAAAGTGGTTGTAAACTCTCTCAAAAAAACAACCTACAAGACAAAGACATAATGAGCTAGTATGCATCGCATACTAGCTCATTATGAAATTCTTACCTTAGATCAAAGCTGTTGCAGTGCTCCCCGTACACTGCTGTGACCGGAGTTATTTCCGGGTTCACGGGCCCCAACGCTGTGATTAGCCGGAGCCACGGTGATGTCACTCCCGCATATGCGGGCGTGAGCCGCTGGTCACGGCACAGCTACTGAAGAAACGGCACAAGCGAGCCGTTTTTTTCAGTGCGCATGTGCCGATGACGTTGACACATGCAGATACAGTGAATATCTCCTGAACAGTGCAAGTTATGGGAGATATTTACGGTACCTACAGGTAAGCCTTAATATAGGCTTACCTGTAGGTAAAAGTGGTAGTACAGTACAGGGTTTACAACCACTTTAAGAGTTCCTTGAACAATTTGAAATTGCAGACTCTCAGATATATAACCACTGCTAATGATTTTTAGCTATCTCTAATGCCACATACACACGAGCGGACTTTTCGACCGGACTGGTCCGACGGATTATCCAACGGACTTTTGGCGGACTTCCAATGGACTTTCCCAATGAACAGACTTGCCTACACACGATCACACCAAAGTCCGACAGATTCGTACGTGATGACGTATGACCGGACTAAAATAAAGAAGTTGATAGCCAGTAGCCAATAGCTACCCTAGCGTCGGTTTTCATCTGTCGGACTAGCATACAGACAAGCGGACTTTGCGATAGGAACTGGGTCCGGCGGAGTTCCGACGTAAAGATTTGAAACATGCTCCAAATCTAAAGTCCGTCAGATTTTCGACCGAAAAAGTCCGCTGTAGGTCCGATGAAGCCCACACGCGGTCGAATTGTCCGCCGGACTCGGTCCGTCGGACCAGTCCGGTCGAAAAGTGCGCTTGTGTGTACGCGGCATAAGGGAAGCATTCTTCCCAACTCACCAGCAATGTAAGAGGAGCATTCTTCCAACTGGCCACCAATGTAAAGACCATTCTTTTGACAGATCAACAATGTAAGGTTGTAAGGTGCATTCTTCGCACTGACCACTAATGTAAAGTGGATTTTTCCAAATGACTTCAAATGTAAGGATCTTTATTCCCACTGACCACTAATGTAAGGGGCATTCTTCCCACTGACTGCCAAATTAAAGGGCATTCTTCTCACTGAATACCAATGTAAGGAGCATTCTTTCGACTGATCAACAATGTAAGGGGCATGCCTCCCACTGACTGCCAATGTAAAGGGCGTTCTTCTCACTAACTATCACACTAATGTGTATGTAATGTGATTTATAGATATAGTTGGCAGGATTTTCCTGAGACCTGAATGTTTTTCAAGGCATTCCTTCATGTCAATCAGGCTAAGTAGGTCTGCTTTAAAGAATACTATAAAAAAAAAAAAAAAGGATACTGTAATTACAGCATGTGAATATCTACAAACATTTATCAGAATACAATATCTTTGTCATAATGCCACAAAACGTAAAAAAGTCATTTTAGATAGGGGAACATATATTTATTCCACTTCAGTATGAATGTTTTGTTCTTATCCACACATTGTCATCTCCCCAGAAGTCAGGGAGTGCTCTGCCACCTTAGACAGGGTCTTTTTAATATTAAGGCAACGACTCCTAGGTTTATTACTGCTGTATACATAAGGAAACCCAAACAATAGTCCTGAGACACATGTGATATTTAGAAGGAAACTCTGCTGGTGACGTCTCAAGTGGCTTAAATGGTATTTGATCTTATCAGCAAATACAGACTCTCTTCACTCCATGGAAGGATATTGTTTTGAATCTATAGGTTATATGATACAGTGGCACCCTGATAATAAAACATAACCTGCTGGAGGCTTCAGTCTTCTGGAAACATAGAGCAGTGTGTTATCAGCAAAACTGCTAGAAATGAATTGGCTCACTGAGAGATGTACAAACCTCAAAGCTGAACATAAAACACAAACAAAATACATATATGGGAGATGGTTTACCTGCCAATGTATTTGTGTTACTATCCATCCAGCCTTCAGAGTTATATGGCTCTTTGCTGTAACTAAAATGTATCTAAACACAAAAATTTAATATTTTGTGGCTTACCAGTCTTTAATGTGGTAGCTGCATTTGTTTTCTTTTTCATGAAGTCTCCTCCTAGATTCGGTGTAAACCATTGGCTTATCTCTACTTACCAGTCCTTTTTTTTTTTTTTTTTTGATCAGAAAAAATGTTTATTGAAGTAATATTAGATACAGTTTACTGGTAAACATTCTTCCAAAAGGACACATAAGGACAGTACTAGACATGTGCGATTAGTTTCGTACGAAACGAAAATTCGTACGAATTTCCATAAATTTGTACATTCGGGAGGATCCGAAATACGAATTGCTATGCTTCCGAATTTTGTACGAAATACAAAATTTCGTCTACGAATTTCCGATCCAAATTCCTAACGAACATTTGTAATTGTTACGAAAAGTTAACAAACCTGAAAGTTAAAAACCCAGGAAGTCAGCACAGCACAGGAATGGTGGGAGCCCCTCATAATGATAAATTCATCATAACAAACATTCGTAATTGTTACGAAAAGTTAACGAACCTAAGGAAAATTTGTATTTCGTACGAAATTTCGGACACGAATTATGAAATACGAATTAATTCTAATACGAAACGGAATGGAACGAAACTAAACAAATTTATTGGCGGCGCACATGTCTAGAAAATACAGAAGATTCAAATTTACACATACCATATTAGATAGGATACCTAATATACAATATTACAATGCCACCACATCTGAATGGAAGAAACGATAATAAAGAAAAATAAAAAACTTAAGAAAAAACAATGCCTTAGACATAGGTAACACAGTACTGAATGTATATCATCAGGCAAAGTGATCAGTTTTTCTCATATTAGCATATTATTTACTTGTTCCTCTCATTTTCTTTTATTTGCTACTTTGGGTGATATCCAGTATCAAGCTATTAATTTACGGGCAAGACACAATAACCTTAGGACTGTCGTATGAGCCTGTGGTGTAAGTGATTCTTCCTCCAGACACCTAATAAACACACAAGAAAAGGTAGTTTGTACCCCCCGGGACTTTAAATTGGCAAAGACACTAATAAATTTGTTACAAAATATAGATTTATTAAACAAAAAAGACAGAAAGACTATGCTAAAAAAATCATCTTCACATGATGATTAATAAAACAAACACTGGCGATAGCACAATTACACATAAAATGATATTTTGTGAATGAAATATGACGGTACATATACAAAGTAGTTTCACTTCAATGTCCGATAGTAGTTTCCGGTGTCCAACATCTGGAATAAATCCTAGCGGTAGCCAATGTGTTTCAGGTTCAAAATCCTTTCATCAGGGGTAATTATATAGGAGGATTTATATTCTAAACGAGGTGAATGGCACCGTAATCAAAACAAAGAATAGTAATATTGCAGCAAGAGTAAAAAACGGCGTTGTTAGTGGATGGCGTGTATGGAGGTTTTAATTCAGCCAGCACACCTGGGTGTTAGACACAAAGCTTGCAATCTCAAACGAGGGGTCTCGTAGTACAAATAAATTAAGGATTATAGTCAGAATCCTGCATCAGTATTAACGCTGCAGTAAGATAGTATCGTTTGTTCAAGTTGTGTTAGGGGGGTCCGTGAGGCACGCCATCCACACTGACAAGGTCTGCCCCCTGATTAAAGTATTTTGAACCTGAAATGCGTTGGGTACCGCTAGGACTTATCCCGGATGTTGGACATCGGAAAGTACTACTGGATATTGGAGTGAAACTACTTTGTATATGTACCATCATATTTAATTTGCAAGATATCATTTTATCTGTAATTGTGCTATCGTCAGTGTTTGTTTTATATATCATCACATGAAGATGATTTTTTTTAGCATAGTCCTTCTGTCTTTTTTGTTTAATAAATCTATATTTTTTAACCAATTTATTAGTGTCTTTGCTAATTTAAAATCCCACTTTTTTCGGGGGGGGGGGGGGGGGGGGTACAAACACCTTTTCTATGTATACAGGGATGTGGCAAATTCACTACAATATCTGACATGGTGAAAGCCTGTATTTATCTAATAAACACACAATGGGATCACCCAAATGGTGAAACTGAAACACTTGTGATATAGTGGTAATAACATCAGACCAATAACTTAGGGCATCTCCATATCATGTGCATTCACATTTCAGGCATGGGGGTAGCTCTGTTTCTCCATCTATGTAGCTGAACCGGTGTCCTATAGGCTCTGTGCAACAGGTGTAAATGGGAGAGTTTTTGAGAGGCTAAAACTGATACAGATAAAGTGGAAGCTAAATATAGCAAATAATACATCACAATCTATAGCATCCAAATCCTTTTCCCAACCTTTTCTGTCAGGTGGGAAAGAGGCATCATGTGTAAAGTGAAGAAGAATAGAGTTCACCCTAGAGATCATCCCTTGTTTGTCTTTTTCCAGCAAAACACTGGACATTAAAGGATGGTCAATTAGACTAAGCATGAAACTACGAGCCTGAGTCTGGAGGTCATGACTAAGTTGTAGGTATTTGTAAAACTGGCTTCTGTGAATGGCAAATTCTGCCTGTGGGTCGGAAAAGGATTTAAGCACTGGGCCAGCATACAATTGCACCATATAGCAAATGCCTACTCTCTCCCAAGTCTGGAAGTCTTCGAACTTTAAAGGCTCCTTATAATTGGAAATAGGCCATATAGGATTACAAGGGCAAAACACCTGAACACCCAGGGGACTTCTGACATAGGACCAAAAAGTCCTCAACAAGGCTACAGTTGGAAGCATAGGCTCTTGATGTGAAAGTCCTGCTTCTAAAAAGGAGAGGGCAGGGCTATTAGACCCCCAGGGGATCAATGAGTTATGAATAGGATCCAAAGGGTCTTTATGACCCCAAAGCCCCCAGATGTTAGGGCGGCACAGTGGCGCAGTGGGTAGCACTCTCGCCTAGCAGTAAGAAGGGTCGCTGGTTCGAATCTCGACCACGACACTACCTGCCTGGAGTTTGCATGTTCTCCCTGTGTCTGCGTGGGTTTCCTCCGGGTACTCCGGTTTCCTCCCACACTCCAAAGACATGCTGGTAGGTTAATTGGATCCTGTCTAAATTGGCCCTAGTATAGGTATGAATGTGAGTTAGGGACCTTAGATTGTAAGCTCCTTGAGGGTATAGGGACTGATGTGAATGTATAATATATATATGTAAAGCGCTGCGTAAATTGACGGCGCTATATAAGTACCTGAAATAAATAAATAAAATAAAATGTTGAATTTGAGAAGCTACATAGAAAAACCTAGAATGAGGAATAGCAAGGTCTCCCTGATCCCTAATTGAAGTGTAGATAACCTAAATCTTGTCGTTTCATCACGCCATATCAGGGTTCTGAACTGCAAATACATTTGGGAAAACCATTTGCATGGTATCCAAATAGGAGATTAATGGAATACATATAAAAAGCTGAGGAGACTACACCATTTTATTGAGATTGACCCTTCCAACTACCAGTAGAGGGACTTTGGACCAAGCCAAACATTTAGAGGTTTCAAATTTAGCTCAATATATTGATTGAGGTATGATGGGACCTGTATGCCTAAGTAACGAAATAAGGAAACTAGGTAAAAACAGTAGTGATCCCGGGCTACAGCAATAAAGTATAATAAAGTCTACAAAAGTGATGCATCAATGAAACCAAATCAATTAATAAATTAATCTAGGAACACTTGGAATAAATAAGAATCATACAGAAATGATAAAGAAGTACATGTAATGTTGGGAAATTTTCTTCTAATAAGGCATCTTGCTGGTTAACAGTCTTTCCAAAATGCTCTCATAAAAGGGCTGAGTTATCTGCAAATCTTTATGAGTGAGAGATATACACAATCCGGGAAACAAGCTCACAGAACTTTCACCTCAATTCCTTGGATCATCAGCATGTATCATTATTAAAGGATTCTTTCGCTATTCTGACAGCTACCACCAGGGGGTCCTCCGTTCCAGCGTATGTTGTATCTATGTGGATATTCTGGATCTACAACTTCATATGATCTCACATTCTCAAAGAACAGGGAGTGGGGGGAGAAAAAAAGAAGACCTCCAATAGTGTAGTATGTCAGAAAATAACAGCTAGTTTATTAGGTATAACAAATTGGACCCTTACATCAACAATAAATGAAAAGGCTTTAAAAGTGAACTTTAAAACAGTGTGGCGTTTGACCGCCGTTCTCACGTCACTTCCGGGATCTAATCCACCTCCGGCCACTCCCTACGCGTTACGTCATCAGGTGACTTCATCAGCAGGGATGGAAAGGACTGAGATGTGCACACAGGCAGGCAGGGCTGTATGAAGCAGAAGTAGTGATCCCGATGCTCGCCGAAGGGGACCCACTCAGTGGAACAAACAGTGTCTGCCTCAAGCAGCATTATCCATTCCACCTTGGGTCCCACAGTGGGACCCTTTCACATGTTCTGCAGTGGGCCCCCTTCCTGCCATTTTGAGGCTCCCCCACAGTGGCAGAACGTAGGGCCCGGTCACAAGTGGGACCTTTATGACCCTGGTAGATCCGACACTGCCTGATGACCTAGCACATGCTTATCATCACAGAGCCACTGTACAACCTTGAAGAGACTGCTGGAACCCCCTGAAGATGTCAAAAGAACATGGCACAGGTCTGCTGCAGTGAATCCCAAGAGAAAACTGCTAGATCACTTTAAACTCGCCATACATTAGTAGAATTTAGTTTGAATGTTCATACAAAAATTTAGAAAAATTGTTTGTCAGAGTGTTCGAAGGTACAGAATTGTATGCAAATGTATGGACCTGAAAAATTTCATTTGATTGCTATGTGTTTCGAATTCTGTGTTAGATTTCGGGATGCCCATGCACATTAAAATATGAATGGTTTTTCTGGAGCTAAAACCACATTCACACCACATAGAATTTTGTTAATTTAAGAAATCTTTTCATCCTTCACCCTCAGGTTTTCTCATCTTTATGGTCAAAAATGATCATCAATTTGACTCCAGTAACGACTAAAAAAATCAAACAAATGTAGAAGCCCCCCTGCATGGAAACTTGCTGACAGTGTAAATGACCTCCCTGCGTGGGAAGCTGCTAGCCAAATAAAGCATGTACTAGAGAAACATAACACAAAGTCAGCAAAATACCTAAACAAAATGAAGATAGTACAAATTGATGGTATTCATCCAAAAAACACAGAGATTATATTGTGCAACAGATCAGCATTAGAAAACAGGAATGTTTTCAGGAACAAAACCTTCTAGAACCATCCGGAGGTAAGGCACAGTTATGGAGAGATGCTGCAGAGGACACAGACTAACCTTACTGGAGCTAAATAGCCAAGAAAGTACTATTTTGTCACTTTTGTTTTTGTGCCTGGTGATGAGCCGAACGTACCTGGTTTTGGTTTGACCAGGGTTCGGCGAGCATTACTAAAGAACCCCACTGAAGTCAATGGGAGCCAAATGTTAAAAAGGGTTCTGGCCATTTCTGGGCCAATGAGCAAGGGATTATGACTGCCACAGGGGACATGTTTCAAGGCAAAAAAATAAATTAAAAAAATCCATTTGGCTGGGAGCACCAGTTTTTAGTAATGCTTAACCACTTCAATATTGACCAATTTTCAGCTTTTGGCGCTGTCACACTTTAAATGAGAATTGGGCGGTCATGTAACACTTTACCCATATGACATTTTTATCATTTTTTTCATACCAATAGAGATTTCTTTTGGTGGTATTTAATCACCACTGGGGTTTTTATTTTTTACGCTACAAATAAAAAAAGACCAAAAATTTTTTTAAAAATATGCATTTTTCTTAGTTTCTGTTATAACATTTTGCAAATAAGTAATTTCTCTTAAAAAAATTTGGACTAAAAATGATGCTGCTACATTTCTTTGGTAAAAAAAAAACCCAAATCCATGTATATTTGGTGTTGGCAGTGATGGGGGACAGACAGATGTTTTATGGGGACACTGACATGTGTATGTCAGTGTCGTACACATGTCAGTGGGTACAGGGGTATCAGTGGTGCTTGGTGTACTGTTTGTGGGGTGATCTGTAACAGCTCTCTATGTAAAATCATCCTCACACAGAGAGCTGTCACAGATCTGCAGTCCCCCCCCGCGTTGAGCTCTCACTGAGCTTGGCAGGGAGAACTGTCACAGAGACACACTTCTCTGTTTACATTGTGACGGCTGTGATTGGACACAGCCGTCATGTGATCAGAAGGGCCAATCACAGCGCCCATATCTAGGGATGAGCTGAACACCCCCCCAGTTCAAGTCGAAGCAGAACAACCATTAAAGTCTATGGGACACGAATGTGATAAAATAAAAAAGTGCTAATTTTAAAGGCTTATATGCAAGTTATTGCTGTAAAAAGTGTTTGGGGACCCAGGTCCTGCCCCAGGGGACATGTATCAATGCAAAAAAAAAGTTTTAAAAACGGCCGTTTTTTCAGGAGCAGTGATAATAATGCTTAAAGTGAAACAATAAAAATTAAATATTCCTTTAAATATCGTGCCTTGGGGGTGTCCTTAGTATGCCTGTAAAATAGCGCATTTTTCCCGTGTTTAGAACAATACCACAGCAAAATGACACTTCTAAAGGAAAAAATGTCATTTAAAACTACTTGCGGCTGTAATGTATTGTCGGGTCCTGGAAATATAGTTGAAAATCATTGAAAAAAAAAATCGGCATGCCCCCCCCCAATCCATTACAAGGCCCTTTGGGTCTAGTATGGATATTAAGGGGAACCCTGCACCCAAATTTTTAAAAAAATGGTGCTATATACTCTGAACAGCAGTATATATACTATACAGCCTGCCCTTTATACTCCACAGAAAATTGTTAAACAGGGGCAGAAAAATTGGGCCTTAAGTGGTGGTGGTGGTGCCACAACACTGTAACCTCTCACAGATACTCTTGTTGAGTGCAGGAACAGGCCCTGCTGTGAAATATTAGATCAAAAATTGTAATTACATGCCACTGTTAAACAGGGGCAGGAAAATTGGGCCCTGGGTGGTGATGGTGGTGGTGCCACAACACTGTAACCCTTCACAGATACTCTTGTTGGGCGCAGGAATGGGCCCTGCTGTGAAATATTAGATCAAAAATTGTAATTACATGCCCCTGTTAAACGGGCAGAAAAATTGGGCCTTGGGTGGTGGTGCCCTAATCCAAAAATATTGTTGGAAGCTAGCATCATCAAGATTGAGGAGGAATAGGATAGTCAGCATAGGCAGTCTTCAAGGGATCCATCCACAGCAAATTCAATCAGTTACATCAGCATCAGGTGCTTGACAGCTGCTGATCCAAGACTGATTAATTTTTTATGAATGTGAGCCTATCAACGGAGTCTGTGGACAGGCGCACTCTTTGATCCATTACAAACCCTCCAACAGCACTGAATGTGCGTTCAGAAAGCATGCTGGATGCAGGACAGGCCAGTAGCTCAATTGCATATTGAGCTAGTTCTGGCCAGTGGTCCATCCTCAAGACCCAGTAACCCAGTGGATGCTCTGTTGAAAAGGTCTCCAAGTCTGCTCTTGCCCCTAGATATTTCTGCACCATGTAATGCAGACGCTGGCGATAGTTGCTTGAACCGATCAGACCTTGGCGCTGAGGACTGAAAAATTGTTTAAAGGCATCGGTCAGAAGGCCACCTTCTCCACCGCTCTTCCTCTGACTGAACGCAGCCTCAGAAACATTTTATCCAGTACCAGGAAATTGTAACCTCCCAGGGTCTGGAAATGCGTTGCACAAACCTTTCTTCTAGGCCTCCTGATGATGAAGATGTTTCATCCTCTGCTCCCTCTGCGAAGGCAGGATGAGTTCTGCAACCTTACCCTTGCAACATGGATCAAGAAGGGTTACCAGCCAGTAATGATCCCTCTCCTTAATACCACGAATCCTAGGGTCCTTTCGCAGGCTTTGCAGAATCAGGGAGGCCATGCAGTGTAAGTTTGCAGAGACATTCGATTTTGAGTCCTCTGGGTCACTAAGGATCATATGATCCGTAACTACCTCCTCCCAGCCACGTACAACTCCTTGGGTTTCTGGGGATTGAAAACCATCCCTTGAAGACTGCTGCTGAGTGTTATCTTCTGCATCCATGCTGACGCAATCCTCCTCTTCTTCCTGTGTGTTTGACGGGCCCGCAGGAATGCTATCTGGATAAAGGGGGCCTTGAGAGGTAAGGAAGTCCTCCTCTTCCTACCGCTGTTCTGCCTCAAGTGCCCTGTCCATGATTCCACAAAGTGTGTGCTCCTCAAATGGTGACAGGACAGTGGATGCATCCTTGATCAGTAGCCACTAGCATAGCGAAAAGAAGCCAAGCTCCCCTGACCCTGTACTGGTGCCATACTCGCACAGGTACTCATTGATGGCCCTCAGCTGTGTGTGCAGCTATTGCAGCATTGCCAACGTTGAGTTCCACCTGGTGGGCACATCAGAAAGGAGGCGGTTGGTGGGGAGGAATGTTAGCCAGCTGAGCACTGGCATTGTATGACCAGCGGAAATGACCACAGACTTTTCGGGCCTGCCTCAGGAGATCCTGCAAGCTTGGGTACCCGCTCAAGAACCGCTGCACCACCAAATTCAGGACGTATGCCAAACATGGAACATGGGTCAAGTGTTCCTGCTGGAGGGCGGAAGGAGAAGGTTGGTGCCATTGTCGCATACAACCATTCCTGGCTGAAGCTGGCGTGGCGTCAACCACCTCTGAGCCTGCCCCTGCAGAGCTGACAGAATCTCTGCCCCAGTGTGGCTCCTGTCCCCTAGGCAGACTAACTCAAGCATCGCATGGCATCTTTTAGCCTGACTACTTGCGTAGCCCCTTGAATGCTTACGGAGCACCGCTGGTTCAGAGGACAAATCTGCAGAAGAGGCCATAGAGGAAGAAGAAGAGGAGGGGGTGGATGAGAGAGCTGTGGCAGAATCACCACTAGCATTTTGGAGGCGTGGTGGTGGAATAAGCTCCAACAACACTGAACCCTGTCCTGTATCCTTCCCAGCTGCCAGCAGAGTTACCCAGTGCGCCGTGAAGGAAAGGTAACGTCCCTGCCAATGCCTGCTGGACCATGAGTCAGCGGTAATATGCACCTTACTGCTGACCACCCTGTACAACGAGGCCAAAACATTGCCTTCCACATGCTGCTAGAGAGCCGGAATGGCCTTTCCATGAAAAGAAATGGTGTTTCGGAACCTGCCACTGAGGTACAGCACATTCCACAAATTCACAAAAGGGGGGAGAGTCTACCAGCTGAAAAGGCAGCAGTTGCAGTGCTAGCAGTTTGGCCATGCTAGTATTTAGACGCTGAGCATGTGGATGGCTGGGACCAAATTTCTTTTTACGGTTCAGCAACTGGGGTATGGAAATTTGCCTGCTAAAATCAGATGGTGGTGTACTGCTAGCAGATTGGCTGAAAGTACTTGGGACGCCTATTGCTATACCTTCATTCCTCTCAGTGCAGGTTTTTGAGAGGACTGGAGGTATAGTAGGGTTGGAGATCCCAGATGAGGAGCAAGGAGAAGTCTGCCTTTTTCTTTGATCTGGGTCTTTCAAATGCTGTTGCCAACGGACTGCATGGCAGGTCATCATATGTCTGGTCAAGCATGTGGTGCCCAAGAGGCTGCTGTTCTGGCCATGCTTGATCCGCTTCAGACGTAGGTTGCAAACAGCAACGGTGCGATCTGCTGCACATGTGACGAAAAAGGTCCACACCAAGGAACTTTTAAAAGTCAGCTAGGAGTCAGCAGCGCCCTGCACCTGCGGTGTGATGCAATTGGGTGGCTGCCCTTAAGCTGCCCCCTAGAGGACATCCTGCCTCATTGGAGTTGTGCCTCTTCCTCCTCCTCTCTTCTCTCAGGCACCCAAGTACAGTCAGTGACCTCATCATCCCCTCCCTCCTCGTCACTGGAGCAAACTTGGCAGTATGCTGCAGCTGGGGGAACATGACTGCCTGTTTCTTGTCCTTCTTGGGCACCCCCTCTCTCTAGGCTCACGTTACTCCCTTCCTCAACCTGGGAACTAACGTCGGAGCCTTCAAATCACTGCACATCCTCCAGCAGCATGTACCCAACACTGTGGTCGAATAATTCTGGTGACTCCTCTGTGCATTATGGTGGGGCTACAGAAGGAGTGACTGTGGTCAAGGAGCCAGTGGAATAGGCCGCTTTGGCAGCTGCGTTGGAAGGCAAACTACTCTGAGCCTAGGTGACAGAGGATGAGGAGGATGAGGACGGCTTTGTTATCCACTCCACCAACTCTTCTGTATGTTCTGGCTCAATAACATGGCCAGCAGCAGAAAAAAAAGGACAAGCGTGCCCCACGGCCACCTGCAGAGGATGCATCATGTCCATGACCAGCACTGTTGACTGTAGACACAGAGGCTGCTTGCCCTCCTTTAGTGGCCTGTGAGCGTCTGCCTCTCCTTGGTGGCCTTCTGGACATGATGTATATTTTGTTTTGCAACACCACACTACACTGTATTAGATACTGTGTACACTGCCTGCACTGAATTAGCAACTGTACTAAGGCTGCACTGTATGGTGTACTGTGTACACCACCAGGAGTGTAGTAGACACTGTACACCATGTATTAGATACTGTGTAAACCACCTGCACTGTATTAGCAACTGTACTATGGCTGCACTGTACTGTGTACAGCACCAGAAGTGTAGTAGAAACTGTACACACTGTATTAGATACTGCGTACACCGCCTGCACTGTATTAGCAACTGTACTATGGCTGCACTGTATTGTGTACTGTGTACACCACCAGAAGTGTAGTAGAAACTGTACACACTGTATTAGATACTGTCTACACCTCCTGAACTGTATTAGCAACTGTACTATGGCTGCACTGTATTGTGTACTGTGTACACCACCAGAAGTGTAGCAGAAACTGTACACATTGTATTAGATACTGTGTACATCGCCTGCTCTGTATTAGCAACAGGTAATATGGCTGCACTGTAATGTGTACTGTGTGCACCACCAGAAATGTAGTAGAAACTGTACACACTGTATTAGAAACTGTACACTGCCTGCACTACATTAGCAACTGTACTACGGCTGCACTGCACTGTATTGTGTACTGTGTACACCACCAGAAGTGTAGTAGAAACTGTACACACTGTATTAGATACTGTGTACACCGCCTGCACTGTATTAGAAACTGTACAACGGCTGCACTGTATTTTATACTGTGTACACCACCAGAAGTGTAGTAGACACTGTACATACTGTATTAGATACTGTGTACACCGCCTGAAGTGTATTAGAAACAGTACACCACGGAATGCATTGTAGATATAGGCTGCATTGGGTGCAGGGTATATGTATATATATATACACACACACACACATTAAAACACTGCCTGCACTGACTGAATATAGAGTAAACACTGAATATGTAGTCTAAGCTAAATGCAGAGTGTATATATATATATATATATATATATATATATATATATTAGACTGACTGTATATATACAGTGGGGACGGAAAGTATTCAGACCCCCTTAAATTTTTCACTCTTTGTTATATTGCAGCCATTTGCTAAAATCATTTAAGTTCATTTTGTTTTCCTCATTAATGTACACACAGCACCCCATATTGACAAAAAAACACAGAATTGTTGACATTTTTGCAGATTTATTAAAAAAGAAAAACTGAAATATCACATGGTCCTAAGTATTCAGACCTTTTGCTCGGTATTTAGTAGAAGCACCCTTTTGATCTAATACAGCCATGAGTCTTTTTGGGAAAGATGTAACAAGTTTTTCACACCTGGATTTGGGGATCCTCTGCCATTCCTCCTTTGCAGATCCTCTCCAGTTCTGTCAGGTTGGATGGTAAATGTTGGTGGACAGCCATTTTTAGGTCTCCCCAGAGATGCTCAATTGGGTTTAAGTCAGGGCTCTGGCTGGGCCATTCAAGAACAGTCACGGAGTTGTTGTGAAGCCACTCCTTCATTATTTTAGCTGTGTGCTTAGGGTCATTGTCTTGTTGGAAGGTAAACCTTCGGCACAGTCTGAGGTCCTGAGGACTTTGGAGAAGGTTTTCGTCCAGGATATCCCTGTACTTGGCCGCATTCATCTTTCCCTCGATTGCAACCAGTCGTCCAGTCCCTGCAGCTGAAAAACACCCCCACAGCATGATGCTGCCACCACCATGCTTCACTGTTGGGACTGTATTGGACAGGTGATGAGCAGTGCCTGGTTTTCTCCACACATACCGCTTAGAATTAAGGCCAAAAAGTTCTATCTTGGTCTCATCAAACCAGAGAATCTTATTTCTCACAATCTTGGAGTCCTTCAGGTGTTTTTTAGCAAACTCCATACAGGCTTTCATGTGTCTTGCACTGAGGAGAGGCTTCCGACGGGCCACTTTGCCATAAAGCCCCGACTGGGGGAGAGCTGCAGTGATGGTTGACTTTCTACAACTTTCACCCATCTCCCAACTGCATCTCTGGAGCTCAGCCACAGTGATCTTTGGGTTCTTCTTTACCTCTCTCACCAAGGCTCTTCTCCCCCGATAGCTCAGTTTGGCCGGACAGCCAGATCTAGGAAGGGTTCTGGTCATCCCAAACGTCATTTAAGGATTATGGAGGCCACTGTGCTCTTAGGAACCTTAAGTGCAGCAGAATTTTTTTTGTAACCTTGGCCAGATCTGTGCCTTGCCACAATTCTGTCTCTGAGCTCTTTAGGCAGTTCCTTTGACCTCATGAGTCTCATTTGCTCTGACATGCACTGTGAGCTGTAAGGTCTTATATAGTCAGGTGTGTGGTTTTCCTAATCAAGTCCAACCAGTATAATCAAACACAGCTGGACTCAAATGAAGGTGTAGAACCATCTCAAGGATGATCAGAAGAAATGGACAGCACCTGAGTTAAATATATGAGTGTCACAGCAAAGGGTCTGAATACTTAGGACCATGTGATATTTCAGTTTTTCTTTTTTAATAAATCTGCAAAAATGTCAACAATTCTCTGTTTTTCTGTCAATATGGGGTGCTGTGTGTACATTAATGAGGAAAAAAATGAACTTAAATGATTTTAGCAAATGGCTGCAATATAACAAAGAGTGAAAAATTTAAGAGGGTCTGAATACTTTCCGTCCCCATTATATATCAAATACACTGCCACTAACTGAATAACCTGCCTGCTTAATCTAAATCAAGCTATCTCTCTGTCCACGCCAACAACACTACACACAGCCGCTGTGTAAGCAGCCTTATATAGTGTGGGGTGTGGCCAATTATGGCTCTCTTAGCAGAGGGTGCTGTGATTGGCCAAAGCATGCAGGTCAGGTGCTATCTTTAGCCAATCATCATACAGCAATGCACTGCAGTGCATTATGGGGCATTCCAAATTTGCTGTGAATGCCCCATAATGTTCGCTCTTCGGGCGAACACCCGATGTTGGAGTCGAACTTATGTTCGACCCAAACATCAAGCTTATCCCTACCCATATCCCGGTCTCTGCTCAGCTGGATTCTGTGATCATTCTGCGAGCACTCGTTCTGAGGGACGTTCCTGAATGTCCACTCAGAACGAGGAAAGGACCACCAGGCCGTTGATGTGCAGTGGCCGGGTGGGAGGTGGTTAAAGTTAAACATTAAAAATGCAAAACTCTATGAAATAACATACCTGTGGGGAGGCCCTGGTCCTGGCTGTGAAGTGGCACACCTGTACAATGTATACAACCTACTACAACAAAACTGACGTTTACAAAGAAAATAAGCATACCAGACCACATGCCCTCAACGTGGAGGGGTGGGGGGGTTGTTATCTTGCCAGGGGGAACCCTACCTGGAAAAGCACCTTTTACCTATGTTGATGAGGAAAATGGCTTCTTCCCCACAACCCTAGCCTAGTGGTTATGGGGGTCTGTGGGGTGGGGGGGGGCTTATTGGAATCTGCAAGCTCCCTTTTAATGGAGGGTTGTTATTTTGCCAAGGGGAACCCCTGCCCCCCCCCAGTAAAGCACCTTTTCCCTATCATGATAAAGACAAGGACCTCTTCCTCACAACCCTAGCCTAGTGGTTATGGGGGTCTGTGGGGGAGGAGGGCTTATTGGAATCTGAAATCCCCTTTTAGTAATAATAAACACCCAAATACCACCCCCCCGATTGGCGGTAAGAGACACACCTCCTCTACACAACACACAGCAACAGAGCTGAGGCTGTCAATCAGCTGGAGCTCCCTCCCCTGTCACCTTTTTTCTCTTGGTGTCAAGGAAACTTGTCAGAAGTGATTCATGCTGATAGAGGAAGGAAGCAGCAGACAAATAACATTTAGTGCTCTTAATTGATACAAGAACATATGATAGAGGGATACGCTTTGTTCATATTACATATCTAAGGTTTACAACCACTTTAAAGAGGAGTTTGTCCCCTCCTCCCCCCACATCTGCAGACACGTCGTGCTTTGGGACTTCCATACCTGTCCCCTCTTTGCAAATGCATGGGAAACCTGCTCATTCACAGATAAGCCATTTGGCACATTTGCCCACGTGCAGAATCGGGAGGGGGAGGGGGGGGGGGCAATGTCATTCCTGCCTAGGTGTGAAAGATGGAAGTACAAAAACTTTGTTAGATTACAATATATATATATATCCAAATGTGAGGAAGGGGGAGAAGGCAGAGGAAATGATTGATAATTTTGAATGAAGGTCTGCTGGCGAATATGTAAAAAGAAACAAAGAGCTGCGAGCGTAAAAAATAAAAATAAATTACTCATATGAAATTTAACAAAGATGTACAGCACAAGTGGATCAATGGAAAGTAACTATTAATCAGAGCAAAAGAATTTTATGTTATCTCTGCATTGTACAAAATGTTCATATTCTTAGTCTGAATGTTAATTAGAATCTTTCCAGAATGTCATTTCCCTGTGGAATGTTTTTCCTCAGAAGAGAGAAGCATCCTACAGGTCACTGAACGAGGGAGGATACATAATACAGAATGTTTATAAGATGGTGACAAGTTGCATGCAGAAGTAAATTTGTGTTTTTTTCCTGACTGTAAGTACGTAGTCTATGTATAAAAACTGCACTGCACGAATTTCACAAACATTCACACAGCAACAAAGAGAAGTGCCATATTTTGTATAATATGATAATTTCCTATGGTGATCAGCACTATCTAGTGGCCATAACGAGGTATTTTTAAAAACTAACACATTATGGCCATTAGATGGCACTAAAAATAATAGGAAATAATTATCACACACAAAATATGGCAGTTTTCATTGGTACAGTGCAAATGTTTGTCAAATTTGTACAGTGATTTCTTTTTTTATATACATAGACGTTAACACAGACTGGTGCACACGGAATTTGGTGCAGCACAGTAACCAATCACATAGTTGCCAACATTGCAAAAAAAAAATTCGGGACACTTTTTTGCATGTAGGCGGAGCCTTGCTATAATTAGGGGGCGTGGCATTCTTTTGTGGGCGGGGCATACCGTAATAGAAAGATGCAGCGCGCGGAGCGCGCCACGGCAAAAATTGGGCGTGGTTTGAGCGTAATATTGGGCGTGTCTTAAATGGGCATGGCTCGGAAGGGGTGTGGTATGAGATGAATGAGGGATGGAGAGAGAAAGAAAGAAAGAGGGAGAGAAAGAAAGAAAGAGAGAAAGAAAAAGAAAGAGAGAAAGAAAGAGGGATGGAGTGACAGCAGGCCCAGGTCCTACACAACAGTAGAAATATGTGTATTCCAGAAAGTTTAACAAATCAGCAGATAAAGATACTCCAAACACCTGGCGTTGGCACTTCAATCATCCCGGCACCATGGTTGTTATGGTGTCAGGATGATTGAAGTGCATTATTTCTATTATTACATTGTAATATAGAATTACATTATTTAACTCACCATAATGCAGAATCAGTGGAAGCCCTGAGCGTGTCACCTGCCATGTCGCCTGCCACCAGATGCCATCAGGTGTCCCCAGCGGAGTCCCCCTTTACATCAGGCATTGCCAGCAGAGTCCTCACTTACATCAGGCATTGCCAGCAGAGTCCTCCCTTACATCAGACATTGCCAGCGGAGTCCCCCTTACATCAGATATTGCAAGCGGAGTCCCCCCTTACATCAGACATTGCCAGCGGAGTCCCCCCTTACATCAGACATTGCCAGCGGAGTCCTTCCTTACATCAGACATTGCCAGCGGAGTCCCCCCTTACATCAGATATTGCCAGCAGAGTCCCCCCTTACATTAGACATTGCCAGCGGAGTCCCCCCTTACATCAGACATTGCCAGCGGATTCCCCCCTTACATCAGACATTGCCAGCGGATTCCCCCCTTACATCAGACATTTCCAGCTGACTCCCCCTTACATCAGACATTGCCAGGGGAGTCCCCCGTTACATCAGACATTGCAGCAGAGTCCCCACTTACATCAGGCATTGCAGCGGAGTCCCCCCTTACATCAGACATTGCAGAGGAGTCCCCCCTTACATCAGAAATTGCAGCAGAGTCCCCCCTTACATCAGGCATTGCAGCGGAGTCCCCCCTTACATCAGACATTGCAGCGGAGTCCCCCCTTACATCAGACATTGCCAGTGGAGTCCCCCCTTACATCAGACATTGCAGCGGAGTCCCCCCTTACATCAGACATTGCCAGCAGAGTCCCCTCTTACATCAGGCATTGCAGCGGAGTCCCCCTTACATCAGAAATTGCAGCAGAGTCCCCCCTTACATCAGGCATTGCAGCGGAGTCCCCCCTTACATCAGACATTGCAGCGGAGTCCCCCCTTACATCAGACATTGCCAGTGGAGTCCCCCCTTACATCAGACATTGCAGCGGAGTCCCCCCTTACATCAGACATTGCCAGCAGAGTCCCCTCTTACATCAGGCATTGCAGCGGAGTCCCCCTTACATCAGACATTGCAGCAGAGTCCCCCTTACATCAGGCATTGCAGCGGAGTCACCCCTTACATCAGACATTGCAGCAGAGTCCCCCTTACATCAGGCATTGCAGCGGAGTCCCCCTTACATCAGACATTGCAGCAGAGTCCCCCTTACATCAGGCATTGCAGCGGAGTCACCCCTTACATCAGACATTGCAGCAGAGTCCCCACTTACATCAGGCATTGCAGCGGAGTCCCCCCTTACATCAGGCATTGCCAGCAGAGTCCCCCCTTACACCAGGCATCCCCCAATAGAGCCCCCCCTTTCCTTACATCAGGCATTCCCAGCAGTGAAGCCTCTCTCCGCCACCATTACTAAAGAAAATGGGACAAAATAGGCGCGTGGCTGCCAATAGCAATTGAGCTGCGGCGCCGCCCACCCCTGCCCACATCAGGTTACAGACAGACGGCAGCGGGGCGGGAGGTGGGCGGTGCCACAGCTCAAATTCTATTGGCAGCCACCCGGCCATTGCTAAACAGCAATTTGGTCTTCAGGAAAATGGCGGCCATTATATAATGCGACATTGTCTCCGTCGGCCACAGACCTCTAGTGGCGGTGGCGGCGGCGAAAAAAAAAAATCGGTAAAATAAGAATTTTCCAGGAATAGCTAAATCCGGGAAAAGGATCTATATCCCGGGAATGTCCCGGGAAATTCGTGACAGTTGGTAAGTATACCATCAGCTTCTAAATTCAGCTTGTTTATGTAGCGCCTATCCCGATTTTCCGGGAGTCTGATGGTGACTACCGGGGGTAGGGAGGGCTGACATACATCCTCAGAGTGCAGGTTTTTGGGCATGGTGGGTGATAAACAAGAAAGAAAGTTGGGTGCCAGTCACTTTTATACTTTAAACAAGAGAGAAGTTTATTTCTCAAACAGGAAAAATGTGAGAGGGGATAGGGCACAGGACACCCTTAGTAACGATCAGCAACAGGCAGATTGGCAGACTCTTTAGACAAAAATAGGTGAGATAAGGTAGACAGCAGTAAAGGAAAAAGAGCCTTTAAACTGAATCAGTACATCTGTACTTTGTAGGATATACTGTCTCCTATAGTAACGGAACTCTATGGATGATTCTGTCTTGACGCTTTCCCAGGCTCTTCGTGGATCCCCGCTCCATGCGAGAATCACCTCTGGTACTTCATCTCAGGTTTTCATCCCTCTTAGAATTTTCCTTATGTTTAGCAGGCTTTTCTCAGCATAATTTCAAAAGCTCAGATTGGCCTCGGCTAGGCATAGCAGCCGGCAGCTATCTGGATAGGCAGTAGGCTTCAGTAGGGTGACCACATTTCCAAACTGCCATTCAGGGACACCCCCCCTTCCCAAAAATCAGCTTGTGCTGTAATGAATCACAATACAGAAGCACTAATCATGCCCCCCAAAAAGGCCACCGCATCGGGGATTGTGCCTCTGCAGACATTTCCAGGACAAGTACTGTCAGTGAGTAAAGCGTTGTTGTGGTGGCCTTTTTTTGGGGGGTCATCAGATCGGCCCGGGGGGTGGCTGTGTCAGTTTTATTCCGGGACACTGTATTGTCATGGAATGAGGGTGCCCGGGACTTGGGACAGACCTGCAAAATGTGGGACTGTCCCAGGCAATCCGGGACACGTGGTCACCTTAGGCTTCAGGCCTAGCAGCCAAGAGCTGTTCCACACACACATCCACCCAGGCCGCAACCCTGCACGGGAAAAGACCAAGATCACCTGACTTCTTCCCCATAAATAGCTTCTGCCAGCATTCATAGCAGCGAATCTGATGGTTGGCTGAGGAAAGTATGTTTATTCATAACTTGAATGTACTGTGGCTCATCATACTAATGTCAAAGGCAACAGTGCCACCTACTGTCAAAAGGGAGAAACCACAACTGAATAGAATTAGAACTGAAGTAATTTGACCACTAAACACTACAAATTGCCAGGCTGGCTACCACCCAGCATGACTAAATTTACCTGTAGCCCTATTCTAGGATGAGGGTGCTACGTTTATTTAAGCTTTGACAATAAAACCTGGAAGGGGTTTGGTTAGTATACACAGCTGCACCCGATTCTGTGTGCACCAGTTTTAGAAAATCTCCCCCTTAGCATCTATGTATAAAAAAACAAAAATGCAGTATGAAGGTTTTGTAAAACTTGTAACCTTTAGGTTTCCCACTTTTTTATTTCTTTTTATCTTTATTTATTTCAGGAACTTATATAGCGCCGTCAATTTACGCAGCGCTTTACATATACAGTGGGGCAAAAAAGTATTTAGTCAGCCACCAATTGTGCAAGTTCTCCCACTTAAAAAGATGAGAGAAGCCTGTAATTGTCATCATAGGTATACCTCAACTATGAGAGACAAAATGTGGAAACAAATCCAGACAATCACATGTCTGATTTTTGAAAGAATTTATTTGCAAATTATGGTGGAAAATAAGTATTTGGTCACCTACAAAAAAGCAAGATTTCTGGCTCTCACAGACCTGTATCTTCTTCTTTGAGAGGCTCCTCTGTCCTCCACTCATTACTTGTATTAATGGCACCTGTTTGAACTTGTTATCAGTATAAAAGACACCTGTCCACAACCTCAAACAGTCACACTCCAAACTCCACTATGGTGAAGACCAAAGAGCTGTCGAAGGACACCAGAAACAAAATTGTAGACCTGCACCAGGCTGGGAAGACTGAATCTGCAATAGGCAAGCAGCTTGGTGTGAAGAAATCAACTGCGGGAGCAATAATTAGAAAATGGAAGACATACAAGACCACTGATAATCTCCCTCGATCTATACGCAAGATTTCACCCCGTGGGGTCAAAATGATCACAAGAGCCGTGAGCAAAAATCCCAGAACCACACGGGGGGACCTAGTGAATGACCTGCAGAGAGCTGGGACCAACGTAACAAAGGCTACCATCAGTAACGTACTACGCTGCCAGGGACTCATATCCTGCAGTGCCAGTCGTGTCCCCCTGCTTAAGCCAGTACATGTCCGGGCCCGTCTGAGGTTTGCTAGAGAGCATTTGGATGATCCAGAAGAGGATTGGGAGAATGTTATATGGTCAGATGAAACCAAAGTAGAACCATTTGGTAGAAACACAACGCGTTGTGTTTGGAGGAGAGAGAATGCCGAGTTGCAATCAAAGAACACCATACCTACTGTGAAGCATGGGGGTGGCAACGTCATGCTTTGGGGCTGTTTCTCTGCAAAGGGAACAGGACGACTGATCCGTGTAAATGAAAGAATGAATGGGGCCATGTATCGTGAGATGTCCAGTGCAAACCTCCTCCCATCAGCAAGGGCACTGAAGATGAAACGTGGCTGGGTCTTTGACAATGCATGACAATGATCCCAAACACACCGCCCGGGCAATGAAGGAGTGGGTTCATAAGAAGCATTTCAAGGTCCTGGAGTGGCCTAGCCAGTCTCCAGATCTCAACCCCATAGAAAACCTTTGGCGGGAGTTGAAAGTCCGTGTTGCCCAGCGACAGCCCCAAAACATCACTGCTCTAGAGGAGATCTGCATGGAGGAATGGGCCAACATACCAGCAACAGTGTGTGACAACCTTGTGAAGACACAGAAAACGGTTGACCTCTGTCATTGCCAAAAAAGGATATATAACAAAGTATTGAGATGAACTTTTGACATTGACCAAATAGTTATTTTCCACCATAATTTGCAAATAAATTCTTTCAAAAATCAGACACTGTAATTGTCTGGATTTGTTTCCACATTTTGTCTCTTATAGATGAGGTATACCTATGATGACAATTACAAGCCTCTCTCATCTTTTTAAGTGGGAGAACTTGCACAGTTGGTGGCTGACTAAATACTTTTTTGCTCCACTGTACATTGTACATTCACATCAGTCCCTGCCCTCAAGGAGCTTACAATCTAAGGTTACCACCTGACTTTGACAGATGTCTAATGGCCTTGTAAAGTCTGGATTTACCTACAGCTATACTGGTTCCAAAGTGCTCCTCACTTTCCCCTTTCTCTCTCTTTCCTGTTCTGTACTCTTAATTGAACACTGTTACCTACACTAATTCAGAGTATGCATAGTTTCTTGATCACTATACAGATTTCTGCTGGATCCTTATATTTGTCCTCTAAGGCCGGCCATTGATGGAGCAAATTTCTTTCCTGCCTTTCCTTCTTTCCAACCACGGGTTGCAGGAAAGAAGTTCACTAGATTCCCCCATCAACACAGACATTGCTGACAGAGTAATCCCTCCCGCAGAGCTATTGTGTTCTCCCAGAAGGGGATCAGGGGGATGCAGCCCCTGGCAGGAGAACACAGTGATTATTGCTAGCGGCTATACCAGCTACTAACGATAATCGCATGTAAAATCCAGCAGTCTGGTTGTACTCAAGTTGATCGATCGATCAATGAACTTGGGTACATTCAGCCTGCCCATACATGGTTTGAATCTCGGCTGGTTCCTGCTGTACCGGCCAAGATTCAAACCGTCTGTGGCTGCCTTAATTGATAGGATTTAATGAAATCTCAGTGTATGGATCTATGTATATAGTATAAATAGATTAGATAATGCACTCACATGTAGTAGAAGAAGAGTCAGCATGTCATCTGAGGAGGAGTTTGGCAGGCAAACGGATGGTGTTATGCAGAGTTCAGCCAGGAGTTGGAACGCGGGCAGCGTGGTGTGTAGTGTGGCCACAGCGCTCCTCTCTGCATCTGCCCAGCTTCTTCCTGGCCAAACTCTGCTTACCACCAGCTGGTCGCTGAGCAAGTCAAGGACACCCAGAACCTGCTGCACACCACGTTCCAACTCTCCAAGCCTGTCTGTATGTAATATGTGTCTAAATACAAGTACTTTAGGCTGGTATTTTACACAGAATCTTCTGCTAGCTCTGCCAGCAATAACCTGCATTCCATGAGGACAGAGTTCAGGAGTGTGCTGCGCACAGAGGCAGAATTCAGGAGTGCACTGCACACAAAGGACAGAGCTCAGAAGTGCACTGCGCACAACAGGGCTGTCTTTAATTTTGATTGGGCCCTGGGCAAACATTTTCTTGGCCCCCCCCTCCATTCTAAGACATACAAAAAATAGCAGGTAGACTCAAAATCAGTTTACTGTAGCAGATCACGCAGCGATTGCAAATGTTTGCCAGAGGTTACAGCCTATCCTTACTGCTCACTGGCTGGTTTCTAGAGGTTACAATACATAATTTCTGCTTGCCGATTGGTTGCTAGAGGTTAATGTACATTATTAGTGCTCACTAATTGGTTGCTAGGGGTTACAGCACATCATTACCACTTACTGATTGGTTGCTAGAGATTAAAGCAGATCACTACTGTTCGCTGATTGGTTGCTAGTGGTTAATGCACATCATTACCTCTCACTGAGCAGTGGAGCAATCCCAAATAATTGAGCAAGTAAAGGGGCATAATAATACACATACAATAGGAGAGTGTCAGAGAGTGCAGACATACTACAGGAGAGGTTCAGAGACTGCGGACATACTGCAGGAGACAATCAGAGACTGCGGTCATACTGCAGGAGACAATTAGAGACTGCGGACATACTGCAGGAGATTACCAGAGACTGCGGACATACTGCAGGATATTACCAGAGACTGCGGACATACTGCAGGAGTTTACCAGAGACTGCGGACATACTGCAGGAGATTACTAGAGACTGCGGACATACTGCAGGAGATTACTAGAGACTGCGGACATACTGCAGGAGACCATCAGAGACTGCGGACATACTGCAGGAGACAATCAGAGACTGCGGACATACTGCAGGAGACAATCATAGACTGCGGACATACTGCAGGAGACAATCATAGACTGCGGACCTACTGCAGGAGACAGAGACTGCGGACATACTGCAGGAGATTACCAGAGACTGCGGACATACTGCAGGAGATTACCAGAGACTGCGGGCATACTGCAGGATATTACCAGGGACTGCGGACATACTGCAGGAGTTTACCAGAGACTGCGGACATACTGCAGGAGATTACTAGAGACTGCGGACATACTGCAGGAGACCATCAGAGACTGCGGACATACTGCAGGAGATTACTAGAGACTGCGGACATACTGTAGGAGATTACCAGAGACTGCGGACATACTGCAGGAGATTACCAGAGACTGCGGACATACTGTAGGAGATTACCAGAGACTGCGGACATACTGCAGGAGATTACCAGAGACTGCGGACATATTGCAGAAGATTACCTTAGAGTGCGTACATACTGCAGCAGATTACTAGAGACTGCGGACATACTGGAGGAGACTACCAGAGACTGCAGACATACTGCAGGAGACTACCAGAGACTGCGGACATACTGCAGGAGATTACCAGAGACTGCGGACATACTGCAGGAGATTACTAGGGCTGGGCTGATATGTACAGGATAGGGCAGGCTCTGTGCAAGCCGCCGGGAGAACTGCGCTGTTTAAAAACAGCCACAGAGTGGAGGTGGTACATTGTGGGTCATAGCAGAGTGCACTGGCCCCCAGTTCCTAGACAGAAACTCCCAGTGTCAGCAATGACAAAGGGGATTTACCTGCAGCAGATCCAACTCTGCTCCCAAAATAGGATGGATTACTACATGTGTGAAACGCACTGTGCCCCGCACACACTTACACCCATTATGATATGCCACAGGCGCATGGGTTGATTAGGGTGTGCCTGGGCACATCCAGCATACCCTGTGCGCACGCCTATGTGTATATATATATATATATATACAGTATCTCACAAAAGTGAGTACACCCCTCACATTTGTGTAAATATTTTATTACATCTTTTTATGTGACAACACTGAAGAAATGACACTTTGCTGCAATGTAAAGTAGTGAGTGTACAACTTGTATAACAGTGTAAATTTGCTGTCCCCTCAAAATAACTCAACACACAGCCATTAATGTCTAAACCGCTGGATCCAGTAATCCATGTCCTTAGTCTGCTTGTCTTCAGCAAACTGTTTTGGGTTTTCTTGTGCATCATCTTTAGAAGAGGCTTTCTTCTGAGATGACAGCCATGCAGACCAATTTGATGCAGTGTGCGGCATATGGAATTATTAATTATTTACAGCGCTGCTGGGCGCTCACGTGACCCCCCCGATGCTCCACTCCTCCAGGTTGACGTCAGCGGGGGATCTCGGGCCCTCCCTCTAAAGTGCTTGGAGTGCCCAGCGGCGCTGTAAATAAGGTATTTTGGATAATAATTTTACACAAACACACATATTGCACATTATGTAATCCTGTAACAGAGCGGATTACAGGATTTCTTAACGCTACAGACTCCGGAGCTGACAGGCAGGGAGGGAGGGGGGGGGGAAGACAAGGGGGCACAGGAACTGGCAGGATCAACCAGGTATATAGGGCATCCCCTGAAAATAAGCCCTAATGCGTCTTTTGTAGACGATCTTATTTTCGGGGAAACACGGTATTATATATATATATATATATATATATATATATATATATATATATATATATACTTATATACAGTATCTCACAAAAGACTGGGATGCCATTAAAGTTCATGTGTGTGCAAAGGCAGGCATCCCAATACTTTTGACTTTTGATAATATAGTGTGTGTGTAAATATATATATATATATATATATATATATATATATATATATATACGCACACAGGCACACACTTTTATAAATAAATGGACTGTGTCAGTAGAGCAGTGGACATCTCAGTAAAGCAGAGGACAGTAGGATAGTAGGATGACAGTAGAGTGTCATTAGGACAGTGGATGGTAACAGTCAGTAGAGCAGTGGACGGTGTCAGTAGGACAGAGATTTGTGTCAGTAGGGCAGTGGATGGTGTCAATAGTTTTCTATTTTTATTTTAGTTTTTGGACATTTTTTTAAATATTATTTATTCAATTTTTTTTTTTTTTGCAAGTTTTTTAGGAGCTTTCTTTGGGGGCTTTTCAGCAGGGGGAATCTACGCCACACTAGGTGATTAGTGTGTGTCCAGGCACGTGCGGACACCTATGCCCCTCATGTAATTCAACACCAATACTCCCTATAACCCTACAGCTAGCTCTCCCTGTAACCCTAACACTAATCTCCTCCATAATCCAATCTTAACACAAACCCTCCCTAACACCAAAGTAATCCTAACACTAATTTTCCCTTATGTAAACCTAATTCCTTGCCTGCTTATCCACTTCTCCTGAACCAATCTTCGGCTTCAGCTCTAACTTTCTGTTTCCCCAAAATAGGAATAATCAGAACCTGCCTTTCTTATTTTCCCGAAACATTCAATCTATGCACACTAAACAGCAATGACAGTTTCCGATTTATGTCAACTGTCATCAGAGAACAGGAACATAAGGCTGTCACAGGAAGGGCTGAGGTATCCTTGACATGCAAGCTGTGATTGACAGCCTGGGTTCACTTTCTCTATGCTGTGTGGGAGGGAAGATGGCCGTCCAATTGGGGGAATAACTGGGTCTTTGGGGGTAGAATGCTTTAGAGCTTTTGTGTTCTGATTATACACTGGTGAGTTGTTAGTATATTGAATAACGACTATATAGATGGTGGTTTTTGTAAACATTACAAAATGAAAGGGTTGCTTTAAATTTCTGTTTTCTGTAAAACTCTTAGTCGTACTCTTAAACTTTAAAACGATTCTTTAATTCTTTACTGACAAAGCTTATTGTCTAAATGAGTTAGGAGTGTGTTATCCTGTTCAGCAACATCCTCCGAAGATTTTCAGGAAAGAAGGCAATCAGGAAGGAAAGAAAGTTGCCTTCACTTAAAGACAATATCCATGGTTGTTTTGCCTCATTTGAGATTAAGGGATTTTCCTTTATTTAAAATCCCCTGATTCTTCCAGTACATCAATTATATAAAGCATAAAACACACATTTCAGTAAAACTCCTGAGAGGCAATCATACGTTGGATTACTGCTGTGGTCCAGGGCTATCTTAATAAAAGGGTAAAAGCATACAAGGGAAAAGCCTAAACCTACTAATAGATATGAACAGACTTGAGCTCGGGATCTTGCATTACATTTCTTACTTAATTGAAGTAGAGATTTTTCAAAGCTGCAACAGTGAAGGTAGAAGGCAGAGAACAAGGAAGACCATTTCAAACAGGCTGAAGTGTCTCTTGCATTTTCTAGACTCTCTTGACATTCATCACTTTCTTGGCTAGTCAAGCTGACGCTCCATAATAATCCTGAGGAGGTTATGCGTCTCCAAGTAGATATGCCATGGCACAGTAAAAGTAACAAGTTGCTTCTGCAAGAAATCAAACCATTATCAACAATCAGACCAGTCCCCACCTAACAATCATCCTTAGTGGCCAGGAAAAGTCTGCTGCCTGCAGCAATTATCTTATCACTATTAACAACAAATCAGGATTTGGAAACTTCCCAAATTTACACAACATGTTGTTTTCTTTTTTGGAGCCCTCTTGGAGAACCCATTATTAAATTATCATGCTTTTAACAAGCTGTTTATGGGTATCCACAGACATCCGTTTATGGGCAAGTCTGGAAACCCAAAGCTACAACAGCTCTTAACATTGTGCATCAATAATTTTCGACTACTGGGTTTGTCGTATGAAGTAAAGGTAGGGAAGTTCTCGAAGTCCTTAGGATAAAAAAAGAATATCATCTACAAAAAGGCCTCCACATTTCATTCTGGTTATTAGAGGGAGATAGGGCAACTACCCACAATAAGAAGTTACATTTAAAACCCAAAATTACAGCACAAAAGTTCCCAGGACAACTTGCTTACTGTTAATCTAATGCAGTGGTCTCCAAACTGTGGCTTTTGGGCCGTACCTGACCCTTTACTTGCCTTTTTTTCAGCCTTTCAGGCACTTTTCCTCCCACTGATACAAGGCACTATTTCTTCCACACCAACGATGAGAAACCATTCCTTCCACTGAGACCAACAGTGGGGTGTATTACCTCCTACTAATACCAATGATGGGGTACTAGTCCTCCCACTAACACCAACAATTGGCCCCTATTCCACTTTTGCTGGGGCATTTTCTACTCCCACTCGCCACAGTCCAGGCCCCCTTAAGTATGAAGGACAGTAAAATGACCCTTTGTTTAGAAAGTTTGGAGATCACTGATCTAATGGAAGCAAAAGCAATCTTTTGAACTCCTAAGAAGGACCAAGTGAATTACTGGACAGTGTGAACACTGAGTGAAAAAGTGTTCTGAAAAGAGTTCAAACGAGTAGCCTTATCCTTGGCTTGATATTAAGGCTTGTGACATTTCCAGGGCATTTGGGAGCAAAAGAATAGCACAGAGATAGTTCTCCACAATAGATTAGACCTACAAAATTTCAATCTAAGGACAATCAAGAATAGCTATTAGTGTCGGACTTTCTAGAACTTTATATCTGCCTATTCTAGGAGAGAAAATGGAAAGTTAGTTCTTCAAACAGCCTTCAGCCTTTTTGGTACAATATATATGGTAAAATGTTATACTGATTACTTTACAAATATTTTGGGAGATAAAAAAGAGTTCTAGTGTGCCTGCAGAAGGGTTCAAATGACCAGCAATGGATGGAAAGGATTATCCTTAGCACCTTCCCTTTTGTTTGACCCCTTGTTGGCCTTCTAGACCCCTAAGCAGCAACAAAGACTGCAGCCTGAGTGTCTCGTTCTCCTCACTCATAAGTACCAAATATGAAACCTTTATATTGCTCTTTGCAGCACAAATATTAGTTTTAGAACAACAGGAAGCTTGTTAGCACTTTTAAAAATGTATGCAAAAAAAATAAGTGGAGCAATGATTTCCTCAGCTTGTGAACCTCAGCGAACTCAGGAAGACTTGGGTGAATCTTGCTTCAGCTAGGAAAACATCCCATGATTTTGCAGATGTGAAGGACGCTGTGGGTCACACATTATTCAAACAACTGAAATTTCTACTGATAAGTTTCTGAAGAATAACATAAAAGACTGACATCAAGGTCAGCTGTACACTGGGTTAAGAATAAATGGATGACTTCAATGTATCCTGCTGTCTGCTTGTATCACTGCTATGTCCTACATTTTATTGCTAGGGTCTTCAAGCCCAGAGAGTCCCGAAGCAGAGAAAAAGAAAAGATGAGTGCAGGGACGGCATGACTTATTAGGACAGCACAGTCATGCTTGGCAAAAGAAAAATTTGTCCCCTTTAAGAAAAGGGGAGGGGCCGGGAGCAGGGAGGCGCTCAGTGTGCAGTAAGGAGAAGAGGAAGGGGGTGACGTCATTTGCGAGCGGCGGAGTGGGGGGGGGGCTGTCAGGACAGCATGGCAGTGTTGAGTCTTTGGAGGAGGAGAAGATGGATGTTATATGTATATAACATGGTTGGTACCCATCTATGCTATGGGGTTCTCTGGTACCTTCAGGTTAATGAGGGGTTAACCAGGAAGGGGTAAAAGGTAGGTTACTGCGAAGGTTGGGTACCGTCTCTGAGTCAGGGGGCTGGCGACTGGAGGCCTAAAGTTTAAAGAAGTTGTTTGCAGTGACCAGTGGTGTGTTGTTTCCCTTGAAGACCCCAAAAAAGTACATAGAAAGTTTATTAATGGTTATTTTAAAATGATACTAATTTAATTTTATGGTAATTTTTAATAAAAAGGCCGTCAAGGCCATTTACTCCAAATCTTGTCATGTCATTTGTGGGGGGATTTGGAAGGGTTTGAGTTTATGTATAATGGGTGGGGTCATGTGACTGGGGTTAGGTCATGTCATGAACTTTTCAATCTAACAACAGTTTTCTTAAAATGTATCTTTTACTCTGCTGAATAATCTGTAAATGAGGAGATGAGGGGGGACCACGATGGCTGATGAAATCTCCAAGTAGGACACAAGGCTCCCCAAATATAGTCAAAGAAAGGACAAACAGTAGACATACTAGTCTTCCGACAGGCTTCCATAGCACCCTAGCAGCAGATGTAAGAAGTAAACAACAGCAATCACCTGGCTATTTTGTTCACTTTTCAAATGAACAAGTGAGTGAGCGATTTTAGGAACACTTTCTCACTCCTATGCTCTACTAACATTACAGAGTGGCGGAGCTGCCTTTGAGCTTAGCAGCAGCAGCTGGACAAGCATTATCTGCCTTCAACTGTCTCCCACAGTATCTTCAGAAATATCTCATTGCATAGGAATTAGGGAGGTGGCAGAAGGGAAAACCTGAGAAGAGGAGTATTCGGGCTGCTCTGTGCAGGAGCATTGCACAGAGTAGGTAAGTATAACATGTTTATTATTTTTACAATCACTTGATAACTAATTGTCTGACAGGTGCATATATATATATATATATATATATATAGACACATCATTTGCGCACTATATTGTCAAAAGTATTGGGACACCTGCCTTTGCACGCACATGAACTTTAATGTCCGTAGAGTTCAATAATGAGTTGGCCCACCCTTTGCAGCTATAACAGCTTATAGCTGTTCTGCAAAGGCTGTCCACAAGGTTTAGGAGTGTGTCTATGGGAATGTTTTGACCATTATTCCAGAAGGTAAGGTAAGGCACTGATGTTGTCAAGTTCCTTCACCCCAAAATCACTCATCCATGTCTTTATGGACCTTGCTTCGTGCACTGTTGGGAGCATGAAATTGAAAATGTCTTGGTATGCTGGCGCCTTAAGAGTTCCCTTTACTGGAACTAAGAGGCCAAACCCAACCCCTGAAAAACAACCCTACACCATAATCCCCCCTCCACCAAATGATTTGGACCAGTGCACAAAGCAAGGTTCATGAAAACATGGATGAGCGAGTTTGGGGTGGAGGAACTTGACTGGCCTGCACAGAGTCCTGACCTCAACCCGATAGAACACCTTTGGGATGATTTAGAGCAGAGACTGTGAGGCAGGCCCTCTCGTCCAATATCAATGCCTGACCTTACAAATGCGCTTTTGGAAGATTGGTTAAACATTCCCATAGACACACTCCTAAACCTTGTGGACGGCCTTCCCAGAAGAGTTGAAGCTGTCAGAGCTGCAAAGGATGGGGCAATTCAATACTGAACACTACGTACTAAGACTGGAATGCCAATAAAGTTCATGTGCGTGTAAAGGTAGGCATCCCAATACTTTTGACAATATAGCGTGTGTGTGTGTGTATATATATATATATATATATATATATATATATATATATATATATATATATATATTATACACACCCCCTCTAAAACAATCACATTTTGTTGCTTTGCAGCCTGAATACAGGCACAGTTTTTTGTTTTATACTGCTGTATTTACTCAGTGCAACTTATAACGTCCAAGTGACAGATATAACGCCAACATGTCAGAAAAAAATAAATCAAAAACAAAATCACTGAGTTGGAAAAAGGGTCACCCACTTGTGTCAGTATTTTGTTGAACCACCTTTTGCTGTAATTACAGCCTTTAGACTGTTGGGATATGTCTCTACCTTGGCACATCTAGACTTTGCAATATTTGTCCATTCTTCTTTGCAGAACTGCTCAAGTTCACTTAAATTTGATGGTGACCGTTTGTGGACTGCAGTCTTCAAGTCATTCCACAGATTTTCAGTGGGGTTTAAAGAGTTCTGCCTGGGTAAAAATAAATTAAAAGTCAGCAGCTACAAATACTGCAGCCGCTGACTTTTAATATATGGACACTTACGTGTTCAGGGAGCCCACAATGTTGGCACCTGAAGCCGAACTGTCCCTCGGCTGCGGGTGCAAGTGCCAGCAGTCTTATGGCTTTACAGCCTGTTTCCTACTGTGCATGCGTGAGTCATGTTGCGCTTTCTGAATAGTCCCTACTGTCTTCTGGGACCTGTGTGTCTCCCAGAAGGCAGCAGGGGGAAGAAGGAGGGGCCAGACATCGCTTAGTTCGCCGCACAAGATTGTTGCAATCTTTCCCTGGAAGTGGGAGCAGATACCTGGATTTGACAGCACCAGAGGGGGGGGAGGAATCCGATCCGTGGAAGTTCCATTTCTGGGTGGAAATCCGCTTTAAGTCTGAGGTCATTTTTCCTGTGTGCTTTGGGTCATTGTCATGTTGGAAGGTAAACTTTCTTCCCATTGACAACTTTCTGGCAGAGGGCAGCAGATTTTCCTAAAATAATTTGATGGTATTTTACTCCATTAATTTCTCCTTCTATCCTGACAAGTGCTCCAGTCACTGCTGCAGAGAAACACCCCCATAACAGGATATTACCACCTCCATGCTTTACTGTAGGAATGGTGTTATTTGGATGGTGAGCTGGATTGGATTTCCGCCAGACATATAGTTTAGTGTTGAGGCCAAATAATTCAATTTTAGTTTCATCTGACCATAACACATTTTTCCATGTGGACTCAGAATCTTCAAGGTGGATTTTGGAAAAGCTCAGTCATGACTGTATGTGGCCTTAATGAGGAGTGACTTTTTTCTTGCAACCCTCCCATACAAGTCCCATTTGTGGAGAATTTGTGATATTGTTGTCACATGCACACAATGACCACTCTTTGTCATAAATTCCTGCAACTGCTTCAGAGTTGCTGTAGGCCTCTTGGTACCCTCTCTGACCAATTTCCTCCTGGCTCTTTCATCCAGATTGGAGGGACGTCCTGATCCAGGGAGGGTCTGTGTTGTACCAAATGCCTTCCACTTCTGTATCCATGTCCTGTCTTGTGCCTGTCCACAACTTTATTCCGGAGATCTTTTGACAGTGCCTTGCCACCCATAGTTTGATTGTTTGCTTGCACTACCAGGGACTGAAATACTCCAGGAAAGCTCTTTTCATGCCGAGCTAATCAAAATTACCACAGCTGATCACAGTTGAATTGGCTCCGTGTGCCATTGAGAAGGTGATTAGCTACACCTGATTGCAGGTGAAATACATCCTAGGACAGGAAGTGTGTTATTGGTAGGATCACCAGGTGAAAATAATACATTGAAATATACTGAATGTTGTTTTTTTCAGGTTTAGATATCATTTAGGTGAGACCTTACTCTACTTTTTGGATATTTGTTTTTCTAGTACAAAATGTATCATTGACCCATTTTTACAGTCATATAAAGTCCTACTGCAAAGGCTCCGAAGCTCAGCTACAATTTGATTTCAGTTTTGCTACAGCTCCCGAGGTTAAAGCTTATCTAATCCCAAAAACAAAACTTTGATATATTGCAGCTTACTAATACTTAGATATGGTGGCTGACAGGTTTATGGCTCTGTTGGAGCATAGACTTACTTGGGGCTGTGAGAAAGGGGAGAGAGACACACTGAGCAGCTATGCCGGTGTTTCCTCTCTGCTACCCATTTAAAGAAGCCTTTGTATTTTGTGAATGAGTTCACATAATACAAAGGCTTCTGTGATTGGGCGGGGGGGGGGGGAGGCAGACATAGCAACTGCACTGACTCTAATTTTGAAGATGCTTAGACCTGAATAATCAGCGTTAGGCATTTTCTGGCAGTGTAATAAGACTGAAGAATACAGCGATCCAGAAGCCATCTTCTGGGAGTGCAATAAAACTGTCAGATGTAAATAATAGAGATAAGCCCAGGAGATGTCATGCACCTCCTTGGACTTAACTCACAGCATGCCTTCACTTTTTCCTGGAATTCAGCTTCAACTAAAAAAATGTGATCAGCTCCACTCTCTGCAGCAGGAGCCTTGCCAGCCCTAGTGTGTTTACCTCCGCAAAAGATTCCCTTTTTTAAATGTATATTTATTTCGTTTCAGATACAAAGCATTGTAACACAGTGATGTGACATTATAAAATCATACCTACTATGTGTTTCCCATCTGCAAACTGTATTTTTTATTTACAGCATGCAGGATGCACATTTAGTAATTCCTTGGCTCCTCTCCATATTAGAAAATTATCCATGAAGACAATAAGTTATACATAACAGCAAATGGCTCACTACAAAAACACCTACAATTATTTTATGTCCATTAGAGTCTATTGCATTAGCATTTTCCGGTAACTGAGTGTACAAGCTTAGGCTTTGCAGATGATGGTCTGAAAATGAATGTGCTGCTAATATCTTTGTCTGATGTATTTACTCTTTTCTTTGTGGCTTTCTTGTATGATTTCCTTGTAATATAATAAATCAGGATATTGTCTTCTCTGACATTCTCTTGCAAAGTACATTAACATCCCATTTGTTACAAGATAAAAAATGCATAAAACCCAAGCACATGCTGACATTTCATAGATAATTAATTAAAGAGATTGTGACTATATTGAATTTTATTCTAGATACACCTGTTAAAAGATCAGCTTAATGTACATAATCCTATCAACGTGTGCTAAAGTTTAATAAAAAAACATGTTTCAATGGATAGTATTTTATTATTTATGGACTTGAGGGCAGCCATATTGAAAACAGTGCAGTCACATGAAACAATGGGGGTTATTTACGAAAGGCAAATCCACTTTGCGCTACAAGTGCACTTGGAAGTGCAGTCGCTGCAGATCTGAGGGGAAGATCTGAAATGAGGGGAAGCTCTGCTGATTTTATCATCCAATCATGTACAAGCTAAAATGCTGTTTTTTATTTTCCTTGCATGTCTCCCTCAGATCTACAGCGACTTTACTTTCAAGTACAATTGCAGTGCAATGTCGATTTTCCTTTCGTAAATAACCCCCAATGACTCTAAAGGCAATACAATATCAAAATGAGTCAGAGGAGGGATTTGGCTCTCGCCCTTTCTGTTTAGTTGACTCTGTTTGAACTTCCAATTAGACGCAGAGATTCTAAAAGTGAGCTTCTGTGCTCTCCCTTTGGAAAACCCATAATGCTCTGGGAATCCTGTATCCTGGGAATGCTTTTGCATTAAAGGCTCATATGGAAAACAAAGATTTTAAATAAATTATAAAAAAAGTAAAGCAATTCAAAAATCAGAAACAACTTACCAAGAACCATGATAACTTTCCTTTAAAGTCGACCTAGCAACAATATTTTTTATGTTAGGTGCATGCATGCTTAGTAATGTGTCAGTGTATTTACAGCCACATATTACCTCCTACTTCCTCCTGCCTGCCAAACACTAATTACATCATCCCAACCTAGGCAAAGCCACTTGACTGGAACTTAACCACTTGCCGACTGTATACCACGTATATATACGGTGGCAAGGGGGCTCTCCTGTGCAGAATTACATATCTGCACACGATTCTGCACTTCCGGGGTCAGGGGCACACACATGCCCCGGCGGAGACCCGCTCCCGCTGCGATTGGACACAGCAGGAGCCTATCAGCTGATCCCACTGATCATTCGGGACACAGGCAGAACAGCAGTCTGCCTTTGTAAACAAGGCAGATCAACGTTCTATGAGAAGGGAAGGTTGTGATCCTGTGTTCCTACAAAGCAGGAACACGGATCTCTGCCTTCTCATAGTGTAAACAACCCCCACACAGTTAGCAAGCACTCCCTAGGCACACATTTAACCCTTTGATCTCCCCTGATGTTAACCCCTTTGCTGCCAGTGTCATTAGTACAGTGACAGTGCATATTTTTTAGCACTGATCACTGTATTAGTGTCACTGGTCCCCAAAAAGTGTCACTTAGTGTCCGATTGGCCTGCCGCAAAGTCGCAGTTCCGCTATAGGTCGCTGATTGCCGCCATTACAAGTAAAAAATAAATAAATACAAATTCCGTAAATCTATCCTATAGTTTGTAGATTCTATATCTTTTGCGCAAACCAATCAATATACGCTTATTGGGATTTTTTTTCACCAAAAACATGTAGCAGAATACATATTGGCCTAAATTGATGAAGAAACTCGATTTTTTCCATTTTTTTTATTGAGTGTGTTTTATAGCAGAACGTAAGAAATATTGGGGGGGTTTTCTTTTCAAAATTGTAGGTCTTTTTTTGTTTATAGCGCAAAAAAGAAAAACTGCAGAGGTGATCAAATACCACCAAAGTACAGCGTGGCACGACCACGCAATTCTCATTTAAATGCAATGCCGTATCGCAAAAAATGGCCTGGTCATGAAAGGGGGGTAAACCTTTTGGAGGGCAGGTGGTTAAGGATGGCTTTTTAATGATATAAGGTGCAACTTTTTTGGACTCATATACAAGTGCTGTATATTGTGACATATTAGGAATCTACTTATGCAGACTAAGGTCCACTTTATTTTCACAAAATGAAAAAGTCCCCATTTAAAGTACACATTGCCTAAATTTAATATGTGCTCACTGAATATAAATTATAATTTGCCAAAGTACAGTAAGACTTTGCTCTCTTTCCATCAACCCCACATAATATTTCCTAAAAGCTGTTTCACAGGGATGCCACTTGATAAAGTTTTTAAATCTTGAATGCCGATATAAATACATAAAAGTAAAGATGCAAATAATTACTTTTTGCAGATAACATGGGATTCCGTGCTCCTTATGGTAAACAGTCATATGACCAAACCGCATGTGGTCTTAGTCAAGGCAAAGCATTAGGGATAATGAGATCAGAGGAGTGCTTAGGCAGAGCTCCTGATTGGCTGGCTTGGCCTGAACTTCAGTACCTAAGGTTTCTGTTGCACCATCAAAATTTAAGGTGAAATGCTCATGAGTTCAAGGCTGCTCCATCCCTTAAAACTGAACAAAAGAAGAAAGCATCTCCATTGTGACTTAGTTGCAATCAAGAAATAAGAACAGTGGATTTAAAAAAAAAAATGTATTTGTACAATAAAGATATAAAAGCTAAATATTAAAAAATCTCTGGTCTCTTTACATATACAGAATTGCACCCCCACAGAGTGGGCATATGAGACATCAATATATGTCAAACAGAGTCCTGATAAGCCACTAGACTCCAACACATTTCAATTATTAGGTAGTATCATGAGTATAAAATAGAATGTTAGAATTTGCCCTGGAGGGCCCCCATGTCCATAATGGCTTGGCCCTGAGATCCCACAAAGAGCTGGAATGGACCCTTGCAGCACCCACAATGCAATCGTGTCAGCAATGGTCTTGCAAACATGTATAGAGAGGAGGCTACCATTGGGATGCTGATGGTAGATGGTAAAGCTTTCAATTTTTGCCTGTTGGTCACGGGTCCTGAACAGAGGCAAAGTGGAACAGAGGCATAAACACAATTTGCCTCTGTTCAGGACCATAATTGAAGTCTTTACCATCTACTGTCAGTATCCCTATGGCGGCCTCCTCTCTATATTTGTTTGCAAGACCATTGCTGACATGATTGTATTGTGGGTGCTTACACTCTGACTCTACACTATGACTTACTGTGGCCATCCATCCTAGTTTTTTGTGGGATCTCAGGGCCAAGTCATTATGGACATGGGGGACCCCCATGGCAAATTCTAATATTCTATTTTTTACTCTGGTAATCCATGCACCTTCACTACTATACCCTGATGAAGATTATTTAATAATAGAAACGCATTCTGTGTCTTGTGGCTTATCAGTACTTTATTCGACATATATTGATGTCTCATATGCCCACTCTGTAAGGGTGCAATTCTGTGCATGTATAGATTTTTAATATTTAGCTTTTATATGTTTATGTAAAATATTAATTTGTTTTTATATTCACTGTTGTTATTTCTTGGCTGCAACAAAGTCCCAAGGGAGATGCTTTCTTCTAAGGTTTCTGTTGCACAGACCACCTGACCAATGCCTTAGTCACTAGAGGGATCCCAGAATGCTGTATTTGTGGTAAAAAGTGCATTTCTTTGCATCTTTAATTATTTCACATATTGAATTTGCAACATTAAAGAAAATCTGGGTTTTGGTTGTTTTTTGTTCTACATGACTTTTCATTTTTCATTCTTTCCTTTGTTCTGACACACAAAAGCTTCCTTGATATCTCCATTGAGCACAGGCTGGGTTGAGACACATACTGTTGGTTTCGAAGTACTTTTCAGATAACATGATATTTGATACACTCCCAAAGGAAAACAGATATATCTAATGTTTTATTCAGGTTCTAGCCAAAGTATGTTTTCTCAAAAGATGGAAATCTATTCTAAATGTTATTATAAAACAATATGAAAATTTCATAGAAACTATGCTGATTTGACTGCAGTCCTAGAATTAAACCAGTGTCTCTGAGAGTCTCTATGGTTTCCAGTGGACTTCTTGGTCCCAAATAGCTGCATTTTCCATAAACCTTTCACTGCAGCAACTGGGTATAAAATTGTGCTATCTCCTCCAGATGTAAAGAAAACCCGTGCTTTGCCCATGGACAGCAAAAAATGCCCAGTACCCAGCAATATGGTGGAACATATGATTAATTCCCCTCCCTCTCATGTGACAGCGCTGGAGATTGGTGATTGGCTCAGGTTGGTGATTGGCCCAGGTTGACTGGCTCCCTGACTAGAGTGACTTGGTGACAACACACAGCTGACACAAATGGAAGGTATTTGCCTTATGCCGCGTACACACGAGCGGACTTTACGGCAGACTTTGCCCGGTGGACGGGATTTCGTCGGACAATTCGATCGTGTGTGGGCTCCAGCGGACTTTGTTTTCTCAAAAGTTGGACAGACTTAGATTTGAAACATGTTTTAAATCAATCCGTCGAAATCGAGTCCGTTCGAAAAGTCTGCTCGTCTGTATGCTAGTTCGACGGATAAAAAAGCCACGCTAGGGCAGCTATTGGCTACTGGCTATGAACTTCCTTGTTTTAGTCCGGTTGTACGTCATCTCGTACGAATTCGACGGACTTTGGTGGATTGTGTGTAGGCAAGTCCGTTCATTCAGAAAGTCCGTCGTAAAGTACGTCGAAAAGTCCGCCGGGCAAAGTCTGCCGTAAAGTCCGCTCGTGTGTACGCGGCATTACAGTTATATGGAGTGTGTTGAATAACACTGAAAGCATTCAACATGAGATAACATCACCAAACTCCATGCCCATTTAATCAGATATCAAAGCCTGCTCCAGCCATAGCCAGGTCAACATTTAGGAAATTTGAACTCTTAGTATCCTCAAACTTTTCAAAACTATTGTAGTGGGAAAAATTAGCCCAGACCAATAGACAGCTATGAGACACTACCAATGGACTGGGGTAAGAAAATGTGGTGATCAGCTATATTGTGGCACGAAACAGAGCAGAGGATAAATTAAAGAAAGGTTAGTATGTGCTGCCAGGGAAGGGGCATTGAACAGAACATGTTTATTCTACCTCAGCTTACCTTCTTTATTTTTTCATGTCATAGGGTGACAACATTTACTCATGCCACTATATTTATGGAGGGAGCAATGGCTGTGTCACCCTAGAATGGACTATAAACACATCATTCTTTCCTTATCTTCATTACACAGGGAACATGGAATATAGTAATTTATAAAACATAGCTTAGAAGGAGGATAACTTTGTTTGCCGTTAGGGATGAGTCAAACTGCCCTGGATTCAGTTTAAGCAGAGTTTGGCCAACTTTAAATAGTTTGCATATCGAACCTAAGCTCTAATAAAATCAATCAGAGCACATGCCCTCAACATGGCGAATGCCTTTCCAGGGTGTCCCCCTGGCAAAGCTCTTGGTCCCCATGTTGATGGGGACAATGGCCTCTTTCCCACAACCCTGGCCCAGTGGTTGTGGGGGTCTGCGGGCAGGAGGCTTTTAGGAATCTGGGAGCCCTCTTCAAAAATAAAAGGCCCCCCCCAGATACCACCCCTCTCCCTTATGAATGAATAAAGGATATATAGTATTCCTACTCATTCACAAAAAAAAAATGTAACATAGAAATAGGGACACCCAAACATTTGACAAGTCCTTTTTTTGTAAAAAAAATCCCCAAAAAAGTCCTTTGCTGTAAATCCTTTGTCAATCACGATGCCCGCCACTCCAAAACAAAAATCAAAGGAACCAGCCCACATCCTGAAGCTACTCCTCGCACCAGGTATATAAAGGAGGGGCAGGGATAGTATAGCCATAGGCCATATTTGTGCAGTGATATCACCCCTATCCCTGCCCTTTGCTTACATGGCTGAGGATTCCCGACCATGTAAGCCAACATGCTGGTGATGGCAGCAATTGATAGGGGTGCAGCAGGTGCCAGCAGCCACCATTCCTTAGTAATCTTTGACAGCTGGAGGCTGTCATATATAGAAGCATAAGCATATATGTACATATGCTTGTATATATGATGTTTGGCTCCAGCCAAATGGGGAGCCAAGTGAGCAAAAGTTTGGGTGTTCATCCAAATGCCCAAACAGCCAAAGTTTGCTCCGAACCCTGGTTTGTACTAAATCATTGGCTTTTCCCAATTTGACATATCACTTCTCTTCACTGGAATAAACATCATGTTTTTTCGGTACTTGCCAAAAATGTTCTTAGCCTAAAGAAGATAACTAATGCAGCCACCACCTCTAAGGTTTATTAAGCTACAACATATTATATCATTGTTCTTACCTTTAACTACTTAAGGACCGGGCCTATTTTTCAGGCTCGGTGTTAAGATAAAATCTGTTTTTTTTTGCTAGAAAATTACTTAGAACCCCCAAACATTATATATATTTTTTCAGACACACTAGAGAAATTGCAATACTTTCTGTCACACCGTATTTGCACAGTGGTCTTACAAGCGCACTTTTTTTGGAAAAAATACACTTTTTTGAATTAAAAAATAAGACATCAGTAAAGTTAGCCCATTTTTTTATATTGTGCAAGATAATGTTACGACGAGTAAATTGATACCCAACATGTCATGCTTCAAAATTGCGCCCGCTGGTAGAATGGAGACAAACTTTTACCCTTAAAAATCCATAGGTGACGTTTAAAAATTTCTACAGGTTACCAGTTTTGAGTTACAGAGGAGGTCTAGGGCTAGAATTATTGCTCTCACATCTAACAATCGCGGCAATACCTCACGTGTGTGGTTTGAACACCGTTTTCATTCTTACGTATGCGTTTGTTTCTGCGTGCGAGCTCAGCGGGACGGGGAGCTTTAATTTTTTATTTTCATTTTTATTTATTATTTTATTTTTAATTTATTTTTTTTCCTTATTCATTTTTTTTTGACACTGTCCTTTTAAAAAATATACTTCGGTCACTTTTATTCCTATTACAAGGGATGTAAACATCCCTTGTAATAGAAAAAAAAGCATGATAGGCCCTCTTAAATATGAGATATGGGGTCAAAAAGACCTCAGATCTCATATTCACACTAAAATCCAATAAAAAAAAAAAAAGAAAAAATGTAATTTGAAAAAAAAAAAAAAATCCCCTTTAAGAGCATTGGGCGGAAGTGACGATTGACATTGATCCTGCCCTCCAATGCTATGAAGCTGAGTGGGGGCCATCTCCCCTCTCTCGGCATCCAGGCATCCAGGGGAGAAGATGTGATCATCTCCGCCTCTACCGGTGGCTCTGGTAAGCGGTGGAAACAATCGGAGCGTGGCGTGAGCGGGGGGGGGGGGCCTTCTCCTGCCCCCGATAAAAGTGATCTTGCAGCAATTCTGCTACAGAGACCATGTTTATCTGAAAGCGGACTGTCCGCTGAAGAAGAAGATACCGGGGTTATGGCAGCTATCTGCTGCCATAACAATGATATTCCTCTTCAAACAGCGGACATGTAACGATGGCAGGCGGTCCGCAAGTGGTTAAGCGGAGTTCCACCCAAAAGTGGAACTTCCTCTTATTTGCTTCCTCCCCCCTCTGGTGCCACATTTGGCATCTTTCAGGAGGAGGGGGGAACGGGTACCTGTTTTTGACATGTCCCTGTCCCCACTTCCGGGAGATGGCGGCGTGGCATTTCAGGTTGGACTTGATGGACTTGTGTCTTTTTTCAACCTCACCAACTATGTAATTACAAAAGAATTAGCATTTTTTTTTGTGACAAGATGAAAACAGGTTTATATATAAGGGCCCTTTCACCCTGCAGCAGTGCGCTAGCAGGACGGGAAAAAAAGTCCTGCTAGCAGCATCTTCGGAGCGGTGAAGAAGCGGAGTGTATACCGCTCCTTCACCGCTCCTGCCCATTGAAATCAACGGGACAGCGCAGCAATACCGCCGGCAAAGCGCCTCAGCAGAGGCACTTTGCGGTAGTTTTTAACCCTTTCTCGGCCGCTAGCGGGGGGGTAAAACGGTAAAGCGCCGCTTACACCACCTAGTGGTTAACCCCTTCACTGCCAGTCACATTTAAACAGTAATCAATGCACTTTTATTTGCACTGATCGCTATATAAATGTGAATGGTCCCAAAATCGCGCCATAATGTCACAGTCACGATAAAAATCGCTGATTGCCGCCATTACTAATAAAAAAAATATTAATAAAAATGCCATAAAACTATCCCCTATTTTGTAAACGCTATAACTTTTGCGCAAACCAATCAATAAGTGCTTATTGCAATTTTTTTATCAAAAATATGTAGAAGAATACGTATTGGCCTAAACTGAGGAAAAAAAAATTTTTGTTTTATATATTTTTGGGGGATATTTATTATATCAAAAAGTAAAAAATAATGCGTTTTTTTTTTTTTTGCAAAATTGTCGCTATTTTCTTGTTTAAAGTGCAAAAAATAAAAACCACAGAGGTGATCAAATACCACCAAAAGAAAGCTCTATTTGTGGGGAAAAAAAGGACGTCAGTTTTGTTTGGGAGCTACGTCGCAGGACCGCGTAATTGTCAGTTAAAGCGACGCAGTGCCGAATCGCAAAAAGTGCTCTGGTCTTTGGCCAGCCAAATGGTCCGGGGCTTAAGTGGTTAAAAAGGGGCTAAATAAGAAAACATTTTTTACTAAATAAACGCAATTTATTTATTTGTGAGTTTCCTTCAACTGTTATGTGCAAATCAATAGAAATTTGTATGATCCACACATGAAAGAAATTGTCTGAACATATTGCAATAATATTATTGTATTTATCACGCTAATCGTCACTATTTGCCAGCTGGTACTGGTGAATTTGCCAGGTACAGATGCAATGGAGGGAGGAAAGGATCAAGGAATATAGGGTACATCAAGATATTTCAATGAAATTTGTTTGGGGATTACTACATGCAATGTCTGCTGGTTAAAGAGTTTTAGGTTTCCCTGAATGCTGTGTAACCTCCTCTATCTAATTACTCATCAGAATTGGCAGGTTTGTCAGTACTCCATCAGATGAGCTTTTCCCTTTGAGCCAAAACTATTGTAAAGGATCCTTAAAAAAACAAAAACGAAAAAACTACCATTAATAAACTTTACAGGAAGTGCTGAAGACACTTCACAGAAGGGGTGTATTAGAAGTCAATATTAAATGCCTCATTACAGGGCACAGTCAGCAAAGTAAATGATCTATGACAAATGCATCAATAATAATTAAATGCCGTTCAGGCATTTAGTAGGCAATGGATGTAACGCTTCACGCCTTGAATAGAAAAAAAGAAAAACGAATATTATTTGCTGATGTGGGTGTGAGAATAAGCAGCTCAGCAGTTTTCACAGCACTGTAACACAATCTCCAGATTTCCTTAAAGTGGTTGTAAAGGTGTTTTTTTTTTTTTTTAAAAATAACAAACATGTTATACTTACCTTCACTGTGCAGCTCGTTCTGCACAGAGTGGCCCCGAACCTGGTCTTCTGGGGTCCCTCGGCGGCTGTTTCAGCTCCTCCCCGCAAGCATTTACCACCTTCATGCGAGCTCCCTCGCACGGTGGTGAGTGCTTGCGGGCGCGCTCCCGTGATACAGCCGGCGGCTATAGCCGCTCGCTGTATCACTCGGCCCCGCCCCCCGGCGCGCCGCGTCATCGGATGTGATTGACAGCAGCGCGAGCCAATGGCTGCGCTGCTTTCAATCCATCCACTGCAGCCAATCAGCGACCAGGCTGAGCTGCAATGAAGCTGCCGAGGACGAGGAGCGAAGATTCGAGGCGTCAGGTAAGTAAAACGGGGGGCCTGGGGGCGGCGGTACTGTCAAAAGTTTTTTCACCTTAATGCATAGAATGCATTAAGGTGAAAAAATTTTTACCTTTACAACCCCTTTAACTACAGCTTAACCGCTGCAAATCCTTACTTCTACAATTAGTCCTGTTGATCGGCTTTAATTGATGAAACGCAATTATGTATTTTTTACTTACTGTAGATCACTTAATCTAAGAAAACAAATTTCCCATTTGAATCCTTCTTATAGAAATATCAGATGGAAACTTTCCTTGAGATTTAATTGAGTTTATTCGAGTTATTAGTTTGATTTTGGCTTAAAAAAAATGGGTTGCTTTTGTGTGCCATAGTTTTGGCAGCAAGGTTAGCCCAGGCAAGAGGAGACACTGGACCTGTGGTTTGATGATGAAGACTTTAAAGTGGGGTGCACACTATAAGAAAATCGGACGAATTATTGTCCGATTTTCCTCGTTTCACAACAAGTCGGAATCGAGGAAGGAAATAATGTCCGAAAATTCTCATATGACAAAGGCTTCTTTTGTTGTTTATTGTGTCTGATCACGTGCAGTCCTTCGTTTCTGATTTTTGTTGAACGAAAATCATACGAAAACGGTAAACAGGCATTCCGATACTGCAGGAGGAAGATAGAGAAAATTATTATTCTATATGCAGCCACCCCCACTGCTCCTCCTATCCAGTTCACAGGAGAAGCTGAACTCACGTTTTCTGTTCCGGCACTTCTGGACAGAAGACCGGCTTCAAGGTGTCTGCTCTGGCTCCTCCCCCCGGCACCGACGGCTGAGCTTAACTGGCAGCCGGGCGGCCGCGGAGAGGCTGGATGAGCGGTGCAAGCTCAAGCCTTGGGCCACGCAAGGACTTGCAGCCTGGCGGCCCCAGCGGCCGCGGCCCACCGGGCCTGGTGGAGAGCTTCTGTTTGAACAGAAAACGCGCTTATAAAATGCTCGAGTGAGGCATATCTGTTGAATTCTATGGGGCCAAAAACGCTTGTAATCTGCCAAAAATAAGCTCATTTACTTTTTTGAGCAACAGGCGTTTTGCTTCAGGCAACAGAACGCTCAGATGTGAACAGGGGCCACTGTAATGGATGGGATTTGGCTTGTTGAGCGTTTTGAAGCTACAAGCTTCAAGCAGAAAATCAATAAGGTGTGAACGGGACCTAAGACCGGGTTCACACTGGTACAACACGACAGTCGTACGACTGTGGATCTGACTTTGCCCTGCAACTTGAAGTCCGACATCCAAACGACTTCAATGAACAGGGATCCAACTTTGATCCCCGAAAATACGAGGCACTGTGTCTGGTACGAATCTTTAGGGGAAACTCCACACCAAATTAAAAAAAAAAAAAAAAAAAAAAACGTCATGGGGTTTCCCCTACAAGACGATACCAGGTGCATTGTTCTGGTATGGATTTTAAGGGGAACCCCCACGCCAAAAAAACAGTGTGGGGTCCCCTCCAAAATCCATACCAGACCCCTATTCGAGCACGCAACCCGGCAGGTCAGGAAAGGGGGTGGGGACGAGCGAGCACCCCCCCTCCTGAACTGTACCAGGCATCATGCCCTTAACATTGGGGGTGGGTGCTTTGGGGCAGGGGGGCCTGCTCCCCCCCACCCCAAAGCACCTTGTCCCCATGTTGATGAGGACAAGGGCCTCTTCCCAACAACCCTGTCCGGTGGTGGTCGGGGTCTGCGGGCGGTAGGCTTATCCGAATCTGGAAGCCCCCTTTAACAAGGGGGGCCCAGATCCCAGGCCCCCCTACCCTATGTAAAGGAGTATGTGGTACATCGTAACCCTATCTATTCCCCAAAAAAGTGTAAAAAGTCAACCCAGTAAAAAGTATTTTATTAAGGCAGCTCCGGCGTCTCTTCTCCTTCTTCCAGCGGTGTCTTCTCCCTCTGCCGGTTCTTCTCCCCCCTCCTGCCTGTTCCCCTCCGCTCTCCGTTTCTTCTCCCCTCTTCTGCCGGTTCTCCTCCACTCTCTGGTTCTTCTCCTCTCTTCTGCCAGTTCTCCTCCACTCTCCGCTATTGTCTTCTAGCCCTCTTTGGTTCTTCTTCTCTGTCCACTATCTTCTGCCTCTGCTGGGTCTCCTCTCTCTCTGTTCTTCCACTGTTCTTCCTCCGATGTTGACTAGATGCTCTAATGCTGGGTCCATGGTGTGTCAATGCTTATATTGGCATGGGGCGGGGGCACCCACTGACATCATCTTAATGCCTCGCCCCTTGTGATGTCACTGCCCATCATGCTCCGGGGTGGTGACGTCACAAGGGGCGGGGCCTTTGGATGACATCAGATTTCCAGATTCCAATAAACACTACGTCCGCAGACCCCGACAACCATCGGCCAGGGTTGTTGGGAAGAGGCCCTTGTCCTAATCAACGGGGACAAGGTGCTTTGGGGTGGGGGGCCCCAAAGCACCCATCCCCCCATGTTGAGGGCATGCGGCCTGGTACGTTTCGCTCGTCCCCATCCCTTTCCTGACCTGTCGGGTTGCATGCTCGGATAAGGGTCTGGTATGGATTTTGGGGGGACCCCACGCCATTTTTTCAGCATGTTTGCTATAGATGACTTGTGAATAAATAAAATTGCCCTTTCAATTTGGTTGGGTATAAATTAGGACTTAATGGACTTGTGTCTTTTTTCAACCTCCCCTACTATGTAAATTAGGTTTGCAGTGTCCTTTACCACTTCTGGATATATGGGGGGACACATAGAGTTTGTAAGTCAGGGATAGCAGATGGGAAGCACATGAGGGCGGGGGGGGGGGGGGGGGGGGTGGCTGCCTGAGGTGCGTATTCTGGGTCAACATAGTCATCAGGAAGTGGCATATCTGAAATGCTGATCATGGATTTCAAAAAAGGATTAAGCATCTACTAAATGGCTTCATTAATTAGGGTACTAGTTAGGGTTAAAAAATGTAAAAGGCAAAATATTTTCTAGTATACTACTTGATCCTAATCCTGCTTAGAATATTGTGATAACGTGTAAATTACTTTCTTAAAAGAGCTGCCTATTCTTTCTGATGATGAGGCTTACTCAAGGAAAATACATAATTTTGCCTCTGTTGCCCATAGGCATGTGCTACTGTGCCCAATGGTGGTTCTGGCCCTGTTCACATTTTTTAAAAATGTCTTTTTTATTTAGTTAGTGATACTAAATGCTTTGCATTTTTTTACCTTTCTTGAATGCTTCTGAAGCCCGCTGTCAGCTGACGTCACAGAGCCGGTCCAGGCTGGGGCAAGGTCGCGACAATATAGTCGGGATCCGCCCACAACCCTGAAGCGGCACCTTGCCTGAGCCAGCTGCTCCTGCCCCCTCCAGTGAGCATGGGGGGGGGCAGAGCAGAGAGCCAGTGAATGACAATCACCACCTCTCTGCCCACAGAGCCCCGAAAACTGAGCAATCAGTGGTGTTTAATCGCTTGGTTCTCAGTCTTAGAGCCGGTGTATTTTGGTTTTGTGCTACCCTAGGCAAGACTAAAATTGCCCCCCCGCCATCTAAATTTGTTCACCCCTTCATGTTTAAGGTCCACCCCTTCATCTGTAAACTCCCTGACTCACAACCCTCACCTCTTCACTAATTTACCCCTACTCTTCACAAATTCCCCTACTCGTCCCAGCTCTCACCTCTTCACAAACCACATCACTTTTCACAAATTCCCCCCACCCCTCCACAGCTCTCACCTCTTCACAACACCCCTCCCCACTCTTCACAACCCCCACCTCTTCACAATACCCCTCCCCACTCTTCTCAACCCCCACCTCTTCACAACTCCCCATCACTCTTCACAAATCACCCCCTCTCTACAGCTCTCACCTCTTCACAACCCTCCCCCCCACTCTTCACAGCTCTCACCTCTTCACAACCCCCCTCCCACTCTTCACAACCCCCCACTCTTCACAGTTCTCACTTCTTCACAACCCCCCTGCCCACCCACTCTTTACAGCTCTCACCTCTTCACAATGCCCCCCACCCACTCGTCATGGTGTCCATGGCTCACTCAGATCTCCTCCTAGGACCCAGTAGTCAACACAATCTCCCACCCCGATCGCTGACAGCAGGAACCAAAGTCCAGGCACAGCCTCTGAGAAGAGTGGAGGGAGTTCAGAGCCCACACTCTTCTCTCATCACCCCGGAGTAGCTTTGACAGAGTTGGAATTGCTCCAACTCGCTGCTCATAGACCAGCTTTTGAAGAGGCAGCGGTGGGGCTTGGAGCCATGTGTTCCAGGAGAGAGCGCCGACAGCCCACACACAGCAGTCCTTCTGCCTGGGGTGTGGCACTGCCCACCTGAAAAATACCGCCCAGGGCAAATGCCTTGTTTGCCTCATGGCAGATACGCCCAGGCTGCATCCACCTAGGTAAGCATGATTCTTAAAAAAAAAAAAACGGGGGCGTGTCCGGGATGGCAGAGGGAGCAGGTGTGTGAGGCCTGGGCTACCACAGATCGGAGCAAAATCCTTTTCTTCTGGTGGTGCAGACGCCAGCAAAAAGTCCCTCTTGTACCCCCCTCGCCTCTGATACACCTTTGGGGTGAATTCGGGAGGAATTCCCAGCCAAACATCCCGGGAAAAGGCCGTGCTGCCGAGAACCGCGGACTAGGCCGAAGCTGCGGTCTCGCCTAATCCTTCTCCCCGCATCGAGAACCAGGCCGGTGCGGATCGAATCTAAATCTTCTTCTTTTGAGGTGCAGGCGCAAGCAAACGACCCTCCTGTACCCCCCTCGTCCCTGAGACACCTCTGGGGTATGTACAAGAGGAATTCCCAGCAAAAAGCTTGAAAAAAGGCCCCAGCCTCGCCTAAACTTCTTGCCCACATGGAGAACCAGGCCGGTGGATTGAGCGAGCCGGAGCGGCCCCCGGACCTGGCAGCGGATTTTAAGGCAGTAATGCAGGCCATAACCTCCCTGACAGAAAAAGTGGACCACATACAGACTCATGTGGAGTTTATTAGAAAGGATTTTGATACTCTGAGAGGCCGCAGGCATGAGGTGGAGCAGAGGGTCTCACAAAATGAAGACACGATACGTGACCAAGGGACTGATTTGCACGTGCTAAAAACTAAAGTTAAAGTGCTGGAGGCCAGGGCAGAGGACGCCGAAAATCGCAACAGAAGGAACAACTTGCAAATTTTGGGGCTTTGGAGCGGAGGAAGCGGAGGGTACGGACCCCACTGCATTTCCTGAACGTTTATTGCAACAACTGCTCCTCTCGGCACGGTTTTCACCATTCTTCACCGTGGAAAGAGTACATCGCATACCTTTCACCAAGGGCCCACAAGGTGCGCCAGCCCGCACCTTCATCTTTAAATTACTTCACTTTCGTGACCGTGATCTGGTGCTAAAAGAGGCGAGAGCACAGGGAGAACTTCGCTTTGAAAATGCCAAACTCCTGATCTTTCCAGATTATTCGCTGGAAACGCAGAAACAACGGAAATCCTTCAACACAGTGAGAGCCAGACTCAGAACTAAGCATATCAAATACAGCATGTTGTTTCCGGCAAGATTGCGAGTGGAAGATGGTGAATCGGTGCAGTTCTTCAACTCTCCTGAGGATGCCTCCACGTGGATCGACACGCTACCTTGCAGATAAGTTTCACCGCACAAGGAAATCTGGTTGTTTCTAGCTAAGTGTGCCATGGCCGACTGGTGGTTTAGAGACGTGCCTCTTTTATTTCCTGGCCTGATCATTGCTCTTGACCCAGCCGGCTCTCTTTGTGATCCATGCCAATTTGCCTTGCGGCAGATGGGAGCCCGGGGGTCCACTGGCTCTCAAGATATCTATTAGCTCCTTGAGCTGTTCTAACAGGAGGAGTGGGTGTCGATTGTTGCTTCGCATATCCTCCTCTCCCCCCCTCCTCAATAATGTCGGTCATGGCCAAGAAACTATAACTGTTCCTGCAACATTGTGGTTTGTACCCCCGGCTGTTTCCGGGAGGCTGCACCCACTTATTATGATCCGATCTCCAGCAGAGGAATGGATGTTCTCCATCATCTGACTGTTGCACTGTGGATGCTGTTCCGCTCACGGTACCCCATTACAGGCACGTTCGCCTTGGTTCTGAGTTGGGATCCTGAGCCTCCCTGAGGTTTGGGTCGGGGCTGGCGGGGTGGGGGGCATGGTTGGGAAAGTTTTGTTATAATTTGTTGATTTGTTGTTTTCTCACAAGCGATGCATTCATGTTTGTCACAAGATGCGCCGGGTGCCACGTCCTGACCTTGTCAAGGGTCCGGGCCTTGCATCTGCTCTTATATGGTGATATATGGACAGAAAATGTGTTCTCAGGCATAGATGGCTGATTGTACCATAATTTCATGGAATACCAGGGGCTTGAATTCCTCTGTTAAAAAGTCACTGGTGTTCCAGTTCCTCAAAACACACCACTCCCAAATCTGCATACTACAGGAGACCCATCTGATGTGAAGCAAACTTCTGAGTTTGCGGCGACCCTGGGTGGGGCACCAATACCACTCCACGTATACTAATTACTCCAGGGGGGTTAGCATTCTAGTAAACAAGTCAGTACCGTTTAGATTGCTGGCGCTGGACCTTGACCCTGACGGTCGGTTTGTAATCTTACATGCCATTGTGGACAGATTTGAGTTGGTGGTGGAGGGATTGTATCTGCCCCCCCCCCCGGCCTCTATAAGAGTACTTAACCAAATTATCTCTAAAATAGCTGCCTTTGGTACAGATAATGTGGTAATGCTGGGGGATTTCAACCTGGTCCCGGACCCTGCAATGGACAGGCTCACGCAGGGGATGGGCTCGCCTTCCGAGCTGTCCTCATGGGCTGAGGCATCTAATCTGACCGACCTGTGGAGGTGGCGTCATCCTTCACGACGGGCCTACACTTGTCACTCAGCCTCCCATAAGACCCTGTCACGGATAGATCTTGCATATGTGGGGGGGTCTGTCCTGCCCATGGTTCGGGACATCAGTATACTTCCCCGTGGCATATCTGACCATGCTCCGCTTGCTTTAAAGCTCTGTGTGTCCAATGCTCCGGGGGAGAATCTATGGAGACTGTCCAGATTTTGGTTAACTGACTCTAGAGCATCTGAACCCTATAGATCCGAGGCGATAGATTATTGGAGAGACCTGGACCGCTCCGTGACTCTGACCACATCCTGGGACGCATTTAAGGCCTTCACCAGGGGTAGTTTCCAAACACATATCCGTAAGATCCGGAAGGATCTGAGGAGGGAAACGCAGGCAGCTGAGGGAAGAGTGGCAGCATTAGAGGCGGAATACTCCACGACGGGATCACCTGGGGCATACTCAGATTTCCAGGCAGCGTTAAGGGATGTTCTTCTATTACGCATGGTGGCCACAAAAACCACATTCTTACACCAGTCACAAAGAATTTTTGAACATGGAGAAAAAACAGGCAGTATGCTGGCATGGCTTGTGAGGGAAAGCTCCTCCCCAGTGACTATTTCAACTATTTGTGATTCGGACGGGACGATCTTGACCGATCCTGTAGATATTAACAATAAATTTGCATCATTCTATCGGGACCTCTATGGTTCTCGGATGGGTTGCTCGGATGAGGAACTGATTGCATATCTCGACGAGGTAGAGCTCCCTTGCCTGACATCCACGTTTAGGGAGGCATTAGATGGTCCAATCCAATTAGAGGAAATTCAGCGAGCAGTAGCCTCCTTACAAAATGGTAAGACACCAGGTCCAGACGGAATTCCAGCCGAATTCTACAAAACGTACGCTGAAGAAATACTTCCGTCGTTCAGGTTATTGCTCCAAAAAGCCACGGAGGGGGGCTCGCTACCCCCGACTATGGCTGAAGCGGTCATTGTGGTCATTCTTAAACCTGGCAAGCCCCCTGATCAATGCTCCTCGTATCGGCCAATATCACTCCTTAACGTCGACACCAAGTTATTGGCCAAAGTACTGGCTAGACGATTAAACACTGTGATCACAGCACTGGTCCATCCAGACCAGTCTGGATTCATGCCAGGAAGGGGGACGGATATAAACATTAGACGTCTCCTTATACTCCTTTCTAGGGCAGGCAGGGATGGTCCGGAGGTAGTGGCCTCTCTTGATGCCGAGAAAGCTTTTGACTCGGTCGAGTGGCGCTACCTATGGGCTGTCCTGCGCAAATTTGGATTTGCCCCTCGCTTCATTGGCTGAGTGCAGATGCTATATTATAACCCCTCGGTGCGCATACGAACTAATAACTCACTATCATCGCCCTTTCCTCTATCTAGGGGTACCAGGCAAGGCTGTCCGCTTTCCCCTGGACTGTTTGCCCTGGCCATGGAACCTATGGCTGCTCGTATTAGAGCTGCCTCCATGGTACGGGGCATCCAGGTGGGGGTGGTAGTGGACAAAATATCCCTTTATGCTGATGATACCCTACTTTTTCTTAAAGACATATCCATCCTCTCCCCAGCACTTCAAATAATTGATGAATTTGGCATGTTCTCGGGCATTAAGGTGAATTGGGGGAAATCGATAATTTTCTCATTAAGTGCATCCAGTCAAAACCCACCGACAGGTACCCCCCTTAACTGGGCATCGGAATTTAAATATTTAGGAGTAAGGGTTAGAGCTCCACTGTCCACATATTTTGAACTGAATCTTCAGCCACTACTAAAAAATCTCTCGCAAAAATGTATAACATGGAAGACTCTCCCCCTCTCTCCAGTAGGGAGGGTAAACTTAATTAAAATGATATACCTGCCTAAATTTTTGTACTTTTTTGGTAATTCACCCTTGATTCCCCCAGCCTCATTTTTTGCTAAGTTGAAAAGCATATTATCCTCCTTTATCTGGAATAGAAGACCCCCCAGACTGGCCATGACTACTCTCCAGCTGCCCGTTACTCAGGGGGGATTGTCCTTACCGGACTTCCAGGTATACTTCTGGGCGGCCGTCCTGGTGACGGTTAGATGGTGGTTTTCTCAACCACGTGATAATCCGGCAGTGACCCTGGAAGCCACTATCATGGGGTCCTACTCCTCTCTCAGCAATGTGGTGTTCAGAGGGATGAAATCCCACCCTGGTATTACAGATCTGATGAGCACTACCATTGCAATTTGGAACAGGGCCAGGATTCGTTTTAACAATCCTGAGAGGTTCTCCCCGCACATCCCCCTGTGGGGCAACCCTAGATTGCCGCATTTGAAGTCGGTCCCAGACCCCCAGGTCTGGGCAAGAAAGGGAATTGTTAAGTTAAAACACATTGTGATGGGTGGTAAATTAAGAACTTTCTCTGACCTCAAGAGCGCCTACTCGCTACCAGGTTGGATGCTGTTTAGATACTATCAACTTCGACATGCTTAAAGAAAACAGTTTCCATCTCTCCTCCAATTAGAATCAGACCCTGTGGAGGGATTACTCACCGCTAAAATCATAGATAGGCCACTATCTACTCTATATTTCCATTTATCCATACCCCCTGCAAAGAAACTTGAGAAAACTTTGGTCAAATGGAAAGCAGGCATTCCTGACTTGTCAGAGGAGGAATGGGAGATGTGTGTATCCTCCTTTGTGACTAACGCGATCTCGGCCAGAGAGCGATTTATGCAGGTTAAGTTCCTCCACAGGGCCTATTACACCCCAAAACGTCTGACAATCATGACACCTAGCAACCCAGTGGCCTGCGCCAGGTGTGATCTAGAGTCCGCCTCCTTTCTTCATATGGTCTGGTCTTGTCCTTGTCTCGGAGACTATTGGACGGACATAGCTAACACTCTCAACCAGGTTACCTCCTTAGATGTAGGGGCTCATCCCAAGGCAATGCTGTTGAACATTTTCAATCCCAATGTTAGAGGCAAATATACCAAACTATTTTTGAGCTATGCAACGTTCTATGCCCGTAAAGAAATATTTCTCCATTGGAAGGATGCATCACCCCCTAGAGTATCTTCATGGTGCCTAGCAATGAATTCTTTACTCCCACTATACAAACTCACATATCTTAATCGTAATTGCCCCCAAAAATTTGATGAGATATGGTCGGGTTGGATAGACGCATGAGGTGCTGAGATCGTGGAAGAGGTCCAAGCTGACGTTGAGATACCAGTCGTATGATCATATAACATGATTGAGATCTCTTTAAACTTCACCTAGTGTGAATGCTCAGTTAAGCTATTGAGGTATTTGTGGTTCCTTCCTTGTCTACCCCTCCCTCCCCCTCCCCCCCCTCTCATCTTCTAATCATCCTTAATCCACCCCCCCTCCTCCCCCCCTTTCCCCCATCCCCTCCCACAAGACCCTCCTGGCTGAAGTTATAAGTGGTAGGGCAGTTAGGGTTAGTCCCCTTTAGGTCTAGGGTACCCCCCTAACCCCCCCTAATAAAGTTTTAACCCCTTGATCACCCCCCATCGCCAGTGTCACTAAGCGATCGTTTTTCTGATCGCTGTATTAGTGTCACAGGTGATGCTAGTTAGGGAGGTAAGTATTTAGGTTTGCCGTCAGTGTTTTATAGTGACAGGGACCCCCATATACTACCTAATAAAAGGTTTTAACCCCCTGATTGCCCCCTAGTTAACCCTTTCACCAGTGATCACCGTATAACTGTTACGGGTGACGCTGGTTAGTTAGTTTGTTTATTATAGTTTCAGGGCACCCGCCGTTTATTACCTTATAAAGGTTTAACCCCCTAATCGCCCGGCGGTGATATAAGTTAAGTTTTAGGGTCAGATAAGGTCTGCGTCGCCCCAGGCAGCGTCAGGTTAGCGCCAGTACCGCTAACACCCACGCACGCAGCATACACCTCCCTTAGTGATATAGTATACTATACTAGCGTCCCCAGCAGTTTAGGGTTCCCAAAAACGCAGTGTTAGCGGGATCAGCCCAGATACCTGCTAGCACCTGCCTTTTTCCCCTCGGGCCAGCCCTGCCCAGCCCACCCAAGTGCAGTATCGATCGATCACTGTCACTTACAAAACACTAAACACACATAACTGCAGTGTTCTCAGAGTCAGGCCTGATCCCTGCGATCGCTAACAGTTTTTGTTGGTGGCGTTTTGATACAGTCGCTAACAGGAGCTTTTTTGCCTGTGAATCTCACTAGTGTACCACTAAATTTAGAGCCCAAAATGGCAAATCGAAGGTACACTAGTGAAGAGGCCTACACGTTTCTGAGCATGACAGATAGTGAAGGGGAAGTCACTCATCTGTCAGATTCAGGCTCAGAATACGATCTTGTAGACAACAACTGCTCCATGACAGATAGCTCTGACGACGGAGTTGTGGTCCCTGCCAAGGTCAGGCGTACCAGACCCCGAACTTCTTCTTCTGTCGTTGATGTGCAGGAACCGCAGGTCCCTCGTATGGAGCAGAGCAGTACTAGTGCCACTATTCCTTCTGGTGAACTTGCAAGCATCAGCAGCCTAGTACACCCTGGTCGTACATCCAGCACTGCAGTATCACGTGGTGACGTGGCGAGTCCCATAAGTGCAGTTCAAGCTGGTGAGGTGGCAAGCACAAGTAGTGTCCCGCTGCCACCAAAAAGAAGACGAACACAGGCCCGTTGTGCCCATAGTGCCCTTCCTGCTGCATTCACCAATCCTAATTGGGAACCCACCACTTCTGCAGCACCCGTACTTCCCCCATTCACTGGCCAACCTGGCATTCAGGTGGAAACAGTTGATTTTACGTCACTTGATTTTTATTCGCTGTTTTTCACCGAAGATCTCTATAGATCTATTGTGGACCAAAGCAATTGGTACGCTGGTCAACACATCGCCACTATTCCCCAGTCCTCCCTTGCCAGAGATTGGAGACCAATTACGGTCCCCGAATTTAAGATCTTTCTGGGCCTTTCCCTCAACATGGGCATAACCAAAAAGAGTGAGTTGCGGTCATATTGGTCCACTGACCCAATTCACCATATGCCCTTGTTCTCTGCCTCCATGACCAGGGCACGATACGAGCAGATCTTGTGGTTAATGCACTTCAATGACAATGAACTCTGTCATCCTCGTGGAGACCCTGAATACGATCGGCTCTACAAAATTCGGCCCCTTGTAAACCACTTCAACATTTTGCAGACTTGTTTACTCCCCATCAAGTTGTCTGCATTGATGAGTCCCTGATTACGTTTTCTGGCTGCTTGTCATTCAAACAGTACCTTCCCAGCAAGTGTGCCAGATACGGGGTCAAGATATATAAGCTCTGTGACAGGGCCACAGGCTATACATGTAGTTTTATGGTTTACGAGGGAAAAGATAGTCACGTAGAGCCGACAAACTGCCCTGACTACATAGGAAGCGCTGGCAAGATTGTGTGGGACTTGGTGTCACCCTTATTCGGAAAGGGGTACCACTTGTACATGGACAATTATTACACGAGCGTGCCACTTTTTAGTCACCTTTTTGATCATCAGATTGGAGCATGTGGCACCGTGCGACCTAATCACCGGGGCTTTCCCCAGCGGCTTGTAGATTCCCATCTTAGGCTGGGGGAGAGAGCCTGCTTGCAGTGTAATAGTTTGCGCGCTATAAAGTGGAGGGATAATAAGAATGTTTTCATTCTTACCTCCCTTCATGCAGACACGACGGTCCAAATTACTACGACGACTGGTGTTGTGGAGAAACCCCTCTGTGTCCACGAATATAACCTTAACATGGGAGGGGTGGACCTCAACGACCAGTTGTTGGTGCCGTACCTAGTTGCCCTTAAGGCCAGACGCTGGTACAAAAAAGTGTCTGTTTATTTATTTCAATTGGCTTTGCTGAATGCTTATGTGCTATACAGAGCTTCAGGACGGACTGGATCCTTCCTTAAATTCCAGGAAGAGATCGTCAGAGCCCTTCTGTTTCCAGACGGTGCTCCACCTCACCTTCCCCAACCAAATGCAGTAAGCCGGCTGCATTAGAGGCATTTTCTTTATGTCCTCCCGAGTACCCCTACCCAACAAGCCCCCAAAAAAGATGTCGTGTCTGCAGCAAGCGTGGATTTAGGCGTGACACCCGCTATTATTGTCCCTCCTGTCCTGACAATCCTGGTCTTTGCATTGGTGAATGTTTTGAACGCTACCATACACTAGTTGAGTATTAGCGTAGGGCACAGCACTGCACAGACTAGGACACACTTTCACAGGGTCTCCCAAGATGCCCCGAACCTAGTACCAGTTACAAAAGTTAAAGTTACAAAAAAAAGTCTAAAAAAACAAAACAAAAAAACCCACAAAAAAATATATAAAATAAAAAAACCAAAAATAGTTGTTGTTTTATTGTTCTCTTTCTATTCTCTCTCTATTGTTCTGCTCTTTTTTACTGTATTCTATTCTGCAATGTTTTATTGTTATTATGTTTTTATCATCTTTTCTTTATAGGTATGCAATTTTATACTTTACTGTTTACTGTGTTTTATTGTTAACCATCATTTGCTTAGCAGGTACGCCATTCAGTTGCAGCGCGGATTTATTTATCTTGACAGCAACAGCGTTTGCTCCCACGATATATAAAGCCGTGACTCCAGCGCTGTCGGAGGTGATTTCCCCACTACAGTTACATACTTCAGCATATATGCCGAAGCATGAGGGCAGCAGTGAGTGGAGGAGCGATTTGCTCCTACCTTTTGCGGGAGGATGCCCCCATGCTTCGGCATATATATATTTTAGGCACAGGTTGCATTAAATGTTTTATTTTTTACTATGTTTTTTTTGTATTCGCTTTGCAGGTATGGTAAGTATTACTGTTATACTGTAATGTTACTTTGTTTTATTGTTAACCATCATTTGCTTAGCAGGTATGCCATTCAGTTGCAGCGCGGATTTACCGTATTTATCTTGACAGCAACAGCGTTTGCTCCCACGATCCATAAAGCCATGAATCCAGCACTGTAGGAGGTGATTTCACCACCACAGTTAAAAAAAAGAGCATATATGCCAAAGCATGGGGGCAGCATGGGCGGAGGAGCGATTAGCTCCTACCTTTTGGGGCGGATGCCCCCATGCTTCGGCATATATAAACGGTGCATGTATGCCCATCATTAGAAGTGGGTGGATGAAGGGAGGTATTCTAATGGTGGGCATACCCACCGATCAATATCTTTTTTTCGTTCAGCCCACAGGCTGCATGAAAAAAAAGTTTACAATATATGCCCAACAAGGACCAGCAACGTACTGGTATATTGCTGGACTTCGAGTGGTTATACCAGAATGATGCCTGCAGGTTTAGGTATCATCTTGGTATCATTCTTTTCAGCCAGCGGTCGGCTTTCATGTAAAAGCAATCCTAGTGGCTAATTAGCCTCTAGACTGCTTTTACAAGCAGTGGGAGGGAATGCCCCCCCACACCGTCTTCCATGTTTTTCTCTGGCTCTCCTGTCCCAACAGGGAACCTGAGAATGCAGCCGGTGATTCATAGAACTGATCAGAGACCAGAATGGCTCCAAACATCTCTCTACAAGCATTTCATGACTTAGATTTCGCCGGATGTAAATAGCGCCATTGGGAAATTGGGAAAGCATTTTATCACACCGATCTTGGCATGGTCAGATCCTTTGAGGGCAGAGGAGAGATCTAGTCTAATAGACCCCAATTTTTTAAAAAAAGAGTACCTGTCACTACCTATTGCTATCATAGGGGATATTTACATTACCTGAGATAACAATAAAAATTATTAAAAAAAAATGAAAGGAACAGTTTAAAAACAATATAAAAAAGCAAAAAAATAATAAATGAAAAAAAAAAAAGCACCCCTGCCCCCCCTGCTCTCGCACAAAAGCGAGCGCAAGCGTTGGTCTGGCGTCAAATGTAAATGGCAATTGCACCATGCATGTGAGGTATCACCGCAAAGGTCAGATCGAGGGCAGTAATTTTAGCAGTAGACCTCCTCTGTAAATCTAAAGTGGTAACCTGTAAAGGATTTAAAGGCTTTTAAAAATGTATTTAGTTTGTCGCCAATGCACGTTTGTGCGCAATTTTAAAGCATGTCATGTTTGGTATCCATGTACTCGGCCTAAGATCATATTTTTTATTTCGTCAAACATTTGGGCAATATAGTGTGTCTTAGTGCATTAACATTTTAAAAAGTGTGTTTTTTCCCAAAAAAACGCGTTTGAAAAATCGCTGCGCAAATACTGTGTGAAAAAAAAAAAAAATGAAACAACCACCATTTTAATCTGTAGGGCATTTGCTTTAAAAAAATATATAATGTTTGGGGGTTCAAAGTAATTTTCTAGCAAAAAAAAATAATTTTTTCATGTAAACAAAAAGTGTCAGAAAGGGCTTTGTCTTCAAGTGGTTAGAAGAGTGGGTGATGTGTGACATAAGCTTCTAAATGTTGTTCATAAAATACCAGGACAGTTCAAAACCCCCCCCCCAAATGACCCCATTTTGGAAAGTAGACACCCCAAGCTATTTGCTGAGAGGCATGTCGAGTCCATGGAATATTTTATATTGTGACACAAGTTGCGGGAAAAAGACAAATTTTTATTTTTTTTTTTGCACAAAGTTGTCACTAAATGATATATTGCTCAAACATGCCATGGGAATATGTGAAATTACACCCCAAAATACATTCTGTTGCTTCTCCTGAGTACGGGGATACCACATGTGTGAGACTTTTTGGGAGCTTTGCTGCGTACGGGACCCCGAAAACCAAGCACCGCCTTCAGGCTTTCTAAGGGCGTAAATTTTTGATTTCACTCTTCACTGCCTATCACAGTTTCAGAGGCCATGGAATGCCCAGGTGGCACAAAACCCCCCCAAATGACCCCATTTTGGAAAGTAGACACCCCAAGCTATTTGCTGAGAGGTATAGTGAGTATTTTGCAGACCTCACTTTTTGTCACAAAGTTTTTAAAATTGAAAATAGAAAAAAAAATGTCTTTTTCTTGTCTTTCTTCATTTTCAAAAACAAATGAGAGCTGCAAAATACTCACCATGCCTCTCAGCAAATAGCTTGGGGTGTCTACTTTCCATAATGGGGTCATTTGGGGGGGTTTTGAACTGTCCTGGCATTTTATGAACAACATTTAGAAGGTTATGTCACACATCACCCACTCTTTTAACCACTTGAAGACAAAGCCCTTTCTGACACTTTTTGTTTACATGAAAAAATACTCACCATGCCTCTCAGCAAATAGCTTGGGGTGTCTATTTTCCATAATGAGGTCATTGGGGGGGGGGTTGTGCTTTCTTGGCATTTTATGGCCTTCGAAACTGTGATAGGTAGTGAGGAATGAATCAAAAATTTACGTCCTTAGAAATCCTGAAGGCGGTGATTGGGTTTCGGGGCCCCGTACGCGGCTAGGCTCCCAAAAAGTCCCACACATGTGGTATTCCCGTACTCAGGAGAATCAGCAGAATTTATTTTGGGGTGTAATTCCACATATGCCCATGGCATGTTTGAGCAATATATCATTTAGTGACAACTTTGTGCAAAAAAAAAAAAAAAGTTTGTTATTTTCCCGCAACTTGTGTCAAAATATAAAATATTCCATGGACTCAACATGCCTCTCAGCAAATAGCTTGGGGTGTCTACTTTCCAAAATGGGGTCATTTGGGGGGAGTTGTGCCATCTTGGCATTTTATGGCCTTCAAAACTGTGATAGGTAGTGAGGAGTGAATTCAAAAATTTACGCCCTTAGAAATCCTGAAGGCGGTGCTTGGTTTTCGGGGCCCCGTATGTGGCTAGGCTCCCAAAAAGTCCCACATATGTAGTATCCCTATACTCAGGAGAAGCAGCTGAATGTATTTTGGGGTGTAATTCCACATATGCCCATGGCCTGTATGAGCAATATATCATTTAGTGACAACTTTTTGTAAACATTTTTTTTTTGTCATTATTCAATCACTTGGGACAAAAAAAATAATATTCAATGGGCTCAACATGCCTCTCAGCAATTTCCTTGGGGTGTCTACTTTCCGAAATGGGGTCATTTAGGGGGGGTTTGTACTGCCCTGCCATTTTAGCACCTCAAGAAATGACATAGGCAGTCATAAACTAAAAGCTGTGTAAATTTCAGAAAATGTACCCTAGTTTGTAGATGCTATAACTTTTGCGCAAACCAATAAAAATATGCTTATTGAAATTTTTTTTACCAAAGACATGTGGGCGAATACATTTTCGCCTAAATGTATGACTAAAATTGAGATTATTGGATTTTTTTTATAACAAAAAGTAGAAAATATCATTTTTTTTCAAAATTTTCGGTCTTTTTACGTATATAGCACAAAAAATAAAAACCGCAGAGGTGATCAAATACCATCAAAAGAAAGCTCTATTTGTGGGAAGAAAAGGGAAGTACAGCATTGCATGACCGCGCAATTAGCAGTTAAAGCTATGCAGTGCCAAATTGTAAAAAGTGCTCTGGTCAGGAAGGGGGTAAATCCTTCTGGGGCTGAAGTGGTTAAATCCAAGAAGACTATACTATGAAAAATATTATTGGCAGCCAAATGACTATCAAATTTAAGATTCAAAGATTCTACAGTACAAACAATTTTTCTTATATCCCAAACAAATGTACAGTATATGATGATTATGCGAGTGGGCTACAAGAGAGCAAAGGAATGACTCCTATGAGTGTCAGACCCTTCTGTACTGTTTCGTCACATAAAAATAGAAAATTACAGATAAACAAATACAACTCCAGCAAACAATGAATATAGCAAAATTCAGCCTGCTCTTACAGAGAGTTCTTGGTGAATGTAGCTATGCTAGTTTCAACAACACAAATTTTCTGAAGTGAGGAGTCTGCTCTTCTCCATCAGCCCACTGGTTATTGTAGTTTCATGCAATACAGGGCGAATCTTTCCCATATGAACTACATGTCCCAAGATGCCTTGCTCTACCTTTAATTTAAAGAGTCACAGGACAGCTAAACTGGGAAACAGCTCCCTGTAATGTATACTAGACAGCATCTTCTGATTGCAGGAAAAAAATGTAAGCATCCAGATCCTGGCTACCCTATCATCTGTGGAGAGAGAAGGGTCATGCTGGATACCATTTAATCAAATGCTCATTGCCGTTCTAATGGCTTACAGCAAACATTTGTGGGGAGTTTGAAATTTTACCATATGGTGAAGAATTGGCACAGAGGGCAAGTGCTGATTGCTGGGTGAAGGCTAGAGTTGAACACTTTTGGACTTTTTATGATTTTATTTATAAGTTTTGTGAATTGTTCACACCTTAGGTTGTGACACCTGGGATAAAAAAAAAGTCATATTTTTTCTTTTTCTGTGGATACCGATTATATTACTGAGTATAATTTATTTTAGCAATGCAATAACCTGTATACACTTTCATTTGTGTGAAATTGTATAAAGGTTTGGTGCATGTGATCAACACAGGGCGAATCAGTGCTGTCTAGACAGAGGGGGTCATGCAGCCTCATAGGACAGCCAAAGGAGAATCAAAACTCCTCCTACAAGCCTTTACCAGTGCTCGGCCAGACACTGATAAAAGTCACAAGACTTTTATATACTGTTGATGAGAAAAGGTATTAACAGTTTATATTTACTAAAATAATTGCATTTCCACATTCTGTGTACTGTGGGAGATCAGTTATAGTGACTGCAGGGTCCTGGGTTTAGTAACCTCATAGAGATGAGTGTAGCCTTTAAATATACATATCCAGGTCTGTCAGAGGGGATAGAGCAGTTAGCAGAACAGAGAACCCATCATAACAAGCGGCTCCTGTGAGGGTAAGTGTTACAGATGTGTGCCCTGAGTTCTAAAATCATTCAAAAAAAAAAAAAACGACAACACTGTATATTACACTGTACGAGCCAAATTGCCAGTGTGTATGAAATCTTACTATGACACGAGAAAGTGATAAAAGTGTTTTCCTATTTATACAAAGTTTCACAGTTGTATATATACAAGGCAGGTGTGTGTGTGTTAATAGTTTCTTTTTATCAATTAACAAGATAAAAGGTAAAATATATCCACATTAAATCGATATTTGGTGTGACCACCCTTTGCCTATAAACCAGCATCAATTTTTCTAGGTACACTTGCACACAATTTTTGAAGGAAATCGGCAGGTAGGTTGCTCCAAACATCTTGGAGAACTAAGCACAGATATTCTGTGGATGTGGGCTGCCTCAAACTCTTTTGTCTCTTCATTTATTCCCAGGCAGACTCCATGATGTTGAGATCAGGGCTCTGTAGGGGCCAATCCATAATTTCCAGGACTCCTTATTCTTCTTTAAACTAAAATAGTTCATAAAGCTGAGCTCCACCAAAAAGCTCCACTTATTTGCCTACCCCCCCCTCCTCTACTGCCACATTCGGCACCTTTCAGGGGGGAGCAAGCATTTGGTTTTGACAGGTACTTGCTCCCACTTCCAGCTGACTTCGCTGTGGCAAACTCATCCAGAACTTTGGCCCCCCTCTTCCTTCCCCTGTCTCTGGGCCATTCACAAAGTGCAGCGCGCTCCGCGCATGCACAGTAGGGTACTGGCCGTGAAGCCCCAAGGCTTCACTGCTGGTTTCTCTTTCCCAAGATGGAGGCAGAGGCAGCAGCACTCGAGAGCCGATTGAAAAATCAGCTCGGATGAAGACACCGCTGGATTCGTGGACAGGTAAATGTCCTAATATTATAAGTCAGCAGCTACAGTATTTGTAGCTGCTGACTTTTTTTTTTTTTCTGAAAGAGCCTGGAGCTCCACTTTAATGACATTGGCTGTTTGTTTTAGGTCATTGTCCTGCTGCAGAATAAATGTGGGGTCACATCACTCCTTGATAATATGGTGTGATGGATAAATATTGCCTGTATTTCTCAGCATTGAGAACACCATTGATCCTGACCAAATCTCCAACTCCCTTTGCATAAATTAAGCCCTAACCTTGCAAGGAACCTGCATTATGCTTCACTGTTGCCTGCAGACACTCATTATTGTACCACTCTCCAGCCCTTTAATGAACAAACTGCCTCCTGCTACAGCCAAATATTTCAAATTTTGACGCATCAATCCAGATCACCTGCTGTCATTTTTCTAAATCTCAGTTCCTATGTTTTCATGCATAGTTGAGTTCCTTATGCCGCGTACACACGGTCGGACTTTCTATCCTACTTGGTCCGGCACACTTTCCGACGGACTTTGTCCGCCAGGTGCGCCGGACTTTAAAACGGACGGACTTGCCCACACACGCCCGGACTTTCCGGCGGGCTAAGTCCGCCCGTCTTTCCGACGGACTTTTGCCGGAGTTCCGGCGGACTTTCAGAATGAACGGACTTGCCCACACACGGACAAGTCCGTTCATTTTGAACGTGACTCAGGTGCGACGGGACTAGAAAAGGATGTCAATCTTGCCGCTTTTATCGGCGAGATTGACACCTTGCGAGCCCCGTCGCGGGGCATACCAGGCCCTTAGGTCTGGTATGGATTATAAAGGGAACCCCCTACGCCGAAAAAACGGCGTGGGGTCCCCCCTAGAATCCATACCAGACCCCGATCCGAGCACGCAGCCTGGCCGGTCAGGAAAGGGGGTGGGGACGAGCGAGCGCCCCCCCCCTCCTGAACCGTACCAGGCCACATGCCCTCAACATGGGGGGTGGGTGCTTTGGGGGAGGGGGGCCGCCCTGCGGCCCCCCCCACCCCAAAGCACCTTGTCCCCATGTTGATGAGGACAAGGGCCTCTTCCCGACAACCCTGGCCGTTGGTTGTCGGGGTCTGCGGGCGGGGGCTTATCGGAATCTGGGAGCCCCCTTTAATAAGGGGGCCCCCAGATCCCGGCCCCCCACCCTATGTGAATGAGTATGGGGTACATGGTACCCCTACCCATTCACCTAGGGAAAAAGTGTAAGTAATAAAACACACTACACAGGTTTTTAAAATATTTTATTAAACAGCTCCGGGGGGGGGATCTTCCTCCGGCTTCGGGGGTCTTCTTCCGGCTTCGGGGGTCCCTCCGCTTCATCTTCTCCCGGCGTCCGGTTGGTTCTTCTCCACTCTCTTCTCTCCAGTTCTTCGGCCGGCTCCTCTGCTGTCTTCAGGTAGCTCTCTTGCCAGCAGAGGTCCGGACTTCTTGTCTTCTTCTCTTCTCCAGATGTTGACACGACGCTCTCTCCGGCTGGACTGCTCTCCGAGGGCTGCGTTGTGACTTATATAGGCGGAGACCCCGCCCCCTTTTGATGTCACAGTCCCTGGGCATGCTGGGACTGTGACGTTTTAGGGGGCGTGGTCACTGGGTGATGTTGACCACGCCCCCTAAAACGTCACAGTCCCAGCATGCCCAGGGACTGTGACATCAAAAGGGGGCGGGGTCTCCGCCTATATAAGTCACAACGCAGCCCTCGGAGAGCAGTCCAGCCGGAGAGAGCGTCGTGTCAACATCTGGAGAAGAGAAGAAGACAAGAAGTCCGGACCTCTGCTGGCAAGAGAGCTACCTGAAGACAGCAGAGGAGCCGGCCGAAGAACTGGAGAGAAGAGAGCGGAGAAAAACCAACCGGACGCCGGGAGAAGATGAAGCGGAGGGACCCCCGAAGCCGGAAGAAGACCCCCGAAGCCGGAGGAAGATCCCCCCCCGGAGCTGTTTAATAAAATATTTTAAAAACCTGTGTAGTGTGTTTTATTACTTACACTTTTTCCCTAGGTGAATGGGTAGGGGTACCATGTACCCCATACTCATTCACATAGGGTGGGGGGCCGGGATCTGGGGGCCCCCTTATTAAAGGGGGCTCCCAGATTCCGATAAGCCCCTGCCCGCAGACCCCGACAACCAACGGCCAGGGTTGTCGGGAAGAGGCCCTTGTCCTCATCAACATGGGGACAAGGTGCTTTCGGCCCCCCTCCCCCAAAGCACCCACCCCCCATGTTGAGGGCATGTGGCCTGGTACGGTTCAGGAGGGGGGGGGGGCGCTCGCTCGTCCCCACCCCCTTTCCTGACCGGCCAGGCTGCGTGCTCGGATCGGGGTCTGGTATGGATTTTAGGGGGGACCCCACGCCGTCTTTTCGGCGTAGGGGGTTCCCTTTATAATCCATACCAGACCTAAGGGCCTGGTATGCCCCGCGCTCGCCGCAATAGGAAAATTTGTTTTTTCTATTGCAGCGAGTGCGAGATGCAATACCCTGCCCTCGTGTCGTATCTGGTCCGTCGGACCAGCACACACACGAGCGGACTTTCCGCCCGAAACTGAGTCCGGCGGAAAGATTTAAAACTTTCTTCAAATCTAGGTCCGGCGGGCTTTTGGGAAAAAGTCCGCCGGAAAAGTCCGCCGGCGCCCACACACGGGCGGATTGTCCGGCACACTCTGGTCCGCCGGACCAAGTATGCCGGAAAGTCCGACCGTGTGTACGCGGCATAAGCCTTGTTTCCATGTCAGGGGTATAGATTTTTGGTTGTAATTCTTCCATGAAGACCACTTCTTGCTAGACTTCTCCGGACAGTAGATGGGTCCCACTGGTTTCCACCAGTTTTGTGCTGATCGCACTGCTGGACATCATCCAATGTCGAAGGGAAGTAAGCATAATGTGTCTTTTATCTGTTGCATTTAAAGGAGATGTCCAGACAATGCTTGTTTTGCTGTACTTCTTTTAATGGATCAAAGGAGTGAAGTTTGTTTTGCACTGCTGTGACCTGTTTTCAGCAGAGCAGGCTCTCTGCTGACGTCACGGATATCAGTTCAGGCACCGCGTCATCACAACAATAAAGTCTGGATCTGTCAAATGCCTGGACTGACACCCCGCTCAGCCTCTCAGTGAGCTGCTGAGAGCCTAAACTGGATGACCCCCGCATCCCCCCCCCCCACAGCCCAGCACTCTAATGAGCAAGGAGGGGGAAGAGCAGAGAGCTGTGACTGACAGTCTACAGCTCTCGGAGCTCTGAAAACTTGAGCGATCGGCGGTGTTTGATCGATCCGTTTTCAGTGCAGATCGATGCTGCATCCACCTAGATATATATAAATCTGAAAAAAAAATCTTTTTCTTCTCTTTTACGTTTCCTTAGCCACCTGCTGCATCGACGGTCCTCAACATTGCCAGTTTCTTTGTGCTTCTTCAAAAGAACTTGAACACCACATCTTGAAACCCCAGCCTGCTTTGAAATCTTTGCCTGGGAGATACCTTGCCGATGCCATATAACTAGCTTGTGTCCTGTTGCTGTGCCCAGGCTTGCCATGGTGTATGACCCGTGACATGAAACTATCTTTCACAAACCCACATTAGTAGCAGAGTTTAGATGTTCCTCAGGCTGGGTTCACACTGGTGCGACACGACAGCCGTCCTACTTTGGATCCGACTTTGCCCTGCGACATGAAGCCGGCATGTGTCCGACTTTCAATGAACGGGGATCCGACTTGGATCCCCGCCAATGCCCGGCACTGTGTTTGGTACGAATCTTTAGGGGGAACTCCGCGACAAATTTTAAATAAAAAACCGGCATGGGTTCCCCCTCCAAGAGCATACCAGGCCCTTGGGTCTGGTATGGACCTTGAGGGGAACCCCCTACGCCGATAAAAACGGCGTGGGGGTCCCCCCCAATCCATACCAGACCCTTATCCGAGCACGCAGCCCGGCCGGACAGGAATGGGGGTGGGGACGAGCGAGCGCCCCCCCCCCCTGAACCGTACCAGGCCGCATGCCCTCAACATGGGGGGTTGGTGCTTTGGGGGAGGGGGCGTGCTGCAGCCCCCCACCCCAAAGCACCTTGTCCCCATGTTGATGAGGACAAGGGCCTCTTCCCGACAACCCTGGCCGTTGGTTGTCGGGGTCTGCGGGCGGAGGGCTTATCGGAATCCAGGAGCCCCCTTTAATAAGGGGGCCCCCAGATCCCGGCCCCCCACCCTATGTGAATGAGTATGGGGTACATGGTACCCCTACCCATTCACCTAGGGAAGTGTCAATAAAAAAAAAAAACACAGTACACAGGTTTCAAAATTAATTTATTGGGCAGCTCCGGTATCTTCTTCCGACTTCTCCCGGTGTTCCGCCTCTTCTCCCGGGCCCCGCCGCTATCTTCTTCCAGCTCTATTGCCAGCGAGGGGCCCGGTCTGCTGCCGCTGTCTTGTCGCCGCTGTCTCGCCGCTTCTTCTCTTCATCTCTTCTTCCGATGTTGACACGACGCTCTCCCCGGCTGGAATGCTCTCTGTGCGCTCTGCTCTGACTTATATAGGCGGTGACCCCGCCCCCTTATGCCGTCACAGTCCCTGGGCATGCTGGGACTGTGACAGCATAAGGGGGCGTGGTCATCGGGTGATGACCACGCCCCCTAAAACGCAGCGCGCCCCCTCCCCCAAAGCACCAACCCCCCATGTTGAGGGCATGCGGCCTGGTACGGTTCAGGAGGGGGGGGGCGCTCGCTCGTCCCCACCCCCATTCCTGTCCGGCCGGGCTGCGTGCTCGGATAAGGGTCTGGTATGGATTGGGGGGGACCCCCACGCCGTTTTTATCGGCGTAGGGGGTTCTCCTCAAGGTCCATACCAGACCCAAGGGCCTGGTATGCTCTTGGAGGGGGAACCCATGCCGGTTTTTTATTTAAAATTTGGCGCGGAGTTCCCCCTCAAGAACATCTGAGCACAAGTCGCGTGCCGAAGTCGGATCATGCAAGACGGCAATCCGACTTTGATCCGACTTCAATGATAGTCAATAGGCTGAAGTAGGATCAAAGTCGGACCAAAGTAGTACAGGGAGCATTTCTAAAGTCGGAACGACTTGTGTCGGACCAGTTAGGACGGCTCCCATAGGGAAACATTAAATTTCACACGTCATGCGACATGAGCTCCCAATGTCGGAGCGTTTGTCGGACCAGTGTGAACCCAGCCTCACCCAGTTTTAGGTTTCCAACACAGCTGTTTCTGTTTCAGTTAATGACTGTGTTTCAACCTACATATGAAATTAATGATCATTACCACCTGCTTGGTATAATTGGTTAATTATACACCTGAAAAATCCCTGACATTGTGCAAGTCTTATGTTCTCCCACTTTGCATTTTGTAAATTGATAAAAATAAACAATAAAAATATATATTTTTGAAAGCATTCTTACTTTAAAGCATTTCTTTACAATTGCCTACAACATATACACAGTACTGTATATACAGTGCCTTGAACTTTTCCACATTTTGTCATGTTACAACCAAAAATTCATGCATTTTATTGGGATTTTATGTGGCACATAATTGTGAAGTGGAAGAAAAATGATAAATGGTTTTCCAGATTTTTTATACAAATATGTGAAAAGTGTGGCGTGCATTTGTATTCAGCCCCCCTGGTAGAACCACCTTTCACTGCAATTACAGCTGCAAGTCTTTTTGGGGATGGCTCTACCAGCTTTGCACATCTAGAGAGTGACATTGTTGCCCATTCTTCTTTGCAAAATAGCTCAAGCTCTGTCAGATTGGATGGAGAGCGTCTGTGAACAGCAATTTTCAAGTCTTGCCACAGATTCTCAATTGGATTTAGGTCTGGACTTTGACTGGGCCATTCTAACACATGAATATGCTTTGATCTAAACCATTCCATTGTAGATCTGGCTGTATGTTTGGGGTCGTTGTCCTGCTGGAAGGTGAACCTCCGCCCCAGTCTCAAGTCTTTGCGTTTTTGGTTGTAACATGACAAAATGTGGAAAATTTCAAGGGCATGAATACATTTTCCATGCACTTTATATTTGTGTATATATTTATATCACAGACAACCTGAACTTCTACTAAGCCATAAGTCCCAAGGGAACCTCACAATACTCATTGGGTTCCGATAAATCTTGCAGCGATTGGCATCTCTTGCACTCAGGCTATAAAAAAATGCCTTCCTTGTTCTGTAATCGGATTGGGCATGCTTCCAAGTGTTGTGAATGGGCGTAACAGGAGATTACTAGCAGATTTCATCCTGTATACTGCACAGTTATTTCTGTAACATGGAAACACACAGAGTACAACACAGTCAGCCTGATCCCATCTCTGAGTAAGCAGGATGTAGTAATGTGTAGCCACGTGTGTCATCATCTCAGACTTCTGCTGTGCCGCGAGACAAGAGGACAGAGGGACATTCACTAATTACAATATACAAGAGCTGGCACTTTTCCCGCAATACCCTACACAGAATGCTGAACTCTTCATCTAGGAAATAGTTGCAATTACCAGGTGTGGAAATATCCCCTTGTATCTTTCTTTAAATTTTCTCCTTTACAGGGAACCTATGTTGATTTTAAAGCCCATCTCCAGGCAAAGGAACAATACTCCTTTTAGTGGGGCTGCCCCTGCACTGCAAGCGTTAGGGGTTTATGTCTGAAAGGGTGGGGGAGGGCAAAAAGCCCTTTTGCTTACCTGTTCCTCTGCTCTAATGGCAGCCGACACTCTCTTCTACTCCCCTGGGCTCTGGCAGTGTACTGTCCCTCGATAGTCTCATGTTCAGTGCAATGGGCTCTGCATTGGACTTGATGTTGTCAGGGACTTTGTGAAAATCAGAGCGTAGGGAAGAATAGGCTGTAGGGATCGGTCTTACTGTAGGGAGCCTGTCTTAAAGGGTTAGCTCACCTTTACCAAAAAACTGCCTATGCAAGGGCTGCCTGTAGATAAAAACAAAGGGATTGATTTACTAAAGTCAAATAGACTGAACACTTTGCAAGAGCAGTTGCTCCAGAGCTTAGTAGGGGAAGAAAAAAAAAAAAAAAAAAAAAAAAACTAGGATTTTTGCCCGGATCAACCAATGAATATTAGCAGTGGTGGCTAGTTTCTGCGGGTAAGTATAGACCTATCATACAGACAACAAGGCCTGGATGCAGTTCAAGTTGGCCTTATAAACATATTGCAAAAAAGAAGGGAGAAACAGAGAGTTTCTCTAAAGAAGGTCAACAGAGAACACTAATGTCAATTACAAAACCAGCTTTATTAATTACCAAAAATTAAATAACCAATTAATATACCAAAGGTGAAAATATAAGCAATATGGACAGACGGTTATCACAAACTAATTAAAACATGGACAACGTTGTCACAGGGGGTATTAAAATCAAATGGGAGCCGCGGCTACACGCCCACTCATACACATCATACACTCTAGATATGGGGTATATTGAGCTTAGGATAGTTCTGCACAATAAGTTGACAATTATTGGAAAGTATTCCCAGTATCAAGTATCCAGTTGGACAAGAACAGTCCTGTATCACTAGTTTGAAGGTGTTGTGAATGGGTGGGTGATCTGACAAATCAAAAAGACATGAAGTTGGATCATAGATGGAGCGATCTCTCAAAGGATCATTGCACTCAGTGATTGCTTAGACCACAGCTGATGAGTAGATTGCAAGCACTTTCCAGGTTGCAGTAAGATTAGTTGTACAAACATCTACATAGGTAGCAGGGTAAATGTCCTTGGAGACAGTATTTAAGGAAACATAGAGAAAACTGACATACGTGTGGTTGAAGTGCTGAGCAAGGTAAAGGATCTCACTAACCGCACTGTATCCGTCGTCAGACTATGGTAGTCCTTGATGTTAAAGTCTCTCTATGGACAGGTGCTTCTATGTGGCTCATCAGGAGTGCAGGCTGGCAGGCATTCGTTTCTCATTGCTCCTCACCATGAAGCCGCCAAAGTACCGCCGTCACCGTGTAGTGTGAGGCTGCAAAGGAAAGCCGATATCAGCTGTTAGATCAGCTGTTAGGTCCGTGTGAGGATGAGTCAGATCGAGTTGCGCGCGGCTCCCAGGAACGTGCTGACGTCACACCGCTGACGCGTTTCACCAGCCAATAGACGCTGGTTTCCTCAGAGCTAGGAGGGGTCAGGTGTGGTGAGTTTAAATAGGTATTAAAGAGTGCAGGTACTATTTATATCCACTAGATGTCCACCATAACCCCTCAGTGTAAGTCATTCAGCAAACAAAGCATACATTCTAATTACATAATTAGGATAGTGATGTTAGCTGTTTACGAGATAAAGGCGGGGAGCATATAGAGAAGAGATAAAAATAATACTTTAACAATTTTTTGAGAATCAGCCATGGAAAGAGTGAATTATTAGAAATAATATTTTAAAATAGAAATTTCATCTCTACAATTAAGAAGCATTGTTTATGTTTCTAGGAAGGATTGTAAACTGTATTCAGTGTTTAACCCCTTGGGGGCCAGAGAATCTAAATAGTACGTCCACATTTTCTCCTTTTGCAGGAGTATGGTGTCAAAATCACCCCTTCTGGGGGGCAAATTAAGTACATAGATCCCTTTAACCATGAGGCCTGCTGGATTACTGTCGTGATATTTGGCAAAGTGTACTGGGATAGGTCTGTCATCATCCTTATTTTTTGTTTTATTCCTAATGCCACTGATGTGTTCGCTGATCCTAATCCGGAGCTGACGTTTTGTTTTTCCTATGTAATTTTTATTGCAAGGGCACGTGAGCATGTATATGACACGTGTCGTTGAGCAATTAATAAATTGTTTGATTCGATAATCATTGCCACCCCTTGGATCAGCGAACACATCAGTGTGATGTACATATTTGCATATGTTACAGTGTCCACATGCATGCATGCCTGGAGGAGGTTTTCTCTCAGTAAGCCAGTTTTTATTAGTCGTTCTGGTATATTCTGAATGAACCAGAACATCTCCCAAGTTACGTGCCCTTTTAGCCGTAATCAATGGTTTAGGGCTAATTATGTTGGTAATGAGGGGTGCCGATTTCAGAATATACCAGTGTTTGTTTAAGATCTCATGGACTTGAGTCCATTGCGAACCAAACCTAGTGATGATTCTAGGAAAGTCACAATGTGATTGGTCCATTTCCTGGGGGTTCTTCTGTGAGGTTAGAAGGTCCTCACGTTTGGTTTTAAATGCATTATTTCTGGCTTTTTTGAGGGAATTGTGTGAGTATCCTCTTTTCCTAAATCTTTTATACATTTCATGTGCTTCGGTTAGGAATTGATCCTCTTCCGAGCAATTTCGTCTGATCCTCAAAAATTGTCCTGTGGGTATTCCCCTGATTAGCGACCTTGGATGGTGACTCTGTGCCAAGAGGAGGGTATTAGCTGCTGTTTCCTTTCTGAAGGTACTTGTTGCTATTTTATTTCCACATCTAGTAATTTGTAAATCAAGGAATGAGAGGGCATCAGCAGAGTAGGAATAGGTTAAATGAATATTCCTTTCATTGTTATTTAATAGGGATAAAAATTCCAAAAGTTGCTCTACTGAGCCCTCCCATATCACGAGTACGTCGTCGATGTACCTTAACCATAATGCGCAATGGTCAAGGTACATCGAGGACTTGTACACGACCTCCTCCTCCCAAAGCCCTAAATGGAGACAGGCATAGGAAGGGGCCCATGGGGCACCCATACTGGTGCCTCTGATTTGTTGGTAAAACTTCCCAAGAAACTGAAAACAATTGTTGCCCAGCATGAACTCCAATAGTTCTATAATGAATTCATTATGGGCTCCAAGTAATGGATGATGAGTGTCTAAGAAGGTCTTAATAGCTTGAATACCCCACTGGTGGGGAATCGATGTGTATAGACTTTCCACATCTATCCCCACCAGTAGGGCATTAGGAGACAGGGTAAAACTGGACAATTTTAGAAGTATATCTCTACTGTCACGAACAAAAGAAGGTAGTTCAGTTACCATATCTTTGATCATCGAGTCCACAAATCTACCAACTCTTTCAAGAGGACCCTTGATAGCTGAAACAATAGGTCTCCCTGGGGGGTTGGATAAAGACTTATGCAATTTGGGAATGATGTAAAATGTAGGGATTGTTATATTTTCTACTTTTAGGTATGAATATTCCTTTTTAGTGAGTAGGCCTGTTTCCATAGCTAGTTTTAGTTTAGTGTTCAAGGTGTCAACAATGGCGGGAAAGGGGGTCCCAGTCAGTTTTATGTAGGTCGAGTTATCACTCAACAATCTAAGTACTTCGTCCTCATAGATTTTTTCGCTGAGTAGGACCACATTACCGCCCTTGTCACTCCTTTTAATCACCAAATTAGGGGCTTCCTGTAGTTCCCGTAGTGCTTTTCGTTCAGGGCCATTTAAGTTATTCGGTCCCAACCATTCCCAATTAATCTTTTCAAGATCATGTTGGACTTGATCAAGGAATAGTTGAAGCCATTTATGCTTGGATAGAGATGGCATCTTGGTTGACTTGATTCGCAAATTAGATTTCCTTCTAATTGGGTGACTAGTTTCAGTTTCCGAATCGCTATTGGCATTTTCTTCCAAGAGTGATATCAGATTATTGATCGCCTCTCTTTCCTCTTTGTCTAAATTGGATTCTGGAGTGGATATGTTATCAAGATTTTTTTGGTGCCAGAGTTTAAAGAGGACTTTTCTAAGGAATAGATTAATATCCTTAAACACTTCGAATTCATTCATGGGCGCAGTGGGGGAAAAAGATAGTCCCTTTTGAAGAAGTGCAATATGGTTGGAGTCCAATTGGAAATCAGATAAATTGATTATGCTCATATCCATAGAGGCTGAGTTAGAGGTATTATTTAATGTCTTTTCTGACTCCTTAATCTCCCACTGCGCCGATTCTGAGCTATGTTTCGGTCCCCGCCTCTTCCTTCTGTGTTTCCTCTTTCCATTCCCCTGGGGTGACTTTTTTCTACTGATTGTTTTGGACAGTCCACTACTGTGTTGCCCTGAAGTTCCTCTAAAAAAGTGACAGATTTATTAGAGCTTTCTTTGTCTGGGTCACTGTCTGAGGAAGAACCAGTTCTGTTCCTACTAGTGCGTTGTGAACGTCTGGAATTTCTTGAGGAAGATCTACTTCTGTTTGGCAAAGTGGGATTAAAAATATCTCCCGCTTCCCAATCAGTAATGTTTTGTCTAAATTTTTCTTGTTTGGTGTGTTTAAGATTTTTTTGTATTCTTTCTATTTCTTTCTTGATGAACTCATTATTTTTAACAAAATCGGGTTCATCTTTGTGGGATTCAAGAGTCTTTGCACTAATCTCCAGTTCTCCTCTAATCTCCTGAAGTTGTATTTCTTCTTCTGACACAATGATTTTCATTAATGCTAGGCCTCTATTCAGACATTCCTCTTTCCACACTTCCAAGAATCTCGGAGTGTGGAGGTGTTCGGCAGGAATTATTCTCTCTCTCAGTCCTCTAGGGATGATATTATGAGAGATATGCGATTTTAATGAGGCAATATCCCATTTACGGTTCAAGAATTTAATCATAAGCTTCTTATGATTTTTAAAAAGTTTACGTGTTGATTCTAATTCTATATTATCACTCTTTCCGTCAATAGAGAAGGCTGTGTCAATCTCATCATCTAAATCTCGATCAATCATATATGCCATATTTGTAATTAAATGTACGGTTTGTGTATATAAACGTCTGTCACTTTGCTAAATCACTAATATTAATACAGTGATGGTGGGATCCCCAGGGCAAAGAAAGGGCAAAAAACGCCCCAAAATAGCAAACAAAAAAAAACTAGGATTTTTGCCCGGATCAACCAATGAATATTAGCAGTGGTGGCTAGTTTCTGCGGGTAAGTATAGACCTATCATACAGACAACAAGGCCTGGATGCAGTTCAAGTTGGCCTTATAAACATATTGCAAAAAAGAAGGGAGAAACAGAGAGTTTCTCTAAAGAAGGTCAACAGAGAACACTAATGTCAATTACAAAACCAGCTTTATTAATTACCAAAAATTAAATAACCAATTAATATACCAAAGGTGAAAATATAAGCAATATGGACAGACGGTTATCACAAACTAATTAAAACATGGACAACGTTGTCACAGGGGGTATTAAAATCAAATGGGAGCCGCGGCTACACGCCCACTCATACACATCATACACTCTAGATATGGGGTATATTGAGCTTAGGATAGTTCTGCACAATAAGTTGACAATTATTGGAAAGTATTCCCAGTATCAAGTATCCAGTTGGACAAGAACAGTCCTGTATCACTAGTTTGAAGGTGTTGTGAATGGGTGGGTGATCTGACAAATCAAAAAGACATGAAGTTGGATCATAGATGGAGCGATCTCTCAAAGGATCATTGCACTCAGTGATTGCTTAGACCACAGCTGATGAGTAGATTGCAAGCACTTTCCAGGTTGCAGTAAGATTAGTTGTACAAACATCTACATAGGTAGCAGGGTAAATGTCCTTGGAGACAGTATTTAAGGAAACATAGAGAAAACTGACATACGTGTGGTTGAAGTGCTGAGCAAGGTAAAGGATCTCACTAACCGCACTGTATCCGTCGTCAGACTATGGTAGTCCTTGATGTTAAAGTCTCTCTATGGACAGGTGCTTCTATGTGGCTCATCAGGAGTGCAGGCTGGCAGGCATTCGTTTCTCATTGCTCCTCACCATGAAGCCGCCAAAGTACCGCCGTCACCGTGTAGTGTGAGGCTGCAAAGGAAAGCCGATATCAGCTGTTAGATCAGCTGTTAGGTCCGTGTGAGGATGAGTCAGATCGAGTTGCGCGCGGCTCCCAGGAACGTGCTGACGTCACACCGCTGACGCGTTTCACCAGCCAATAGACGCTGGTTTCCTCAGAGCTAGGAGGGGTCAGGTGTGGTGAGTTTAAATAGGTATTAAAGAGTGCAGGTACTATTTATATCCACTAGATGTCCACCATAACCCCTCAGTGTAAGTCATTCAGCAAACAAAGCATACATTCTAATTACATAATTAGGATAGTGATGTTAGCTGTTTACGAGATAAAGGCGGGGAGCATATAGAGAAGAGATAAAAATAATACTTTAACAATTTTTTGAGAATCAGCCATGGAAAGAGTGAATTATTAGAAATAATATTTTAAAATAGAAATTTCATCTCTACAATTAAGAAGCATTGTTTATGTTTCTAGGAAGGATTGTAAACTGTATTCAGTGTTTAACCCCTTGGGGGCCAGAGAATCTAAATAGTACGTCCACATTTTCTCCTTTTGCAGGAGTATGGTGTCAAAATCACCCCTTCTGGGGGGCAAATTAAGTACATAGATCCCTTTAACCATGAGGCCTGCTGGATTACTGTCGTGATATTTGGCAAAGTGTACTGGGATAGGTCTGTCATCATCCTTATTTTTTGTTTTATTCCTAATGCCACTGATGTGTTCGCTGATCCTAATCCGGAGCTGACGTTTTGTTTTTCCTATGTAATTTTTATTGCAAGGGCACGTGAGCATGTATATGACACGTGTCGTTGAGCAATTAATAAATTGTTTGATTCGATAATCATTGCCACCCCTTGGATCAGCGAACACATCAGTGTGATGTACATATTTGCATATGTTACAGTGTCCACATGCATGCATGCCTGGAGGAGGTTTTCTCTCAGTAAGCCAGTTTTTATTAGTCGTTCTGGTATATTCTGAATGAACCAGAACATCTCCCAAGTTACGTGCCCTTTTAGCCGTAATCAATGGTTTAGGGCTAATTATGTTGGTAATGAGGGGTGCCGATTTCAGAATATACCAGTGTTTGTTTAAGATCTCATGGACTTGAGTCCATTGCGAACCAAACCTAGTGATGATTCTAGGAAAGTCACAATGTGATTGGTCCATTTCCTGGGGGTTCTTCTGTGAGGTTAGAAGGTCCTCACGTTTGGTTTTAAATGCATTATTTCTGGCTTTTTTGAGGGAATTGTGTGAGTATCCTCTTTTCCTAAATCTTTTATACATTTCATGTGCTTCGGTTAGGAATTGATCCTCTTCCGAGCAATTTCGTCTGATCCTCAAAAATTGTCCTGTGGGTATTCCCCTGATTAGCGACCTTGGATGGTGACTCTGTGCCAAGAGGAGGGTATTAGCTGCTGTTTCCTTTCTGAAGGTACTTGTTGCTATTTTATTTCCACATCTAGTAATTTGTAAATCAAGGAATGAGAGGGCATCAGCAGAGTAGGAATAGGTTAAATGAATATTCCTTTCATTGTTATTTAATAGGGATAAAAATTCCAAAAGTTGCTCTACTGAGCCCTCCCATATCACGAGTACGTCGTCGATGTACCTTAACCATAATGCGCAATGGTCAAGGTACATCGAGGACTTGTACACGACCTCCTCCTCCCAAAGCCCTAAATGGAGACAGGCATAGGAAGGGGCCCATGGGGCACCCATACTGGTGCCTCTGATTTGTTGGTAAAACTTCCCAAGAAACTGAAAACAATTGTTGCCCAGCATGAACTCCAATAGTTCTATAATGAATTCATTATGGGCTCCAAGTAATGGATGATGAGTGTCTAAGAAGGTCTTAATAGCTTGAATACCCCACTGGTGGGGAATCGATGTGTATAGACTTTCCACATCTATCCCCACCAGTAGGGCATTAGGAGACAGGGTAAAACTGGACAATTTTAGAAGTATATCTCTACTGTCACGAACAAAAGAAGGTAGTTCAGTTACCATATCTTTGATCATCGAGTCCACAAATCTACCAACTCTTTCAAGAGGACCCTTGATAGCTGAAACAATAGGTCTCCCTGGGGGGTTGGATAAAGACTTATGCAATTTGGGAATGATGTAAAATGTAGGGATTGTTATATTTTCTACTTTTAGGTATGAATATTCCTTTTTAGTGAGTAGGCCTGTTTCCATAGCTAGTTTTAGTTTAGTGTTCAAGGTGTCAACAATGGCGGGAAAGGGGGTCCCAGTCAGTTTTATGTAGGTCGAGTTATCACTCAACAATCTAAGTACTTCGTCCTCATAGATTTTTTCGCTGAGTAGGACCACATTACCGCCCTTGTCACTCCTTTTAATCACCAAATTAGGGGCTTCCTGTAGTTCCCGTAGTGCTTTTCGTTCAGGGCCATTTAAGTTATTCGGTCCCAACCATTCCCAATTAATCTTTTCAAGATCATGTTGGACTTGATCAAGGAATAGTTGAAGCCATTTATGCTTGGATAGAGATGGCATCTTGGTTGACTTGATTCGCAAATTAGATTTCCTTCTAATTGGGTGACTAGTTTCAGTTTCCGAATCGCTATTGGCATTTTCTTCCAAGAGTGATATCAGATTATTGATCGCCTCTCTTTCCTCTTTGTCTAAATTGGATTCTGGAGTGGATATGTTATCAAGATTTTTTTGGTGCCAGAGTTTAAAGAGGACTTTTCTAAGGAATAGATTAATATCCTTAAACACTTCGAATTCATTCATGGGCGCAGTGGGGGAAAAAGATAGTCCCTTTTGAAGAAGTGCAATATGGTTGGAGTCCAATTGGAAATCAGATAAATTGATTATGCTCATATCCATAGAGGCTGAGTTAGAGGTATTATTTAATGTCTTTTCTGACTCCTTAATCTCCCACTGCGCCGATTCTGAGCTATGTTTCGGTCCCCGCCTCTTCCTTCTGTGTTTCCTCTTTCCATTCCCCTGGGGTGACTTTTTTCTACTGATTGTTTTGGACAGTCCACTACTGTGTTGCCCTGAAGTTCCTCTAAAAAAGTGACAGATTTATTAGAGCTTTCTTTGTCTGGGTCACTGTCTGAGGAAGAACCAGTTCTGTTCCTACTAGTGCGTTGTGAACGTCTGGAATTTCTTGAGGAAGATCTACTTCTGTTTGGCAAAGTGGGATTAAAAATATCTCCCGCTTCCCAATCAGTAATGTTTTGTCTAAATTTTTCTTGTTTGGTGTGTTTAAGATTTTTTTGTATTCTTTCTATTTCTTTCTTGATGAACTCATTATTTTTAACAAAATCGGGTTCATCTTTGTGGGATTCAAGAGTCTTTGCACTAATCTCCAGTTCTCCTCTAATCTCCTGAAGTTGTATTTCTTCTTCTGACACAATGATTTTCATTAATGCTAGGCCTCTATTCAGTAGGGGAAGGCCTGCTGACTTCCTTAATCCAATCATGTGCAAGCAAAAATGCTGCGTTTTTTAAAAATTTTTATTTTATTTCTCTCGGATGTGATTGGGTATTCTTTGCCAAGTGAAGCTTCACCTCATTTATTAACCACTTTAACCACTTCCCTACCCGTCCATTGTCATATGATGTCCGCAGATGGGATCTCCCATCCTGGGCGGGCGTCATATGACTCCAGGCGGTATAGGGGGGCGCACGCGTCACTGAGAAGCCGATGCGTGTGTCCAGCGGCCGCAATGTCTGCCAGGCACTCGCAACTGCTCATTACAGAGCAGGACCATGGATTTGTGTGTGTAAACAGATCCATGTCCTGTCAGGGGAGAGGAGACAGATTGTGTGTTCATACTCAGTATGAACACCTATCAGTCTTCTCCCCTAGTCAGTCCCCTCCCCTTACAGTTAGAATCACTCCCTAGGTAACACATTTAACCCCTTGATCACCCCCTAGTGTTAACTCCTTCCCTGCCAGTGACATTTATACAGTAATCAGTGCATATTTATAGCAATAATCGCTGTAAACTGTCAGTGGTCCCAAAATTGTGTCAAAAGTGTCCGATATGTCCACCGCAATATCACAGTCACTATAAAAATCGCAGATCGCCGCCATTACTAGTAAAAAAAAGAATAATAATAAAAATCCCCTATTTTGTATTTGTAGACGCTATAACTTTTGCACAAACCAATCAGTATATACGCTTATTGCAATTTTTTTTAACAAAAATATTTAGAAGACTACATATCGGGCTAAACTGAGGAAAAAATTTGTTAGTTTTTTTTAAATTTGGGATATTTATTTTAGCAAAAGTAAACAATATTGTGTTTTTTTCAAACATGTCGCTCTTCTTTTGTTTAAAGCTCAAAAAATAAAAACCGCAGAGGTGAATAAATACCACCAAAAGAAAACTCTATTTGTGGGGAAAAGAAATGATAAAAATTTCATTTAGGTAGAGTGTTGCATGACCGCGCAATTGTCATTCAAAATGTTACCGCTCTGAAAACTGAAAATTGGCCTGGGCAGGAAGGGGGTGAAAATGCCCTGTATTGAAGTGGTTAGGACCGGGCCTATTTTTCAGACTTGTTGTTTACAAGTTAAAATAATTTCTTTTGCTAGAAAATTACTTAGAACCCCCAAACATTATATATTTTTTTCTGTTTTTGGAAAAAAGTACACTTTTTTTAATTAAAAATAAGACAACAGTAAAGTTAGCCCAATTTTTCTTTATATTGTGAAAGATGATGTTACACCAAGTAAATTGATACCCAACATGTCACACTTCAAAATTGCGCCCGCTCATGGAATGGCGATAAACTTTTTTCCTTAAAAATAGACATATGCGACGTTTAAACAATTCTACAGGTTGCATGTTTTGAGTTACAGAGGAGGGCTAGAATTATTGCCCTCACTCTAATGATCACGGTGATACCTCACATGTGTGGTTTGACCACCGTTTTCATATGCGGGCCCTACTCACGTGTGCGTTCGCTTCTGCACGTGAGCTCGGCAGGCAGGGGCGCGTTAAAAAAAATTTTTTTCTTCTTCTTTATTTTACTTTTTATTTTTTATTTTTACACTGTTCTTTAAAAAAAAAAAATTATGTCACTTTTATTCCTATTACCAGGATAGTAAACAAACCTTGTAATAGAGAAAAAGCATGACAGGAACTCTTAAATATGAGATCTGGGGTCAAAAGACCTCAGATCTCATATTTACACTAAAATGCAATAAAAAAAAAAAAAAAGTGGTTTGGAGAAAAAAAAATGTCCCTTTAAGAGCTATGGGCGGAAGTGACGTTTTGACATCGCTTCCGCCCTACAATTGTATGGAGCCGAGCGGGGGTCATTTTCCCCTCACTCAGCTCCATGCCAAGTAGGGGAGAGGACGCGGTAAGCGGCGGAGGGCAACAGAGAGCAGCGGGAAGGGGGGCCCGTCTCCCGCCACCGATAAAAGTGTTCTTGTGGCGAATCTGCCACTGAGATCTGAAAGCGGACCGCCCGCTGAAGAAGTAGATACCAGGGTTATGGCAGTTAGCTGCTGCAATAACAATGATATTCCACTTCAAATTGCCGCCGTATAATTAAAGCGGGCGATCCGTAAGTGGTTAAGCTCTAGAGTAACTGCTCTTGCAAAGTGCATAGTTTATTTGACTTTAGTAAATCAACCCCAAACAGGAGTGAGCTTTCAAACGCTGAGATCAGAGCTACTGCACCAGGGGAGAAAAAGCGCACGTGAGGGGGTTTAAATTAAAAAAAAATCTCACTCCTGTGATGGAGGAGGTGAACAGTAATGACTAGGCCTCACTTAGCAACACCCTTGCAATGTCTTTGGAGGAATTAGAGGAGTAACTCTGCTTGCAACTAGGAAGGATGCAGGACTCCATACTGCTGGTAGTGGTGATGCAAGATCTGTCAGCTCCACCCCCTTCTCCTCCTCCATGCCCTCCTCTGCTGGGTTGTCCTATGAACCACCAGTACCCCCTGAGCATTCAAGGGGCCATTCAACGAGTCAGGCTAAAATATGCCATGCTTCAGCTGGTCTGTCTAGGGGACAGGAGCCACACCGGAGCAGAGATTCTTTCAGCTCTGCAGGGGCAAGCCCAGACCAGTGTTCGGTTGGCTGAAATTCAGGGGGAAATCCACCTGCCAATGAACCGCCTGATTTATGACTTGCCTACCAGGTGAAACTCGACTTTGGCAATGCTGCAGAGGTTGCACATGCAGCAGAGGGCTGTCAACGAGTACCTGTGTGAGTATGGAACTAGGATAGACTTAGGGCAGCTCTGCTTTTTTTTCCCAATGCCATTGGCTGCTGATAAAGGATGCATGCACTGTACTGCCACCATATGAGGAGGCCACAAGGATGGTGAGCCGTGACAATGCATGTATCAGTGACACAATCCCTGTTGTGTTCCTGCTGGAGCAGACTCTGCGTGGCATTATGGACAGGACACAGGCAGAGCAGAGGAAGGAAAAGGAGAACTTCCTTTCCTCAGAAAGCCCACTTTATGCAGACACGATTCCTGCAAATGCCACAGAACACACAGGAGGAGAGGGAGGAGGAGGATTCTGTCTGTTTTGAGGCATAGAAGCAGAGGAAGACATATGTCAAACCTTAAGAGATGGTTTTTAGTCCTCAGAAACCTTGGGAGTAGTACGTGGCTGAGAGGAGGCAGTTCCAGATATTCTAATCCTCAGTGACCGCGAGGACTCTGCTTCCCATGCCTCCGCAAACTTGCAGAGCATGGGCTCCCTTATTCTTCAAAGCCTGCGAAAGGACCTGAGAATTTTTGGCATCAAGGATAAGGATCATTATTGGTTTGCAACCCTCTTTGACCACCATTACAAGGGGAAAGTTTCGGAAGTCATCCTGACCTCGCAGAGGGAGCACAGGATGAAATATCTTGAGGACACCTTAAAGAGGAATTTATGGAATACCTTTTCAGACTCTGGTAGGTTACAGTCTCATGGAAAAGCTCGTTTTGAGGCTTCTGTTGGTCAAATGAGGAGCGGTGAAGAAGGAGGCTGTATCAGTAATGCATTTCAAACATTTTTTAGTCCTCAGTGCCCTGTCAGGTTTCAAGATCCCATCAGCAGCTTCTGCATCATATGGTGGAAGATTATCTAGGAGCGAAAAACAGACATGGAGAACTTTCCAGTAGACAATCTACTGGGTTTCTAGGTTATGAGACTAGACCACTGGCCAAAACTTGCCCAGTATGCAACTGAACTGACCAGGGCATCACATTTCAATTTTTTTACAGCAAGGCAAATTTTGATTCCATCAAGAGTACTGCTATAGGTTTATGGTGTAAAGGCACCACCAACACCCAAAGACCAAATTTTCCTCAACTGTTTGACAGGAGCATCAAATTTAAATTTTTTTACAGCACGGCCAATTCTTGTTTTCATCAAGAGTACCCCTATAGAGTTACTATGTGAAGGCACCACAAACACCCAAAGCCCAAATTTTTTACAACTATTTGACAGGGGCATCAAATTCATTTTTTTTTACAGCAAGGCCAATTCTTGCTTTCATCAAGAGTACCTCTAGAAGGTTACGGGGTGAATCTGTGGAAAAAATTGTCAGTTTTGGCGTAAACAACAAAGCCTGGGGAATGCCCAGGAAAAAACCCAAGCCTACTTACCCACCAGCTTGCAGACAACCAAATCAACCTGTCTAACAGTATGCATTAAAACAGTGGTTTACACATTTGCAAACGAATGAGTAAGCCACAGAGCCTTGTCACGCCTGGTATCTGTGGTCCTAACACTAAAATATGAGTGTCTCCCCAGTGGAGGCACATGCATTCTGATGGATAAATGAGGGCAGGTGGACTGAAGGAGAGCCCACCCCTTCTTAAAGGTACAGGAGCACACCAAACACCTAGCAAGTTGCACAATGGCTGCAAAGGTGTTGGTGCGTTGCTGGACCAATACAAACACCAACGTGATAACAAAAAAACTTGCCATCACCCTCATCTATAGCTGGCTATCGCAGTAAGCGGCATTGGAAGGCTAAAACAGGTAACAACAAAGCCTGGGGAATGCCCAGGAAAAAACCCAAGCCTACTTACCAACCAGCTCGCAGACAACCGAATTAACTTGTCTAATAGTATGCGTTAAAAACAGGGGTTTAGTCCGCACGCATTTGCAAGCGCATGCGTAAGCCACAGAGCCTCGTCACGGCACCCTGATATCTGTAGTCCTTACTAAAATATGAATGTCCCCACAGTGAAGGCACATGCATTCTGATGGATAAATGAGGGCAGGTGGACTGAAGGAGAGCCCACACCTTCTTAATAGACATGTGCATCTGTTTTTGTCCGAATGCATTTTCGTCCGAATTTCAGGTATTTTCGTAATCGTTTTAACAAACGATAACGAAAGCGCAGAGCATGAAAACCGAAAGATCCGACATAAACAAATGCTTAATTTTCGTTTTCGTTGCGACAACAATTCGATATAGATAGGAGATTCGACATGACGCTGACAGTAACAATCTGTGTCTATCGAACCTGTGGCCGAATGTGCCTAACCATAACTCTATTAGTCCAAGATTTTTCTACAAGTAGACCATTCAACATGAACGCCGAAGATTCGACAAAGCAACGAAAAACATACTCATTGGCTTATGGTGTCTGTCGAAAGTTCTAAGAAGATTCGACGGAGCAGCTAAACTGTACGACGCTGCAATCGTACATTTCCGGTCAAATGCATCCGCCCATAGGCTATAGAAAAATTCTAATGTTGGTTGACTAGTAAAATAGTTAATAAATATAATTATTACTAGTCATGCAACATTAGAATTCTACCATAGCTAGCTTGTAGGCGGAAAATTCGACCGGAAATGTATGATTGCGGCGTCGTACAGTTTAGCTGCTCCGTCAAACCTTCTTTGAACATTCAACAGACACCATAAGCCTTCAATGACTGATTCGACTTTAATTAATTTGGACTTTCGGTCGAATACAATTTTTAACGAAAAAAAAAATAAATAAAAACGAATTTTGGGAGTAACTAAATACATTTATTTTTCGGATGAAAACGAAATTCTGAAACAAAATATTTCAGTGTGCACATGTCTACTTCTTAAAGGTACAGGAGCACACCAAACACCCAGCAAGTAGCACAATGGTAAAGGTGTTGGTGCGTTGCTGGACCAATACAAACACCAACGTGAGTGTTCCAAAATTTTACTTCTTCACATAAGGCTTGCTCACTGTAGTGCACAAATTTGTTATTTCCATCCAAAGTCTGCCAAAGAGACATCAGAATTTATCCAAAAAATCTCTAATCTTGTTCCGAGTGCACAAAATTGTGGCCTCATCATACAGACTGGCTCCCAAAGCCGTTGTTTACAAAATAAAGAAAGCTTGCAGGGAAAATCAATTTAAATGTCATTTTTTTTTCTTTAGAAATGTCAGTTTTGCTGCAGCAGGTTCTATACACGGTACAGATGCGTCACTTTACAGCAGACTAAGGGGACCCCCAGGCACTATATTTAAAGGAATTTTTATTGTTTCACTTATAAGCAGTTGTAAACCTTACATAAAGCTTACCTGTTGATAAAATGAATATCTCCTAATTGTGCACTGTTTAGGAGATATTCACCCTGCATGCAGCCAATGATGTCAGCGGCACATGCGCAGGAGTGACGGCATCGCGGCTCCAGCCACTCACAGCACCGGAGCCCGCAAACCCAGGAAAAAAGGCCAAGGGAACATGTCAGCCCTCTCAGTGGTGACCAGGCGCTACTGGAAGGGCATCAGTCTAAAGCATTTCATATTGTGCTAGTATGCAATGCATACTAGCACATTATGCCATTGTCTTGCAGGCATTTTTTTCAGCGGTTTCAGCGCTTTAAGCATCATTAAATTCACTGCTCCTTTAAAAGTTAATTTTAGCAGTGATAATGTCCCCCAGGGCAGTAGCTAGGCCCCCATTCCCTTTTTATGACCAATAACATTCATATAAAGCCTTCAAAATTGGCACTTTTGCAATGTTCGAAAGTTCTGGCACGTTCTGAACCAGGGGGTGTTCGACCAATCTCTAGTATTGAAGGGCTTTTATATCCTACAGTGTATTCATACACTTTTTTTTTTTGTTTAGTTCTCTAATAGTTAACAAATGCATTAGTTCCAGTTCCAGCAAAGCAGCCTTGCCTAACGTTCGTCTATAGGATTATAACTCGTGAATGTTTGACACAGCATGTGGAGCAAGTCTGATCTTGTGGCTGCGTAGTCCACACACACAGCAGCTGTACCAGATCTCCTATTGCAGCAAACACAGTTGAAAAGTAAATAAGTCAATTGATTGTGGGATGCAGAGTGGTATTAACAATGACAGCTAGTCTTTCCCGGATTAAAGGGAGTCCTTTGTATTAGTAGCGGAATAAACAGAGATACATTAATGAAAGGCATGTAGAAGAGTATTGCGTATTTGTTTATAAGAGATTTTAGAGATCCACCCTGCCAGAACCACAAAGAGCTTCTTAGCCCCTCATTCCAACACATCCAGTCTATCTATATTAAAGCTGAACTCCAACCAAAAACTATTTCTGTACAATTGCACAGTAAAAATAAATTATCACTGATGAAGTGTGCCCCATCTCTGGCTACTCCAACATTTGTTAAAACCACTGACATTCATTCTGCCACCCCATCCTATTGGCACGGGCTATCCAGCACTAAGCTTTCTGGTCCCAGCTGTAATACGCTGATCACACTGGTGCTAGCTGTACCCCATCCTTCATTCAGAAAAGGTCTTGCATTCTGTTCACAAAATACAAGGCATTATGTGATTGGAGGAGGTGAGAATGAACATCACAATCTCCCCTTCTCCAATCACAGAACAAAGCGCATGATGCAAGGTACAAATTAACATCATGATCGCCCCTTCCCCAAACACACAGCATCTTTCATGACACAAGATACAGATGCACATCATGATCTTGCCTTCTCTAATCACATCTTTCATGACAAACAAGTGCATGCAAGAGTGACACAGATGAACACCACAGTCTCCTCTCGCAGTACATTATTCATGACACAAGGTGCAAATGAACATCTCAATCTTTTCTCTTCTAATCACAGAACATCTTGCATGACATGATGAGATGAATACAACATGCAGATGAACACAATCTCCCCTCCTCCATTCACAGCACATCCTGCATGACATGAGTTAGTTAGATAGATAGATGAACATCACTAACTCATCTCCAATTACAGGATGCCCTGTATTCTGTAAAAAGAATGCAAGGCCTTTTCTGAATAGAGGACAGGGTACAGTTTACAATCTACTGTGGTCAGTGTAGTACAGCCAGAATCGGAAATTTTAGAACAGGATGTCCTTTTAAAATCTGAAAGGACAAATTTTGCTGAAATTGGTAAATTTCCAAGTCTGTAATTAGTGGGCACTATGAAAGTTTGCCGTCCAGGAGTAAAAAACAGTATGGTTCACTACAAGGATAAGTAGGATATGGAGAAGAAAAATTGTGTATTGTGGTCAACGTACTTCCGAGCCTCCAGGACTCTTAAGTGGCATACACACTATAAGAAAATCTTTCGACATTCGATTCCAAATGAAAATTTACGAAGGGACAAACTCCAAATTTTTTCTTGTATGTGAACAGAACAAACAATTTTCGTTTAATTTGTACTGTTTTTGTACGAGAAAAATCAGATACGAAAGACTGCGCATGATCAGTAACAAAAAAGTGCCTGTGTCGTACATTATTTTTATCCTTGATTCTGACTTGCTGTTAAACATCGAGGAAACCCAGAGAATCGTTTGCCCGATTTTCTTATAGTGTGTACCCAGCTTTAAGCATATCGATTGCTATTTAAATAAACAAGATAAAGAAAAAAAAAGATAATATAAGAGCCTAGACAGGTGACCTTTTAAAGTCACACAACTGACCTTTCCTCCAATCACTCTTTCTGCCATAATAAAGTGACCCTGTCACCACAAAGTTCCTTACAAAAAAAAACAAAACACCTGACCTTAAAAATGGGAGGCGCTATATTTACTTTTCCTGGTGGCCCATGGTTTAACCAGTAGCCGACCAGCTGCCGTCATTATACCGCAGCAGGTCGGCTCTCCTGGGCAAATCGCCGTAGGTATATGTCAAGATCGCAGCCGCCTAGGGAATGCGCGCACCCGGCGCACCCGCGGCGATCAAGATTTGCTTTAGAACTGATCAGTCTCCTGGTCCAGGCCTGGACCTGGTGATCGGTTCTGGCGAATGAGAGACTGTCCTCTGCCTGTAAGTGTAAACACAGGCAGAGGAAATGATGTCATCTCCCCTCATAGAACTCTTTTCCGTTCCAGAGAGAGGAGAGAGGACATCTAACCGTGAGTTGCATAACATTACACTGACACCAGTACACATAGGTACACTTGTCACCCCCCGATCGCCCCCCCCCCCAGTTAACCCCTTCACTCCCTGTCACAGTGTCACCAAGTGCAGTTTTCACTGATCACTGCATTGGTGTCATTTGTGATTAATAAGTGTTAGGGCAGTTAGTAATAGGCCCCGGTAAGTCTAGGGTACCCCCCCTAAACCCCCCTAATAAAGGTTTAACCCCTTGATCACCCCCCATTAACACTTTCACCCCCTGTCACCAGTATCACTAATACAGTGTATAGATCTATATTCTGATCGCCGTATTAGTGTCACGGGTTAGCCAGTTAGTTGGTTAGTTTCACCGTCAGTCTTTTATAGCGTCAGGGTACCCCCATATATTACCGAATAAAGGTTTAAACCCCTTGATCACCCCCAGTTAACCCTTTCACCCCCTGTCACCAGTTATCACTGTATTATTGTCATGGGTTACGCTGGTTAGTTAGTTATTTTTTTATAGCGTCAGGGCACCCGCCATATATTACCTAATAAAGGTTTAACCCCCTAATCAGTTAGGTTTTAGCTTCAGTTAGGGTCCACATCGGCCCAGGCAGCGTCATATTAGTGCCAGTAGTGCTAACACCCACGCACACACCATACACCTCCCTTAGTAGTATAGTGTCTAAACGGATCAATATCTTTGATCTGATCAGATCTATATTAGCGTTATCAGTAGTTTAGGGTTCCCAAAAATGCAGCATTAGTGAGATCAGCCCAGATACCTGCTAGCACCTGCGTTTAGCCCCTCCGCCCAGCCCAGCTCAGCCCACCCAAGTGTAGTATCAGTTGATCACTGTCACTTAGAAAACACAGTCAGGCCTGATCCCTGCGAACAGTTTTTTTGGTAGCGTTTGAAGCAGTCACTACCAATCAGGTGCTCTTTTTGCCTGTGAGTCTCACTAATTTTAGAGGCCACAATGTCCAATTGAAGGTACACTAGTGAAGAGGCCTACACGTTTCTGAGCATGACAGATGAGAGTGAAAAGGAAGTCACCCATCTGACAGATTCAGGCTCAGAATACGATCCTGTAGACAGCAGTGGTACTCTGACAGATAGCTCTGATGACAGAGTAGTGGTCTCTGCCAAGGTCAGGCGTACCGGACCCCATTCTTCTTCTGTTGTTGAGGTGCAAGAACTGCAGGGCTCTCATATGAAGCAGAGAAGTACTAGTGCCGCTCATCCTTCTGGTGAACTGACAAGCACCAGCTGCCTAGTACACCCTGGTCGTAGTCAAACCAGCACTGCAGTATCACGAGGTGACGTGGCAAGTCCCATAAGTGCAGTCCATGCGATGGCTAGCATAAGTAGAGTCCCACAGCCACCAAGAATACAAACACAGGCCTGTCGAGCCCATAGTGCCCTTCCTGCTGCATTTTCCAATCCTAATTGGGAGCCCACCACTTCTGAAGCACCCGTACTTCCCCCATTCACTGGCCAACCCGGAATTCAGGTGGAAACAGTTGATTTTACGTCACTTGATTTTTATTCTCTGTTTTTCACGGAAAATTTCTATAGATCTATTGTGGACCAAAGCGATTTTTATGCTGGTCAATTCATTGCCGCTAATCCCCAATTGACCCTTGCCAGAGATTGGAAATCTATTACGGTTTCCGAATTTAAAACCTTCCTGGGCCTATCCCTCCTCATGGGCATAACTAGAAAGAGTGAGTTGCGGTCATATTGGTCAACTTACCCAACTAACCATATGCCCGTGTTCTCTGCATCGATAACCACTGGTAGAGACGAGCAGTTCTTGCGTTTTTTTGCACTTCAACGACAATAAACTCTGTCATCCTCGGGGTGACCCTGGATTTGATCGGCTCTACAAAATTTGGCCCCTCGTAAACCACTTCAACCAACAGTTTGCAGCCTTGTTTACTCCCGATCAAGTTGTCTGCGTTGATGAGTCCCTGATTACGTTTTCTGGCCGCTCGTCTTTCAAACATTATCTTCCCAGCAAGCGTGCCAGATATGGGGTTAAGTTGTATAACAAGTTGTGACAGGGCAACAGGCTATACCCATAGGTTTATGGTTTACGAGTGAAAAGATAGTCACGTGGAGCCCGAGAACTGCCCAGACTACATAGGGGGCACTGGTAAGATTGTGTGGGACTTGGTGTCACCCTTATTTGGAAAGGGGTACCACTTGTACGTGGACAATTATTACACAAGCGTGCCACTTTTTAGTCACCTTTTTGATTGGGGAATTGGCGCATGTGGCACCATGCGATCTAATCGCCGGGGCTTGCCCCAGCGGCTTATAGATTCCCATCTTAGGCTGGGGGAGAGAGTCTGCTTGAGATGTAATAATTTGCTCGCAGTGAAGTGGAGGGATTCACAGAATGTTTTTGTTCTGTCCTCTCTTCATGCATACAACAGTCCAAATTCCAACGGTGACTGGTGTTGTGGAGAAACCCCTCTGTGTCCACAAATACAACCTTAATATGGGATGGGTGGACCTCAACAACCAGTTGATGGCGCCGTACTTAATTGCCCGTAGAGCCAGACGCTGGTACAAAAAAGTGTCTGTATACCTATTTCAATTGGCTCTGCTGAACACTTATGTGCTATACAAGGCATCAGGACGAACTGAATCCTTCCTTAACCACTTACCAACCGGCCCATAGCCGAATGACGGCTGCAGGGCGGTTGGATAACTCTGGGTGGACGTACTATGACGTCCTCCCAGAATTCCCCTCTCGCGCGCCCCCTGGGGCGCGCACCCGAACACATCCGTGACCGGACCCGGTGCATCACGGATCCCGGTAAATGGCCGCTGATCGCGGCCGTTTACCATGTGATCGCGCCGTCAAATGACGGCGCGATCACATGCAAACAGACCGGCGTCATCTGATGACGCCGGTTCCTCTCCTCCCCCTCTCCTCCCCGCCTGTGTACCGATCGGTACACAGTGAGCGGGGAGGGGGATGGATGGATGTCTGCAGCGCTGTGGGCTGTATGTGTAGTGCCCACAGCGCTGCACAGAGACATCCAGGCATCCATCCATCCATGCTCAGCCATCCCCACTACACTGCAATGCTGAGCAATACTCTGCAACACCCCCACAATACTCTGCAATACCCCCACAATACTCTGCAATACCCCCACAATACTCTGCAATGCTGTGCAATACTCTGCAACACCCCCACAATACTCTGCAATGCTGTGCAATACTCTGCAATACCCCCACAATACTCTGCAATGCTGTGCAGTACTCTGCAATACCCCCACAATACTCTGCAATACCCCCACAATACTCTGCAATACCCCCACAATACTCTGCAATGCTGTGCAGTACTCTGCAATGCCCCCGCCATACTCTGCAATGCCCCCACAATACTCTGCAATGCTGTGCAATACTCTGCAATTCCCCCGCAATACTCTGCAATGCCCCCGCCATACTCTGCAATGCCCCCGCCATACCCTGCCATGCCCCCGCCATACTCTGCCATGCCCCCGCCATACTCTGCCATGCCCCCGCCATACTCTGCCATGCCCCGCCATACCCCGCCATACTCCGCAATACCCCGCCATACTCCGCAATACCCCGCCATACCCCGCCATACTCTGCCATACTCTGCCATACCCTGCAATACCCTGCAATACCCCGCCATACTCCGCAATACCCCGCCATACTCCGCCATACTCCGCCATACTCTGCCATGCTCTGCAATTCCCCGCCATACTCCGCAATACCCCGCCATACTCCGCAATACCCCGCCATACTCCGCAATACCCCGCCATACCCCGCCATACTCCGCAATACCCCGCCATACCGAGCCATGCTCAGCTGTACTCGGCCTCTGTATGTGGCCAGGCTGTGGAAGTCTCACACATGTGGTATCGCCGTACTCAGGAGGAGCAGGGGAATCTATTTTGGGGTGTCATTTTTGGTATGTACATGTTATGTGGTAGAAATATTGTATAAATGGACAACTTTGTGTTAAAAAAAAACTGCGTTTTAACCACTTCCCGCCCACCGGCCGTCATACAACGTCCTTGACTTTGTGCGGAGATATCTGAATGATGGTTGCAGCTACAGGCATCATTCAGATATCGGCTTTTTCAGCCGGCGATTCCCTACACCATGAGAATGATCATAGCAGCTGTTCCACTGCTTGATCGTTCTTACGGGAGGCGAGAGGGGATGTCCCCCCCTCCCGCGCTTCTACCGACTCACCGCTACGATCGAAGCCAGGATCGTTTTTTTTTTTTTTTTTATTTCAGGCTTCCCAGCCTAGAGGTGAGATGTGGGGTCTTATTGACCCCATATCTCACTGTAAAGAGGACTTGTCATGCCATATTCCTATTACAAGGATGTTTATATTCCTTGTAATAGGAATAAAAGTGGTCAAAAATTTTTTTTTTTGGAAAAAAGCATCAAACTAAAATAAATAAAGTAAAATGAACAATAAAAAAAAATAAAAAATTTTTAAAGCGCCCCTGTCCCTGCGTGCTCGCATGCAGAAGCGAACGCATACGTAAGTCCCGCCCACATATAAAAACCGTGTTCAAACCACACATGTGAGGTATCGCTGCGATCGGTAGAGCGAGAGTAATAATTTTGGCCCTAGACCTCCTCTGTGACTCAAAACATGTAACCAGTAAAAAATTTTAAAGCGTCGCCTATGGGGATTTTTGAGTAGCAAAGTTTGGCGCCATTCCACAAGCGCGTGCAATTTTGAAAGGTGACATGTTGGGTATCTATTTACTCAGTATAACTTCATCTTTCACATTATGCAAAAACATTAGGCTAACTTTACTGTTTTGGTTTTTGTAAAGCACAAAACAGTTTTTTTCCCCAAAAAAACGCGTTAAAAAAATTGCTGCGCAAATACCGTGCGAGATAAAAAGTTGCAACGACCGCCATTGTATTCTCTAGGGTCTTTGCTAAAAAAACATATATAATGTTTTGGGGTTCTATGTAATTTTCTAGCAAATAAATGATGATTTTTACATGTAGGAGAGAAATGTCAGAATTGGCCTGGGAGCTACAGAACGCCTGAAGGTGCTCCCCTGCATGTTGGGCCTCTGTATGTGGCCACGCTGTGTAAAAGTCTCACACATGTGGTATCGCCGTACTCGGGAGTAATAGCAGAATGTGTTTTGGGGTGTAATTTGTGCTATGCATATGTAGTGTGTGAGAAATAACCTGCTAATATGACAATTTTGTGGGAAAAAAAAAAAGTAAAAAAAAAACCTTGATTTTGCAAAGAATTGTGGGAAAAAATGACAACTTCAAAAATCTCACCATGCATCTTTCTAAATACCTTGGAATGTCTTCTTTCCAAAAAGGTATCATTTGGGGGGTATTTGTACTTTTCTGGAATGTTAGGGTCTCAAGAAATTAGATAGGCCGTCAGTACTTCAGGTGTGATCAATTTTCAGATATTCGCACCATAGCTTTTGGACTCTATAACTTTCACAAAGACCAAATAATATCCACCGATTTGGGTTAATTTTACCAAAGATATGTAGCGGTATAAATTTTGGCCAAAATATATGAAGAAAAATTACTAATTTGCAAAATATTATAACAGAAATGAAGAAAAATGCATTTTTTTACAGATTTTTCGGTCTTTTTTCTTTTACGGCGCAAAAAATAAAGAACCCAGCGGTGATTAAATACCACCAAAAGAAAGCTCCATTTGTGTGAAAAAAAGGACAAAAATTTCATATAGATACAGTGTTGCATGGCTGAGTAATTGTCATTCAAAATGTGAGAGCACCAAAAGCTGAAAATTGGTCTGGTTAGGAAGGGGGTTTAAGTGCCCAGTTGTCAAGTGGTTAAATTCCAGGAAGAGGTCATCACAGCCCTTCTGTTTCCAGACGGTGCTGTGCCCCAACTTCCCAATGCAAATGCAGTGAGCCGGCTGCATGAGAGGCATTTTCTGTATGTCCTCCGTGGTACCCCTACCCAACGAACCCCCCCAAAGAAGATGTTGTGTCTGTAGGAAACGCAGATACAGGCATGACACACGCTTTTATTGTCCCTCCTGTCCTGACCAACCTTGTATCTGCATTGGTGAATGTTTCCAAGGCTACCACACACTAGTGGACTATTAGCATAGGGTACACCACTGCACAGTCATAGAACACACTTTCACAAGGTCTCCAAAGATGCCATTGCATTTTGAGAGACCCAAACCTGGAACTGTTACAGTTACAAAAAAAACTGTAAAAAACTTAAAAAAAAAAAAAAAAAACTTAAAAAAAATATATAAATATAAAATAAAAAAGCCAAAAATAGTTGTGTTTTTCTTCTCTTTCTTTTCTCTCTATTGTTGTGCTCTGTTTTACTGTATTTTATGCTTAACTGCAATGTTTTATTGTTACAATGTTTTATCATGCTTGCTTTGCAGGTATGTAATTCTTTTATACTTTACGCCATTAATAGGTATGCTATTCAGCTGCAGCACTGATTTACCCATCTTGATAGTAACAGCGTTTGGTCTCATGTAGGAATGAGCTTTGTGTTCGAGTCGAACCCATGTCCGACTCGAACATTGGCTGTTCGGTCGTTCGCCGAATTCTGAACTTTATGGGCCGTTCGCGCCAAATTCGTGTGGCGCGTCACGGCCCATAATTCACTGTGGCATCGCAGTGCATTGCTGGCTGATGATTGGCAAAGCATGCACTATGACCCGCATGCTTGGCCAATCACAGCACCGTCGGTAGAGAGAGCTGTAATTGGCCAAAACCAGGGTGGCTTTGGCCAATTATGGCTCAGGGGGATTAGAACACGCCCCACACTATATAAGGCCGCCTGCACGGCGGCCCTGTGTAGTGTGTGTTCCGGCGTTGAAAGAGAGATAGACAGAGAGACAGTGTCATTTCATTTGAGTTAGATAGATTAGGCAGGACAATCAGTGAGTTAGCTGCACTTACAGTGTATTGTGTATATATATGCATCCCAGGTGTTGCATATATATATATACACTGTATTCAGTTTAGCTAGATCCGTTCCTGTTATCTTCTTACTGACAGGCAGGCTTGTCTTGTTACAGTATTTACAGCTACCTGAAGAAAATTGCTGGTGTTCTTTTGATCCTATTAGTACCACAGTCAGGCAGCTAGACTATTTACAGTTAGTGCAGTGCATCCTGCTCACAGTGTTCAGCTAAAACTACAAGTTAGTGTGGTGCGTCCTGCTCACAGTGTTCAGCTAAATCTACAAGTTATTTTTTTGCGAGCTCTGCACAGTGTTCATCTAAAGCTACAAGTTAGTGTAGTGCGTCCTCCTCACAGTGTTCAGCTAAAACTACAAGTTAGTGTAGTGAGACCTCTGCACAGTGTTCATCTAAAGCTACAAGTTAGTGCAGTGCATCCTGCTCACAGTGTTCAGCTAAAACTACAAGTTAGTGTAGTGAGACCTCTGCACAGTGTTCATCTAAAGCTACAAGTTAGTGCAGTGCGTCCTGCTCACAGTGTTCAGCTAAAACTACAAGTTAGTGTGCTGCGTCCTCCTCACAGTGTTCAGCTAAACCTACAAGTTAGTGTAGTGAGACCTCTGCACAGTGTTCATCTAAAGCTACAATGTAGTGCAGTGCGTCCTGCTCACAGTGTTCAGCTAAAACTACAAGTTAGTGTAATGAGACCTCTGCACAGTGTTCATCTAAAGCTACAAGTTATTGCAGTGCATCCTGCTCACAGTGTTCAGCTAAAACTACATGTTAGTGGGGTGCGTCCTCCTCACAGTGTTCAGCTAAACCTACAAGTTATTTTTTTGCGAGCTCTGCACAGTGTTCATCTAAAGCTACAAGTTAGTGTAGTGCGTCCTGCTCACAGTGTTCAGCTAAAACTACAAGTTAGTGTAGTGAGACCTCTGCACAGTGTCCATCTAAAGCTACAAGTTAGTGCAGTGCGTCCTGCTCACAGTGTTCAGCTAAAACTACAAGTTAGTGTGGTGCGTCCTCCTCACAGTGTTCAGCTAAACCTACAAGTTATTTTTTTGCGAGCTCTGCACAGTGTTCACCTAAAGCTACCTGTAGAAGGTTGGTGGTGTTTTCCTGATCCTATCACTACCGCAGGCAGCTAAAAAAGCTACAAGTTAGTTTTTTGCAAGCTCTGCACAATGTTTAGCTAAAGCTACCTGTAGATGGTTGGTGGTGTTCTCATACTACAGGCAGGCAGTTGATTTTGCTAGCTGCAGTATCAGTACATATATATATATATATATATATATATATATATATCCCAGCTTAGTGCAGCTACAGGCCATTAGTATGTCCAGAAGGCCAAGAAGGAGAGGCAGACAGTCACAAGCCAATAAGAGAGGGCAAGCAGGCTCTGTGTCTAGTGATGGTCGTGGAGGCGGTGCATCCTCATCAGCACGTGGCCGTGGGACACGCTTGGCCTTTTTTTCGGCAGCTGGCCGCGTTGAGCCGCAACATGCGGAAGACTTGGTCGAGTGGATGACCAAGCCGTCCTCATCCTCCTCATCCTCTCTCACCCATGCTCAGGGTACTTTGTCTGGCAAAGCAGCGGCCTCTTCCCTCGGCTCAATGTCATCAGTGACTCCTTCCCTAGCCCCACCATGTCCTCCTGAGGAGTCCCTCGAACTGTTTGACCACAGTGTTGGGTACATGCTCCAGGAGGATGCCCAGCGTTTGGAAGGCTCTGATGATGATACTGAGCTCGATGAAGGCAGTAACATGAGCACGGACAGAGGGGGTGCCCAAGAAGGACAGCAATCTGGCAGTCATGCTCCCCCTGCTGCAGCATACTGCCAGGTTTGCTCCAGTGATGAGGAGGGAGGGGATGATGAGGTCACTGACTCAACGTGGGTGCCTGATAGGAGAGAGGAGGAGGAGGAGGAGGAGGAGGCGGCACATCACCAACGAGGCAGGATGCCCTCCAGGGGCCAGCGTAAGGGCAGCACATTGTCTGCATCACACCCCAAAGCTCCACATGTGCAGGGCGCTGGAGTCTCTGCGCGTTATTCAAAAAGTTCTTTGGTGTGGGCCTTTTTTGAGACGAGTGCATCAGATCGCACCACTGCTATTTGCAACATATGTCTCAAGCGTATCTCGCGTGGCCAAAACATCTCCCGCTTGGGTACCACATGCTTGACCAGACATATGCTGACCTGCCATGCAGTTAGTTGGCAAGCGTATCTAAAAGACCCACACCAAAGAACAAAGAGGACCTCTCCTTGCTCCTCATCAGCTGAGATCTCCAACCCCACTATACCTTCAGTCTTCTCTGAGACCTGCACTGAGAGGAATGAAGGTGTAGAATTAGATGTGTCACAGCCAAGTACTTGTGGGCAATCTGCTTTTGGTACACCGACGTCAGATTGTACCAGGCAAATTTCCCTGCCCCAGCTGCTGCACCGCCGAAAGAAGTTTGCTCCCAGCCATCCACATGCCCAGCGGTTGAATGCTAGCTTGGCAAAATTGCTGGCACTTCAACTGCTGCCTTTTCAGTTGGTAGACTCTGCCCCCTTCTGTGAGTTTGTGGAATGTGCGATTCCTCAGTGGCAGGTACCAGCATGTGGAAGGCAATGTCCATGCCTCGCTGGACAGGGCGGTCAGCGGTAAGGTGCATATTACCGCTGACTCATGGTCCAGCAGGCATGGACAGGGACGTTACCTAAGTTTCACGGCGCATTGGGTGACTCTGCTGGCAGCTGGGAAGGATGCAGGACAAGGTGCAGTAGTGTTGGAGGTTGTTCCGCCACCACGCCTCCAAATGCCACTACTAATGATTGTGACACACCTCTCTCCTCCACCCCCTCCTCTTCTTCTTCCTCCATGGCCTCTTCCTGTGCTTTTTCCTCGGAACCAGCGGTGCTCCGTAGCCGTTCAAGGGGCTACGCAAGTACGCAGGCCAAAAGATGCCATGCGGTGCTGGAGCTGGTGTGCTTGGGGGACAGGAGCCACACTGGGGCAGAGGTTCTGTCAGCTCTGCAGGGGCAGGTTCAGAGGTGGTTGACGCCACGCCAACTTAAGGCAGGAATGGTGGTTTGCGACAATGGCACCAACCTCCTCTCTGCCCTCCGACAGGGACAAATGACCCATGTGCCCTGTTTGGCTCACGTCCTTAACTTGGTGGTGCAGCGGTTCTTGGGCAGGTACCCGGGCTTACAGGATGTCCTGAGGCAGGCCAGGAAAGTCTGTGTGCATTTTTGCCGGTCATATAATGCCAGTGCTCGGCTGGCGGACCTCCAAAAGGAGTTTAACCTGCCCAAGAACCGCTTAATCTGTGACATGCCCACCAGGTGGAACTCAACGTTGGCCATGCTGCAGCGGCTGCACACGCAGCAGAGGGCCATCAATGAGTACCTGTGCGACTATGGCACCAGGACAGGGTCAGGGGAGCTTGTTTTTTTTTCCCCACGCCAGTGGGCCATGATCAGGGATGCATGCACTGTCCTGTCACCATTTGAGGAGGCCACAAGGATGGTGGGCAGTGACAGTGCATGCATCAGTGACACTGTCCCCCTTGTCCACCTGTTGGAGCACACGCTGCGTGGAATAATGGACAGGGCACTTGAGGCAGAACAGAGGCAGGAAGAGGAGGACTTCCTTAGCTCTCAAGGCCCCCTTTATCCAGACAGTGTTCCTGCATGCCCGCCGATCACACAGGAAGAGGACGAGGAGGAGGAAGATTGTGTCAGTATGGAGGTGGAGCCTGGCACTCAGCATCAGCAGCAGTCTTTAAGGGATCAGTCCCAAGAAACACATGGACTTGTACGTGGCTGGGAGGAGGTGGCTGTGGACCATGTCGTCCTTAGTGACCCAGAGGACTCCGGACCGAATGCCTCAGCAAACCTACGCTGCATGGCCTCCCTGATCCTGCAAAGCCTGCGTATGGATCCTTGTATTCGTGGTATCAAGGAGAAGGACCAATACTGGCTGGCAACCCTCCTTGATCCACGTTACAAGGGTAAGGTTGCGGACCTTATCTTGCCATCGCAGAGGGAGCAGAGGATGAAACATCTTCGGGAGGCCTTGCATAAAGGTCTGTGCAACGCGTTCCCAGAGACTGGGAGGTTACAAACTCCTGTTTCTGGACAACGTGTTGCTGAGGCTTCGGTCAGTCAAAGAAGGAGCGGTGGAGAAGGTGGCCGTCTGACCGATGCGTTCAGACAATTTTTTGGTCCGCAGCCCCAAGGTATGATCGGTTCCAGCAACCATCGCCAGCGTCTGTTTTACATGGTGCAGGAATACCTAGGGGCAAGATCTGACTTGGACACCTTTCCCACCGAAAATCCTCTGGGTTACTGGGTCTTGAGGATGGATCACTGGCCAGAGCTTGCACAGTATGCAATTGAGCTACTGGCCTGTCCTGCATCCAGCGTTCTTTCGGAACGCACATTCAGTGCTGCTGGAGGCTTTGTAACCGATCACAGGGTGCGTCTGTCCACCGACTCGGTCGATCGACTGACCTTCATAAAAATGAATCAGTCTTGGATCACCACCAGCTACCAAGCACCTGATGCTGATGTAACTGAATAATTTTTTTTTTGAAATCTCAGATCCCTTCAAAGACTGCCTATGCTGATGTTGAGTGACTATCCCTGATTAATTATCCTCTTCCTCCTCAATGATCACGCTGATAGCTTGTAAGAACATTTTTGGTTCTGGGCGCCACCACCAGTGCCTAAGGACCAATTTTTCAGCCCCTGTTTAACAGGAGCGTGTAATTACAATTTTTGATGCAATACTTTGCAGTAGGGCTCGTTTCTGCGTTCCAACTAGAGTATCTGTGAGGGGTTGCAGTGTTGTGGCACCAGCACCAGTGCCTAAGGCCCAATTTTTCAGCCCCTGTTTAACAGGGGCGTGTAATTACAATTTTTGATGCAATACTTTGCAGCAGGGCTCGTTTCTGCATTACAACTAGTGTATCTGTGAGGGGTTGCAGTGTTGTGGCACCAGCACCAGTGCCTAAGGCCCAATTTTTCAGCCCTTGTTTAACAGGGGCGTGTAATTACAATTTTTTGTGATGCAATACTTTGCAGCAGGGCTCGTTTCTGCGTTCCAACTAGAGTATCTGTGAGGGATTGCAGTGTTGTGGCACCAGCACCAGTGCCTAAGGCCCAATTTTTCAATTTTTGATGCAATACTTTGCAGCAGGGCTCGTTCCTGCATTCCAACTAGAGTGTCTGTGAGGACTTACAGTGTTGTGGCACCAGCACCACCACCACCACCAAAGGCCCAATTTTTCTGCCCTTGTTCAACAGGGGCATGTAATTACAATTCTTGATCTAATATTTCACAGCAGGGCCCTGTGAGGGCTTTCAGTGTTGTGGCCACAACAACACCTAAGGCCCAAATTTCTGCTGAGTATATAGGGCAGGCCCCTACTTTCAAACATCTAACTTACAAATGACTCCTACTTGCAAACGGAAGGAGACAACAGGAAGTGAGATGAAATCTACCCCTAGGAAGGGAAATTCTCTCCTGTAAGAGTTAATATGGGAAAAACATTTCTCCTTTCCACTGATGCTTTCCAATCCTTGTTCCACAAAAAAACCCAAATTTTCAAAAACATTTGTCATTGGGACAAAAAGTGAGGTGAAATCTTCTGAAGAGGAGGACAGACAGCAAAACAAATGTCACAGGGGTGATAACCCTTCCCTATGTTTTCCAAAAAGCTTAAAAAAGATTTTTTGGCTGGAGCTGAACACGTTAGAAATGTACCCGTTCAAAATTACAAACAGATTCTACTTAACAACAAACCTATAGTCCCTGTCTTGTTTGCACCGCCTGTATACTGCTGTTCAGAGTATATAGTGCCTGGTGGCCCCACACCTTTCCTTATTTTAATTTGGGTGCAGGGTTCCCCTAATATCCATACAAGACCCAAAGGGCCTGGTAAAGGACTGGGGGGTACCCATGCCGTTTGTCTCACTGATTTTCATCCATATTGCCAGGACCCGACATTACATTAAACCCGCAAGCAGTTTTAAATTTGATTTTTTCCTTTAAAAATGACATTTTGTGCAGGGACTGTTCTAAACACGGGAAACACGCGCCACTTTACAGGCATACTATAGACACCCCCCAGGTACAATATTTAAAGGAATATTTCACTTTTTTTTTTACTTTAAGCATCATTAAAATCACTGCTCCCGAAAAAACGGCCGTTTTTAAAAGTTTTTTTTGCATTGATACATGTCCCCTGGGGCAGGACCCGGGTCCCCAAACCCTTTTTAGGACAAAACCATGCAAATTAGCCTTTAAAATGAGCACTTTTGATTTAGAACGTTCGAGTCCCACAGACGTCAATAGGGTTCTAACGTTCGTGCAAATTTTCGGTCCGTTCGCAGGTTCTGGTTTGAACCGAACCGGGGGGGGGGGTGTTCGTCTCATCCCTAGTCTCACGATACGTAAATCAGCGATTCCATCGCTGTAGGAGGTGAAAAAAAGACCATATATGCCAAAGCATGGGGGCAGGGGTGGAGGGGCGATTTGCCCTTAATATTAGGGGCGGATTGCCCTCCATGCTTCAGCATATATTTTTTACTCTTTTTTGGCACAGATTGCAATTAAAAAAAAGTTGTTTTATTGAGTTAATGTGTTATTGTTACCATTGTTTGCTTTTCAGGTACACCATTCAGCTGCAGCACTGATTTATTGATCTTGACAGCAACAGCGTTTGCTCTCATGATACGCAAATCAGCGACTCCAGCTCTTTAGGAGGTGGTTTACCACCACAGTTAAAAAAAAAACGGTGCATGTATGCCCATCGTTAGAAGTGGGTGGATGCAGGGTTCTAATGGTGGGCATACCCACCAATCAATCTCTTTTTTTCATTCAGCCCACAGGCTGCTAGAAAAAAAAGAACATTACAATATATGCCCAACAAGGACCAGCAACATACTGGTATGTTTCTGGACTTTGAGTGGTTATACCAAAATGATGCCTGCAGGTTTAGGTATCATTCTTTTCAGCCAGCAGTCAGCTTTCATGTAAAAGCAATCCTAGTGGCTAATTAGCCTCTAGACTGCTTTTACAAGCAGTGGAAGGGAACGTTCCCCCCCAACATCTTCCATGGTTTTCTTGGGCTCTGCTGTCCCACCGGGGAACCTGAAAATGTAGCCGGTGGTTCCGCCAGCTGACCATAGAGCTGATCGAAGACCAGAACAGCTCCAATCATCTCTATGGCCTAAGAAACCGGAAGCTACGAGCATTTTATGACTTCGGTTTTGCTAGATATAAACAGCACCATTGGGAAATTGGGAAAGCATGTGATCCTATGATGACACTGATCTTGGCGTGGTCAGATGCTTTGAGGGCAGAGGAGAGATCTAGATTCTAACAGAATTTTTTTTAAAAGAGCACCTGTCACTACCTATTGCTATCTTAGGGGATATTTACATTCCCTGTGATAACAATAAAAATTATTTTTTAAAAAAAGAAGAAAGGAACAGTGTAAAAATTAAATAAGAAGGCAAAATAAATAATAAAAAAAAAAAAGCATCCCTGCCCCCCCGTGCTCATGCACAAAGGCGAATGCAAGCATCGGTCTTGTGCCATATGTAAACAGCAATTGCACCATGCATGTGAGGTATCACTGCAAACTTTAGATTGAGGGCAGTAATTTTAGCAGTAGACCTCCTCTCTAAATCTAAAGTGGTAACCTGTAAAGGCTTTTAAAGGATTTTAAAAATGTACAGTATGTATGTTTGTCACCGCTGCACGGTTGTGCGCAGTTTTAAAGCATGTTGTGTTTTGAATCTATGTACTCGGCATAAGATCATCTTTTATATTTTACCAAACATTTGGGCAATATAGTGTGTTTTAGTGCATACAAATTTTAAAAAGTGTTTTTTTTCCGTTTGAAAAATTGCTGCGCAAATACTGTGTGAAAAAAAATCCAACACCCACCATTTTAATCTGTAGGACCTTTGCTTTAAAAAAATATATAATGTTTGGGAGTTCAAAGTAATTTTCTAGCAAAAAAAATGACCGGACTTTACGGCAGAAAAGGTCAGACGGAATCATTCCATCGGACATTCCAAAATGGGGCCATTTGGGGGGGGGGGGGTTTGTACTATCTTGGCATATCATGGCCTCTGAAACTGTGATAGGTAGTGAGGAGTGAAATCACCTTTTTACGCCCTTATGCCACCTACACGCGACCGGACTTTCCGGCAGAAAAGGTCCGACGGAATCATTCCATCGGACATTCCAAAATGGGGCCATTTGGGGGGGGGGGGGGGGTTTGTACTATCTTGGCATATCATGGCCTCTGAAACTGTGATAGGTAGTGAGGAGTGAAATCACCTTTTTACGCCCTTATGCCGCGTACACATGACCGGACTTTCCGGCAGAAAAGGTCCGACAGAATCATTCCATCGGACATTCCGATTGTGTGCGGGCTTCATCGGACTTTTTCTTTCGAAAATTCTGACTAGAAATAGAACATGTTTCAAATCTTTCCGACGGAATCAGTTCCTATCAGGAAAACCATTCGTCTGTATGCTGTTCCGACGGACCAAAAATGACGCAAGAGCAGCTATTGGCTACTGGCTATTGAACTTCCTTTTTCTAGTCCCGTCGTACGTCATCGCGTTCTAAACTATTGGACTTTTGTGTGATCGTGTGTAAGCAAGTCTATTTCAGCGGAACTCAGTCGGAACTCCGTCGAAAAAACCGGCAGAGTTTATTCTGACGGAAAAAACGGTCGTGTGTACGCGGCATTAGAAAGCCTGAAGGCGGTCATTTTTCAATCGCTTGTGACAAAATAATAATATATTCAATGTGCTCAACATGCCTCTCAGCAAATTCCTTGGGGCGTCTACTTTCCAAAATGGGGTCATTTAGGGGGTATTGTACTGCCCTGCTATTATAGCACCTCAAGAAATGACATAGGCAGTCATAAACTAAAAGTTCCGTAAATTCCAGAAAATGTACACTAGTTTGTAGACGCTATAACTTTTGCGTAAACCAATAAACATACGCTTATTTAATTTTTTTTTACCCAAAACATGTGGCTGAATGCATTTTGGCCTAAATGTATGACTAAAATTGAGTTTATTGTATTTTTTTTATAACAAAAAATAGAAAATATCATTTTTTTTTTAAATTTTCAGTCTTTTTCCGTTTATAGCGTAAAAAATAAAAATCGCAGAGGTGATTAAATACCACCAAAAGAAAACTCTGTTTGTGGGAAAAAAAGGACACTGATTTTGTTTTGGTACAGCATTGCATGACCGTGCAATTACCAGTTAAAGCAGCGCAGTGCCAAAATGTAAAAAGGGTTCTGTCCGGAAGGGGGCAAATCCTTCCAGGGCTGAAGTGGTTAAAACAACCATTGCAGGTATTCAACTGGTTTACACGGGTTAATTACCTGCTCCCCTGCTACACGTAATGGTTCTGCACCCCCCCCCCCCCCTTATCAGCCTCTATGTCCTGTAGTTATTTACAATATGGCAGGATAAACCATTGCATGAAGCAGTAGGAGAAGGTATTCATAACTTGAAAAAGGGGGGTTTTGGGACTTTGAATGAGATGTGTGATACACAATAATAAATTGATGCACAGTAATACATCAGCACGGCTGTGTCATTCATTCTCAGAGATCTTTAAATGAATAACCTACAAGTCCCATCATCCATCGCGGCAGACAGACTTGTAGTTCTCAATGGAACACATGTGTGGTTATCACCGCCCTGATAGCCCACTGACACTTCCTCCAGCTCTCCAACTGAAAATCTGATCCTCAGTACAGACATAGAGCTGGAGGAAAAGTCTGCAGGAGCCTGTGCCTTCCACCCGTGATCCACTAACCCACTGATCTACTGATTGCAGCTGCAACTTCTTGCAGGCTCATTTGCAAAAAAATAATAAGTGCACTTTTTATTTTGCTGCAAATTTATGTGCGTAATTATTTTTCTGCAATAGGTGGACTTAACCGTTAGATTAATCTTACAGGTGTCCATTGTCATGCCCTGTAATAATCTTTGATTTGTATTTAACTAGATGATTTATTAAACTGGGGAAATTTCTAGGGCCATCTATGTTTTCATACAGATATGGCACTCCCTGATAAAAGCATGTAGTGTAACATGTAATATGACACGGTAGAAGCAGTGACATTCCTCAGTGATGGGAAGTCATCTGTAAACAGCTGTGCATTCTTCAACCAGTTGCAAAATAGCTGGATTAACCAATTGTAAATATGTGTAGAGGAAAGTATGAGAAACACTCGGCAGCCCCGGAAAGAAGAATGATATAATTCTATTACCAAGGAAGCAAAACAGCCTGTACAGGACGCTTACTGAGCGATTTACCGTAAATGTCCTTGGGAATGCCGATCAAGGTATATATAGTGATTTCATGCCCCCCCGATTAAGTAATACAATGTGTAATTAAATAGCAGAGATTTTTTTTATTTGTTTGTATAGGCAGGGATCCCTTTCATTGTTATTGCTACGTTTGCTTCACAACTATGTGTATTTGAACTTTTAATGCTTTGAGTTCAAACCACTCCAAAAAATCCACGATACGCCGGACCTTCACTGCGCATGCACTGCTGATGTCAGTGGCTGCATGAAAGGTGAATATCTCCTAAACCATACAGGTTTAGGAGATACTCATTTTAAAAATGACCAAGCGGACAATACAACTTTGAGAACAAGGTCAACCTCAGGTTAGACAAATGAGAGTTTTTTAATTTTTTTTAAAACATAACATCTTGAATTTTTGTTACCTTGTTTGAGATTTACAAACAAACTTACTTACAGAGCTGGAGATAGAAACAATGGTTTATGCTTTACTCACAGACTTGGGGTAATTAACAAACTGGCCTGATTTTTACACAAAGGTTAAGTGTGAAGGTCCCAAGTGAATTCAGATAAAACATGTCAGGGGTCGCATCTGACCCTTCACTTCCGGTGGGACCGTGTATATTTAAGATGGCGGTGTTGGCTTCTGGCCGACACACGCATCTTGATCCCATAGCGATGTAGCAACTTCCACACCGCTGTTCTACCATCTCCTTAGGATAATCTTATCCATATCATTCATAAGGTAAGAGTTGTTCTCCCAATTGTGGCTCCCTTTTACTGTCGTTTGCGTTCTGGTTGGGCAGCTATTGTTATTGAGCTGTGTGTTTGATGTATCACCCGCACTGCTTTAACAGTTTATGTAGTAATCTTTCTTTTTACATGTTAATGGCCAGCCCCAGCAATCTATGAGACTTCTCTTTATCTCACATACCCCTATTTATTCTATAGAGGCTAATAAAACCTTTTATGTGGCTTATGTATACCTTATACTTCCCATTTAATTTATAGAGGCTATTAAAATGATTTAATTATATTTATTACATAAATGTAATAGTTAACGATACAAATTAATATATATAAAATCAGTATATTAATTATTTACAAATCGAAGTTAATTAATTAGGATAAAATATATATAATATCAATACATGAATTATCTATAGATTTTAGATGGCATGGTTAAAAACCCTATTGGAATTTTTCTATGACACGTGGCACTAAGCATCATATGCTGTTGCCTACATAGATGCTAATAATATGTATGCTGCTAGTACATAGGGTAATACCATCAAAATCATTAATTTTAAATATTTTTTATTTATTTTTGGAAGTCATTACTCATATAATTTTGTCTTTTCAATACTGTCAGATTACCATTTTTTTAACAATATATACACAGTTCAATTTCCCTACCGGCTTAACCCGATCTGACCTGACATCCACGGGAAATCAGTACCAGGTGGTCCTATAATGGGTGTATGGCTGTGCAGTGGTGCGGTTTAGTGGTTCACTTTCTTTTATCAGACCAGGTGAGCATCTGTAAGATATTTTATGTATATAAATGCTTTTCCTCTGAATAACCTATTGATGTTCCAAAATTGATTATGGGATATGTATCATTATACTAATGGTATGTTTTATATTTTATGCAATTTAGATTAAATCAGTAATGCATGTAGTGCCCTGATGAAGCGATAAGCGAAACGTGTTGGCTGCGCCTGCATACTTACGCAAATTGATTTCATATAATAAGTTGTAATCTATGTATTTTGATTGTCATTAGACTGTACTGTCTTCTATTTGTTTGTCTCAATAAAATTTATATTTTTATAATTATCGTTGTCGGTATTGCTCACCTCTAAATAGATACATTATCTCCCTTTAAAATCCCAATATCTCTTTGAGAGAGCCATGTCTCCCTCTTCATAATCTCCTTACTAATACTAGGGACTGGGAGTAATGTTCTGTTTCTGGAAATTGTCCAACTATATAGGTATATATTCAGATAAAACCTATAATTTCAATGGTCTGCAAAGCTAGTTATTAAAGTGGAACTTCAGTCATTTTTTCAACTTTCCATCTATTAAATCTTCTGCCCTTGTTTTTTTAACTTTGGATAGTAAAACATTTATTTCTGCCAGTAAATATCTTATACAGCTCACTTCCTGTTTCATGTATGGTAAAAAGCCTAGGCTTATGACATCATGCACAGGTCTCTCTCTCACTCTCCCGAGAGTTTGCCAGTAAGGGAGGGGGGATGAGTCATAAGGGGGCCAATGAGAGCTGTAGAGCTGGAGGTGTGCCTCTGTGTGTCTGTGTAAATCCAGGAAGTGAACAGACAGACTTAGACTTAGTAGAAGGAAATTTCTGCAGCATATTTGGCAAGTACAGAATCACAGTATATATAAAATAATATGCAAAGTGGTTGGAGGGAAGTCTCAGATTGGCAAAGATGTTTTTATTATAAATGATGTGAGCAGACTGCAGTTCCTCTTTAAGCAACCCACCATTATGTCGGCTTTGAGAAAAAGAAATACAGAGAGAGACCCCTCATAGAAAGAAATGTTTTTTCCCCTCTCTCTCTTGTAACAATTTTATATATATATATATATATATTTCAGGCATCACTTATCATATCTGGACATTATACAAGGAAAATACCACTATAAATATTAACACAAATGTTGTTGTACAAATTCCATGGCCCATAACATGTCTAAAGAGAATGATGGAATTTTCTGTGATATGTTTAGGACAGTATTTCTTTGTGAATCATACCATCTATGCATATATCTAGCAGTGTATGGATATAAGGCTATAACCTTATATATTACATTCTATGTCATAGATACAGTCATGATTTCAGTGTCTGCTGGCGCAATAGTAATTTTGTTATAAAATAAATATATATTATTTTGACGTAGAGCATATTAGAAGGAAAAATATCTTTAAGTACACCTATTATTGTTGTGAATGACATATATAAATCTAAACCATATATACAGAAATATATATCCATATAGCATGTGTTTTTATATAGATGCATAAGTAATCATAGTATCTACAGGGGTAATACATATATTCATATTTAATAATTTTATGTGCTATTAATGTGTAAAATTGTACACTCACATTGTACTGGTTACCAGAGCTCCTAAATATTATAGATATGCTAGCAACACTATACAGTCAGATACACATTATGAAGATATGGACATTTCTACAAAATACCACTTTTAAAAATATTTCAAGGTAAACATTTCTACTCTATAATGACCCTTGGTAGTTAAAAGAGGCAGTGACAATTCAAATAATAGGATTTTCAGGAAGGTTAATTATTATTATCTACCTCAGTTCATTGTTCATAGTGGTATTTAGGACCACTGGCCATTGCCCAAGGGACACACAGACATACACTTCATTCATCAACTTCATACATTCCATGAATCTAAACATACTAATAACCCCACCCACACTCATGAAAATGTATTGACGCCTTATACTCTGAGACACTGAGGACGCAAGACACATCTCCTCCTTAAGTAAACGCCATCTTGGAAACAGCAGCCATCTTAAGAGACTCTGGTAACCACCATTTTAAACCAGCATCCATAAAGAGAATGGTGACTCTCTTGTATTGATTCTACCTTGTATTAAATTGTTTTTATGTGAAAATATTGATGTATTGATTATTATTAACAGTTTGATAATGAATTCGTAAATTTTTCTTTAGATTCATTGTTACATTGTTACATTACAATTTTTGTCATTTTGCTTTCCGTTGGCATAGCAGACGCCTATTTTATTTCACGCTGTTGATCACTTACTTACCTGCAGTATAGTAACGGTTGAATATGTGAAATACAGGCGTTCTGACTAATCATCATATATACGATTATTGACTCTACAGGGTATTTAATCATTTCTGTGTCATTCAGTAAGTACAGCACTACCATTAGCGGGTGTTTCAATTAATTTGCAATATTTTGTGTGATATTTGTTTATGTCAACTGATACATATAACTATTTTGTATGAATACATGTCTGGTGAATAAATATCCTATTTTTAGTCTGTGTCCATATTGATTGATCCGGTATCTTAAAAAATATTATCATTTGAAAAGGACTCATTCACAATCATTGTGTAGCAAAATTATTCTCAAAAGCACGACACAGACCACGCATGTAGTATACATTCCTAAATGTCTTTGTGGATTGTATTACATAGGAGAAACTACTTAAAAATGTAAAGACAAAATTGCGCATCACAAATACTCTATAAATGATTAAATAAAGTTCTTGATTATTGATCACATTCCCAAAGACCAGAGGGGTACGGATCATGAGTTGCTTCTTAGGAAATGTGAACCACAATGCATTTATTGTCTTAATTTGTTCCAGTCCCAAGGTCTGAATCTCGATAGTAATCTCCATTTGTTTCTTTAACTGATACTGTGTTTACTTTTATTGCTTTTCATATTTTCTCTTTGAGGTTTACTGTGGGAGAAATACTTAAGTTTTTGGAGCGTGTTAAACCTTTGCAAGGTTTGCCTTTGTTACCTATCTCTCATCAGTAGGAGCTCAGCTCTGTTGCGTTGTTGTCAGGGCTGGGCTCAGCCCTTCCTTCTTTGAGCTGGCCGCCCAGCTGTAAGCTAATTGCCAGCTCCTTTCTCTCCACAGTGCCTCAGCTGTTGATGATCTGCTCGTCAGTCCTGGCTACTTAAAGCCATCCAGCTCACTTCATCTCTGCCTTCACCTTTGGTCACATCTCAGACTTTCTCCTGCGTTCCTGTTGAAGACTTGCTCAGCTGACATCCCTTCTGGCTCCTGATCCTGCTTGCTGTACTACTACGTTGATCTCTGGCTCTCTGACATTGGCATTGGCTGACTACCCGATCTGGTTACTGAACTCTGGCTATGTATTGACTACGCTTACTCTGTTTACCTTTTTATTATTATTAAACAAGTGTGATTAACTGTACTCCTGTCTCGGTATGATTCATGGTTTCTGACTGTTGTCTCGTTAGGGCTCATTCACACAGACATATGCTTGTTTTCTGATCAGAATGCATGTTCTTGCTGGCAGAGCTAGCAGGAGATCCTTAGTAAAATATGTGCCCAAAGTAGTAGCATTTAGAATCATTTAGACATGTACAGCCTTTAGACTTGTACAATTCTTCTAGTTACTTTACCCGTATATACTGTACATATACTTGTTTACACATTTTAACACACATTTACACATGTACACACATAGATCTGCAGATATGTACAGCCCCAGACGCAGCTGTGTCCTACCTTTTTTGTACGCTGCTAAACACAGTGCACATTTTCATGTGTGTGTATGACCCCCTTGATTTCTATAGAACTGCATTTAGATGCATTCAAGACCGAACTCTGTAGGCATCTAAATGCAGTGTTTCAGATACCCTTGTGATTGAGCCCTTATTAATTATGTTAACTTTTTCAGCCATTTACTGTACAGTGGCTAGAAAAAGTATTCATACCCCTTAAAATTTTCCACATTTTGTCATGTTAGAAACAAAAACATGAATGTATTTTATTGGGATTTTATGTGATAGACCAACACAAAGTGGCACATAATTGTGAAGTGGAAGGAAAATGTTAAATGGTTTTCAAAATGTTTTACAAATAAATATTTGAAAAGTGTGGCGTTCATTTGTATTCAGCCCCCCTGAGTCAATACTTTGTAGAACCACCTTTCACTGCAATTACAGCTGCAAGTTTTTTTGGGGGATGTCTCTACCAGCTTTGCTCATCTAGAGAGTGATATTTTTGCCCGTTCTTGTTTACAAAATAGCTTAAGCTCTGTCAGATTGGATGGAGAGCGTCTGAACAGCAATTTTCAAGTCTTGCCACAGATTCTCAATTGGACTTTGACTGGGCCATTCTAACACATGAATATGCTTTGATCCAAACCATTTCTTTGTAGCTCTGGCTGTATATTTATTGTTGTTGTCTTGCTGGAAGGTGAACCTCCATCCCAATCTCAAGTCTTTTGCAGACTCTAACAGGTTTTCTTCTAAGCTTGCCCTGTATTTGGCTCCATCCATTTTCCAAAATGTGGAAAATGTCAAGGGGTATGAATACTTTTTCAATGCACTGCGCTATTGCATAATTAGCTCTTCATGCTCTTGTTGGTTATACAATATACCATGTTTGATATTTTGTAATCGGATGCGTTTCTTGCTGGTGGAAATTTGAAACTGTAACCTACTATGAAATATTGGGGTGGATTTATTAAAGGCAAATAAACTGTGCACTTTGCAAGTGCAGTTGCCTCAGAGCTTAGTATATGCAATGAAGCTTCACTTTGCAAAGAATACCCAATAAAATAAAAACTCATTTACTAAGCTCTGGAGCAACTACACTTGCAAATTGCACAGGGGTTGATTTACTAACACTGGAGAGTGCAAAATCTGGTGCAGCTCTGAATACAAACCATCTTCCAGCTTCAAGGTTTTATTGTCAAAGCTTAACCACTAAATTTTTATCATTTGGTTCCCACAAATGAAGCTTTCTTTTGGTGGTATTTGATCACCTCTGCGGTTTTTATTTTTTGCTAAACGAATAAAAAAAACTAAAATTTTGAAAAATAAAGTTTTTCTTTGTTTTTGTTATAAAATTTTGTAAATAAGTAAGTTTTCTCCTTCACTGATGGGCACTGATAAGCTGCACTGATGGGCACTGTTAAGGTGGCACCGATGAGGTGGCACCAATGAGATGGCACTGATGAGGTGGCACTGATGGGCACTGACAATGGGCACTGATAGGCGTCACTGATGGGCACTGATAGGTGGCACTGATATGTAGCACTGATAGGTGGCACTGGTGGGCACTGATAGGTGACACTGATGGGCACTGAAAGGCTGCACTGATGGGTACTTATGGGTGGCACTGATAGATGGCACTGATGGGCACTGATGGCTGGCACTGGATTTCACTGATAGGCAACACTGGCACTGGCAGGCATTGGGGATGGGCACTGATTGGCAACTGCCTGGGCACTGATTGGCATTTCCCTGGTGGTCTAGGGTGGCATACCTGGTGGTCCAGGGTGGTGGCCATCCCTGGTGGTCCTGGCGGCATCCTGGTGGTCCTGGGCGGGCATCCAAGGGGGGGCTGCGCTGATAAACAATCAACACAGACCCCCCTGTCAGGAAAGCAGCCGATTGGCTCTCCTCTACTCGCGTCTGTCAGACACGAGTGAGGACTCTTCCTGTTTACATCGTGATCTGCCGTGATTGGACACAGCTGATCACAGGGTAAAGAATCTCCGTCAGAGACTCTTTACCTAGATCGGAGTTGCGGTGTGTTAGATTGACACACTGCAACAACGATCGCCGCAATGCGCGCCCCCCCCCCCCGGGGCTTGATATTCTGGCAATGTCATATGACATCCGGTCAGGCTATCGCGACCACTTTGCCAACGTCATATTGCTATATGGAGGGCGGCATGTGGTTACTTGAACAAGCTGAAATTAAAGGCTGATCTCCCTTATAGTCTATTTGCCTTTAGTAAATCCACCTCATTGCATACTGGTATAAAACTTTGGGGGCGATGTACTAAAACTGGAGCACTCAAAATCTGGTGCAGGTGAGCATGGTAGCCAATCAGATTCTAACAGGTTGCTTTGACAATAAAACCTAGAAGCTATGCAGAGCTGCACCTGTGAACTAATTCTCTGTACAATCCAGTAGTGGTCACAGAAAAGCAAGCAATCTTCATCTAAATGTAGAAATTCTGTCCTGTTTTTGACTAATCATTTCAGCGTGAGAGACCAACCAACTTAGTTCTTTTTTTAGGCGTTCCAGTGATACGATTTCTGTGCTCAAAATCCCATGTCTGCTTAGTGGCCACTAAAAGTGTTCCTGCTTCGCCTTTTGCAATTTAGTTTATTTTTTTAGCTATAGCAAATTCATAGAAAGGTGGACAGGAACACCTAATACTCCAAATTAGACATGGAACTATTGAAAGAAGATGACTCCTATAACTGCTATATCCATTTTGAGGGATCTGTTACTGTGACTCAGATTATGCCCTGGGTGTAAATACCTTCAAGATATCGTACCATTTATAAAATACTGTTATTTAGACAGAAAATCTTCCCTAAAGCATTAGGTGTAGACACGTATGTATACATACATTTCTTTATGAATGTATTTTAGAAGTCTGTAGAATTTGTTAATATCTTATTTTCACATATTAGCTAACAATAATTGTGTCTTTATCACCAGTTACTGTCATTGATTTAATTTAATTCTCTTTAAATCCCTGATTTTATTTTTATTTTTTTATACTGGGTTGTATTTTCTCCACTCTGCATAAGTTTATACACTTTAATACACTCATACTGTAAATAAAATGTTATTGTGCTTTATATTTGCCATATACTGTATGAAAGTATGTATATAATACATCTGGTTTGTTTACAAATTGCAGATAAAGAAAAAGACTTTATATATACATACACAGACACATATATAACATTTTGATAACATTTTTAAATATTTGTATTGTTAATTTATAATTGCTACTACACATGAGAAAGTTAATATTTTAGTACTTATCATTTGCAAAAATGTAAAAAAAATGTTAACAAATGTGTTGATAACAATTTATGAAAAACATATAAATAAATAAATTGCATACAATGAAAAGTAAGATGTCATTTTAGTCAATTGAAACTCAATAAAACAGCAAAACACAAAAAGAAAACTATATAAAGATTATAAAAAAAATTATGTCTGATGAAAGAAACAAATGGTAATATTTTATCATATTTGTAGAGCTGTTTTATGAGCTCCATACCCTCTCTTCTCTACATTAGTATAGAATAATGTTTTGTACTGGAAATATATATTCCTCAAGAGAATGAAAGTTTAAGGGGGAATAGCAATTTACAGGAATGTCATTGATTAGTTCAGTAGTCTGGGGGATTATGGAATTAAAAAGTTGGTTTCCCGAAATGGCAGATCTATACTTCCTGCTGATTTGCTATTGTTCTTACATTTGCCCTGATAGGAGCGAAGAGTAACATTTATTTTCTGACCTTTGTTAGTCCATTCTATTTCCTGCCTCTATTGCCACAGCAATCTTTTTTTAGAAGCGCTAACACATAAATCAGCAAATACCTATTACAAATCAGATTTGCCCTAACATATTATGTTTCTTTTACAATAATGAATAAAAACAGGCCTTCTACTGGCCTAATAAAAAGCTTAACAGATCCCTAGATCAGCCCCCATTTTGAAGAGTTAGGCTACATAACACTAACGGTAGGTACTACATGATTGACTGCTATGGATAACTCAATATAATCATCTTTGTATTATATTCTTAAAGCAAACCTGTACATGAACAGCAAAGCAACACGTTTGCTTTGGAGCTCCTATCCCTAGCAGCACATACTTACCTATCCTTTGCTCCCTAGCCATTGTGTTTCAGGAGACAAAAAAATACCTACTACTTCCAAGTATGAGGGTACATTTGACCTACTCTTCTTTCCCTGATATAAGAGTGCCAGTTCTTGCCCAGCACTGTCATATGAGGGGTGAGGAAAGAGTTCACTACTCTATGTAAGCTTCAACTGGACCAATTTACGGCTTCTATGGGGCTGTCTATATTGACCGTAGTGGCTAGACAGAGCAGAAGGGCTGTGAAGGGAGGATGAATACGTGCATGTAAGCAGGGGCTAGTATTCCTTTTAGTGAGGTCCTTCCCCTGTGTGAACTAGTGTGCGGAGTCGGGCATCCTAATATATTTTGAAGCGGGAGGAGTCTTGAGCTAAGGAGGTATGGGAATAGGCAACCCCTGGTATACAACAAGCCTGTAACCTATGGAAGAGAGCCCTTTGGTGTAGGCCCATGTAGACTCAGGTCCCCCATAGGTGTATTCTCTTCCTATGTTGAGGAGTACAGAAGAGATGTTTGGACATGCTGTGTTAATATGCATTTATACTGTGGTGAAGTATGATGCTGAACCTAAAGCTGTGAAGGCGCAGGCTGGATGTACAGAACTGTTGTTGTGTTGCTGCCACCGTAAAATCTTATTAAATGGCTGTACATGTGAACATTCCTTTATTACCGGGAATGGGCCTCAGGTCAGGAGAATGTGAGTGTAGCGCTACTCTTGTAAGGGCTGCTAATGGACTCTGTACCCCACTGGTTGCCCCGACTCTGCAAATCCTCCATCACCTCTGACACCCTGGGTTTAGTCATCTTACCAACTGCACCAATAATAAGAGACTCATACACTATAAGTGAAACAGTTCAACTTATTTACTGTATTAATAAGAACACAGAAAAATGTAAAACACACACCGCAAATGGTAAAAGGTATTTTTATCTGAACACTATAACTCTATTTATGAAAGGCAAACTTAGTGACTTGAAACCCTTCAATAGCAAGGAAACACAGAGTACACAGTATGATTAAAACTTGACCTTACCCTAATTCACAGAAACCTATGTGAACAGGTCAGCGGAAGGGTAGGGAACTTGCACTTTATTTCCCATGTCAGGTTCACTCCCTTCTGTCTTCTCAACCCACAGGCCGTTAACCATATCACAACATGACAAATAATATGCAAACTATCATGTTCAAATTAGCTGGCTCCTTTAAATAGAGTTCCAGAGAAATGAGAGCAGACCCTCTGTGCTAAAACAACTTTACAACTTTAGTCACTTGAGCAGATGAAGAGAGGGTAAAAAAAGGGTTGAAGTACCATTCCTTGAAATCCAGAAGTCTTCAGCTAGCTTTGAAAAAATGTGATCAAGGTGATCCTTGGCAATGGGGTATAACATATTTGGTGGATCTGTAGTGTATCCCTGTTTATTTTACTTTGAACTCTTCCTGTATGATTTTTACTGTGTTGTATCCGGTCAGATTACAAGTAGCAAAGATGTGAACAGGGCATCGATGTCTGCATACAGTGTTCTAAAGAATATATGAGCTTGCTTCCAGTGGCACCACAAGTACCAGAAAGCTGGGCAGTGTAAAGGATGTCTATATGCAGTGTTCTAAATAATCTAAATCTAAATGGGCTATGCCCGCTCACCACACTGGATACAGAAGCTACTGAAACTGAAAAAATGCAGGTGATTATTATTATTATACACGATTTATATAGCGCCAACAGTTTACGCAGCGCTGAAGTGCAGGCATGCTGGAGGAGAGAAACAATACTGTCCGCAGAGGTCCCTCCGGGTGCAGCTGGGCGGCTCCCCGCTGTGTAGGCCACAAATCAGCAGCAGCTCACAAGGACACAGAGCTCCCTGCTAGCAGATTCAAACCGGCATCCCAAGAGAGCGATGTAGGCCTCCCCAGCCCTTTTTATAGCCCTTTTTATATCCTCTCCCAGTAGTCTGTTCTTCTATTCCCAGCAATCTGGTAGTCGTAGTTCAAGCCAGTCCTGCTGGAATGGAAATTTCAGTGTTCTGAAGTATACATCCCACAATGCTTTGCTCTGAGTTTTGTCAAAAGAAAAGGAAATGACACATAGAGTCCAGCCAACACAAGAGGGAGCCAACCCCAAATTAATAACACTGCAAAAACGTCTCTGAATTGCAGGCACAATAGCCAGCTTTTGGCTACATGAGTAATTAAGATGATGGCATTTCTCCCTATTATAGGTGTATCCGTACCCTAGCTCCTGCCTAGCATGAAGAAGATTGGAGATGCCCCCTGGCCAGCTTGTCGGGAGCCGGTGGCGAATCAGGGCTGTTAACACACAGCTGGAGACAGTCATTTTTATATGTTGCCTTGTCACATGTGGGCAAAGCATAATTCCATTTTAAATAAAATGTAACACTTTTATCGCCATGGACAAAAGGCTT